>NC_088229.1:30017968-30767968 GCF_036934945.1 Oncorhynchus masou masou
ATGTATTGTAGTTTCATATTGGGGTTTGTAGTAGTTGGGATTGTAGCTGATTAGGGGTGTGTGTTTAATAGGTTTGGCTGCCTGAGGCGGTTCTCAATCAGAGTCAGGTGATTCTCATTGTCTCTGATTGGGAACCATATTTAAACAGCCTGGTTTTTTCGCTTTGCATTTCGTGGGTGATTGTTCCTGTCTCTGTGTTAGTTTTCACCGGACAGTTGCGGTCACTTTTGGATTTTCGTTTTTTCTTGTATTGGAAGAGAAAAGAACGAGCGCCATTCTCCTTGCGGAGATGGTGCTAAATACATCATCACGGTTGATCCCTGGGATTGGGCTGGCTGGCTAACACGATTCGTTTTGGTTGGAAGGAAAAGGAGTTGGAGCCGTTAGGACGAGAATCTTTTAGAAGAATTATATTGATGGGGATTCTAAAGCTGACGGTGAAGGACGTGTTTTGTTTCCAAGGCAACTCGTTGGAGGGAGCATACGACGTCGCGCTATATACGGAAGAAAAACATGATGATATCCTGCAAGAGCAGTGGGAGGTGAGAGGCCGATGTGCCACTACGAAATATCAAGTCTGGCGAAGAATAACTTTAGGGTGTAACTGTTAACATGTACAACCCTTACATAAAGGATGAAGAGGTGAGGGCTTTTCTGGGGAGATACATGGATAACGTTTCCTCAGCTAAGCACCTCAAAGACTCCCTTGGGTTTTGGAATGGGAGGAGAGGTTTCCAGGCCCTCCTCAGGGAGGACCCAAAGGGACATGGTGGATACCTTCATCCTCCTGCTAAGGGCTGACGGGGACTTTGTTTTATGCACGTCAGCCCCCCATTTTACAGGCGCTGTATGGCCTATGGACACATTTTCACCTCGTGCAGCATGAGAAAATGCAGATTTTGTGGATCTGAGGATCACGAGGCGAGGATTGTGACAAGCCTAAGACATGCCATGGGTGTGGCTCGTCAGCACACCTGTGGCGGGGGTGCCCAGCCCGTCAGAGGTCATATGCGTCTGCGGCTGGGGGGGAGCAGGAGCGGGGGATGGGGGAAGAAGAGGGGAAGGAAGCAGGCCTCATGACAAGACTAAAAGTCCAGAGGGGAAGGCCACAAGGAAGGAAGAAGAGCAAGAAGCGGTGGATGGAAGAGAAGGAAACGGAAGGCACGGGAGTAGGAGAACCAGGAAAAGCGGTGGAAGAAGGCAACCGAGTGGAGGAGAATGAGAGAGAAGAAAGTGAGGGAGGAATGGTAGAGAAGAAGACGGTGGAAGAGCAAGTGGACTGTTGGGAAAGTGACATGGTGGAAGAGATGAGGGGTATGGTGGAGGAGCTGGCGGGGGTGGTATCTCTCCACTGCCGCCATCACCAAAGAAGAGAATGAAGAGGGTGCGATTGGCCGATAGTGAGGGGGAGGGGATGGCCAAGAGTGATGTGGGTGGGAGAAACCTCTGGGTTGCTGCTGGTTTCCCAAGACTCTCAACTTCATTTGGGTGGGGACACACCTAACAAGACTCAGGACTGGGTACAGGAGGAGGTGGGAGTTTTTGTTTGGGGACTCAGCCTCCCCAATTTTCTTCCAAACCAGCTGCAACACTGGGGAGGGGGGAGGATTGTGGGGGTAGACCCAGGGTGCAGGGCACCCCGAAGCCAAACACTATTCCTGCATCCTGGGATGGTGTGATGGAGGAAAGAGGGGGGATGTCGGGATTACAGATGGTGTTCTCACCGGTAGATATGGAGCAGGGAGCATCGGGTGAGTCTCCTGTTTTTGTTTTTTTCTGTCTGGGTTTAGTATTTGAGTGTATTACATGTTTTTTTTTTTTTCGTGGAGTCTAATTTTACTTTTGTTAGTTTAAATGTAAGGGGTTTAAGAGATATTGTTAAGAGGAGAGTGGTTTTAGTTATTTGGAGGGTGTGGGGTTTGATTTTGTTTTTTACAGGAGGTTCACCTGAGGGATGGAGGGATGTTAGTAGATTTAAGAGGGAGTGGGACAGGGAGAGTCGGTTTGGGGTGTAGGGGGTGCACTCATCTGGGGTAGGGATTTTGTGTGGGCACAGGGAGGTAAAAGTGGAAGATTCCTTTGTTGTAATGCAGGGGAGGGTTATAGGGGTGGATGTCACGATAAGGGATTGTATATTTAGATTAGTGGTGGTGTATGGGCCACAGGTGGTGGCAGACAGGAAGGAGATGGTGGACTGTCTGACGCCCCTGTGTGTTACAAATAGGAAATTAGTGATAGGGGGGGATTTTAATACAGATTTAGGAAGAGGGGGGATAACAGTGCAGGCGCCATTGCTAGGCTAATGGCTTGCCATGGTCTGGTAGATGGTGGTATGCACACTACTCCGAAAATGGACGGTCCTACATGGTGTAACTCCAGGGGGGTTGAGCGGAGGCTCGATTATATTTTTGTACCCAGGTCTTTGGGAAAGTTGTCTGGGCGGCTGTTGCCTGTTTTCTTTTCAGATCACGACGGGGTGCTCCTGCAGGTGGGGGTCGTCGGTCTGCCTCTTTGGTAAGGGGTACTGGAAGCTAGATCGGGATGTGCTGGAGGAGCAGGCTTTTGTTGACGGGTTTTATGTTTTCTTTAGGAGGCTTGAGGGTCTCCGGTCCATGTGCGAGGGTGTTAGAGTGGTGGGATTTAGTTAAGGTGAGGATTAGGGCTTTTATAATAGGGTATTGCAAGAGGAAAAAAAGGGAGGAGAGGAGGGAGGTGGATCGTATCCAAAGGTTAATTGAACTCGAATACGAGGCAGGCAACCTCGGCGGGTCGTTTGACTGGGAGAGATCCTCAACCCTAAAGGCGCAGCTCAGGGAGTTGCAGGAGCGGAAGGCTCGAGCTTTCCTGGAGCGTGCGCATAGCGGCTTTCTAGAACATAATGAGACTTGTTCTGCTATGTTCTTTAAGTTGGTTAGGGCAAGACAGAGTAGGAAGGTAATGCATGGTGTTAGGGAAGAAAATGGTAGTATAGTTAGAGAACCAGAGGATATGGTCAGGGTGACAACTGATCATTTCCAAGGTTTATTTAAGGAAAGGGAAATAGATGTAGAGCAGGGAAATGTGTTTTTAGAACACTTGTCCAGGCGGTTGCCGGAGGACATTAGAGAAGTGATGGAGGCCCAGATTTCACTAGAAGAGGTTGAGAGCGCTCTTAGGAGGATGGGAAAAGGGAAGGTGCCTGGGATGGATGGGCTGCCGGTTGAGTTTTATCTCAAGTTTTGGGGTATACTTGGACCAGTGGTCCTCGAAGTCTTGAAGGCCATCCTTGAGACGGGGGTCCCGGGGGATCAATGGCTGTTGGTGTGCTGTCACTTTTATATAAGAAGGGGAAGTAACTGACCTTGGCAACTGGCGGCCGTTGACCATGCTGTGTGTAGATTACAAGCTACTTGCAAAGGTTTTAGCAGACCGGTTGCGCACAGCCCTTCCCTACGTCGTTCATGAGGATCAGACGTGCGGGGTAGAGGGCCGCTCTATTAGATGGAACCTACAGTTAATCAGGGACTCCATCGCTTGGGTTGAAGATAGAGGACTGCCTTTTATGGTAGCAGCGCTAGATCAGGCGAAAGCCTTTGATCACGTGAATAGATCCTTTTTATTCAGAGTGTTAGGTCGATTAGGATTTGGGGAGAAGTTTATAGGATGGATTCGTACATTATATGTCGGAGCGGGGTGCCGAGTTAGTGTAAATAGTCACTTGGGTGACGTTTTGACCTCTCGTCTGGGGTCAGGCAGGGGTGCCCACTCTCGGCTCTCCTCTTCGTTCTGTACATGGAGCCTCTGGGGGCTGCCATTAGGGCAGACACAGGGGTGGAAGGTCTGCTGATCCCTGGAAGTGGTGGACTGCGTGTTAAGATGACGCAGTACGCCGACGACACTTCCTTGTTGTTGTGCAAGGACTCGTGCCTGACAAGGTCCCTTGCCATCTTTGGGGATTTCACTCGGCGTCGGGAGCAGTTCTGAACCATGCAAAGTCTTCCGTCAAGTTTTTCGGAAGATGGCGCGGTAGAACGGATGTGCCTGGGGGTTATCTCTCTGTGAGGGGGCCCTGAGGATTCTCGGGGTCCATTTTGAGACCTCCGGCTCTGCGACGCTAAACTGGAACATGCGTATTGCAGTGGTACAGAGGAAGCTAGCAATGTGGAAAGCTAGGTATTTGTCTTTTATGGGCAAAGTCCTGGTCCTAAAGGTGGATGTGTTGCCGTCGCTTTTGTATTTGGCATACATCTACCCATTGCCGGCTTGTCTGAGAAGGCCTCTAGTGAAGCTTGTGTTTCAGTTTATGTGGAGTGGCAGGTATGAGTGGGTCGCCAGGGCACGCATGATCTGTCCCATCGGGGAGGGAGGTAGGGGGGTACCACATTTCCCCCTCAAGCTGGACACAATTTTTGTTTCTTTCTTGTTAACGGAGCTTGCTCAGCCAGTGATACACCCGTCCGGTTACCTCCTGCGGGTGTTTTTCTCGTATCAGGCGAGAAGCATAATGGTGTGGTCTAACACGGGTCCTCGGGCGGAACAGCTGCCGTGGCACTTTGGTCATGCGGCCAAGTGGCTGCGTGCGCACCCTGAGGTTGAAGTTGCCCGAGTAGGTTTAGATCATAGGCACCTGTACGAGGAGGTCAGAAAGGCAGAGAGTCGGGCGCCTGTAGTAGGCATCTCGGAAGCGGTCTGGGAGGGAGTGCAGGTGCGGGGTCTGGACAACAGGCTCAAGGACCTGAATTGGTTGAGCCTTCATAAGTGTTTGCCGGTACGTTCCATCTTGTACCGGTTTAGTTTAGTGCAATCCCCCACCTGTCCAAGATCCTCTTGTGGCAGGGAGGAGACTGTGCGTCATGTCTTTTGGGACTGTGCCTTTGCCGGAGTAGTATGGGCTTGTTGTTAGGTTTGGTAAAGGGGGATTTTGTGTGGGCCAGGTTAGAGAGGGGTGTAGGGAGAGTGAGAGGGACGGATAGGGACAGGTTTCTGCTCTGGCTTCTCATGAGTCTCTTTAAACGGGGGCTGTGGGAAGCAAGGCTGAACATGGAGAAGACAGGGAGAGATTGGGGGGTGGAAGGGATAGTGAGGAGAGTGGAAGGAGATTTGAGGGGGAGGATGAAGAGGGAGGAGAGGAAGTGGGGGCAGCATGCTGCTCGGGAGAGGTGGAAGGGGGGTTTAGGGCTGGGTGTCATTTAGATTTGTAAAAGGATAGATTAGGGACGGGGAGATAGGGAAAGGTGTTTTGTAGGGTGACGGGGAGGGAAGATGCTCCCCTGAGGTTTTTGTTTGGGGTTTATGTTTAGTTTAATTTAATTAGTTTAATTAAAAATATCATTATTTGTGTATGTAAATTATGATTTGTAAAGAATGAATGGTACTGAAGATAATAAATTATTTTTTATAAAAAAAGTCAGGCTGTAATAGGTTTCACGTTCCGTTTGTTGTTTTGTATTATTTAGTTGTTCATGTATAGTTCGTTCGTTTGTCTTCACTAAATAAACATGAGTAACCTACACGCTGCATTTCGGTCCGACTCTCTTTCAACTAAAGAAGAACGTCGTTACAGAATCACCCACCAAACTCGGACCGAGCAGCGTGTTAACAGGCAGCGACAGCTGGAGGAATTATTCGGTGCATGGACATGGGAAGACGTGCTGGATGGTAAAGGGTGTTACACTTGGGAGGAGATATTGGCCGGAAGAGATCGCCTCCCATGGCAACAGGTGAAGGCACTAAGGAGAGCAGAGGCAGCCGGAGATAGGAGCCAACGATACGAGGGAACACGGTTGGCAAGGAAGCCCGAAAAGCAGCCCCAAAAATTTATTGGGGGGGGGGGCTATCAGGGAGTATGGCTGCGTCTGGTAGGAGACCTGCGCAATCTCCCTGTGCTTACCGGGGGTCTAGAGAGACCGGGCAGGCACCGTGTTATGCAGTGGTGCGCACGGTGTCCCCAGTGCGGGTGCATAGCCCGGTGCGGTATCTTTCAGCTCTGTGTATCGGCCGGGCTAGATTGAGCGTCGAGCCAAATGCCATGAAGCCGGCTCTACGCATTCCGGTCTCCAGTGCGTCTCCTTGGGCCGGTTTACATGGCACCAGCCTTGCGCTCGGTGTCTCCGGTTCGCCTACATAGCCCAGTGCGGGCTATTTCTCCTCACAGCACTGGCAGGGCAACCGAGTATTCAACCAGGTAAGGTTGGGCAGGCTCGGTGCTCAAGAGCTCCAGTGCGCCTGCACGGTCCGGTTTATCCTATACCACCTCAGCACCCCAGCCCTCCAGTAGCAGCTCCCCGCACTAGGCTTCCTGTGCGTGTCCTCGGCCAAATACCACCAGTGCCAGCCCCACGCATCAGGCCTTCAGTGCGCCTCACCTGTTCAGCGCAGCCAGCGCTTTCTCCCTCTCCTGCGCTGTCGGAGTCTCCCGCCTGTTTAGCGGTTCTAGAGCCTTCCTCCTCTACAGCGCTGTCGGAGCCTCCTGCCTGTATAGAGCAGCCTGAGCTGCCAGTCTACATGGAGCAGCCAGAGCTGTCAGTCTGCATAGAGCAGCCAGAGCAGCCAGTCTGCATGGAGCAGCTAGTCTGCATGGAGCAGCCAGAGCTGCTAGTCTGCATGGAGCAGCCAGAGTTGCCAGTCTGCAAAGAGTTGCCAGTCTGCATGGAGCAGCCAGAGCTGCTAGTCTGCATGGAGCAGCCAGAGTTGCCAGTCTGCATGGAGTTGCCAGTCTGCATGGAGTTGCCAGTCTGCATGGAGTTGCCAGTCTGCATGGAGTTGCCAGTCTGCATGGAGCTGCCAGTCTGCATGAACCAGCCAGAGCTGCAAGTCTGCAAGGAGCTGCCAGTCTCCATGAAGCCGCCAGAGCTGCCAGTCAGCATGGAGCAGCCAGAGCCGTCAGTCAGCATGGAGCAGCCAGAGCCGTCAGTCAGCATGAAGCAGCCAGATCTGCCAGTCAGCCAGACTCTTCCAGATCTGCCAGTCAGCCAGACTCTTCCAGATCTGCCAGTCAGCCAGACTCTTCCAGATCTGCCAGTCAGCCAGACTCTTCCAGATCTGCCAGTCAGCCAGACTCTTCCAGATCTGCCAGACTCTTCCAGATCTGCCAGTCAACCAGACTCTTCCAGATCTGCCAGACTCTTCCAGATCTGCCAGTCAACCAGACTCTTCCAGATCTGCTAGTCAGCCAGGATCCACCAGTCCGCCAGAATCTGCCAGATCTGCTAGTCAGCCAGGATCCGCCAGTCGGCCAGGATCCGCCAGTCGGCCAGGATCCGCCAGTCGGCCAGGATCCGCCAGTCGGCCAGGATCCGCCAGTCGGCCAGGATCTGCCGGATTCAACTGCCTGGCTGGGCTTTTTCTCAGTGCTGGGCTTCTTCTTAGTACTGGGCTTCTTCTCAGTCCCGAGCTGCCCCTCAGTCCCGAGCTGCCCCTCAGTCCCGAGCTGCCCCTCAGTCACGAGCTGCTCCTCTGTTATGTAGGGTTCTGGGTGAGGACTATTCGGCCATGGTCGGCGGTTAGGGTGGATTATCCATGGACGCGAAGGGGAGGAACAATGACATTTATGAAGTGGGGTCCACGTCCGGAGCCGGAACCGCCACCATGGACAGACGCCCACCCGGACCCTCTCTATGGTTTTTGAGGTGCGTTCGGGAGTCCGCACCTTAGGGGGGGGGGTTCTGTCACTCCTTGGTCTTAGTATTTTGTGTTTTAGTTTATTAGTTAGTCAGACCAGGGTGTGACATGGGGTTATTATGTTTTGTAGTTTCATATTGGGGTTTGTAGTAGTTGGGATTGTAGCTGATTAGGGGTGTGTGTGTTTAATAGGTTTGGCTGCCTGAGGCGGTTCTCAATCAGTCAGGTGATTTCTCGTTGTCTCTGATTGGGAACCGTATTTAGGTAGCCTGGTTTTCGCTTTGCATTTCGTGGGTGATTGTTCCTGTCTTTGTGTTAGTTTCACCAGTCAGTCTGTAATAGGTTTCACGTTCCGTTTGTTGTTTTGTATTATTTAGTTGTTCATGTATAGTTCGTTCGTTTGTCTTCACTAAATAAACATGAGTAACCTACACGCTGCATTTCGGTCCGACTCTCTTTCAACTAAAGAAGAACGTCGTTACAGAATCACCCACCAAACTCGGACCGAGCAGCGTGTTAACAGGCAGCGACAGCTGGAGCAGCAAAGGGAGGAGGAATTATTCGGTGCATGGACATGGGAAGACGTGCTGGATGGTAAAGGGTGTTACACTTGGGAGGAGATATTGGCCGGAAGAGATCGCCTCCCATGGCAACAGGTGGAGGCACTAAGGAGAGCAGAGGCAGCCGGAGATAGGAGCCAACGATACGAGGGAACACGGTTGGCAAGGAAGCCCGAAAAGCAGCCCCAAAAATTTCTTGGGGGGGGGGGGGCTATCAGGGAGTATGGCTGCGTCAGGTAGGAGACCTGCGCAATCTCCCTGTGCTTACCGGGGGTCTAGAGAGACCGGGCAGGCACCGTGTTATGCAGTGGTGCGCACGGTGTCCCCAGTGCGGGTGCATAGCCCGGTGCGGTATATTTCAGCTCTGCGTATCGGCCGGGCTAGATTGAGCGTCGAGCCAAATGCCATGAAGCCGGCTCTACGCATTCCGGTCTCCAGTGCGTCTCCTTGGGCCGGTTTACATGGCACCAGCCTTGCGCTCGGTGTCTCCGGTTCGCCTACATAGCCCAGTGCGGGCTATTTCTCCTCACAGCACTGGCAGGGCAACCGAGAGTATTCAACCAGGTAAGGTTGGGCAGGCTCGGTGCTCAAGAGCTCCAGTGCGCCTGCACGGTCCGGTTTATCCTATACCACCTCAGCACCCCAGCCCTCCAGTAGCAGCTCCCCGCACTAGGCTTCCTGTGCGTGTCCTCGGCCAAATACCACCAGTGCCAGCCCCACGCATCAGGCCTTCAGTGCGCCTCACCTGTTCAGCGCAGCCAGCGCTTTCTCCCTCTCCTGCGCTGTCGGAGTCTCCCGCCTGTTTAGCGGTTCTAGAGCCTTCCTCCTCTACAGCGCTGTCGGAGCCTCCTGCCTGTATAGAGCAGCCTGAGCTGCCAGTCTACATGGAGCAGCCAGAGCTGTCAGTCTGCATAGAGCAGCCAGAGCAGCCAGTCTGCATGGAGCAGCTAGTCTGCATGGAGCAGCCAGAGCTGCTAGTCTGCATGGAGCAGCCAGAGTTGCCAGTCTGCAAAGAGTTGCCAGTCTGCATGGAGCAGCCAGAGCTGCCAGTCTGCATGGAGCAGCCAGAGTTGCCAGTCTGCAGTCTGCATGGAGCAGCCAGAGTTGCCAGTCTGCATGGAGCAGCCAGAGTTGCCAGTCTGCATGGAGCAGCCAGAGTTGCCAGTCTGCATGGAGTTGCCAGTCTGCATGGAGCTGCCAGTCTGCATGAACCAGCCAGAGCTGCAAGTCTGCAAGGAGCTGCCAGTCTCCATGAAGCCGCCAGAGCTGTCAGTCAGTATGGAGCAGCCAGAGCTGCCAGTCAGCATGGAGCAGCCAGAGCCATCAGTCAGCATGAAGCAGCCAGATCTGCCAGTCAGCCAGACTCTTCCAGATCTGCCAGTCAGCCAGACTCTTCCAGATCTGCCAGTCAGCCAGACTCTTCCAGATCTGCCAGTCAGCCAGACTCTTCCAGATCTGCCAGTCAGCCAGACTCTTCCAGATCTGCCCAGACTCTTCCAGATCTGCCAGTACAGATCTGCCAGACTCTTCCAGATCTGCCAGTCAACCAGACTCTTCCAGATCTGCCAGACTCTTCCAGATCTGCTAGTCAGCCAGGATCCACCAGTCGGCCAGAATCTGCCAGATCTGCTAGTCAGCCAGGATCCGCCAGTCGGCCAGGATCCGCCAGTCGGCCAGGATCCGCCAGTCGGCCAGGATCTGCCGGATTCAACTGCCTGGCTGGGCTTTTTCTCAGTGCTGGGCTTCTTCTTAGTACTGGGCTTCTTCTCAGTCCCGAGCTGCCCCTCAGTCCCGAGCTGCCCCTCAGTCCCGAGCTGCCCCTCAGTCACGAGCTGCTCCTCTGTTATGTAGGGTTCTGGGTGAGGACTATTCGGCCATGGTCGGCGGTTAGGGTGGATTATCCATGGACGCGAAGGGGAGGAACAATGACATTTATGAAGTGGGGTCCACGTCCGGAGCCGGAACCGCCACCATGGACAGACGCCCACCCGGACCCTCCCTATGGTTTTTGAGGTGCGTTCGGGAGTCCGCACCTTAGGGGGGGGGGGGTTCTGTCACTCCTTGGTCTTAGTATTTTGTGTTTTAGTTTATTAGTTAGTCAGACCAGGGTGTGACATGGGGTTATTATGTTTGTAGTTTCATATTGGGGTTTGTAGTAGTTGGGATTGTAGCTGATTAGGGGTGTGTGTGTTTAATAGGTTTGGCTGCCTGAGGCGGTTCTCAATCAGTCAGGTGATTTCTCGTTGTCTCTGATTGGGAACCGTATTTAGGTAGCCTGGTTTTCGCTTTGCATTTCGTGGGTGATTGTTCCTGTCTTTGTGTTAGTTTCACCAGTCAGGCTGTAATAGGTTTCACGTTCCGTTTGTTGTTTTGTATTATTTAGTTGTTCATGTATAGTTCGTTCGTTTGTCTTCACTAAATAAACATGAGTAACCTACACGCTGCATTTCGGTCCGACTCTCTTTCAACTAAAGAAGAACGTCGTTACACCTCCTCCTATCACAGTTCCTTCTCCATGGTTTAAAAACCCAATTTGTTTGTTCTAGAACTCAATCTCTCTGTAAATGCCATGTCTGTAGGTCTCTGTGTTTCACTCTCGCTTTGTGTCTTAACCTCTCTTTTGTTTAAACACCTCATAGCACTTTGTCATCACCTGTGAGTATTGTTTTTGGTTATGGTGTCTGTTTGTTACTGGTGGGAAAAGGGGGAAACCAAGACAAGTCGCCCATGGGCATACACTACACGTAGGTGAACTTTGTTAAATACACTAGTTAGAACTGGGCGGACCACCCACTGTATTTTTGGTTAGTTAGTTAGCTGTTGTTAAAGTAGGCTAGTCTAGCTTAGGGGTGTTTTTGAATACTTATTGTTTCTTTCCTTGGGTCCTGCTCCCCCCATTACCGTGTGTTTATAAATAAACCTGGAGTTTGACGGTAGATTTCTGTTGTCGTGGTTATTTCGTTCACACTTTTACTTTGTCACAATAATAATTTGCATGAGTTATGTTACGGTTCTCATTACCATCCCCCCCCTAGACTGTCGGGCCAAAAGGGATTCGTAACACCACTCCTTTTCAGCCAATTTGTAACTTTAATATATGGCAATTTTCTACCTTCTACTTGCAGTAATGCTGCAATCAGTTGGTTGTAACTGTTCTTGTATCTTAATGTGCTCTTACTTTTAATGCAAATTGGAAATGTAAATCCACCTTATCCTGTGAGGTAATACCTCAATATATAAAAGTGTGTGCTAATTGGTATGCACCATAAGATTAAAGATCCACCACCATATTTTACAGTAGGGATGAGGTATTTTCTGCATATGCATTGTTCTTTCGAAAGCCCAACCCACAGCTAGTGTGCGTGGCCAAAGAGCTCTATTTTTGTGCCATATGACCATAGCACTGGTTCCAATCCAAGTGCCTGTGCCGTTGAGCAAACTCCAGGTGGTGCTATGGTCAGATGACATGAAAATAGAGCTCTTCGGCCATGCACACCAAAGGTGGGTTTGACCTTCAAAAGAAATGTTATGGGGCTATTTTGCTTCCACTGGTCCCGGGGCCCTTGGTAAGGTCAACAGTATCATGAACATTACCAAGTATCAGGACATTTTATCCAAACACCTGGTTGCCTTTACCAGGTTGCTGAAACTTGCATGCAATTGAAGAAATCAACATCTTGTAATGGCCATCTCAGTCTCCGGACTTGAATCCCATTGAAAACATATGGTTTGAATTGAAGAGTGCAGTCCATAACCGCAAACTAAGGATATCAAGCATCTGGAAAGATTATGAATGGAGTAATGGTCTAAGATCCCTCCCAATATGTTTTCCAATCTCATTTAATATTTTAGAAAAAGGCTGTGTCTTTACCCACGCAAAGGGTGGGCCCTGGAGTAGGAAAACAAGGGATCCAATCATTTGGGCATTTAAAAAAAATGTTGTATTACTTGTTAGACAGACAAATTAAGAAATATATACAGGATTGTTATTTTAAAACAAGGACATGTCGTGGAAATTTCCTCTATTTACCAAATCATGAGAGCAAACCACACACAAGTCAGTTAGTTATCAAAGTCCTTTAATTATATGAGCTCTATCACAACCCTGTGACTCTCAGATCAATTTAGTGTCTATCAATGAATTCTCTGAGAGCCCCTCACACATTGTTACTGAGATCCTTTATATCAAAGCTACACATATCCAGACAGAAATAATTTATCGTTCAGCTTAGTTTAGTAGACAATGTTATTTTCTCAAACTCAGAACCATAAACCAATCCTCCCTAGCAACAGGCATATATCAAATCCATCCTATCTTGACAAGATCACAGAGACACACTGACTGGCACACAGACATTGTGGAGCCAAGAGATACACGCTTGACCTCTCCCCTCTCTCCGGCCCAAGCAACTTAGTCTTGACATAGAACAAGATACTGCAACCCCGCCACAGTATTATACAAAAAAAACTTACAAACATATGATGAATATAAAACATCTTACCTATGTTACCACCTAATTCTGATTATTCCCCAATAGACATTAAAGACCGAGATAGACCACATGTAAATGTTTAAAATATAATATGCTATAGGTAAGCTCTATTTGGGCCGCACACATTTTTATCTTTCTCTGAGCAATAATATCAGTGTAAAATAATGTTTGAAATGTAATTCAGCATAGGCTATAAAATATTTGTATAATCTCTCAATGTTTCCACTCCTCTCTCAGTAACACAACTCTCCTATGATTACCACTAGTGGTGTTGCGGTATCTTACTGGCAGTGCTTACAGCCACTTCACTCCCAAGCGTTTCATCCAGAAGTTTACTTTTTTTTTTCACCAGCTCGGCAAGGTGCCTTGACTGTGGGTAGATTGATCATTAATGATTAATAGATCATTCAATTCCAAGTTCAAGGCAACTGCTGGTCTTCGTTGGATAAATTAACATTTTGTGAGATGATCTCATGAGGCGCCAGCGTCTCACATCTTGAGTAACTGACCCAATGGCCCAAGTATGCAGCAGGACATTAGCATAATTTACACCCAGGCTATCACATCTCCTAAGAGCTAGCATTTCCAGAGAATTCCTGGTAGCAACAAAATCTTTGAAATGATGAGCTATGAAATTTCCTACCTCTGTCTCCTCGAACATGAAAAATGTATGTGTGAGTCAAGCATTGACCTCAACAGCATCTGAAGATGGGCAGTAATGAACTCATATCTAAAATACTTCAGATTTAGAACATGGGTAGGGACATACCTGATGTGATTATTAACCAGGAGACAAATATGTACAAAGCTCTCACCAAGGCAAAGGGTGTCTACTTTGAAGAATCTCAAATATAAAATATATTTTGATTTGTTTAACACCTTTTTTGGTTACTACATGATTTGATATGTGTTATTTCATAGTTTTGATCTCTTCACTATTATTCTACAACGTATAAAGAAGTACAAATAAAAACCCTTGAATGAGTGGGTGTGTCCATAAGTTTTATTGGTACTGTATAAATATACTGTACATGTACTCTATACATTTGAATAGTAGTTTATGTAACATGCTTTGCTTTATGAATTGGATGTACTAATTTCTCCTGTTTGATATGAAGCCTCAGCATCATGAATATGAATATACAGTATATCCAATTTAGCACCCTTTTCAAGATTAGTAATTGATTTACAGAGAACCAAGGTCAGAATGGCTGCCTGTGATTTCTTTCTCTTCTATTTATACGTTTGTATTTCCATCAGGTCTTTGAGAGAGTATGACTAACGACAGAGAGGGATCGACACCCTCAAGCTGCGAGAGAAATTTGATTTATACTTGTTATTAACCTGTGTCAATTCCCACCACACATATTCAAATTCGTGATTAAATCCATTCCTTTTCCTCAGTTTTTTGGGGAAAGTCTTCTTTGCGGTGTTCTTGTGTTGATATATACAGGATTCCTCGACAAATATGAGATTTTCATACAATGGAACTATTTAGATGGCATCCAGTCATATGGCAGGAAAGGATATGGATTTTCATCAGTCCAGACCTGATGTGAATGATGCTGCATTAATTTAAGACCAGGGGGTGGATTCGATCAAACCCTTTGCTGTAGCAATATTTATGCGGCATCACAACCCACAAACCAGCCTTCACACACACACACACACACACACACACACACACACACACACACACACACACACACACACACACACACACACACACACACACACACACACACACACACACACGTCTTATGGGGCTAATGAGATGAAAACTGAAAGCATCTACCTCAGTGGAGTCCACTATCTTTCAGACCCTAAACCATTCTGTGATTTTATTTGAACACATGAAAAAAAGTACATTATTTCAATGTTTTTATTGAAAAGCTCATTTCAAATAATGTTGTTTTTTGTTCCTGTTTTTTATGGGGAGAACAAAACAGAACAGACATACAATACATAACATAATACAACACAGACAATAAACAAAAACAAAATTAATATAATAAATTGTGCCCTTCCGCTAAGAAAGTACTAATAGTGGTTACAATAGTACCTACGGAGTCACTATCAGAATTGACATTTGTCACATGAATAAAGGATTGTACCTTATGGGGGCTGGGTCTTCACTACGTATCCCATTTCTTGATTTTAACATACTGCAGTACTAATAACAATCTCTTGACATTTGAATAGGACTGCATATATTTCACAAATCCAATAGTGGGTATAATAGGATTCATCCTTGAAGTGATCAACTTTGCTAGGATTTTGGAATCAGTGTTCAAATTTGAGAGGGCCTATATGACATGGATCATCTGGGTCCTTGTTTTTCTTCAGGATTACTTTAATTGTGGTTAATTGTAGTGATTGGGTGACCTTTTTAATAGATAAATAATGTTTTAATATATTTGTCAATAGAGGGGACAGGGTGTCTTTGAAAGTTGAATACATTTCAGGTGAGAGGCCATCAGGCCCACACAGTAAATCAAGGACTGATGAAATCACTGTGTTAAAAGAAATTGGGTTACATTTTGTAACCCTCAAGATAGTGATTACGCTCCCTGTTAATGAGATAGTTGTTCCAGTTTACATAGTGTGTCGTCTCCATTAGCTGTATTTTCTTCCGTACTCTGACAGGCATTCTAAATGCAAGTTGTGGCTGATATAAAAGTGCTGGATATATTTCCTTGCAAGTTGGATCTAACAGAGATTGGATATCACATTGCAAACCACCAAAATGTGACACATTGAGAAATATTCAAGTAAGGCTTTACATCGTTATAACTCAAAGGAAGCAAACTGAAAGAGAAATGTACTCTGCTGTAGTTGATTGTTAATTCAAAACAACACAGAAAAGTGTAAAATCGCAAGGGAGTTAATTAAAAACAACAAAGAGTAAAATTGCAATTGGAGTTAAATATAAGCAACTCTGTGAGAGTTTACTACATTTAGTGCAAAAAAAAATCAATAATAATCAACACCATTACCAGGGTAGTTTTAACATAAAATGGGCAGTGGGACCATATAACCCCAAATAGTTGACTTAACAAACATTGGACCAGAACCAACCCTTGATCCTGACTCAGTTCCATTACATTACACAAGGCTGCCTAGAGTTTAAGAGCTATACCGTTGGTAATATAACAGTGACTATGTGTGCACAGAAACATGTATGGAGCCAGCACATGGAGACTTGCAAGATTATGTGATGAAGTCCAGACTGACAGACAGGCCTGATACTGATGTCTCTGAATGGAGAGAGACCTGGCACTTTGACTAGACACCTTTTACTTGTATTGTATTTTTTATAATTTAACTGAATGGTATCAGTCAATATGAGGAGGGAGACACTCTGTGTATTCTGCAGCAGGATCAGGGAACACCTATTGTGTATGGGACACCACACAGGAAGGTAAGACCACTCTGACATGTCTGCCAAGGTGACCCCATTACCACCAGACAAAATGCAGATAGGCACAGCGCCTGTATCGGCTGGGAATGACAATGACAGATGAAAGGTGCACATTGTTATATTAGCAGAATACTGTGTCTATGTTATTATGTAAAGGGTGTTTATTCTACATTGACCTGTTGCTAGATTTGAAAGTTATCAAAGCACTTAGTTTAGAATATCTACATAAATTCAATTGCTTTCTTCTCACATTACTCTGTAGCAGGACTTGGAACCAAAATAAATTTTCCAATCGTTTTTCTTTGAACACAGCCATTGAAGTTCCATTCCACTGTTCTGACCAGCAAAATAAAGTTCTGAACCAGTTCGAACCTCCAAAAAAAAAACGTTTATATTGTTCCTTTCTGTTCCTATTTAAACCTCTGAAACAAATGTTTTAACATTTATCTCTACATTAAATTATTTCACCAATGGATAGTGCAGCTTGGTATGGAGTGGGCAAGCTATGTACAGACAATGTAGGGTGTGAGATGCAACTGAAATTTTGCAGGTGACGAAAGCGCTGGCATGAAGCACTGGGCATCTTGTTGTTTAGACATGCATAATCCGAATTAGGCCCACATAATTATACCTATGAAGGAACTTGAATGTCTTTGAACTTCAGAGTTAGCTTAACTAATGTTGGACCAGAGCTAGCGAGTTTTCGAGAGCTAGCTACTGTAGCCAGCTAACAAGCTTGTGTGTTCAGAGTGGCACCAACACCAGATTTAAACTTAACTTTTAAACCTTTTTCTAGTTAATAAATCCAATGTGAGATGTGTTAACTATAGTATCCATAATTAGCATTGAAAAAGTTAATGCATTCTTCTCTAATAAAAATCTCTCCCTAGTTTATGAACCATGCTTGTAATGTCAGTAGCTACAGTCTACAATTCCTTGGAGGGAGGGGACGGGGCAGGTAGCCTACACACACACACTGGCAAGATTTCCAGCTGGCTGGCTGGCATCCAGGCAGGCAGAGACTGGAATAAGCTTCTGAGTGACAATGTGAGAGCTTTGTACAGGTGCTTCGTTGCGTTTTTGTGGGACTGGAAAAAAATGCCTGGAATGTTAAAAAAAACATTAACTGGTTCCCATGTTTTTAAAATAACAGTTCTGTTCTGGAACAGTATAGTTCACTTTTGTTTTCAGTTCTAGTTCTCTTCCTTATTTTACGCCTTTCATTTCTGTCCCCTGAACCGGTTGCAACTCCTGCCCTGTTGACTATTGACCTTCTCAAAGGTAATTTGCTGTAATTTGATTGCTGTTTTGTTTCATTGATTGCTGTTTTGTTTTGTTTCATTCACATTGTGAATGAGACACTGGTTTCAATGGGGTTTGCCCTGAATAAATATTGAACTCAATCTGAAGGAGGTTTGTTTGTTGTGAGTGAGTAGGGGGAATCAGCTGTGGGCAAGGTTCTAACAGGTGGGTGTGTCTTGGTGGTGGCAAAGACACACCAACTCAAACCACACCCCCAAGCCAACTCACATTTGGCTTCTGTTACAGTCGCCAGCATTTCTTGAGGAGCAAGCCAAAAAAACTCTGCAGTTCCCATTTAATATTTTGTATGCTCAAGGATTTCAGTTTGTTGACTGCTTTATGAGTGTAATTAAAAAAAGTGAAGAAAATGTTTTATGCAAACATTTTCATTGTAAGGGTTTTCTTTACTTGAAGGAGAGGCGGACCAAAACGCAGCGTGGTGGTTATTCATGTTTAATTTATAAAGACACTATACATGAATAAACTAACAAAACAAATGTGAAAAAAACAAAACAGCCCTATCTGGTGCAAACACAATCACCCACAAAAACCCAACACCAAACAGGCTACCTAAATATGGTTCCCAATCAGAGACAATGACTAACACCTGCCTCTGATTGAGAACCAGCAACTTCAACAATCATGGTTACATGATAATACCATTTAAGTTTCACAGTTAATAAGCAAATTATTATAAAATAAAGAGAAACCCCATACAACCTATTATAGAAAACTGAACACAGTTTTTCAAAAACTATTTTGTGAGCTTCACAGTTTGAGGGGGGAAAAAATGAAATCAGGCATTGCGAGATTGCTGGAGGAAGCTAATTGACTTGCGGCAGCTAATTAATTCAAAGGTTGAGAGGTTGAGATAACAGTGTAATGAGAGGAGGGAGTGTCAACACCAGCTGGTATAAGCCCTCTAAATATAGATGAGATCATTTTCAGCATGCCATCTATGGGGAAATGTTTTTCCAGATGTTTCGCAAAACAGATGGTGACATTGAGGGGTAACACAACATTCAGGTGACATTATCAAATGTGTGAAGGACTGGTGAAGTTTCAATATTAATGTTCCAGGTGACATCAACTTATATGTTAGGCGTATTCACAGTACATGCCACCAGTACCATAGGCTAACTTAATTTAAGGCCAGGCAGCACACCTTAGAGTAGTTCTTCCACTTGATCATATCACAATCAACTTTTACCAGTTGAAGGAAGACACAAATATAATACTTTTCTCTGAAATATGTTCTTAAAATATGCAAATTAGGCGATATCTCATTATATATGTGCATATTTGCATACTAAAAATATATATTTTCTTAACTGGATGAAGTCAGACACTCCAGGACCAAACTTGCCCAGAGCAGATTGTGGATCGATACTTTTTTTCATCTTTCTATCTTACAAATACTAAAGACATGTACATAAAATGCATTTCGGGTCGCATTTTTCCAAATAAAAAATGTATAACATATCAACAATTCCCTCTGGGCAAGTCTGGAGAATATATCAAAGGATAACCACACACAATTTGGTTAATGCTGATGCTTCTGTGAAGCTGAGAACATTTGTTGGCGTGTGGGAAGAGTCTGACTTTCAGGAAATGGCAATTAAAGACAAGCACACTGAATTTAGACTACCTGTCACACCCTGATCAGTTTCACCTGTCCTCACCTGACCCAATAAGCATCTCTTCAAAGTAAGTATAAAAATATAGTCCTCTTTGTAACACTCAGCTGATGTCACAAAGTGCTGTACAGAAACCCAGCCTAAAAGCCCAAACAGCAAGCAATGCAGGTGGAGAAGCATGGTGGCTAGGAAAACTCCCTAGAAAGGCCAGAACCTAGGAAGAAACCTAGAGAGGAACCAGGCTATGAGGGGTGGCCAGTCCTCATCTGGCTGTGCCGGGTGGAGATTATAACAGAACATGGCCAAGATGTTCAAATGAACATAGATGACCAGCATGATCAAATAATAATAATCACAGTGGTTGTCGAGGGTGCAACAGGTCAGCAGCTCAGGAGTAAATGTCAGTTGGCTTTTCATAGCCGATCATTCAGAGTATCTCTACTGCTCCTGCTGTCTCTAGAGAGTTGCAAACTGCAGGTCTGGGACAGGTAGCACATCCGGTGAACAGGTCTGGGTTCCATAGCCGCAGGCAGAACAGTTAAAACTGAAGCAGCAGCACGGCCAGGTGGACTGGGGACAGCAAGGAGTCATCAGGCCAGGTAGTCCTGAGGCATGGTCCTAGGGCTCAGGTCCTCTGAAAGAGAGAAAAAGAAAAAGAGAGAAAGAGAGAGAGAATTGGAAAGAGCATACTTAAATTCACACAGGACACCGAATAAGACAGGAGAAATACTCCAGATATAACAGACTGACCCTGGCCCCCCGACACAAACTACAGCAGCATAAATACTGGAGGCTGAGACAAGAGGGGTCAGGAGACACTCTGGTCCCATCCGACTTTCTATGGAATGGGCTTTTAAATTATGTGTAATTTAATGTAGTGAGCTTCGAAATTATCGATGTACAGTCCCTTAAGAAAGTATTCACATCCCTTGACTTTTTCCAAATTTTGTTGTGTTACAAAAGTGGAATTCAAATGGATTTAATTGTACTTTTTTGTCAATGATCCACACAAAACACCCTAATGTAAAAGTAGAAGAAAAATTCAAAAATGTGTAAAAAAAATAATACAAAATAAAACATTCACAAGGCTGCAGGGCCAGACGGATTACCAGGACATGTACTCCGAGCATGCGCTGACCAACTGGCAAGTGTCTTCTCTGACAATTTCAAACTCTCCCTGTCTGAGTCTGTAACACCAACATCTGTAGCCATGAAGTGCTTTGAAAGGCTGGTCATGGCTCACATCAAAAGCATTATCCCAGAAACCCTAGACCCACTTCAATTTGCATTCCGCCTCTACAGAGCCACAGATGATGCAATCCCTATTGCACTCCATACTGCCCTTTCACACCTGGACGAAAGGAATACTTATGTGAGAAGGCTATTCATTGACTACAGCTCAGCGTTCAACACCATAGTGCCCTCAAATCTCATCACTAAGCTAAGTACCCTGGGACTAAACACCTCCCTCTGCAACTGGATACTGGACTTACTGTTGGGCCACCCCCAGGTGGTAAGGGTAGGTAACAACAAGTTTGCAGATGACAACACATCCGCCACGCTGATCCTCAGCACGGGGGCCCCTCAGGGGTGCGTGCTAAGTCCCCTCCTGTACTCCCTGTTCACTCATGACTGCATGGCCAGGCACGACTCCAACACCATCATTAAGTTTGCCAATGACACAACAGTGGTAGGCCTGATTACTGAAAACGACGAGACAGCCTATAGGGAGGAGGTCAGAGACCTGACCGTGTGGTGCCAGGACAACAACCTCTCTCTCAACATGATCAAGACAAAGGAGATGATTGTGGACTACAGGAAGAGGAGCCCCCATTCGCATCGATTGGGCTATAGTGGAGCAGGTTGAGAGCTTCAAGTTCCTTGGTGTCCACATCACCAACAAATTAACATGGTCCAAGCACATCAAGGTAGTCGTGAAGAGGGCACAACAAAACCTATTCCCCCTCGGGAGATTGAAAAGATTTGGCATGGGTCCTCAGATCTTCAAAAGGTTCTACAGCTGCACCATCGAGAGCATCCTGACTGGCTGCAGCCGGTGTCAGAGGAAGGCCCTAAAAATTGTCAAAGACCCCAGCCACCCTAGTCATAGACTGTTCTCTCTGCTACCACACGGCAAGCGGTACTGGAGCACCAAGTCTTGGTCCCCCCCCCACCCTCTTTTACGCTGCTGCTACTCTATGTTCATCATTTATGCAAAGTCACTTTAATAACTCTACCTACATGTACATATTACCTCAATTACCACAACTTACCAGTGCCCTCTCACATTGACTCCGGTACCCACTGTATATAAACTCGCTATTGTTATTTTACTGCTGCTCTTTCATTATTTGTTACTTTTATTTCTTATTTCTTTAGGAATTTTTCTTAAAACTGCATTGTTGGTTAACATCACCCTACAGGTGCCCCTAGAGGAACCACGCCCCCCCCCACTCAACTCAAACCGTGGCGCACAGAATGCAAAAATATTCTTAGAAATATTTAACCTCCACACATTAGTCCAATAGCTCAAATGAAAGATAAACACCTTGTTCATCTACCCAGCGAGTCAGATTTCTAAAATGTTTTACGGCGAAAACATAGCACATATGTATATCAAACCACCACAGACACACAGACGATATGCAGCCATTTATATCCATAAATCTCCGTTTACATTGACGCCATGTTCAAAAAAATCTACAAAAATGTCCTGAGAAATTATAGATTGCTCCGCCAGATAACACCAGATAACAGCAATACACATCATAAACTTTGACTAAATATACATGTTCTACATATAGTTAGAAAGATACACTGCTTCTTAATGCAACCGCTGTGTTACATTTATTTTTAACGTTACAGAATTCGTTCACTAGGCAATAATCTGAGACGGCGCTCAGACATAAGCAATATTCCTCCGCTATGTTGGAGTCAACAGAAACACAAAATTACAACATAAATATTCCCTTATCTTTGATGGTCTTCGATCAGAATGTAGTGGAAGAAGTCATACTTACAACAAAACATTGTTTGGTTTCAATTTGTGTGTCTTTGTATTAGCATATGCTGCAAGTTCCAGCTGAAATGCTACCAAAAATTACTTCTGGTCACGAACAGTTGCAGAATAGTCACGAACAGAATTGTCCTGAGCCTTAACAGGTTTTAAGGGCTTATCATTAAGCATTCCACTGTAAGGTCTACCGACACCTGTTGTATTCTGTGCATGCGACAAATACAATTTGTTTTGATTATATACAGTTGAAGTCAGAAGTTTACATACACCTTAACCAAATAGATTTAAACTCAGTCTTTCACAATTCCTGACATTTAATCCTAGTAAACATTCCCTGTCTTAGGTCAGTTAGGATAATCACTTTATTTTAAGAATGTGAAATGTCAGAAGAGAGAGTGATTTATTTCAGCTTTTATTTATTTCGTCACATTCCCAGTGGGTCAGAAGTTTCATAGGGGGCAGCATTTTCACTTTTGGATGAATAGCGTGCCCAGAGTGAACTGCCTCCACTCTGTCCCAGATGCTAATATATGCATATCATTAGTAATATTGGATAGAAAACACTCTGAAGTTTCTAAAACTGTTTAAATGATATCTGTGTGTATAACAGAACTCATATGGCAGGCGAAAACCTGAGAAAAATCCAACCAGGAAGTGGGAAATCCGAGGTTTGTAGTTTTTCAAAGCTTGGCCTACCGAATACACAGTGTCTATGGGGTCAAGTTGCACTTCCTACGGCTTCCACTATATGTCAACCTTCTTTAGAAACTTGTTTCAGGCTTCTGCTATAAAGGAGGGGGGAATGGGAGTTGAATGAGTCATGGGTCTGGCAGAGTGTCTCGGGCTCGTGACGCGCGCTTCTGACAGAGTTAGCACTCGTGAGAGTGCTTTTCTTCAGACAATGAAATTCTACGGTTGGAAACTTATTGATGATTTATGTTAAAAACATCCTAAAGATTGATTCCATACACCGTTTGACTTGTTTCTACGACCTGTAACGGAACTTTGAGTTTTTGTCTGGACGAAGTGCTCGCACCTCATGAAGAAGGATTACTGGGCTGAACACGCTAACAACAAGTGGCTATTTGGACATAAATGATGGACTTTATGGAACTTTATCGAACAAAGCAGTCATTTATTGTCAAACTGGGATTCCTGGGAGTGCCTTCTGATGAAGATCATCAATGGTAAGTGAATATTTATAGTATTATTTCTAACTTCTGTTGACTCCAACATGGCAGATATTTATTTGGCTGGATTGGGCTCTGAGCACCGTACTCTGAGCACCGCATTCCACTGTAAGGTCTACCTACACCTGCTGTATTCTGTGCATGCGACAAATACAATTTGTTTTGGTTAAATACAGTTGAAGTCAGAAGTTTACATACACCTTAACCAAATAGATTTAAACTCAGTCTTTCACAATTCCTGTCATTTAATCCTAGTAAACATTCCCTGTCTTAGGTCAGTTAGGATCATCACTTTATTTTAAGAATGTGAAGTATCAGAAGAGAGAATGATTTATTGAAACAATGTTCTTCTGTTGAAGGAGGAGCAGACCAAAATGCAGCGTGGTGGTTACTCATGTTTATTGATGAAAAATGACTAGACATGAAATAACTGAAACGTACAAAAACAACAGACGGAAAATGTGAAAAATCTATACAGCCTATCTGGTGAATATAAACACAGAGACAGGAACAATCACCCACGAAACACTCAAAGAATATGGCTGCCTAAATATGGTTCCCAATCAGAGACAGCGATAATCACCTGACTCTGATTGAGAACCGCCTCAGGCAGCCATAGACTACGCTATACACCCCACAAAACCCCAAGACGAAACACACCACAATAAACCCATGTTACACCCTGGCCTGACCCAATAAATGAAGATAAACATAATATATTTTGACAAGGGCGTGACATTTATTTCAGCTTTTATTTTTTTCGTCACATTCTCAGTGGGTCAGAAGTTTACATACAATCAATTAGTATTTGGTAGCATTGTCTTTCAATTGTTTAACTTGGGTCCAACATTTTAGGTAGCCTTCCACAAGCTTCCCACAATAATTTGGGTGGATTTTTCCCATTCCTCCTGACAGAGCTGGTGTAACTGAGTCAGGTTTGTAGGTCTCCTTGCTCACACACGCTTTTTCAGTTCTGCCCACAAATCTTCGATGGGATTGAGGTCAGGGCTTTGTGATGGCCACTCCAATACCTTGACTTTGTTGTCCTTATGCCATTTTGCAACAGCTTTGGAAGTATGCTTGGGATGATTGTCTATTTGGAAGACCCATTTGCGACCAAGCTTTAACTTCCTGACTGATGTCTTGAGATGTTGCTTCAATATTTGCACATAATTCCACTTCCTCATGATGCCATCTATTTGTGAAGTGCATCAGTCCATCCTGCAGCAAAGCAACCCCACAACATGATGCTGCCACCCCTGTCCTTCACGGTTGGGATGGTGTTCTTCATCTTGCAAGCCTCCCCCTTTTTCCTCCAAACATAACGATGGTCATTATGGCCAAACAATGTTTCATCAGACCAGAGGACGTTTCTCCAAAAAGTACGATCTTTGTCCCCATGTTCAATTGCAAACCGTAGTCTGGCTTTTTTTATGGCGGTTTTGGGGCAGTGGCTTCATCCTTGCTGAGAGGCCTTTCAGGTTATGTCGATATAGGACTCGTTTTACTGTGGAAATAGATACTTTTGTACCTGTTTCCTCCAGCATCTTCACAAGATTCTTTGCTGTTGTTCTGGGATTGATTTGCGCTTCAAAGTACGCTCATCTCTCGGAGACAGAACACGTCTCCTTCCTGAGTGGTATGACGGCTGCGTGGTCCCATGGTGTTTATATTTGCTTACTATTGTTTGTACATATGAACGTGGTACCTTCAGGCGTTTGGAAATTGCTCCCAAGGAGGAAGCAAACTTGTGGAGGTCTACAATTTTTTTTCTGAGGTCTTGGCTGATTTATTTTGATTTTCCCATGATGTCAAGCAAAGAGGCACTCAGTTTGAATGTAAGCCTTGAAATACATCCACAGGTACACCTCCAATTGATTCAAATTATGTCAATTAGCCTATCAGAAGCTTCTAAAGCCATTACAGAATTTTCCAGAATTTTCCAAGCTGTTTAAAGGCACAGACAATTTAGTGTATGTACATTTCTGACCCACTGGAATTGTGAAACATGGAATTATAAGTTAAATAATCTGGTCTGTAAGCAATTGTTGGAAAAATACTTGTGTCATGCACAAAGTAGATGTCCTACCTGTAAGGGTTTTCGTCCTCCTCTTCTGAGCAGGAGAGGCGAGAAGGATCGGAGGACCAATGCGCAACGTGGTAAGTGTCCATGTTTGTTTATTACACACATAAACTGAACATTCCATACAAAACAATAACAGTAACATGAATAATGAAAACCGAAAACAGTACCGTGTGGTGTAAAACACAGACACGGAAACAATCACCCACAAAACAGCAGTAAAACCCAGGCTACCTAAGTATGATTCTCAATCAGAGACAACAATCGACACCTGCCTCTGATTGAGAACCATACTAGGCCGAACACAGAAAAACAACCTAGACACACAAAACATAGTATGCCCACCCAACTCACGTCCTGACCAACTAAAACAAACAATTAA
This sequence comes from Oncorhynchus masou masou, assembly GCF_036934945.1. Classification (NCBI taxonomy): domain Eukaryota; kingdom Metazoa; phylum Chordata; class Actinopteri; order Salmoniformes; family Salmonidae; genus Oncorhynchus; species Oncorhynchus masou. The sequence continues at coordinate 30,043,652 of NC_088229.1, forward strand.
CACAATAACTAGGATCAGAACGTGACACTACCCAACTTACCAAAACTATAGTATGTTAACATGAAATGTGTAGAGTGGTTGAAAAATGTGTTTTAATGACTCCAACCTCAGTGTATGTAATCTTACAACTTCAACTGTAAGTATTCAGCCTCCTGAGTCAATACATGTTAGAATTACCTTTGGCAGTGATTACAGCTGTGAATCTTTCTGGGTAAGGTTCTAAGAGCTTCCCACACCTGGATTGTGGAACATTTGACCATTATTCTTCAAGCCCTGTCAAATTGGTTGTTGGTAATTGCTCGACAACCATTTTCAGGTCTTGCCATAGATTTTGCCTTGTCTTAGCTCCATTCAATTTATTTTTTAACCTGAAAAACTCCCGGTCCTTAAGTTTTACAAGCATGCCCATAACATGATGCAGCCACCACTATGCTTGAAATTATGGAGAGTGGTACTCAGTAATGTGTTGTATTGAATTTGCCCCAAACATAACACTGTGTATTCAGGACAAAAATGTAATTGCTTTGCCAAATTTTTTTGCAGTATTACTTTAGTGCCAGGGTGCATTTTCTAGACTATTTTTACTCTGTACACTCTTCCTTCTTTTTACTCTGTAAATTGCATTAGTATTGTGGAATAACTACAATGCTGATGATCCATCCTCAGTTTTCTCCTATCACAGGTCACCATTGGCCTCATGGTTGAGTCCCTGAACAGTTTTCTTCCTCTCTGGCAACTGTGTTAAGAAGGACACCTGTGTCTTTGTTGTGACTGGGTGTATTTATACTGTACACCATCCAAAGTGTAATTAATAACTTCACCATGCTCAAAGGGATATTCAATGTCAGCTTTTTTTACCCATCTACTAAGAGGTGCCCTTCTCTGCGAGGCATTGGAAACCTCCCTAGTCTTTGTGTTTGAAATTCCCTACTTAACTGAGGGACCTTACAGATCATTGTATGTGTGGGGTACAGAGATGAGGTAGTCATTCAAAAATAATTTTATCACTACTATTGCACAAAGAGTAAGTCTGTGCAACTTATTATAGGTTTGCCCTAACAAAGGGGTTGAATACTTTTTGACTCAAGACAATTCAGCTTTTCATTTTTTCTTAATTTGTAAAACATTTAAAAAAAACACAATACCACTTTGGCATTATGGGTATTGCGTGTAGGCTAGTGACAAAAAAAATCTACATTGAAATAAATCTTTAATAAATGTTTTATTCAGGCTGTAACACAACAAAATGTGGGAAACGTCAAGGGGTGTGAATACTTTCTGATGGCAATGTATGTCCATTTTAAAGTGCATAAAATACATTCAAAAGTTGATGACAGTGGTGTGATAAACTACAGAAATGCATTATCAATACATTTTTTACATTTTTTACATTTTTATGTTGAATTTTTGAAAATACTAATTTTAATGGACCAACATACCAACAAATCTCAAAATTGATAGGTAGATGCAAAAATGTAATCAACACATCAATACAATTTTCATGCACCAGCTCAAAGGTGGGCATTTTTGCACATTTGTGTCTAAAGTCTTGAAGAAGCAACATGTCCACCTGGATTGACAGACGGTGTGTGGGAAGTGGCTCTGAATTTGGACCTGATACCAGTGCCCCGCACAGACAATGCCATTGCCACCCACAGTAATCCTATTTTTTTTAAACCCCACTGAGTTGAATCTCTCTACCCGCAATCAATGTCAGGCCACTCATTTCCCCACGGGAGGCCATGCTTTAATAGCTCCTCCATTGAAACCTGCCTATTCAAGCGTTAGGAGTGATCATTCACAGGCCATTGGGTAGGTGAGGTATGTGAGAATGTCAGGGGGTAGGCAGGGTTCATGCGAAAAGTCTAAGAATTCTGCACATTCTGTAAACAGAGGTGAAACAGAGCTCAAGTCAGACTGTGGCCCATTACGTGAACGGCTAATTGTTCATTCTCATTCATATCACAGTTTTAGTGGAATTTTCTTTCATGTGTTGCATGGCAGCTAAAAGCTGAATTGCAGAAGGTACTGAATTGCTGCATACAGTACTGTGGATGTTTCTTTTATGTTGTGTTCCACCTTTTGAGCTACCTTTGATATTTGGAAAAGCGATGTATGTATGAAATATATTTATTTTCTTCAGTACCACCCACATCATAAATAAAACTGTTTACAGAGACAGTTGGGATCCATTAGGCTGAAAGTGGCATGTGGTGAGAATGGCCTGTATGACATGTAGATGTGTCACTAAGAAAAGAGTAGCCTATTATCTGTCATTAGTGGGAAATGCACTGTTTATCATGATTTTAATAGTAGAAACTTAGCGGGGTATATGATACAGTATATAAGAGTAAACCAGCAAAATCATGTTTTCTGAAAAGACATTTTTAAATATGTAAGGTTGAAAAGTGAAGTAGTTTGTACTGCAGACTAAACCCTAAACTTTTTCTCCACTCCAATATATTTTCTTATTCTGGGATGTCCTGGAAAAGTGACGGAAAAGGTTTATGAACTACAAAATTGCATTACTAAGGCAATGGAACGAGACAATTAAAGTGGCAATCTGGGATTGGAAAAACAATAAAGTGGTCACTCCATCACTTGTTTTGGTAAATAGCTGAGGGATGGTGCTGGAGAAATGTAACCACTCTCAAATTCATATACAGAGCTATGGATGCAAGGAATTACCATCCATTAAATCAATATTTTACATATTATATCTTTTTATTATATCATTTTAATATTCAACATTTTTTCCCCAGATTATGTTACATTTTTAAACATATTTATACTGTATGTGTGCATTTTCTGTCTATTTTTTGTCTGTGTATTGTTTCTTGTAAGACAATGTCAGCACCACTTCCTGGTACATGTAATAAATGTAGTTGGTGAATAATGGAGATTCTGAAAAGTATCGTTTTAACCATGTTTTGAAGCTTCACTGTGTTTGTTTACAATTTCATTATTTATAAGCTATGGAGTAAAACTAGCTTGAACTAAGCTCACAATCAGCCATTTCTAAGTTATATTCTTCAAAAATCAATGGCTATATCATTAATTTCAAAGATAAAAACCCAGAGTGCCCTTTTAAGGCCCATACCAAGTTAATTTTCTCACGTCTAACCTTAAGTTTCTTGATGGGAGTGACAATGTGTCTTATCCGATTATAAAGCTCCTAATTCCTCCCTCAAATGGTGTTGTTTGTCCAAATGTCACATCAGATGGGGATTCGTTTTTGTCACAGTGTCACAGTTTTTGTCTAGCTACCTGCATCCTTTGGGACATGGAGCTGTTGATGACACTCTAAACCAAATGTCTGACCAGTAAATGTCATATCTATCTTTCTTGATCATTCAAATCCAAATCAAATTTAAGAAAGCTGTTGATTAGTCAACAAAATGTATATGCTATGCATTCGAGTTATTTTGTCATCCATGTGTTTTCTAAATTTAAGTGCAATTCACTTACATTCACAGACCATTCATAATAATTTGCTATGCGTACCAGTCAGAGATGACATGTAACTACAGTAACAGTGCCTGTATGCTAACAATGGTTAGGGTGTTAGATGTAATACTGTATAGGATATGTAAATGTTTTCATATATGGATCCCTAGAACAGGTCAATTGTCAACAAGCCTCTTTTCAGCTGTTTGGTTTCCATGTCATCATTTTAATTTGAAGAGATGTGTACATTAAATTAACAGAGTCATTACTATTGAGTGCAATCCAGAGCATCTGCCTTCTGCACTTTAGCTGTGCATATTGTCCATTGACAATTGATTGATTTGCTCTTATGTGATTGTGTCGCATGCTTCCTGGAAAACAAACAGAAGAGAACAGAGGTCAGTGGGAGGGCCTTTTACATTTAACCTGCCACACCTTGAGAGATCGGGGTGTCCCAAAGTAACAGTCTTTGACCCCTAGGTGCAGACCTGAGGGGAAAGAGAGAAAATGGCCAGATAATTATCAGGGCCAGAGGGGCACGTTTTCCCCTCTCACACACCACAACAACTGTGACAAGCCTAGCTGTCAGCGAGGAAGAAGCACAACACAAACAGTGCGTCCCAAATGGCACCCTATTCCCTACACAGTTTACTACTTTTGACCAACCCTGTTCCTGGAGCGCTACAGTACTGTAGGTTTTCATACCAACTCAAATCTAGCACACCTGATTCTAATAAAAATTAGCTGGTTGACAAGCTGAACCAAGTTTGTTACAACTGTGGTTGGAGCGAAAACCTACAGGAGGGTAACTCTCCAGGAACATGGTTGGAGACCCCTGGTGTAGGGAATAGGTTGCAATTTGAGACGCACCCATACTGTAGGTCCTCCATTAACGTCGACTGGTACTTTAATGTGATCACTGAACTGTATAGGCTATTTGTACTATGCATACATCATATGGAATGTCATTCTGCTACAAAGTATGTATGTTTCCTTTTCATTTTGCAAATGTATTTTAATGTCATTATGGTGGTAGTGGTAGCCTTACCCTCGTCTTTAACATGTGCAGCCATCAGTCATTTCTACTGTTAGTGAGTATGTTATGCTCTTATTAGACAGACCCTTGGGACTGGCTAGGAGATCAGAGTCTGAACTGTGGCGGTGTAAGAGAGAGGGGGGTGGGCAATGCAAGTAGTCTGGGTAGCCATTTGGTTAGATGTTCGGGAGTCTTATGGCATGGGGTAGAAGCTGTTTAGAAGCCTCTTGGACCTAGTCTTGGCACTCCGGTACCGCTTGCCGTGTGGTAGCAGAGAGAACAGTCTATTACTAATGTGGCTGGAGTCTTTGACAATTTTTAGGGCCTTCCTCTGACACCGCCTAGTTTAGAAGTCCTGGATGGCAGCTAACACCATTCTCAATGCATCTGTCCCCCGGAATTTGTCAGCTCATACAAATAACTGTGTATCTGGCTGGTGTGATAGAAAAATTACATATTTAACTGATCAATTTGATATTAATGGTTAACAATTTAATATTTAACTAATAGTAAGACATTTCTGTCCTGCTAGTGACTGTGTTTTCATGGGCTCCACTCTAGTTCCCTGCAGCTAATCTGGGCGTATAGTCACCAGAGATGGCTTGAGCTGACAAATTAGTTAAAGACTGCGTTACATAAACAATAATGTGTTTTACTAGAGATAGCATAGGAGTAGAACAATCCCTCATTGTCTCAAATTCATCCTTGCATCTGGGAAACTAAGCCAGGGTGGGGTTTAGACAACAACCCAGGTGCAGATAATGACAGGAAGAACCCAGAGTGGCTTATGATGCTCCTTGCTCTGCATGAGGGGTGTTGAACCAACCATGACTGAGCATTGTTAGTGTCAGCCATATATTGTACTCTGCATTTGTTTAAAGGTTTTGGGGTCATCCAGCCTCATTATTGAAATAATTAATTGATATTAAATAAAGATGATTGTTGGAAGAAATTACTCTCTCAGTACTGAATTTCCAAGACACTGGACACAGTACTATCATTCCACACACACCTCAATAATCATCAAGCAAAGGTCAAGTCCAGAATAGGCTTCCTCTACTGGAACAAATCTTCATTCACACACTCTGCTAAACACCCTGATCAAATAACAAAACTCCCCATCCTGAATTATGGGGATGTCATCTACAGCAGGTTTTCTCAAACTTCACCACTCTGCCATATGCTTTGTGCATGTTCCACATCTAAGGCGATGCGACACAACAACCAATGGTTGCTGGCCAAGTCATCAACTGTGGCATCGACTGACAAATTGCTATAACATACAGTATGATGTGATTAACTCACACTTAAACGCATATCCAGGTGTTGTGAAATCTATAAGGCATCAGAAAGCTCTGGAACACGGACCTTGTCACTAGTGGCGCATTCCAAACCCATCACTGTGACTTAAAGGTAGCTGCCAAAATAAAGGAAACACTTGAGTAAATGAGGGATACAAGGTACAGTATATTAAAAGCAGGTGCTTCCACACAGGTGTGGTTCCTAAGTTAACTAAGCAATTAACATAAAAATAACCCAGTTGCCCATTATTTTGGCTACCATTGCTAGAAGAAGAGATCTCAGTGACTTTGAAAGGGAGGTCTCAAAGGAGAATGTGTGTGTGTGTGTGTGTGTGTGTGTGTGTGTGTGTGTGTGTGTGTGTGTGTGTGTGTGTGTGTGTGTGTGTGTGTGTGTGTGTGTGTGTGTGTGTGTGTGTGTGTGTGTGTGTGTGAGTGATCCATACTGGAGGCAGTGGGTGGATCGGCTGTCAGTATGTCAGGGGTAATGTCTAGGTGCCTCTAAAAACCTCCTTTATAGGGAAGGGACTCTGAGCTGTCAAGTTTTATCTTTTCTAATTAACTATGTTTACAATATCTATTTCACACCCAGCCAAAACTTTACCCATGCTATGATGCCAAGATCTTGTTACAATCTCAAAATCCCTGTAATTAGTTTTTTGTTTTGTTTATAAAACCCCTGGTAGATATATCTCTATCCATATGTAAATGTATGTGGTCACAGAAAATACTAGAGATTCATATTTGCCATGCATACCTTTGGAAAACAAAATATGTTGATTTGGTTTGGTTACTGCCCAATCTCAGTCACCAGATCTCAACCCAGTTCAACACTCATGGGAGACTCTGGTGCGACGCCTGAGACAGCATTTTCCCCCACCATCACCAAATTATGGAAGAACGGTGTAGCATCCCTCCAATAGAGTTCTAGACACTTATAGAATCTATTCTCAGATGCATTGAAGCTGTTCTGTCATTTGGTGGTGGCCCAAAGCCCTATTAAGACACTTTATGTTGGTATTTCCTTTATTGTGGCAGTTATTTTGGCAGCTATTTTCAGAACCGGAATTATGGGCGCAGTAGCTGGGGGTAGTGTGAAGGGGCTGGGTCTTGACAAGTATGGGTAATTGCATACGTGGAGTGTGTCTGAAAGTGGGAGTTGAGAAACAAGTGGGAGGATCAACACCAGTGGGTGTGTCAACTATTTATCGGGCTCCCGAGTGGCGCAGCGGAGGAGACACTACAGACCTTGGTTCGATCCTGGGCTGTATCACAACCCTCCGTGATCGGGAGTCCCATAGGGCAGCGCACAATTGGCCCAGCGTTGTCCGGATTAGGGGAGGGTTTGGCCAGGGTATGCTGTCATTGTAAAATAAGAATTTGTTCTTAACTGACTTGCCTAGTTAACTAAAGGTAAACATTTTTTAAACTCATTTTGCAGATCGGTTGCTGCTCACATCACAGGAAGCTACTGAGGGGAAACGACTCATAATAATGACTGGAATGGTGTTAATGGAATAGGCTCAAACCATGTGTTTGATGAGTTTGATACCATTCCATTTATTCCGTTCCAGCCATTACTATGATCCCGTCCTCCCCAATTAAGGTTCCACCAACCTCCTGTGATTCACACTAATATAGAGGCAATGCCAACTGTAAATTTTAGTCTGGACATGGACATGCCAAACATAGACAATAAGCAAGATTAAATTCACTAGGCTGTTGATAATGCATGAAAAGACAGTGAGTGTATAATTCTAAATAGGTTATGTGTAAATACAGTTCCAGGCACCGTAATCTCTGCCTGTGGGCATATAATACAGACAAGTTAACTTCATGAATTTTACGCACATCCAAACTTTTTACCGGAGCTGGATAAAAATTCAATATAAAGACAAAGGGGGAATGTCCACTCACCGTTATACTACTTGCAAATGTAATATTATATAAACATAATGATCTTACAGATCATATTTGCATCATTATTCAAATCGACACAAACATGAATTTCTGGCTGATGGTACATTTGTTAAAAGTAACAAGGATTACAAAGACAGATATTGTGCAGTTTTTGCCAGCTGTTACTTCTGTCCCAAAGCTGTGTTACTCCCGCCCTATTTCAACTCATTTTTATGTACATTAGAAATTACAGTTACTAATGGTAGAGGACATACACTGTGTACACCAAACATTAGGAACACCTTCCTCATATTGAGTTGCACCCCTGTTTTGCCCTCGGAACAGCCTCAATTCGTTGGGGCATGGACTCCACAAGGTATCAAATGCATTCCACAGGGATGCTGGCCCATGTTGACTCCAATGCTTCGCAAGTTGGCTGGATGTCCATTGGGTGGTGAACCATTCTTGATACACACGGGAAACTGTTGAGTGTGAAAAACACAGCATTGTTGCAGTTCTTTGCACAATCCGGTGTGCCTGGCACCTACTACCATACCCCGTTCAAAGGCACTTAAATCTTTTGTCTTGCCCATTCACCCTCTGAATGGCACACATACACATTGTCTCAATTGTCAAATGTCTCAATTGGCTTAAAAATCCTTCTTTAACCTGTCTCCTCACCTTCATCTACACTGATTGAAGTGGATTTAACAAGTAACATCAATAAGGGATCATAGGTTTCACCTCAAAAAGTCTATTGAAAGAGCAGGTGTTCTTAATGTTTTGTATACTCAGTGTATATAAGTTGTTTGTCTTAGAATATGGTGTCTCTAGCTCTATCAATCTCTGAGTGACTAGAAAAAAAGTGTACTTTCTCCCCGTTTATCCTCTACCTCTGACATCATGCATATTTTTATATTTTTGTACCACAGGGAACCATACTGTACCCACACGTACCCGTTTCTCTGAGAGTGTACGTGTGCAGTTATGCTACACCAAATACCTATGTGGTACTCTAATTGACTAAACACTGCATGTCACATTCCTCTTTTGATTTTGGGTGTGTTTCTCTGCCAGGCGTTGCTGATGCCAGATAGATCGGTATTTTATGTATCAGCTAATCACATAACGCTATAGTAGTCTGTGAGTTGATGACATAGTTGAAGATGTAGCCAGAAACCCCTGGATGATGCATGCAATGTCTGAGCAGGGGAACGCAGTCTCTAAATTGACGTCCTCCATATTGGATTCTGTCCTCGAGCAATAAGTCTGCGGCACAGTGCACTGAAACGTGACCGGGAGACAGATAATTAACATTTATTGATACATGACTGCTGTAAGCCTGTTTGTTCAGTGAATTAAACCAGCTCATTTCGGGCTTAATAGTGGGTTGGGGGATAAATAATTGATGCCAGTCCACTCACTGGCACTTTAGAATGCATCAAAAGTCGCTGGATCAATTTGGCCTCCACAAAGTCAAGACATCCTCCTTCAAAACAAAACTGACATCACCGCGTCAATACAATCAAGAGGTCTGTGGTGTGCTGGTGTTCTAGTGGGAAAAGGAATGACACTAAATAGAGAGAACATTCAAAACAAGCTTTTCTTTCAATGTAGCAATACAAATGACTGGGTGGGTGTAGCTCCAAAGATTAACTTGTTTGTTGTAAAGAAGATGTGTTGCTCAGAACAGTCTTCGATAAAGAACACGAATGGAGTGAAAAAGCACAATCTGAAGACAGCCCTCTTTGTAGGTGTCGACACCACAAAATAAATGTTCATGTGTGCTTTCATGCCTCCCAGTCCTTCCTTCTTTCATGAAAATTAAACATTAAACTGATAAGGCTTGGGGGAGCGTAGCCGTGAAGCCCTCTGACAAACAGCCAGATGCTTTTGTTGTTTTTCTTATCTCTTGCTCCCTCGCTGTCCTTTCTAATTGTTCTGTGTGCAGACAACATAACTTCTCTCATACTCCAGGAATCCTCTGTGCTCCTACATGTAACGATGCCTTATCCAGTCATAACCCAAAACACAGTGCACTTTTATGTTTCAGCCCAACTTGTAATATCCAGTTCAAAGCTCAGTGCAGTTCAATAATACAGAGCACAGTTACAAAGAATGTCAAGTCTTGAATCAGTTTTCAACACTTTAAGATTGCCTTGCAGTTTGGCAATAGTTCCAACTAATTTGACGTCATTCTGGCAGTTGACATTGTGTAATATTGGCAAAATTATTCAGTATTTAAATAATTAGACTTTGTTAGCAATCCTTACCAAATAAATAATTGAACAGCTCATGTGTAAAAAGTACAGACGTATGTGCTTAAAACAATTGAATCCACAGTCCTACTTTACAATACATATCCCTTATCAGATGAGTAGGTACAATGAAATTACAGTGTAGGTACATATTGTTCAAAGCATTTGTGGTTTAAGTAGCATAATTACACATAGACTTATTTATTTTAACAAACTGAAATTAGTTGCGGAACCGCTACAACTTCTCACCCTAGAACAGTCAGTCATCACAATTTTATAGAAGAGTATAGAGTGCCACAGTGGAGGTGTCATTAATAAACTTAAATCCTAGCTGTCACGGCTTTCGTTGTGGGAAGGAAGAGCGAACCAAAATGCAGCGTGGTTGTTATTAATTTTATTTAATTAAAGAAACTATGCACGATAAACTAACAAAATAACAAACGTGCGAAAACAGCCCTATCTGGTGCAAAACACAGAGACAGGAACAATCACCCACAAACACACAGTGAAACCCAGGCTACCTAAATATGGTTCCCAATCAGAGACAATGACTAACACCTGCCTCTGATTGAGAACCATATCAGGCCAGACATAGAAATAGACAAACAAGACATCCAACATAGAATGCCCACTCAGATCACACCCTGACCAACCAAACATAGAAACATACAAAGAAACTATGGTCAGGGTGTGACAGTACTCCCCCCCCCCCAAGGTGCGGACTCCGGCTGCAAAACCTGAACCTATCGGGGAGGGTCTGGGTGGGCATCTGTCCGCGGTGGCAGCTCTGGTGCTGGACGTGGCCCCCACTTCACCGTAGTCTTCCCCCACCTTGTCCGCTTCCGTGACCTCCTAGCCACGGCAACCCTACTTAATAACACGGGACAGAGGGGCAGCTCGGGACAGAGGGGCAGCTCGGGACAGAGGGGCAGCTCAGGGCAGCTCGGGACAGCTCGGGACAGAGGGGCAGCTCGGGACAGAGGGGCAGCTCGGGACAGAGGGGCAGCTTGGGACAGAGGGGCAGCTCGGGACAGAGGGGCTCTTCAGACTCCGGCAGCAGCGCCGTACAGGCGGGAGACTCCGGCAGCAGCGCCGGACAGGCGGGAGACTCCGGCAGCAGTGACGGACAGGTGGGAGACTCCGGCAGCACAGGAGAGGAGGAAGGCTCTGGCAGATCCGGGCTGACTGGCGGATCTGGAAGAGTCTGGCTGACTGGTGGATCTGGAAGAGTCTGGCTGACTGGCGGATCTGGAAGAGTCTGGCTGACTGGCGGATCTGGAAGAGTCTGGCTGACTGGCGGATCTGGAAGAGTCTGGCTGACTGGCGGATCTGGAAGAGTCTGGCTGACTGGCGGATCTGGAAGAGTCTGGCTGACTGGCGGATCTGGAAGAGTCTGACTGACTGGCGGATCTGGAAGAGTCTGGCTGACTGGCGGATCTGGAGGAGTCTGGCTGACTGGCAGATCTGGAAGAGTCTGGCTGACTGGCGGATCCTGGCAGACTGACGGCTCTGGCTGCTCCATGCTGACTGGTGGCTCTGGCTGCTTCATGCTGACTGGTGGCTCTGGCTGCTTCATGCTGACTGGCGGCTCTGGCTGCTCCATGCTGACTGGCGGCTCTGGCTGCTCCATGCAGATTGGCAGCTCTGGCGGCTTCTTGCAGACTGGCAGCTCTGGCTGCTCCATGCAGACTGGCAGCTCTGGCAGCTCCTTGCAGACTGGCAGCTCCTTGCAGACTGGCCGCTCCTTGCAGACTGGCCGCTCCTTGCAGACTGGCCGCTCCTTGCAGACTGGCCGCTCCTTGCAGACTGACAGCTTCTTGCAGACTGACAGCTCTGGCTGCGCTAAACAAGCAGGAGACTCCGGCACCGCTGTAGAGGCGGAAGGCTCTGACAGCACTAAACAGGTGTGAGACTCCAGCAGCGCAGGATAGGAGGAAGGCTCTGGCTGCGCTGAACAGGCGGGAGACTCCGGCAGCGCAGGAGAGGAGAAAGGCTCCGGCAGCGCTGGAGAGGCGAGAGGCTCCGGCAGCACAGGAGAGGAGGAAGGCTCGGGCAGCGCTGAACAGGCGGGAGACTCCGATAGCGCAGGAGAGGAGAAAGGCTCCGGTAGCACTGGAGAGGCGAGGCGCACTGTAGGCCTGATGCGTGGTGCTGGCACTGGTGGTACTGGGCCGAGGACTCGCACAGGAAGCCTGGTGCAGAGAGCTGCCACCGGAGGACAGATGTGTGGAGGTGGCACTGGATAGACCGGACCGTGCAGGCGCACTGGAGCTCTTGAGCACCGAGCCTGCCCAACCTTACCTGGCTCGATGCCCACTCTAGCCCGGCCAATACGAGGAGCTGGTATGTATCGCACTGGGCTATGCACCCGCACTGGAGACACTGTGCGCTCCACAGCATAACACGATGCCTGCCCGGTCTCTTTAGCCCCCCGGTAAGCACAGGAAGTTTGCGCAGGTCTCCTACCTGGCGTAGCCCTACTCCCTGTGAGCCCCCCCAAGACATTTTTGGGGCTGACTCTCGGGCTTCCTTCTGCGCCGCCGTGCTTGCTTCGCCATCTCCATTCTCCTATAACCCTCTTCGCACTGCTCCAGTGAATCCCAGGCGGGCTCCGGCACTCTCCCTGGGTCGACCGCCCACCTGTCTATTTCCTCCCAAGTAGTGTAGTCCCGATATTGTTGTTCCTGCTGCCGCTGTTGCTTCTCCTCATACCAGCGCCTCTCAGCTCTCTCCGCCTCCAGTTCTTCTTTGGGACGGCGATATTCTCCAGGCTGATCCCAGGGTCCTTCTCCAAACAATTCGTCCTCCCATGTCCATTCCTCTTTATGTTGCGCCTGCTGTTGCTTTTGCCTGTTACCACGCCGCTTGGTCCTGTTGTGGTGGGTGATTCTGTCACGGCTTTCGTTGTGGGAAGGAGGAGCGGACCAAAATGCAGCGTGGTTGTTATTGATTTTATTTAATTAAAGAAACTATACACGATAAACTAACAAAATAACAAACGTGCGAAAACAGCCCTATCTGGTGCAAAACACAGAGACAGGAACAATCACCCACAAACACACAGTGAAACCCAGGCTACCTAAATATGGTTCCCAATCAGAGACAATGACTAACACCTGCCTCTGATTGAGAACCATATCAGGCCAGACATAGAAATAGACAAACAAGACATCCAACATAGAATGCCCACTCAGATCACACCCTGACCAACCAAACATAGAAACATACAAAGTAAACTATGGTCAGGGTATGACACTAGCAGTCAAACAGGGAAATGATGCCAATTGTTTTTCCACCATTCACTTTTCTCAGAGAGGATTTTAGAAACAATTAAAATACGGTCTATGTTTCATGTAGTTATTATATATATATATATCAGGCCAGACATAGAAAATAGACAAACAAGACATCCAATATATATATATATATATATATATATATATATATATATCCAGTACCAGACAAAAGTTTGGACACACCTACTCATTCAAGGGGTTTTCTTTATTTGTACTATTTTCTACACTGTAGAATAATAGATTATACCAAGACAGCATAGCAGTCAGACGTCCTTTGTCCTCGTCTTGTCATGTCCCATGTATAATCCCAACTACTACAAAACCCCAATAAGAAAATACAATACAAAAATAACCCCACACCCTGGTCTGACTAACTAATAAACTAAAACACACAATACTAAGTCAGGCGTGACAGAACTAAGTGCGGACTGAACGCACCTCAAACCAGGGAGGGTCCGGGTAGGCGTCTGTCCAATGACGTGGACCCCACTTCATAAATGTCAATGTTCTTCCCCTTTTTTCCACCTAATTCACGAATAGTCCTCACCCAGAACCCTTAATAGAAGAGCAGCTCGTGACTGAGGGGCAGCTCGGGACTGGAGGCAGCCTCGGGACTGAGGGACAGCTCGGGACTGAGGGGCAGCCCGGGACAGAGGGGCAGCTCGGGACAGAGGGGCAGCTCAGGACTGAGGGGCAGCTCAGGACTGAGGGGCAGCTCAGCACTGAGAGGCAGCCCATCACTGAGAAAAAGCCCAGTACTGAGATGAAGCCCAGCCAGGAAGTTTCCGGCAGATCAATGGCGGATCCTGGTGACTGGCGGATGTTGACTCGGATCCTGGCTGACTGGCGGATCCTGGCTGACTGGCGGATCCTGGCTGACTGGCGGATCCTGGCTGACTAGGGGATCCTGGCTGACTGGCGGATCTGGCTGACTGACAGATCCTGGTTTACTGGCGGATGACTAGCAGATCTGGAAGAGTCTGGATGACTGGCAGATCTGGAAGAGATGACTGGCAGATCTGGAGAAGTCTGGCTGACTGGCAGATCTTCTGGTTGACTGGCATCTGGAAGAGTCTGGATGACTGGCAGATCTGGAAGAGTCTGGATGACTGGCAGATCTGGAAGAGTCTGGATGACTGGCAGATCTGGAAGAGTCTGGATGACTGGCAGATCTGGAAGAGTCTGGCTGACTGGCAGATCTGGAAGAGTCTGGCTGACTGGCAGATCTGGAAGAGTCTGGCTGATGGCAGATCTGGAAGAGTCTATACTGGCAGATCTGGAAGAGTCTGGTCGAGCAGATCTAGCAGTCAGATCTGGAAGAGTCTGGCTGACTGGAATGGTCTGGCTGACTGGCAGATCTGGAAGAGTCTGGCTGACTGGCAGATCTGGCTGCTTCATGCTGACTGACGGCTCAGGCTGCTCCATGCAGATTGACAGCTCTGGCGGCTTCTTGCAGATTGGCAGCTCCATGCAGACTGGCGGCTCCATGCAGACTGGCAGCTCTCTTGCAGGCTGGCAGCTCTGGCTGCTCCATGCAGACTAGCTGCTCCCTTGCAGACTAGCAGCTCCAGGCTGATCTGGCCGCTGACTTGCTCTGGCTGCTCCGGTAGACTGGGCTCAGGCTGCTCTTGCAAACTGACAGCTCTGGCTGCTCAATGTAGACTGACAGCTCAGGCTGCTCTATACAAACTGACAGCTCTGGCTGCTTAATGTAGACTGGCAGCTCAGGCTGCTCTATACAAACAGTGAGGCTCCAGCAGCGCAGGAGAGGAGGAAGGCTCTAGAACCGCTGAACAGACGGGAGACTCCGACAGCGCAGGAGAGGGAGAAAGCGCTGGCTGCGCTGGAGACAGGAGACTCCAGCAGCGCTGGAGAGGAGGAAGGCTCTAGAACCGCTGAACAGGCGGGAGACTCCGACAGCGCAGGAGAGGAGAAAGCGCTGAACAGGCGGCGCACTGAAGGCCTGATGCGTGGTTCTGGCACTGGTGGTACTTGGCCGAGGACACGCACAGGAAGCCTGGTGCGGAGAGCTGCCACGGAGGGCTGGGGTGTGGAGGTGGTTCTGGATAAAGGACAGGCACAGGAAGCCTGGTGTGAGGAGCTACTACCGGAGGACTGGTGTGTGAAGGTGGCACAGGATGGACTGGACCGTGAAAGAGTACTGAAGAGCCTGAATGCAGGACTGGCTGGGACGTGCAAGGTCTCTAGGCTGGTAACACAGGAAGTTTGCGCAGGCTGGCACACTTTCCACCAGCCGACTACGCACCTCAGGACTAGTATGCCCTGACCCAGGTGCCATCAAATCCCCGACACGCTCCGTCGGCCGGCAAACTAGCAACTCCCTCATTAGACTCTCCTCCAATTTTCATTAACAGTCTCTGCTTCGCTCACCTCCAACACTGGTTCTGACCTCCTCTTGGCTCTTTAAACAGGCGCGTTGACTCAGGTCTATCTCCTGACTCAGCCACCCCCCTGTCTATTTCCCCCCAAAAGATTTGGGGCATATTGTTGCTTCCCTATTTGCTTCTCCTCATATTTGCGCCTCTCAGCTTTAGCCGCTTCTAATTCTTCCTTGGGGAGGCGATAATCTCCAGGCTGAGCCCAGGGTCCTTTTCCGTCCAGTTCCTCCTCCCATGTCCAATTCTCCAAATGGTGTAGCCTCTCCCACTGCTGCTTCTGTTGTTTCTCGTGTAGCTCCCGTTTGCGCTGCTCCTGCCTGTTGACGGTGCTCCTGCCTGTTGACACGCTGCTCCTGTTTACTCTTCGCCTGCTGCGCTTTAGGGCGGCTACACTCTTCTGGTTTAGCCCAGGGTCCTCTTCCGTCCAGGATTTCCTCTCATGTCCAGAAATCCTTATAACGAGGCTCCACTTTGCGCGGCTCTTCTTTGCGCTGCTCCTGCCTGTTGACATGCTGCTCGGAACGAGTTTGGTGGGTGATTCTGAAACCCGGCGTTCTTGTTTAGTTGAATCAGAGACGGACTAACATGCAGCGTGTAAGTTACTCATGTTTATTGAGTGAAGACAAAGACAAACAAGACATCTAACACGAATAACTAATAAATACCAACCAAACATACAAACATACAAAACCTAATACAGCCTGAGGGTGAAACTAACACAGAGACAGGAACAATCACCCCGAAATGCCAGCGAAAAACAGGCTACCTAAATATGGTTCCCAATCAGCGACAACGAGAAGCACCTGACTCTGATTGAGAACCGCCTCAGGCAGCCAACCTAATTACACACACACACACCCCTAACCAGCTACAATCCCAACTACTACAAAACCCCAATAAGAAAATACAATACAAAATAACCCCATGTCACACCCTGGTCTGACTAACTAATAAACTAAAACACACAATACTAAGACCAAGTCTTGTCATGTCCCATGTATATATACTGTATATTTACATCTTTCTTTGCATATCTTTTATATATATTTTTTTCCAAAAACTCAACTTCATAACACTCTCCTGCAACACGCCTCACCAATTAAAAAAAAAATATTATTTACGTCAAATCTGAAATCCACAATAGAAAATAGCCAGAAGCTAACCAGAAGCTAACCAGAAGCTAGTTTACTGGCTAATGTTAGTATTCAGCTAACCACAGTTTGTGGTCATCAGCTATCCTTTAGCTCGAAAACCTATCGCCAGTTTTGTACAACGCAACTCAGACCAGAACATACCGGACCTATTTTTCTCTCCATATCCCTGGATTTCAACCGCAAGCTCTGGACTTTTACACCTGGATCTTGCAGCTAGCTAGCTGCTATCCGTGTGACTATTGGCTAGCGTCGATCCCGGAGAAAACATCAATTATTCCGGAAATAGCCAGCTGAAGAGTTCCATCAGCCACTCCTGGGCTACAATCACCTATCCGGACCCGTTTTACTGCTGATGCAAAGCCCCACTGGGCCTTCACGACTGGACTACCGACGTTATCTGCCCGAGGGAGTTATCTAACTGGCCCCTCCATCTCGCCATTACCCCAACCAACCTCACTACTCACTGGACCCTTATGATCACTCGACTAAGCATGCCTCTCCTTAATGTCAATATGCCTTGTCCATTGCTTTTCTGGTTAGTGTTTATTGGCTTATTTCACTGTAGAGTCTCTAGTCCTGCTCATTATACCTTATCCAACCTTTCAGTTCCACCACCCACACGTGATGACATCATCTGGTTTCAATGATGTTTCTAGAGACAATATCTCTCTCATCATCACTCTATGCCAAGGTTTACCTACACTGTATTCACATCTTACCATACCTTTTCTGTACATTATACCTTGAAGCTATTTTACCGCCCCCAGAAACCTCCTTTTTACTCTCTGTTCCGGACGTTCTAGACAACCAATTCTCATAGCTTTTAGCCGTACCCTTATCCTACTCCTCCTCTGGTGATGTAGAGGTGAATCCAGGCCCTGCAGTGCCTAGCTCCACTCCTATTCCCCAGGCACTCTCTTTTGATGATTTCTGTAACCGTAATAGCCTTGGTTTCATGCATGTTAACATTAGAAGCCTCCTCCCTAAGTTTGTTTTATTCACTGCTTTAGCACATTCTGCCAACCCGGATGTTCTAGCCATGTCTGAATCCTGGTTTACGAAGACCACCAAAAATTCTGAAATCTCCATCCCTAACTACAACATTTTCAGACAAGATAGAATGGCCAAAGGGGGCGGTGTTACAATCTACTGTAAAGATAGCCTGCAGAGATCTGTCCTACTATCCAGGTCTGTACCCAAACAATTTGAACTTCAACTTTTAAAAATCCACCTCTCTAAAAACAAGTCTCTCACCATTGCCACCTGCTACAGACCACCCTCTGCCCCAGCTGTGCTCTGGACACCATATGTGAACTGATTGCCCCCCATCTATCTTCAGAGCTTGTGCTGCTAGGCGACTAAACTGGAACATGCTTAACTTCTTGAAACTCCCCATCCCGGATCCGGGATTGTGACTAAAGCCTCAGGCTCATTAGCATCCTATTTCTGAAAATCAAATAAAATGAAAATAAGCGTTGCTCTCAATTAGCCTTTTCTTAACAACACTGTCATCTCAGATTTTCAAAATATGCAACCATGAAATGACTAATGAGTATGCCTAGCATAGCATTTTGAGTAGCCACAACATTTTCACAAAAACCAGATAACCAAATAAATAAAATCATTTACCTTTGAAGAGCTTCTGATGTTTTCAATGAGGAGACTCTCAGTTACATACCAAATATCATCCTACAACCGAAACAACCGAAAATTCAGTCACCTACAACGTAAAACTTTTTCCGGATTAACTACATAATATCGACCGAAAATACGTTGTTTGGAATCAATCCTCAAGGTGTTTTTTCACATATCTCTTCATTGACATGCAAGTGGAAGCTTGCTTTCCTCTCTGTATCGCATGGAAAAATACTGGCAGGTGACTTTTGCGCACCAATTTCGGCGCAAGACACCGGGCGGACACCTGGTAAATGTGGTCTCTTATGGTCAATCTTCCAATGATCTGCCCACAAATACGTCACAATGCTGCAGACACCTTGGGAAAGACAGAAAGGGTTGACTCACTCCTCTCGCATTCACAGCCATATAAGGAGACAATGGAAAACAGAGCCTCAAAAATCCTTGTCATTTCCTGGATGCCATCTCATCTTGGTTTTGCCTGAAGCTCACGTTCTAGGGCACGCACAGAGAATATCTTTGTATTTCTGGACACGTCAGAGTGTTTTCTTTCGAATGGTAGCAATTATATGCATAGTCGAGCATCTTTTTGTGACAAAATATCTTGTTTAAAACCGGAACGTTTTTCATCCAAAAATGAAATAGCACCCTCATAGATGTAAGAGGTTAACACCCAAGCCATCCTACAATCTAAGCTTGATTCCCTCAATCTCACACAAATGATCAATGAATCTACCAGGTACCACCCCAAAGCCGTAAACACGGGCACCCTCATAGATATCATCCTAACCAACTTGCCCTCTAAATACACTTTGGCTGTTTTTAACCAAGATCTCAGCAAGCACTGCCTCATTTTTTTTTTATTTTTTTACCTTTATTTAACTAGGCAAGTCAGTTAAGAACAAATTCTTATTTTCAATGACGGCCTAGGAACAGTGGGTTAACTGCCTGTTCAGAGGCAGAACGACAGATTTGTACCTTGTCAGCTCGGGGGTTTGAACTTGCAACCTTCCGGTTACTCGTCCAACACTCTAACCACTAGGCGACCCTGCCGCCCCATTGCCTGCATCCGTAATGGGTCAGCGGTCAAACGACCTCCACTCATCACTGTCAAATGCTCCCTGAAACACTTCAGCGAGCAGGCCTTTCTAATCGACCTGGCCGGGGTATCCTGGAAAGATATTGATCTCATCAGGTCAGTAAAGGATGCCTGGTTATTTAAAAAAAATGCCTTCCTCACCATCTTAAATAAGCATGCCACATTCAAGAAATTTAGAACCAGGAACAGATATAGCCCTTGGTTCTCTCCAGACATGACTGCCCTTAACCAACACAAAAACATCCTATGGCGTTCTGCATTAGCATCGAACAGCCCCTGTGATATGCAACTTTTCAGGGAAGCTAGAAACCAATATACACAGACAGTTAGAAAAGCCAAGGCTAGCTTTTTCTAGCAAAAATTTGCTTCCTGCAACACAAACTCAAAAAAGTTCTGGGACACTGTAAAGACCTTGGAGAAAAAGAACACCTCCTCCCAGCTGCCCACTGCACTAAGGATAGGAAACACTGTCACCACGATAAATCCACTATAATTGAGAATTTCAAGAAGCATTTTTCTACGGCTGGCCATGCTCCCCACCTGGCTACCCCTACCCCGGTCAACAGCACTGCACACCCCACAGCAACTCGCCCAAGCCTTCCCCATTTCTCCTTCTCCCAAATGCAGTCAGCTGATGTTCGGAAAGAGCTGCAAAATCTGGACCCCTACAAATCAGCCGGGCTAGACAATCTGGACCCTTTCTTTCTAAAATTATCTGCCGAAATTGTTGCAACCCCTATTACTAGCCTGTTCAACCTCTCTTTCGTGTTGTCTGAGATTCCCAAATATTGGAAAGCAGCTCCGGTCATCCCCCTCTTCAAAGGGGGGGACACTCTTGACCCAAACTGCCACAGACCTATATCTATCCTACCCTGCCTTTCTAATGTCTTCGAAAACCAAGTCAACAAACAGATTACCGACCATTTCAAATCCAACCATACCTTCTCCGCTATGCAATCTGGTTTCAGAGCTGGTCATGGGTGCACCTCAGCCAGGCTCAAGGTCCTAAACGATATCTTAACCGCCATCGATAAGAAACAATACTGTGCAGCCGTATTCATTGATCTGGCCAAGACTTTCGACTCTGTCAATCACCACATCCTCATCGGCAGACTCGATAGCCTTGGTTTCTCAAATGATTGCCTCACCTGGTTCACCAACTAGTTCTCTGATAGAGTTCAGTGTGTCAAATCGGGGAGCATGTTGTCCAGGCCTCTGGCAGTCTCTATGGGGGTGCCTCAGGGTTCAATTATTGGACCAACTCTCTTCTTTGTATACATCAATGATGTCGCTCTTGCTGCTAGTGAGTCTCTGATCCACCTCTACGCAGACGACACCATTCTGTATACTTCTGGCCCTTCTTTGGACACTGTGTTAACAACCCTACAGACGAGCTTCAATGCCATACAACTCTCCTTCCATGGCCTCCAATTGCTCTTAAGTACAAGTAAAACTAAATGCATGCACTTCAACCGATCGCTGCCTGCACCTGCCCGCCCGTCCAACATCACTACTCTGGACGGTTCTGACTTAGAATATATGGACAACTACAAATACCTAGGTGTCTGGTTAGACTGTAAGCTCTCCTTCCAGACTCACATCAAACATCCAAAGTTAAATCTTGAATTGGCTTCCTATTTCGCAGCAAAGCATCCTTCACTCATGCTGCCAAACATACCCTCGTAAAACAGACCATCCTACCAATCCTCGACTTCGGAGATGTCATTTACAAAATAGCCTCCAATACCCTACTCAATAAATTGAATGCAGTCTATCACAGCGCAATCCGTTTTGTCACCAAAGCCCCATATACTACCCACCACTGCGATCTGTACACTCTCGCTGGCTGGCCCTCGCTTCATACTTGTCGCCAAACCCACTGGCTCCAGGTCATTTACAAGACCCTGTTAGGTAAAGTCCCCCCTTATCTCAGCTCGCTGGTCACCATAGCTGCACCCACCTGTAGCACAGGCTCCAGCAGGTACATCTCTCTGGTCACCCCCAAAACCAAATCTGCCTTTGGCCACCTTTCTTTCCAGTTCTCTGCTGCCAATGACTGGAATGAACTACTAAAATCTCTGAAACTGGACAACTTTGCACATTCTTCCACTGCAAATCTACCATTCCAGTGTTTTACTTACTATATTGGATTTACTTCGCCACCATGGCCTTTTTTGCCTTTACCTCCCTTATCTCACCTCATTTGCTCACATTGTATATAGACTTATTTTTCTACTGTATTCTACTGTATGTTTGTTTTACTCCATGTGTAACTCTGTGTTGTTGTATGTGTCGAACTGCTTTTCTTTATCTTGGCCAGGTTGCAATTGTAAATGAGAACTTGTTCTGAACTTGCCTATCTGGTTAAATAAAGGTTAAATAAAAAAATAGTGAAAACATCAAAAATATGAAGTAACACCTATGGGATCATGATGTAACCCAAAAAGTGTTTAACAAATAAAAAATATATTTAACATTTCATATTCTTCAAGTAGCCACCCTTTGCCTTGATGACAGCTTTGCACACACTTGGCATTCTCTCAACCAGCTTCGTAAGGAATGTTTTTCCAACAGTCTTGAAGGAGTTCCCACATATGCTGAGCAAAGAAACATGTTGGCTGCTTTTCCTTCACTCTGCGGTCCAACTCATCCTAAACCATCTCAATTGGGTTGAGGTCGGGTGATTGTGGAGACCAGGTCATCTGATGCAGCACTCCTTCTCTATCCTTGGTCAAATAGCCCTCACACAGCCTGGAAGTGTGTTTTGGGTCATTGTTCTGTTAAAAATCAAATGATAGTCCCAATAAGTGCAAACCAGATGATATGCCGTATCACTGCAGAATGCTGTGGTAGCCATGCTGGTTAAGTGTGCCTTAAATTCTAAATAAATCACTCACAGTGTCACCAGCAAAACACCCCCACACCATCACACCTCCTCCTCCATGCTTCACGGTGCGAACCACACACGCAAAGATCATCCGTTCACCTACTCTGCGTCTAACAAAGACACAGTGGTTGGAACCAAAACTCTCAAATTTGGACTCACCAGACCAGTGAGACCACTCACAAGTCCAAATGTCCACCAGTCTAATGTCCATTGCTCATGTTTCTTTGTCCAACCAAGTATCTTATTATTATTGGTGTCCTTTAGTAATGGTTTCTTTGCAGCAATTCGACCATGATTAATTTAATGCAGTCTCCTCTGAACAGTTGATGGTGAGATGTGTTTGTTACTTGAACTCTGTAAAGCATTTATTTGGGCTGCAATCTGAGGTGCAGTTAACTCTAATGAATGTATCCCCTGCAGCAGAGGTAACTCTGAGTCTTCCTTTCATGAGAACCAGCGCTTGATGGTTTTTGAGACTCCACTTGAAGAAACTTTCAGTTCTTGATATTTTCCGGATTGACTGACCTTCATGTCTTAAAGTAATGCAGGTCATTTCTCTTTGCTTATTTGAGCTATTCTTGCCATAATTTGGATTTGGTATTTTACCAAATAGGGCTATCTTCTGTATCCCAACCCTGTATCACAATACAACTGATTGGCTCAAATGCATTAAGAAGGAAAGACATTCCACAAATTAGCTTTTAACAAGGCACATCTGTTAATTGAAATACATTCCAGATAACTATCTCATAAAGCTAGTTGAGAGATTGCCAAGACAAAGCTGTCATCAAGGCAAATGGTGGCTACTTTGAAGTATCTAAAATAAAAACATATTTTGATTGTTTAAGACTTATTTGGTTACTACATGATCCCATATGTGTTATTTCATAGTTTTGATGTCTTCACAATGATTATACAATGTAGAAAATAGTACAAATAAAGAAACCCCCACATTTTTTATTGTATTGAATGTATGCAGTACCAGTCAAAAGTTTGTACACACCTACTCATTCAAGGGTTATTCTTCATTTTTACTATTTTCTACATTTTATTTTTCCCCGATGGGAAAAATCAATAGTGGAAAAATGATTAGAACCATTTCCTTGTTTGACCGCTATGTTTCAAGTGTATTATGACTACTCTATTAGGGCCTGGTGAAGACAAAAAATGAACGGTGATGGGTGGTGGTATGGAACTTTTTTGTTCCTCGGACAGTACTTTAAAACTTGAAATACGTAGAGAATGAAGTTTCCATTTCAAGAATTGTCAAAATTCATCGTGAGAATAAAGTGGCAATATTTGGGGAATAAAGAGGCAATATTTTGAGAATACAGAGGCAATATTTTGAGGATAAAGAGGCAATATTTACGTAGGGCAGGTATTCCAAAACTGGGGCAATGCCTTCTAGCAATGCCTTCGGGGGTACGCCAAAAAAAAATGTGATTCACATTTTTTTTAAACACATTCAGGTTTTTTTCTAGCCTGAGTAGCCTCGTTTCACTGCCAAAAATTAAATTAAACCATCTAACGTTCAGCGAAATAACAACACAATGTCAAATACAGGTAGTCTAGTCAAAAAATGAACATCCAATCGCATTAACCATTACTCTCTCATGGGAATTCCACTAACAGTTCGTATGTAGCCAAATGTAGCTGCTGCTCATGGTGGTATCTGTACTGATGGTGAAAAAGTCATGACAGGGAGACAAAGTGAAGTGGTAACGCACGTGCAAGCAGTTGCTCCTGACGCCACTTGAGTACACTACAGCATCCACCGAGAAGCTCTTACTGCCAAGGGAATGCCTGACAGCTAGAAATAAGTTTTGGACTTGGTTAGCTTTGTAAAAGCAAATGCCCCGGAACTCTGGTGTATTTTCTGCACTATGCAATGATATGGGCAGCGACTATGTAACACTTTTACAACACACAGAAGTGCGCTGGTTATCAAGGGGCAAAGTATTGACACGTTTCTTTAAAATTGAGAGACAAGCTTAAAGTTTACTTTGCTGACCATAATTTTCACTTGTCTGTCCGCTTGCATGACAATGAGTTTCTCACACGACTGGCCTATCTGGGTGATGTTTTATCTCACCTGAATGATCTGAATCTAGGATTAAAGGGACTCTCTGAAACTGTATTCAATGTGCGGGACAGAATGTAGGTTATGATTAAAAAGTTGGAGCTGCATTAACAAGGACAACACACAAGTCTTTCCATCATTGTATGATTTTTTGTTTGCAAATGAACTCAAGCTTATGGACAATATCAAATGTGATTGAGTGAGTTGGGTGCACAATTACGCAGGTACTTTCCTGAAACGGATGACACAAACAACTAGATTCGTTATCCCTTTCATGCCCTGCCTCCAATCCACTTACCGATATCTGAACAAGAGAGCCTCATCGAAATCGCAACAAGTGATTCTGTGAAAATTTAATTTAATCAGAAGCCACTGCCAGATTTCTGGATTGGGCTGCGCTCAGTTTCTTGCCTTGGCAAATCGCGCTGTTAAGACACTGATGCCCTTTGCAACCACATACCTATGTGAGAGTGGATTCTTGGCCCTCTCTAGCATGAAAATTAAATACATGCACAGACTGTGTGTGGAAAATGATTTAAGACTGAGACTCTCTCCAATACAACCCAACATTGCAGAGTTATGTGCATCCTTCAAGCACACCCTTCTCATTAACCTGTGGTGAGTTATTCACAATTTTTGACGAACAAATAAGGTTATATATGTAAGATGGTTAAATAAAGAGTCAAATTATTGATTATTATTATTATTATATTATTATTTGTGCCCTGGTCCTATAAGAGCTCTTTGTCACTTCCCACGAGCCGGGTTGTGACAAAAACTCACACTCATTCTTATGTTTAATAAATGTATCCTATAGTGTGTGTGTGGCAGGCTTACAATGATGGCAAAAAACAACATTTGAGAGTGCGCTGTCCCTGGTACTAGAGGGGGTATGCAGCTGGAGGTTGAATGTTTGAAGGGGTACGGGACTATAAAAAGTTTGGGAACCACTGAAGTAGTGGATTTGGTTATTAATTTCATGCCTCCCTGTCTCCCTGTTGCTGTGCTCGCCACAGTTGAAATGCCTGAGTTAGATGACTTGGTGAAACTATACTTTAGAATTGGCTTCAGTGACAAGGAAATGGTTACTCTTTCAGCACATAATAACCACAGCTTGAGTCTTTTCAAAAGGAGGAACCAAACAGACTTGGATGAGGTATTTATTCCAAGTACAGGTGGTAACATGCATACAGTGCATTCGGAAAGTATTCAGACCCCTTTACTTTTGCCATTTTGTTGTGTTACAGCCTTTTTCAAAAATGTATTTAAAAAAATCTTATCAGTCTGCACACAATACCCCATAATGAAAAAGTAAAAACTGGTTTGTAGAAATGTTTGCAAATGTATTAAAATTTAAAACCTGAAATATCTCATTTACATAAGTATTCAGACTCTTTACTCGGTCCTTGGTTGAAGCACTTTTAGCAGCGAATAGAGCTTCAAGTATTCTTCGGTATGACCCTACAAGCTTGGCACACCTGTATTTGGGGAGTTTATCCCGTTCTTCGCTGTTGATCCTCTAAAGCTCTGCCAGGCTGGATGGGGAGTGGTGCTGCACAGCTATTATCAGGTCTCTCCTGAGATGTTCAATTGGGTTCAAGTCAGGGCTCTGGCTGGGCCACTCAAGGACATTCAGAGACTTGTCCCAAAGCTACTCCTGCATTGTCTTGGCTGTGTGCTTAGGGTTGTTGTCCTGTTGGAAGGTGAACCTTGGCCCTAGTCTGAGATCCTGAGCGCTCTGGAGCAGGTTCATCAAGGATCTCTCTGTACCTCGTTCATCTTTCCCTCATTCCTGACTAGTCTCCCAATCCACAGCATGAAAAACATCCCTACAGCATGATGCTGCCACCACCATGCTTCACCGTAGGGATGGTGCCAGGTTTCCTCCAGATGTGACGCTTGGCATTCAGGCCAAAGAGTTCAATCTTGGTTTCATCAGACCAGAGAATCTTGCTCCTCATGGTCTGAGAGACTTTTGGCGCCTTTTGGCAAACTCCAACTGGGATATAATGTGCCTTTTACTGAGGAGTGGCTTCCATCTGGCCACTCTACTATAAAGGCCTGATTGGTGGAGTGCTGCAAAGATGGTTGTCCTTCTGGAAAGGTCTCCCTTCTCCACAGTGGCACTCTGGAGCTCTGTCAGAGTGACCATCAGGTTCTTGGTCACCTCTCTGACCAAGGCCCTTCTCCCCCGATTGCTCAGTTTGGCCGAGAGGCCAGCTCTAGGAAGAGTCTTGGTGGTTCCAAAATACTTCCATTTAAGAATAATGAAGACCACTGAGTTTTTGGGGACCTCAATGTTGCAGAAATGTTTTGGTATCCTTCCCCAGATCTGGGCCTCGACAAAATCCTGTCTCGGACCTCTGCGGGTAATTACTTCAACCTCATGGCCTTTTGCACTGACTTGCACTGTCAACCCGTGGGAACTTATATAGACAGGTGTGTGCCTTTCTAAATCATGTCCAATCTACTGAATTTCCACAGGTGAACTCCAAGTTGTAGACACATCTCAGGGATGATCAATGGAAACAGGATGCACCTGAGCTCAATTTTGAGTCTCATAGCAAAGGGTCTGAATTTAAATAAGGTATTTCTGTTTTTTATTGTTAATCAATTTGCAAACATTTCTAAAAACGTGTTTTGCTTCGTCATTATGGGGTATTGTGTTTCGATTGACAAGGAAAAACATGTATTTAATACATTTTAGAATAAGGCTGTAACGTAACAAAATGTGGAAAACGGGAAGGGGTCTGAATACTTCCGAATTTCCTGTAGATAGAGACTGATGGGTTGTGTATGTATGCAAGTGTGTGAGTGGTGAAAAGTAGGGGGAAAAGAAACAAATGGCCACGCACACACACACGCACCAAGTTTCCCCCTACTAACTTCAGAACATAGGCATACACCCTTCTACAGTCATGGTGCATTATGAGCACAAACAAAAAACAATCTTGTCACTGACATCGAAGAGACCTGGGGTTGAGTCCCTGTCAGTCTGCCCTTCAAATTTGCTACAATGCTATTCTGATTTGCCTGGCCTACATACAGTAGCTTAGAGTCTAAAAACTAGGCCTATATGACAAAAGGGAAGTTCAGAATAGGAGGGAGCAAAAAGTCTGTGCATAATGGCAACTATTAACAACCCTATCCATGGTGCTTTACAAACATCTGTATTTCCCCATTATGACAACTATCAATCTAACAATTATAGGCTAGTAGGCTACGTGAGTACACCCAATGAAACAAATTATCTTGGGATCCTGGAGACCAGGGGCTATGCGTGTGTATGTGTCCCATGTCAAGCTTCTCTCCAAATTTGCTACAACACCGCTATTTTGCAGCCCATTATAAACCTATAGGCTAGTGGCAAGGCCTCCACATTTTTTTATACCCCTACCCAAGGTAGTGGTTGTAGTTCTGGGGCCTGACCAGGTTGCACAGCTAACTGGTCATTCTGGGCAAGCAGCAGTAACAAGGGCAGTATCCTTCCTGTATGAATGGCAGGGTATTCAGGGCTGTGTGGTGATGAGTTTCCATTTCTACAACAGTTGGGTGCAGGCACTCAGCAGATACAGCTTGCATGCCAACGAGACCCATTGACTAACTGTGTTATCTCAGGCTTTATGATGCTGGGGATACTCCAGTAGTGGAATGGTTGTCTGGTATGAAGCAGAGTCTGTGAAAGGGCTGTCACAAATAGATCTGCCCTTAGATCCTTCGAACACACAGTTATTGACCTGCGGTTTTAATTTTTTTATGTTGAATGTGGCAAAAGTCCTGCAGGTCATGTTCTTTATATTCCTTTGGAAGTCAGGTAGGATGACTATTTGGCCAATACATACTGTGGGTAGTTGGCTGTGATTACGGTCTGGGGGAGCACAGCAGGAAATTAGGACAGTGACAGAACCTGTGCGGGTGACCTCAGGTTACCTTGAGGCAGGGTTGGGGAGTAACAGATTACATGTAATCCGTTACATGTAAAGGATTGCAAAAAAAACTGTAATCCGTACGTTACCAGCAAAAATATAGTAATCAGATTACAGATACTTTTGAAAAACTAGATGATTACTTTGAGGGTTACTTTTAAATTCAGAAAGTATGTTTGCGTAAAAAAAACTGTGGCACTTCTCTGTTTTGTCAATGACATTCAAATCAGCCTTGGAAAAAGGCGCAAGTTTAAGTTTCTTC
This sequence comes from Oncorhynchus masou masou, assembly GCF_036934945.1. Classification (NCBI taxonomy): domain Eukaryota; kingdom Metazoa; phylum Chordata; class Actinopteri; order Salmoniformes; family Salmonidae; genus Oncorhynchus; species Oncorhynchus masou. The sequence continues at coordinate 30,072,328 of NC_088229.1, forward strand.
CACCTAAGCGAGTCCGACCACAAGTCAGAGACCACTATGATGACACACCAAATGTGTTTGATGGATCACGGGAAAAGAGCAGGAATAGGCTTTTGTTGGCTACAGTCCAAACTATGTCTTCCAATGTTGCGGCTGCTGTCTGCATCCAAAGATCATCCAACGTGAATAAACGCTTGGATGTAAGGATGACAGCAGTGGTTTAGTCTACAGCGATACAGATATCACTTATTATTGGTATCTACATAAGGCATTGATGTAAATCACACTGCTGCGCTCTCATTTAGCTATTTGCGCTTTCAGATTGTGGTTGTTGTGGATGGCTGTAAACAAATCTAAATGTGTATTTGAACCCAATAATGGTTGAATTAAAAAATTCAAGCTGCCTATCAACAATGGTTTTTGAAACCAGTAGACAGCCAGTGAAAAATGCGCTTTTGCAACAGCTGCATAATGCGGATCCCAGCCTCTGGAATTAAAGTGGGTCTTTTAATTCTCAATCAAATTCATGCTGATAAAAAAAATCGATAGGCCTAAAGGACACATGCTCAAATCCGCACAATTTTGAAAGACTTAAAGGGACAATCTGTAGTTGTTACATCCATTTCTGGACTTATAAATTATATAAACAGTACCAGTCAAAAGTTTGGACACACCTACTCATTCAAGGGTTTTTATTTATTTTTACTATTTTCTACATTGTAGAATAATAGTGAAGACATCAACACTATGAAATAACACATATGGAATCATGTAGTAACCAAACACTGTTAAACAAGCATCAGCTTTGCACACTCTTGGCATTCTCTCAACCAGCTTCATGAGGTAGGCACATGGAATGCATTTCAATTGTTAAAAGTTAATGTCTTTGAGCCAATCTGTTGTGTTGTGACGAGGTAGGGGTGGTATACAAAAAATAGCCATATTACGGCAAGAACAGCTCAAATAAGCTAAGAGAAATGGCAGTCCATCATTACTTTAAGACATAAAGGTCAGTCAATCCGGAGAATTTCAATAACTTTGAAAATGTCTTTCCTGAGAGCGCATTCTTGACATGCAAATCCAGTTCAGGTGTCACATGGGCTGGCTAGCCATGAGTGGTAGCAAAATAGGTACATATGAGGGTAATGCATGCCAGCACTTTACAGACGGCATTTTGCTGTTGAATGGCCTGTCTTTATTAACTGCCAGAGGGGGACTGATGGTGAAGTGGGCCTATCGAGGACAGTTCTGGGAGATTCAGGATGGCATTTCTTATCAATGGGTGTTGGTTTATTGTTGTGAACACCTGCCTTATTCACTTGTCAACACCATAATGTCACCAATTCAACATATAAAGCAAGTCCAGAGCCCTAAACTACAAATCACTACAAATGGTGGATATGATGAATTTTTTAAAGAAATGTGCAAGCTCAACCCAAACAGCATAAGAGTGCGCATCACAAATGCAGTGAACCAGCGGAAGGTCATTTATTTATTGATTCATTGCTAGTCCAATACAGCTGCTGTATTGCTGCTGTACTGGACGAGCAATGAATCAACACTTAATTCTTTAATAATGAGGTGACTCAAGAGCCAAATCCTGGAGGCACAAGTTATACCACAGTTGGTATACCAGAAGTTGCGTTCTACTACCTTTTCTATTTCCGGACAATGGTTTTTGAGTGTAAGTATGGCAACTAGTATTGGGTCCAGGTCATATGTCCAGTCCACAAACCTGACAGATATCTCTCATTTAAATCATGGATATACAGGTGATTAAACCACCATTTAATGGTATTGTGGCAACCATATTGGATTATGGACGCCATAATTGCCCCCTAACGTAATTGCAAGAGGCTGAACATGCTGTATAAAATCCACAGAGGAACCTTTGGATGAAAATACATGACAGTTTTCACTGTCTCAGCCCACTTGTTTTCCTTAGAGATGATTATATTACAATAGGTACAGCATCAAAAAACATGTGCAGCTGAGTGATGAGTGCAAATTTGACTTGGAAAGTTGTACTATTAATCAGCTACCAAAAAGTAAAGCTTACATTCATCATAAATATTAATGATTTTCAGCCTATTGTATCTCTGTGTTGACAGTGTATATTTCCAAGATGCATTAAGATATCCTAATGCTGTTCATTTGTGTATGCAGTGCAGACAACTGACTACACTTATTCCAAATTATAGCAATATCAGAACTTGCAATATTGGGTTACATGAGTTTATGAGGTCCACCCTCCAGACAGGGTTATTATGCACATTTTGAGTTTAGGGGGTATTGCACAATATCTATAAATGTAACCATTTTTGCAGTAAAATAATCATCCATTTCATTCATTAGAGATGTGAATAATCCTGGTTGTGTTTTGTTCTACCTCAGGTAGGAGTATCTCAACAGCAAAAGCCCTTTTTGAGTATTGGCCACTAGCTTTCTGTAGAGGCCCACTAGACTGAGTACCCTAACCTGTAGGCTAATAGTATGTTACAATGGTCAAGTGAAAGTAAATTATAGGTCTATCCTATGGCTGCGGGCAGAATGTAGCGGGTCCCGTGTGGCTCTGTTGGTAGAACAAAGCGCGTGTTCAATGCCAGAGTTGTGGGTTTGATTCCCACAGGAGAGTTGTGGGTTTGATTCCCACAGTGGACTTGTATGATAATGTTTAAATGGTTATATGCAAACATGTCTGTGGGAGGAGAGTAAACTCAAGGACCACTCCTGCATGTGTAACAGTATAGCTTCCGTCCCTCTCCTTGCCCCAACCTGGGCTCAAACCAGGGACCGTCTGCACACATCAACCACAGTAACTCACGAAGCATCATTACCCATCACGCCACAAAAGCTGAGGCCCTTGCAGAGCAAGGGGAACAACTACTTCTAGGTCTCAGAGCAAGTGATGTCACCGACTGAAACACTATTAGCGCGCACCACCGCTAACTAGCTAGCCATTTCACATCGGCCACACATGCACAAAGTAGCTCATCTTAGGAGAGTTGCAACTTGAGGCATTCCTGCATCTGCAGGAACCCATCTTTATACTTCTATTGGTTCATTGTTAAGCTATGACTCTACGTAAAGTAGATAGTGGTAATGCATTATAATGTTGGATGCCAACCGCCAATAAATTCCATAGAAGAAGGGGCAGGGGCAACAACAGCAGCTAGCTATAGCTAATACACACCGGTAAAGTGTCCTTCACGCCTGCCTGTCGGGAACTGTTTTCCCGTAGTTCTGTTAATAATGACGAGGGCAGGTGTTCGACAGGCGGGAGCGAAGGACGCTGTGTGCTTGCTTAGCCAGCTAGTCCTTATGAGGGCTCTGGTACGCAGCAGGCGGGAGCGACACCGTGTGCTAGCTAGCTAACTAGCAAGTTAGCTAGCACACAGTGTCGCTAGCACAAAGTCTCGCCCCCGCCCACCTCCTGCTGTGTACCAGAGTAGCTAGTGGTAAGAGGGTAGACAGTGTCCTTTTCCCCCACCTGTCAGGCACAGTTTTCTCTGGTACACAGCAGCAGGGAGGCAACACAGTGTGCTAGCTAGCTAACTAGAAATATCCTTGGCCCCCCGCCTGATGGGCCCGGTTTTATCGGGTACACAACAGGCAGAAGGCAAGCTAGTTAGCTAGCGGTGTCGCTCCAGCCTCCCACCTGCTGTACTAGCGGGAGGCGGGGGTGACCGGTAGGCAGTGTCCTTTACCGCTGCCTGTTGGGCACTATATACCCGCAGTTCTGTTAATGATGGCGAGGGCAGGTTTTAAGCGGGATTGAAAAAGTGTCACACAAGCATGAAGATGTTGTGCTCGGGGAGTGGGGTTCGTGAAGGAACCAATGGGATGCTCAAGGAGGGGCGTTCCTGGAGGAATGTCCACATGCTGGAACACCCAAAATGTAGGCTGCAGTTGCACATTATTAAATCTAAGGCACTGTTTGAATAAATTTGTAGACGGATTCTCTCTTTCTTGAAATAATCACCGATCTAAATATAGGCCTATGAGCTCACTGATCATAGGCTATATATAGAGTTAAAGTCGGAAGTTTACATACAGCTTAGCCAAATACATTTAAACTCAGTTTTTCACAATTCCTGACATTTAATCCTAGTAACAATTCTCTGTCTTAGGTTAGATCGGATCACCACTTTATTATAAGAATGTGAAATGTCAGAATAATAGTAATAATAATAATAATTATTAATAATATTTCATCACATTCCCAGTGGGTCAGAAGTTTACATACAGTCAATTAGTATTTGGTAGCATTGCCTTGAAATTGTTTAACTTGGGTCAAACGTTTTGGGAAGCCTTCCACAAGCTTCCCACAATAAGTTGGGTGAATTTTGGCCCATTCCTCGTCCTGACAGAGCTGGTGTAACTGAGTCAGGTTGTAGGCCTCCTTGCTCGCACACGTTTTTCAGTTCTGCCCACAAATGCTCTATAGGATTGAGGTCAGGGTTTTGTGATGACCACTCCAATACCTTGACTTTATTTTGCCTCAACAACTTTGGAAGTATGCTTGCGGTCATTGTCCATTTGGAAGACCCATTTGCGAACAAGCTTTAACTTCCTGACTGATGTTTTGAGGTGTTGCTTCAACATATCCACATAATTTTCCTTCCTCATGAGACCATATATTTTGTGAAGTGCACCAGTCCCTCCTGCAGCAAAGCAACCCCACAACATGATGCTGCCACCCCCGTGCATCACAGTTGGGATGGTGTTTTCAGCTTGCAAGCCTCCCCCTTTTTCCTCCAAACATAATGATGGTCATTATGGCCAAACAGTTATAATATTTTTGTTTCATCAGACCAGAGGACATTTCTCCAAAAAGTACGATCTTTGTCCCCATGTGCAGTTGCAAAACATAGTCTGGCTTTTTTTAAGGCGGTTTTTGAACAGTGGCATCTTCCTTGCTGAGTGGCGTTTCAGGTTATGTCAATATAGGACTCGTTTTACTGTGGATATAGATACTTTTGTACCTGTTTCCTCCAGTATCTTCACAAGGTTCTTTGCTGTTATTCTGGAATTGATTTGCAGTTTCGCACCAATGTACGTTCATTTCTAGGAGACAGAACGCGACTCATTCCTGAGCGGTATGACGGCTGTGTGGTCCCATGGTGTTTATAGTTACATACTATTGTTTGTACAGATGCACTTGGTACCTTCAGGCGTTTGGAAATTGCTCCCAAGGAAAGCCTATCAGAAGCTTCTAAAGCCATGACATAATTTTCTGGAATTTTCCAAGCTGTTTAAAGGCACAGTCAACTTACTGTATGTACATTTCTGACCCACTGGAATTGTGATAGAGTGAGTTAAGTGAAATAATCTGTCTGTAAACAATTGTTGTAAAAATTACTTGTGTCATGCACAAAGTAGATGTCCTGACCGACTTGCCAAAACTATAATTTGTTAACAAGAAATTTGTGTAGTGGTTGAAAAATGACTCCAACATAAGTGTATGTGAACTTCCATCTATCAGTAATGTCTTCAGGATGGACCTTCCGAGTGGCGCAGTGGTCTAAGGCACAGCATCACAGTTGCTGGCTGTGTCACCAGAGTTCCTGGTATGAATTCAGTCTCTGTTGCACCTGGCCGCGACCGGAAGACTCATGGGGTGGTGCACAATTAGCCCAGTGTCGTCCGAGTCCTCTGACACATTGGTGTGGCTGGCTACTGGGTTAAGTGGGCATTTTGACTTTATTCTCGAAATATTGCCACTTTATATACAAAATTGTATTTTGACTTTATTCTGAAAAATGTATTTCAAGTTTATTCTGGAAATGTATACTTCATTCTCCAAGTATTTGTAACATGTATGCTAGGAGTCAGGAAGCAAGTACAGGGAGTGAATATTTAATAAATAAATGAACATGGAACAATACAAGAAACACGAGTAGCATACAGACATGAAACACAAAATAGAGTCAATAGCGCCTAGGGAAAGAACCAAAGGGAGTGACATATATAGGGAAGGTAATCAGAAAGGTGATGGAGTCCAGGTGAGTCTGATGAGGCACTGGTGCGCGTAACGATGGTGACAGTTGTGCGTAATAATAAGCAGACTGGCAACTTGAGCGCCGGAGAGCATACGTGACAGTACCCCCTCCCTGATGCGCGGCTCCAGCCGCAGGACGCTGACGAACCGGCTGAGGCATGGGAGCCTGCCAATCCAACCAAGTCTTGTGAACCTTTCAAGCTACCTGAGGCATCCTCGGAAGCTTCGGCCATGGGATGGGCGCTTGATGGGCCAACCGAGTCTTGTAAACCTGACGAGCCCGAAGTAGAAGGCATTTAAAGCTATAATATTTCATTGTGCACTCTAGTTGTTACACTAGTGTGACACTTATGGCCTCTCTGAGTTGAAATAGGTGTTCTTCTGATGTTCTCACCTGAATCATAACAGGTTATGATACCCATACTGACACCTGACCTTACACTTACACATAGCAGCTAACACTGCAAAATAATATCTTGAAAAATCTGGTATTTCATGCTTTCTGCTCAAGCATGTTAATACCAGTCAGCGGAAGAGCTTTATTTTAACCTATTATGAAAGGCAATATGTCACTCTCATGACAAACAATGTTACATGCATCAGGGACTGTACATAATTGTTCAATAACTTTTGATAACATAGCTAGAATCAAATGTAGCCTACTATTGGCACTTTGTATAAACCTGATATCACGAGCAATTCTGGAGTAGGAGAGGTCAGATAGTGAAGATTTCAAAAGACTGTCTTTCTCTAGCAGGCTGTGAATAGTGAAGGGAGCCCAATTAATTTTTCAAGGGATTTTTCAGTCACGACTGCATACACTAACCTACCCCAGCTGCATGAGAAATGTTTCCCATTGTCCTCATTATGTCGCATTTGACATTTGTGAGATCTTTTGCCGCTTTGTTTGCACTGGTGTATCAGGGGTTCCTCCGGTGCCACCCATGAGGGCCTATCTGTATCAAAGAGTACCGTCAGAAATCTGACACACATCAAAAGGCTTTGCAGAGCTTACTGAGGCTGGAAAGGGACTTCATTGAAGTCTATGAGCCAAGCTGTTGTGCATCATATTACAAAGATATGAAACCCCCATGATGTGGTATGAGTAAGAGTGTAGGCAGAAATTAGACTATGGGTTGGATTTGTTTTTTGGGGAACGGTACTATGATAAGTATTGAAATAGACATCCCCCATTCATAAGCCATTGCCCTGCGAAAAAACACACACACACACACACACACACACACACACACACACACACCAATATTGACACATAAAACTAACCAAACTGTCTTCCCATTCATGTTGTTGGTAACTTCAACTTCATTGACAGGATTTGAACAAAACGACAGTATAGGTGAATACCAAACTGAACAACCGTGGGTCGTGTTCATTAGGCACCAAACAGAGGACAACGGATTGAAGTAAGGAGAGACTACCCATACCTGTCCAATAAAACATTTGAACTTTTCACTTTCTTTTGGAGAACATTGTGTGTCCTAATGAAAACGACCCATGTCCCTCTACTCCTGTACAACCCTAACTGCTTGAAACTCCTATCTTCATATTTATTTAATTCGGGTGTTATTGGCACTCTCGTATTCTACTGAACACTACAGTCTGTAATACTTGTTTTTGATTTCCTCACGTATTAAGCCATGTAGCTCTCCCATCCCATCTGTCAAGTTCCAAGAAAGCCCTAAAAGCATAACAGTAACCATAACCAAAAAGGAATCCCAGATTATAGGATAATATTTTCACAGCGCTAACAGTGTGATTATCTATAAGGATGCATGCATATGACAGATAAAATGTGTGTCAATAGCCATTAGTTATTCTGCAATCAACAAACCTTCAGATATTGTGTCAACGTTTATAATACTTAATTCTGTTACTGAGGGGAAAAGACACATGCTTTTATTTGCAATTGAACTCATGGATCATGTTTTTTGGCCAGCGTGAATTTCCTAGTGCATTAACCTTGTGCATACTGACGGGGAGTCGGTCAGGTTGAATACATTCAAATAGGTGCTTCAAGCTTATCAAGTTAGCATTACCTACTTTTGTTGATGCTGCTGACACCCACTATTATTTCTTATGGGAAAGCAAGTGTAAATCACAATGAAATGTTATTCATTTATGCCTCAGTGCCTATTGTCCGTAGTCACACGGTTGGGATCTGAAAGTTGTACTGAGACACTGTGCCAGGCAACATTTTTTTGAGAAATACCGATCAATCTATGCTAAATGACATGCGTCGACCCATTTCAAGTTTGTCAACAAGCCAAGGGTGCAGTTTATTCTGGTGATTTGCCCCATTCTACAACAAAACAAGGTCACACACACACACACACACACACACACACACAAATTATCACACCTCTCATCTCATATCACTCTGTCACAAAAAACACACAAGCTGGCAGAACCGTCCAGAGTGATGCTATGCAGGCGGGATGGGTGCGGGCAGCAATCGGTTGATGAGCATGCATTTAGTTTTACTAGCGTTTAAGAGCAGTTGGAGGCCACGGAAGGAGTGTTGTATGGCATTGAAGCTTGTTTGGAAGTTTGTTAACACAGTGTCCAAAGAAGGACCAGGTGTATACAGAATGGTGTCATCTGTGTAGAGGTGGGTCAAAGAACCACCCGCAGCAAGAGCAACATCCTTGATATATACAGAGAAAAGAGTCTGCCCGAGAATTGAACCCTGTGGCACCCCCATAGAGACTGCCAGAGGTCCGGACAACAGGACCTCCGATTTGACACATTGAACTCTATCTGAAAAGTAGTTAGTGAACCAGGTGAGGCAGTCATTAGAGAAACCAACGCTGTTGAGAGTGCCGATAAGAATACGGTGATTGACAGAGTCAATAGCCTTCGCCAGGTCGATGAAGACGGCTGCACAGTACTGTTTTTTATCGATGGTAGTTATGCTATCGTTTAGGACCTTGAGTGTTGCTGAGGTGCACCCGTGACTAGCTCGGAAACCGGATTGCATAGAGGAGAAGGTTCGAGATTCGAGATGGTCGATGATCTGTTTGTACACTTGGCTTTTGAAAATATAGGTCTGTAACAGTTTGGATCTAGAGTGACCGCGGCCATGTCCGCTTTCCAATCTTTGGGAATATGAAAGAGAGGTTGAACAGACTAGTAATAGGGGTTCCGACAATGGCGGCGGATAATTTTAGGAAGAGAGGGTCCAGATTGACTAGCCCAGCTGATTTGTATGGATCTAGATTCTGCAGCACTTTCAGGACATCAGCTCTCTGGATTTGGGTGAAGGAGAAACGGGGGGAGGGGGGCTTGAGCCAGTAGCTGCGGGGAGAGCAGAGCTGTTGGCCTGGGGTAGGGGTAGCCAGGTGGAAAATGTGGCCAGCCGTAGAGAAATGCTTATTGAAATTCTTGATTATCATGGATTTATCGGTGGTGACAGTGTTTCCTAGCCTCAGTGCAGTGAGCAGCTGAGAGGAGGTGCTCTTATTGTCCATGGACTTTACAGTGTAACACAACTTTTTACAGTTAGTGCTACAGGATGCAAATTTCTGTTTGAAAAAGTTAGCATTTGCTTTCCTAGTTGCCTGTGTATGTTGGTTCCTAACTTCCCTGAAAAGTTGCATATCACGGGGCCTATTCGAAGCTAGTGCAGTGCGCCACAGGATGTTTTTGTGCTGGTCCAGTAAAGTCTGGAGTGAACCAAGGGCTATATCTGTTCTTAGTTCTACATTTTTTTAAAGGGGCATGCTTATTTAAGATGGCGAGAAAGGCACTTTTGAAGAACAACCAGGCATACTCTACTGACGGGAGAAGGTCAATATCCTTCCAGGATACCCGGACCAGATCGATTAGAAAGGCCTGGTCACAGAAATGTTTTAGGGTGCGTTTGACTGTGATAATGGGTGGTGGATTGACCGTGGACCTATAACGGACGCAGGCAATGATTCAGTGATCGCTGAGATCTTGGTTGAAAACAGCAGAGGTGTATTTAGAGGGCAAGTTGGTCAGGATAATATCTATGATGGTGCCCATGTTTACAGATTTGGGGTTGTATCTGGTAGGGTTCCTTGATAATTTGTGTGAGATTGAGGGCATCTAGCTTAGATTGTTGGTGTTAAGATTATCCCAGTTTAGGTCACCTAACAGAACGAACTCTGAAGATAAATGGGGGGCAACCAATTCACATATGGTGTCCGGGTTACAGCTGGGAGCTGACGGGGGTCTATAACAAGCGGCAACAGTGGGAGACTTGTTTCTTGAGAGATGGATTTTTAAAAGTAGTAGCTCGAACTGTTTGGACATAGACCTGGATAGTAGGACAGAACTTTGCAAGTTATCTCTACAGTAGATTGCAACTCCGCCCCCTTTAGCAGTTCCATCTTGACGGAAAATGTTGTACTTGGGGATGGAAATTTCAGAATTTTTGTTGGCCTTCCTGTAGGATTCAGACATGGCAAGGGCATCAGGGTTGGCGGAGTGTGCTAAAGCAGTGAATAAAGCAAACTTAAGGAGGAGGCTTCTGATGTTAACATGCATGAACCCAAGGCTTTTCTGGTTACAGATGTCAACAAATGAGAGCGCCTGGGGACTCACAGGGCCTGGGTTAACCTCTACATCGCCAAAGGAACAGAGGAGGAGTAGGATAATGGTACGGCTAAAGGCTATAAGAACTGGACGTCTAGTGCATTCAGAACAGAGTAAAAGGAGCAGACAAGGGCATGGTAGGGTGTGGAGGTAAACCTAGGCATTGATTGATGATGAGAGAGGCTGCATCTCTGGAAGCGCCAGTTAAACTAGGTGTGGTCTCCGCATGTGTGGGGGGTGGGGCAAGGGAGCTAACCGAGGCATGTAGAGCGGAACTAGGGGCTCCGCAGTAAAACAAAACAATGAGAGCTACCCTAAACAACAGTATACAAGGCATATTGACATTAGAGAGAGGTATAAAGCAATCACAGCTGATGATTGGGAGGGCTGAGACAACAACAACGGGTAAATGGCGATGAATGGGCAGAGAGGGTCAGTTAGCTACACACAGGGCCTAAGTTCGAGGCTGGGGCCGACAGATATACAAAAGGAAGTATCGTGTTAATGAACAATCCAGTAGGCATCAACTGTGGAGCCGAGTGATCATAGGTTCCAATAAGCAGTAATGGCCAAAACAGGGAGCCGCTCGGCAGTCGTCACTACGCTAGGCAAGTGGGAGACACAGTGCTCAGAGAGTTAGCGGCCCAGGGCTAGTAGCTAGGTCCACACCGACATCAACAACGCAAAGGCCGGTTGAGAGCACATTGGCAGAAATACGTCAGTAGAACAGTTGTGATGCATCGGCGGGTATCGGTCATTATGGAACTGGGCATTAACTACTAATACCCAGTTGCAACCTCTCCAAACCAGGTGTCAAAAATCTCATACTCTACCACACAAATATTACACAACAAATATTTCCTCCTTTAATCAGAACTCTGACATTCACAAAACCCAATCTAACTGAGCAGACACAGTGTTTAATTTTATGATGTCCCAATCACTTTATTTTAGTGTCCATTGTCTTAAATTAACTGTACATACTGTATGAGCGTCAATAAAGGTCACATCAAGCTATTAAAGTAATACAGTGTGGGCCAGGGCCGGACCGAGCCTTTTGGGGGCCCTAAGTGATGTTTGGTGATATTTGGTCACATTCCTGAGTTTCATTCCTGCAATTTCAAGCACATTTTATAGATTTCTTCACATTTTGTCATGGGGCAGAGAACATTTTGCAGTTTGAAAACAAATTTCATGCCATTCTACACATATTGCCATGAGGTGGAGAGACAATTGTGCAGTTTTAAAGCTAATTTCCTGCAATTAAACACATTTTACCATGGGGTGATGAGAAACCTTTGCAATTTCAAAGGTAATATCCTGCAATTCTACACAGTTTGCCATGAGGTGGAGAGACAGTGTTGCTGTTTTAATGCTAATTTCCTGCAATTCTACACGTGGCCATCACTTATGCCATATTCATATGATATCCGAGTGAGAGTGACTAACAAAATTAATGGGCGTAACTGAAGGTCAGGGTCAGTGGGCACATGCCCTGTGTGCCCGGAAGGACATTTGATGATGATTACAAGGTTTAGATAGCTGGCTAGACTTACTAAGCAATACAACATTTTTTAACTGACATCGGCTAATTGAGTGATTGTCAGTGACTGACATAACAAGTGGAAAACTGCTGATGCACTTCTAAATGTCTAAATTTCACCTTGTGTATTCTACTTTTCTAACTCAAAAGTAAGTATTTTTTTTTGGGGGGGGGGGGGCTTTTAGCGGCCGCAGGGCCCTAGGTGCAGTGGCAACACTGGTGTTGGGATATTTTACACGTCTTTATGAGTAATTCAGTTTACTTATAAGTGTCAAATAGAAATCACATTAACAAGGTTATCCTTTCTTCTCCAGAAAGTGTTTGTTTACAGTACATAGACACTTTACAAGCTTTGAGGCAACATAGCAAATGCATTATCCTCATTTACTGGTCCTGGGGTAGTTTGGAGTTTGAACCACAATAATTGTTTGGATTGTGTTAGCTTAAGCCACAGATCCTGCACCAAGGGGCCATCTCACCCGTGAGTTGGGATTATCCAGAAGCTATTTAGACTGAATTGGTTCAAAAGAGGCTATAAGGATAATCAAAAAAGCTATTAATGACAGTCAGTCGGGCAACCTATGGCGTGTGATCAAAAAGAAGAGGAGTTAAATGAGCAAATATGCATACCTCTACACCCCCTTTACAGATATCTTTACACTCATTTTATGAAATTAGCCATAGGAACAGATCTTTTGGATTCACGTCTCAATCTCTCAACCAAAAATCTAAAGAATAGGACTCATTTAAATCAAATATTAAATGCAGTTCAAATAAAGTTTTGATTTATTCCTATTCTTTCACTTAGATTGTTGGTTAAGTTGGAGATGTGAATCCAACATATACATCATTAACTTGTAAATTACATTTTAAATCAACCAAAGCTTGAAACCCAAATCTTATATGTATTGCCTATTTTTTGTTGAATCCTGGGTAGAATTGAAGCAATAGCTGTTGATGACTTTGCAAATGTTATGTAAGCAAAAAATAACATTATTGATGATGCTCTGACAGTTACACCTACGCTATGGAATGACTTAGATAGCAGCGGTAAATCTATTTCATTTTTAAGTGGAGATCTTGCAGCACTCATTCTCACATTAGCACAATGGTAATAGTCAGTAAAAAAATATCAAAACTAAGCAGCGCTAGGCATAGTTAAAACCCTGGATGGGAGACCAAAGGGATAGCTGTAGATATAGTCATTCTTCAGTAGGAGGTGCTGCACAGCCTGCTTTTTTCTGATAGTACATATAATGTTAAACATCTGACGTTGTTTCAAATGTACAAATTCCAACTTTTTTAAACAATATTTATCTATGTTGAAAATTGTTTGCCATGATAAAAGAAAATCCTGTGGTTGAAATTTCACCATAACACGTTGATGACTTTTTGCATATCCAGTGTATTGTACACATAGATTCCACGTCACAATGCAATGACAAACTGTGTTGAAACAATGTTGATTCAACCAGTTTGTGCCCAGTGGGGAGGCAGTCCTCATTACATAATATGAATATCAATTAATGTATTGACCACACCTGTGGTAACAGATGTTGAATGTGAGGGTAAAATGTTGTGTTCTTGTTTTTAATTCTTTATAAGGTGTCTTATTAGATACTAGTTACAAGAGATTTAAGGAAATCAAAACGTACATACTGTGAATTATAATGCGTTATACTCTATTATCACAGACAGTGAAAATATTAAATGCTTTCCAACCACTATAAATCTACTCTCGCTTTATAGTCTGAAAATGCTGAGTCATCACTTGAAAGGAAAGTACCCATGTCATGTATTTAGTATCTTGGCCTGTTGAACCTTGTCCAATATTTTCTGTTGATTAAATATTGATTTCTATACATTTTTGGAACACCATGAAAAATGCTTCCTTGAGTCATATTATGCAAGGCGAAGCAGGTGTCCAGTCAGCTTGAGGAGATTTTTGTTCAGTGTTTTGAGGTAAAGAATAAGGTTATTATACTGTACATTATGTTTACCTATGCACATCTACCAGTATTAGCTATATGGTTATTCCGAAAGATTGCTTGAAAGTACCTATCCTGAACAGACATTAAGCTCCCCAAAATGTAATTTTCACTGCAATAAGTCCTTAAGCAATCACGTATGAGAAAGACGACAATTTTCAAAAGTGGATCTGATTTGCTTGCCATGCTTATCGAAATGCTCCTCATCAAATTGGTTTGGTTTCTTTGAATGGGAAATAATTACATTTGTTCACTGCAGGGTTAACATTGATTTAATATGAAATAGTTAAATAGGAGGCAGATGGTGACAGTTGGATGGAGGACCTTGAATTTAAACTCTCTGCTATCTATAGTCCGCTATATTCTCTGTCTCTGTACACAAATGAGATCATGATAGTAAAATGTTCAATTTAGAAGACCTACAGTATGGAGACATGTTCTTAGATAGATTCACTTTATTAAATGGAACATTTCTCTGGTTATTGCAAATGTTATGACCTTGTCTAAAACAAATTGTCACAATGAATATTCAATCTCTGATTCTGCCCCTACAGAAACCCATTCTGTCAAATACCAATGCAACAGTGTCAAAGCTCAAGTTAAGTTAGGACATTATCAATCTCCCATAGCACCTACCTGTGGTTTCCCTATATTATGATTTAATTTGCTGTCTTTATTTCAGTACCAAAGCATACATACGATTATGAATGTGCAAAAGCCAATCTTGGTAAAATTATACTCCGTAGTATACCCGTAGCTTGGTTGTTACATTTTTTTCATATTTTTAATTACATATTTAGAAGTGCCTAATTTATTTGTTCATCACATGGTTTTGCTTGACATTTCACTATTTTCATTATTTGACCTTGAACTTGATATTGATAACCATTTTGTAATGGTGTTTGTCTTGTGGAGTAAAAAAAGGGCAGCCCGAACACAGCATTTGGATTAACAAGCTGCCACCTGGATAAAAGCAGTTATCGGTCAGTGCTGGGTGATTCAGAAAGCAGCACAGAGACCAGACAGAAGACAGACCTCGCTCAGTTGTGCCACCGTTACCTGGGGAGAGGTCAGGCTGCTACCGGGAAACTGAAACCCTGCTTGGTAGTGATGGGAAAACTAGGCTTTCTGAGCAAGTTGACATTTCTTGTCATGAGTCTTGTCGTAGAGAATTGAGCGATTTGACCGTTAGATAGGCCAGCTGCAAAGTCAAAATTTGCTTTATATAAAAATGTATTATAACAAAAAAAATTGCTTTTTGGTGTTAATTTAAGGTTAAGGTTAGGTGGTTGAGGTTAGGGTTAGGGTTCAAATCAGATTTTATGACTTTGTGGCTACCAACTTTGCACAGCTCTTAGGGCAAAATATATCCATTGTTTTTTTCTAAATGGCTCAAGCTCAGAAAATTGGTTGAGAATCATTCATGACAGCAATATTCAAAAGAAGATTTAAGTCGGGAATGGACCATTCAGGAACACTTACCACCTCTTTGAAAGTAACAGGCAATTGTCGCATCTATTTTATGTGCAAACTTTCTAAATGTCAACAAAAACAAGTTAAAGGGATACTTTAGGATTTTGGCAATGAAGCCATTTATGTACAGAGTCAGATGAACTCGTAGATTCCATTTTATGTCTCTGCATGCAGTGAAGGAAGTTGCTAACTAGAGTTAGCGCAATTGCTAACTAGTGTTAGCATGCAAGTAGATTCCATAAACGTCCAGCCATTGCGCTAACACTAGCTAGAATTTGCATGTGAAACTACGTCTAACTTCCTTAATACTGGATGCAGACACATACAAATGGTATTCATGAGTTCATATGTCTATGGGGAAGTAGATAAAGCCCTTCAATGTCAAAATCCCCAAATATCCCTTTAATGGAAAAATAGCTATTGACTCCACAGACTTTTATATCTCCACAGTGAATGGAGCCTAAATTGACCGAGGCCCCTCATAGATACTATGCAATTTGGATTGATGACAAGTTGTCATTTAAAATACATGTAGATGAGCAAACACAGATGTGGATAATTAAATTGGGCTTCTACAGAAATAGATTTTAGTAGAAAATTATTATTATGTTGACTTTGTCAGCCCTGGACTATGGTGACGTGATCTATATGAACGCAGCTGCCACTTCTGTAAAACCATTGGATGCTGTTTGCCATAGTGCACTACGCTTTATTATGGGTGACTGATATTGTGCACATCACTGTAATCTGTATCAGAAAGAGGTCTGGCTGTCTCTGAAAATGAGGAGAACATAACATTGTCTTTTGTTAATTTATAAAGCTCTCATTCAAAAACGACATATTACCTCACATCGCTGCTAACCTACAGAAGTACAAAATACCTCGCTCACAGGAATAGCTAACTCTTGGAATTCCTTGTCGCCTCCGAATTACGGACTTTAGTTTTTATGTGTGTACTTGGAACACATTTCTGAATAGCCCATGATTGGGCACTAGTGCCTTTAAGGTATTGGGGAGTAATTGATAGCATGTAATTAGTTACATTACCAGCAAAAATATTGTTGTAGAGATTACAGATACTTTTGAAAAACTAGATGATTACTTTTTCGATTTTAAATTCAGAAAGGATGTTTAAAAATATATATAACAATATGACACCTTTCTGTTTTCCTCAATAACAGAAAAAAGGTGCAAGTTTAAGTTTGTTCCACGTGAGTGAGTCTGACCACAAGTCGGAGACCACTATGATGACACACGAAATACATTAGATTGATCATTTTGTCTTCTTTTAATGCCTCTTAAGGGAAAATGTATCCAAAAATAACTGAAAGTAAGCAGACGACGTTATTGAGTTTGGGGAATCCAAAAGTTAGTTTGTTGTTCTTTTAAATGGTTAAAAGTGCTATGATAACACATTTAGGTGACAACTAAACCAAAAATCTGACATTGTTTTTGCATTGAAATTTGGTTCAGAGCGTACACTCTTACAAAAAAGGTGCTATTTAGAACCTAAAATGTTTTTTCGGCTGTCCCCATAGGAGAACCCTTTTGAAGAACCCTTTTTGGTTCCAGGTAGAACCCTTTTGGTTCCAGGTAGAACCCTTTTGTGTTCCATTTAGAACCCTTTCTACAGAGGGTTATACATGGAACCCAAAAGGGTTCAACCTGAATCCCAAAAAGATTCTCGTGTGGGGACAGCCAAAGAACCCTTTTGGAACCCTTTTTTCTAAGAGTGTACAATAACACATTCGGAATTCAACAAACTTTTGGCTGTGTTTTCAAGTGGGTGAATACACAGTAGCTTGTAATCTCATTGATTATCATCTCAACCAAATATGACCTAATTGTCCATCTTGAAATGACATGGTGTGCCCAATGGGGAGCATTACCACAGTAGACAAAATAAGTGATCAAAAGACATATTTTTCACTGGTGGAGCCTTCTTGTGTTGTAGCCTGGGTGCAAAATAAATAAATAAAATGCTGTCAAAATAAAACCCTTGAAAAAAATGCCTTAAAAAATCTGAATCTTGTCAGTGTTGTCATGAGTCAAAAAGACAAATATAATTTGGGCATATGTTGCTGAATACAATGTGAGCTACATTTCCAACTTATAGTATTTCCAATGTGTCATTGGCTCACCACAAAAAAATTTGCTGGAGTAGCTACAGGCAGCTTCAAGGCAACCAGAAAGTTTGAACCAATTGTTGTATGCCGCTTGTGCACTTTTAAAATGTTATCTTAAGATAGCTAGGTGGGACAACCACATATCACAGTCATAGTACTTTTTTCATCAATAAAGTATCCATCAGCAATGTCAGAACTAGTAAGGGGGAAAATAGTCAATTGCGAGTGTTAGTTCACAAAATTATTTTGGGGGTTTGGGGGGGGGGTATGAGGGGGTGAGAAGGGTGTGTTCAGGGGTTGAGAAGGGTGTGTTAGGGGAGTGCTGTGGGATTATTTTAGATAATCTTTGAAGAGGTAAGGTTTCAAATGATAGCTATTTGATTATTCCGAAAGATTGCTTGAAAGTACCTATCCTGAACAGACATTAAGCTCCTCAAAACGTAATTTTCACTGCACCAAGTCCTTAAGAAATCACGTATGAGAAAGATGACCATTTTCAAAAGTGGATCTGATTTGCTTGGCATGCTTCAGAAGATGGGCAGGGTCTCTGCTATCCTAGTTTCAAGGGTAAGCTGGTTCCACCATTGGGGTGCCAAGACAGAGAAAAGCTTGGACCTGGCTGAGCGGGAGCTACCCATCGGTAGGGGTGGGAGGACCAAGAGACCAGAGGTGGCAGAACCAAGTACTCGGGTTGGGGTTTTGGGTTTGAGCAGAGCCTGAAGGTAGGGAGGGGCAGTTCCTTTTGCTGCTCCGTAGGCAAGCACCATGGTTTTGTAGTGGATGCAAAAGAGCAGGGTGAGATTGGAGAATCTGGGAAGGTTAAACACCAGGCTGGCTGCAGCATTCAGGGGTTTGATGGCACAAGCGAGGAGCCCAGCAAACAGCGAGTTGCAGTAGTCCAGATGGGAGATGACAAGTGCCTGGGTTAGGACATGCACCGCTTCCTATGTGAGGTAGGGTCATACTCTACAGATGTTTGCAGAGAACGATGGTGTTGTCCAGGGTCAGGCCAAGGTTCTTTAAACTCTGGGAGGGGGACACCATTGAGTTGTAAACCGTGATGGAGAAGTCGTGGAGGTGGCAGGCCTTCCCCGGGAGGAAGAGCAGCTCTGTCTTGTCGAGGTTGTTTCTGAGGTGGTGGGCTGACATCCAAGCTGATATATTTGCCAGGCACGCAGAGTTGCATGTCACTGGGGTGCCAAAAGGGGGAAGGAGAAAAGTAGTTGAATGTCATCTGAATAGCAATTATAAATGATATGAACATATGACGGAGCCGAGTGACTTCGTGTATAAAGAGAAGAGGAGAGGTGCCAGAAACCAGGTAGGAGAAGAGGAGAGGTACCAGCCTGCCAGGTAGGATGCAATCCAAGAGTGTGCAGAGCCTGAGACGCCGAGCCCTGAGGGTGGAGAGGAGAATGTAATGTTTGATGGTGTTGAAGGGAGCGGATAGATCTAGGAGGATGAGAACAGAGGAGAGTCAGCATAGGCAGTGCGGAGAGCATGACACAGAGAAGAGCAGTCTCAGTTGAGTGATCCATCTTGAAGCCTGACTAGTTAGGGTCAAGAAGATCGTTCTGAGAGAGATGGCAAGAGAGTTGGAGAAAGCAAGAAAGAAGATACCAGTCTGTAGTTCTTGAGGTAAGAAGGGCCAAGTGTTGGTTTCTCGAGGAGGGGAGCGACTCAGGCCATTTTAAAGTTAGAGGGGACGCAGCCAGTGGTCAGGGATGAGTTGATGAGGGAAGTGAGGAACGGAAGAAGGTCTCCTTTGTCGGTCGGCCGGATCTCAATAGTCACAGGATTTAATCTGGAGAGAGGGGAGAAGGAGGTCAAATCGTAGGGTAGTTCTGTGAGATTGGGACCAGTGGACTCAATAGGCAGAATGGATGTCATCAACCTTCTTTTTAAAGTGGTTGACAAAGTCGTCCGCAGAGAGAGAGGATGGAGGATTAAAGGGGGAAGAGTAGGTGAAAAAGAGATTCCTAGGGTTAGAGGCAGAAGCTTGAAATTGAAAGTGATAGAAAGTTAACAGTGCACAAGTGACACAGCAATTGGTTCAAACTTTCTGGTTGCCTTGAAGCTGCCTGGAGCTACTCCAGAAATCCTTTTGTGGTGAGCCAAAGACACATCAGAAATTCTATATGTTAGAAATGTAGCTCACTTTGTATTCAGCAACATATTCCCAAATTATGTTTGTCTTTTTGATTCATGACAGCAATGACAAGCTTCTGATTTTTGAAACACAATTCATCAGGATTGGCTGTATGGATGTTTAAGTGATGTTTTGCAAATAACAATAAACACCTCACTGTCAACTAGGGATGAGAGCAGTTCCCTGGAGTGAAAGAAAATGTGTACACCAAAGTGAGCAAAAAGACAAGAACTTGCTATTTTAATTGGAAATATGCACTGTCAAAAAAGCTTTAAGGCAATTTCAAGGTAACAGAATGACGCTGAGACTACGATTTTCGCTTTAAAATGTATGCCAAACAAAAATCATTGATTGCATAGTTAAACAAACAATAAAACTCTATGCACAATGGCTGCTTTAAATAATTTCCACTCATCATTTTACAAAAACACATTTACTTGAATAACAGTGCAGATATAAAGTTTGGTAAGAGAATGACCGTAAAATCTCCCTCAGAAAGGCAGAGTGAGTGATTTTGACTCAAAGTAAATGTACAATGTTAATATCTCTGCCGTTTTTGAAGTCATGCACCCTTCCGTCCTTGACTTTCCTAAATAAGTCTATTTAACACAAGTATGTTGTTAGAATTTGTGTTATAAGCAGCTTTTAAGAGTTTTACTAAAGCACCAAAAAGTGACTTTTTCAGCTACACCTACAGTAACATGCAGGTAAGAAATTATGATTTCTATGTAGTATCAAATCGAGCATATTCTAAAGTTTCCAAAACATGTGCCATTGACAAATAACTCTCAAAACTGAAAAGATGAGCTCTATTTCAAAATAGAACTTTTTTCAAGAATAACCACTGTTCCATGCGCTACATACATGAGCACGGGCAACAGATAGCCTACAGTACTATCAAGTACTGAAACTGCTATTGTGCTATTTGAAATAATAACTTCCTTGTATTCTAATGATGTCCAAGACATCCACACAACCAAATTATACTTTTTCCAATAGCATAAATGGAAAATATTTCTTAGACTGTTTGAGTCCACCCCCAAAAAGGCCTTTCTAGTGTTAAATATCTGCTCTTAATTAAGATTCAAAGATGTCTTCAGAAAGAATGGGGTGTCAGCTATGATATGACACCTTGTCACCTTGACAATCTCTTTTGGTTATTGAGCTACATACTGTAAGTAAAGTGGCCTAACACCCGGTGACAGAATGATGGAAACAGAAAAACATCATGGGTCCTTGATCTGTACTACAGTATATAGAAATGCATAATTATGAATGTCATTCTCTTCATGGTGATGTATCCTGAATAGGTAGAACAATGTAATATCCTCCTTTACATATTTGGGTATTATTCTACACTCTAGCTATTCTAATGAGTTCCGGCCCCAAACAAGAATTAATCATTACCAATCATCGACTTGTATGTTTCACAAGTTTAGACATCACAGTAAAGCACAGTAGAAGAAAGCACTGTACAGTACAGCACAGTATAGTGCAGTAGAGTATAGTTCAGTACAGTAGAGTTTAGTACATTAAATTACAGTACAATACAGTATTTTATACAGTACTCTACTTTAATATACTGTACTGTACTAAACTCTACACTACAGTACTGTACTGTATATATTGTACTGACCTATACACTACTTTTAAACATCCATGGACGTCCGGTGTCAGTCAGTGCTCAGTGGGTGAAGAGGCTGGTTACAGTAATTGGAAAGAGTGGGGGCTCATGGGTAGGTGTCTGTAAGAGCGGGGAGAGGTTGCATTAACTGGAGAGAGAAGCGAGATACAGAGAGAAAGAGGGAGATAGAGAGGGAGGGGTTGTCCAGACAGTTTTTACACAATTGCTTTGACCACCACATGACAGAAAGAGAAAGAAAACAGTTGAACATAACAATATTAAGCAGAACTTAAAAGCATGCCAGGAAGGGAGGAGAGTAGCAAGTGACCTAACTGTGGTTTGTGATTACTATGATTTCCCATTGTAACCAATTCAGTTACAGTCATCTGTTACGGATTTTTCTGTCACTCTGTTACCTATTTGGTATCAGAATGATGCGTTTTAATCACTTAATGAATCCCAAACCAAATTGTTATCAGTAAAAACACTTTAACTAATTGGTAGGTCTATCTTTACTTGTTTCTTCTGTGAACATTCATTATCCTCCCGACCCATGAGGGAGATGAATTAGAAAATATCTTAGATATTTTTGGAAACAGAATGACAAGACACTGGGCAATATTTCTTAAGGCCAATAATGTCTGCGAAACTAAATATAAATATTAGAATAGGGGTCTTTACTTACATTAAGGGTCTTTAGTTACTACATTACTGTGTTTTGATGTATTTCTTAATACCTTTACCCACCTTGGTACACTTTAGATGACACCCAGTGTTAAAACAGCTGACATAACTTGTCATAACCTGTCATAGTATGGTCATAACACTGTCATGGCCCCATACATTTACACCGGTTGTGACATATATTGTGTAATTTTATGGCTGGTTATGACACCTACATAAGAGTGTCAAAACCCACATTTATTTAAATGAGTATTTTCACTGCCAAGAAGTTTCCTTTCAGTTGAAAGTTTGTTTCTTAAATCCTTTGTTATTGTTGTTGTAGTAACATCTGTCGTTAAATGAAGACCAAGGTGCAGCGTGGTAGGCATACAATATCTTTATTAAAATATTACACAAAAAAAAACCAATAAACAACTCAACGAACGAAAAGCTTAGGAGTGCAACCCATGCAACAAACAAAGACAAGATCCCACAACAGAAGGTGGTAAAAAGAGCTGCCTAAGTATGATCCCCAATCAGAAACAACAATAGACAGCTGCCTCTGATTGGGAAACATTCTCGGCCAACAAAGAAATATAAACATAGATTTCCCCCCCTAGTCACACCCTGACCTACCAAACAGAGAATTTAAAGGATCTCTAAGGTCAGGGCGTGACAGTTGTAATGAATTCTTTACATTCATGTTTTTCTTCATCATATTTATGATACTGTCATTAAGCATTATGATCAGTGGTGGAAAAAGTATGCAATTGTCATACTTGAGTAAAAGTAAAGATACCTTAATAGAAAAGGTCACTGACCATCTCGAATCCCACCGTACCTTCTCCGCTGTGCAATCTGGTTTCCGAGCCGGTCACGGGTGCACCTCAGCCACGCTCAAGGTACTAAACGATATCATATCCGCCATCGATAAAAGACAGTACTGTGAGGCCGTCTACATCGACCTTGCCAAGGCTTTCGACTCTGTTAATCACCATATTCTTATCGGCAGACTCAGTAGCCTCGGTTTTTCTGATGACTGCCTTGCCTGGTTCACCAACTACTTTGCAGACAGAGTTCAGTGTGTCAAATCGGAGGGCATGTTGTCCGGTCCTCTGGCAGTCTCTATGGGGGTGCCACAGGGTTCAATTCTCAGGCTGACTCTTTTCTCTGTATATATCAATGATGTTGCTCTTGCTGCAGGCGATTCCCTGATCCACCTCTACGCAGACGACACCATTCTATATACTTCCGGCCCGTCCTTTGACACTGTGCTATCTAACACTCCTTCCGTGGCCTCCAACTGCTCTTAAACGCTAGTAAAACCAAATGCATGCTTTTCAACCGTTCGCTGCCTGCACCCGCACGCCTGACGAGCATCACCACCCTGGATGGTTCCGACCTTGAATATGTGAACATCTATAAGTACCTAGGTGTCTGGCTAGACTGTAAACTCTCCTTCCAGAATCATATCAAACATCTCCAATCGAAAATCAAATCTAGAGTCGGCTTTCTATTCCACAACAAAGCCTCCTTCACTCATGCTGCCAAACTTACCCTAGTAAAACTGACTATCCTACCGATCCTCGACTTTGGCGATGTCATCTACAAAATTGCTTCCAACACTCTACTCAGAAAACTGGATGCAGTTTATCACAGTGCCATCCGTTTTGTCACTAAAGCACCTTATACCACCCACCACTGCTCTAGTCGGCTGGCCCTCGCTACATATTCGTCGCCAGACCCACTGGCTCCAGGTCATCTACAAGTCCATGCTAGGTAAAGCTCTGCCTTATCTCAGTTCACTGGTCACGATGGCAACAACCACCCGTAGCACGCGCTCCAGTAGGTGTATCTCACTGATCATCCCTAAAGCCAACACCTCATTTGGCCGCCTTTCGTTCCAGTTCTCTGCTGCCTGTGACTGGAACGAATTGCAAAAATCGCTGAAGTTGGAGAATTTTATCTCCCTCACCAACTTCAAACATCTGCTATCTGAGCAGCTAACCGATCGCTGCAGCTGTACATAGTCTATAGGTAAATAGCCCACCCATTTTTACCTACCTCATCCCCATACTGTTTTTATTTATTTACTTTTCTGCTCTTTTGCACACCAATATCTCTACCTGTACATGACCATCTGATAATTTATCACTCCATTGTTAATCTGCAAAATTGTAATTATTCGCCTACCTCCTCATGCCTTTCGCACACAATGTATATAGACTCCCTTTTTTTCTACTGTGTTATTGACTTGTTAAATGTTTACTCCATGTGTAACTCTGTGTTGTCTGTTTACACTGCTATGCTTTATCTTGGCCAGGTCGCAGTTGCAAATGAGAACTTGTTCTCAACTAGCCTACCTGGTTAAATAAAGGTGAAATAAAATTCAATTTAAAAAAAGGACTCAAGTAAAACAGAAAGTCACCCAGTAAAATACTACTTGAGTAAAAGTCTAAAAGTATTTGGTTTGTAAATATACTTAAGTATCGAAAAAGTAAAAGTAAAAATAATAAAAAATTCCTTATATTAAGCAAACCAAACGGCACAATTTTCCTGTTTTTTTATTTATGGATAGCCAGAGGCACACTCCAGCACTCAGACATCATTTACAAATTAAGCATTTGTGTTTAGTGAGTCTGCCAGATCAGAGGCAGTAGAGATGACCAGGGATGTTCTCTTGATAAGTGTCTGAATTTTACAATTTTTCTGTCCTGCTATGCATTGAAAATGTAGCCAATACTTTTGGGTGTCATTATTTTCTGTAGGAATGTAGTGAAGTAAAAGTAAAAGTTGTCAAAAATATAAATAGTAAAGTAAACTACAGATACCCCCAAAAAAGTTTTAACCATGTTTTGAGGCTCAGTGTTAGTGTTTACAATTTCATTTTTGCAATCAATTAAGTGAACAAGATTATATTTAGGGGTTCTGATGGAGTAACATCACCCCTCGGAAAGTATTCAGAACCCTTGACTTTTTCCACATTTTGTTACGTTACAGACTTATTCTAAAATGGATTCGATTTTTTTTTCATCAATCGACACAAAATACCCCATCATGAAAAATCAAAAACTGGTTTGTAGAATTAAAAAAAATATATTATTTAAAAAAATATAAAAATATTTACATAAGTATTCAGACCATTTACAGTACTTTGGCAGCGATGACAGCCTTGAGTGTTCTTGAGTATGACGCTACAAGCTTGGCACACCTGTGTTTGAGGAGTTTCTCCCATTCTTCAATGCAGATCCTCTCAAGCTCTGTTAGGTTGGATGGGAGAGTGTCGGTGCACAGCTATTTTCAGGTCTCTCCAGAGATGTTCGATCGAGTTCAAGTCCGGGCTCTGGCTGGGCCACTCAAGGACATTCAGAGATGTGTCCCGAATTCACTCCTTCGTGGTCTTGGTTGTGTGTTTAGGGCTGTTTTCCTGTTGAAAGGTGAACCTTGGCCCCAGTCTGAGGTCCTGAGCACTCTGGAGCAGGTTTTCATCAAGGATCTCTCTGTACTTTGCTCCATTAATGTTTCCCTCAATCCTGATTAGTCTACAAGTCCCTGCCACTGAAAAATATCCCCACAGCATGATGCTGCCACCACCATGCTTCACCGTAGGGATGGTGCCAGGTTTCCATCATATGTGATGCTTGGCATTCAGGTCAAAGAGTTCAATATTGGTTTCATCAGACCAGAGAATCTTGTTTCTCATGGTCTGAGAGTCTTCAGGTACCATTTGGCAAACTCCAAGCAGGCTGTCATGTGCCTTTTACTGAGGAGTGGCTTCCGTCTGGCCACTCTCCCATAAAGGCCTAATTCGTGGTGCTGCAGATGTTTGTCCTTCTGGAAGGTTCTCAAATCTCAGCAGAGAAACTCTGGAGCACTGTCAGAGTGACCATCGGGTTCTTGATCACCTCCCTGACCAAGGCCCTTCTCCCCCGATTGCTCAGTTTGGCGGGGTGGCCAGCTCTAGGAAGTGTCTTGGTGGTTACACATTTCTTCCATTTAAGAATGATGGTGGCCACTGTGTTCTTGGGGACCTTCAATGCTGCAGACATTTTTTGGTACCCTTCCCCAGATCTGTGCCTCGACACAATCATGTCTCGGAGCTCTACGGACAATTCCTTTGATCTCATGTCCAGTCAATTGAATTTACCACAGGTGGACTCAATCAAGTCGTAGAAACATCTCAAGTGTCATGTTCTGACCTTAGTTCCTTTGTTTTGTCTTTGTTTTAGTATGGTCAGAGCGTGAGTTGGGGTGGGTAGTCTATGTTTGTTTTTCTATGTTGTATTTTGCATTTGGCCTGGTATGGTTCTCAATCAGAGGCAGGTGTGGTTAGTTGTCTCTGATTGAGAATCATTCTTAGGTAGCCTTTTCCCACCAGTGTTTCGTGGGTGATTATTTTCTGTATCCGTGTGTTCCACACGGAACTGTTTCGGTTTTCGTTTCTGTCTTTCAATTTGTTATTTTGTATTTTCGTGTTCAGTGATTTTGTTCATTAAAACATGAGGAACACGTACCACACTGTGCATTGGTCCGATCTCTCATACTCCTCGTCAGAGGAGGACAAATCCCGTTACATCAAGGATAATGAATGGAAATAGGATGCTCAATTTCAAGTCTCTTAGCAAAGGGTCTGAATAATTATGTGTAAGGTATTAGTTTTTTCCAGTAGTACCTCCAGGCTCTGATCAGGCCCTACACCCAAACAAGGGCACTGCGTTCATCCACCTCTGGCCTGCTCGCCTCCCTATCACTGAGGAAGTACAGTTCCCGCTCAGCCCAGTCAAAACTGTTCGCTGCTCTGGCCCCCCAATGGTGGAACAAACTCCCTCACGACGCCAGGACAGCGGAGTCAATCACCACCTTCCGGAGACACCTGAAACCCCACCTCTTCAAGGAATACCTAGGATAGGATAAAGTGGTCCTTCTCACCCCCCCCCCCCCCTAAATGATTTAGATGCACTATTGTAAAGTGGCTGTTCCACTGGATGTCAGAAGGTGAATTCACCAATTTGTAAGTCGCTCTGGATAAGAGCGTCTGCTAAATGACTTAAATGTAATGTAATGTAATGTAAATGGAAGTTTACATAGACTTGGAGTCATTAAAACTTGTTTTTCAACCACTCCACACATTTCTTGTTTACAAACTAAAGTTTTGGCAAGACGGTTAGGACATCTACTTTGTGCATGATACAAGTAATTTTCCCAACAATTGTTTACAGACAGATTATTTAACTTATAATTCAGTGTATCGCAATTCCACGTTCATCTGTACAAACAATAGTAAGCAAGTATAAATACCATGGAACCACGCAGCCGTCATATCGCTCATGAAGGAGACGCGTTTCTGTCTCCTAGAGATGAATGTACTTGGTACAAAAAGTGCAAATCAATCCCAGAACAACAGCAAAGGACATTGTGAAGATGCTGGAGGAAACAGGTACAAAAGTATCTATATCCACAGTAAAACAAGTCCTATATCGACATAACCTGAAAGGCCACTCAGCAATGAAGAAGCCACGGCTCCCAAACCGCCGTAAAAAAGCCAGACGACAGTTTGCAACTACACATTGGGACAAAGATTGTACTTTTTGGAGAAATGTCCTCTGCTCTGATGAAACAAAAATAGAACTGTTTGGCCATAATGACCATCGTTGACCATCGTTATGTTTGGAGGAAAAAGGGGACTGCTTGATTGCCAAAGATTACCATCCCAACCATGAAGCACGGGGGTGGCAGCATCATGTTGTGGGGGTGCTTTGCTGCAGGAGGGCTGGTGCACTTCACAAAATAGAATACAACTGTTTGGCCATCGATATGTTGGAAGGAAAAAGGGGACTGCTTGATTGCCGAAGAACACCATCCCAACCGTGAAGCACGGGGGTGGCAGCATCATGTTGTGGGGGTGCTTTGCTGCAGGAGGGACTGGTGCACTTCACAAAAAAATGGCATCATGAGGCGGGAAAATTATGTGGATATATTGAAGCAACATCTCAAGACATCAGTCAGGAAGTTAAAGCTTGGTCGCAAATGGGTCTTCCAAATGGACAATGATTCTCTCTACTATTATTCTGACATTTTACATTCTTAAAATAAAGTGGTGATCCTAACTGACCTATCTAGAAGAAAAAGAAACGCACACCTATTAAGACGAGGTGCTGGCTAGCGGAGTAGAAACTTGAAAATAAAAGAGAGCTCATACATCAGGGTATAAACACTGTGGGATGACTCGTTTATATAGTGTCAAAGGACACAGGTGTCTGTAATCATGGCCAGGAGTGGCCTAATAATTGGTTAATAATCAAATATTAAAATGTCATACAAAGAACAGCATACAAACAAATGGATAGCATACGATCATAGATTAATTTGACTATACAAGGACAACAAAGTACTGGAATGGCTTCATCAAATGTGTTGGAGTGGCAATCACAAAGCCCTGACAATAAATTATCTCACTCCTATAGAAAATGTGGGCAGAACTGAAAAAGCATGTAGCAAGGAGTGCTCTGAGATACAAACCTAACTCAGTTACACCAGCTCTGTACTTGGACAGGAGACCTTTTGAATGGGCCAAAATTTGCGATTACAAAATAATTTTTTTTTGTTGGATGGAGAGCATTTGTGAACAGCAGTTTTCAGTTCTTTCCACAGATTCTCGATTGGATTCAGGTCTGGCCATTGACTTGGCCATTCTAACACCTGGATATGTTTATTTTTGAACCATTTCTTTATGTTTTGGATCATTGTCTTGTTGGAAGACAAATCTCCGTCCCAGTCTCAGGTCTTTTGCAGACTCCAGTATTTGGCTCCATCCATCTTCCCATCAATTTTTTCAGGGTGATGAGCTGTGTTGACTCCAAACATAATGTTTTTTAGGTGGCGTGTGGCAAACTTTAAACAACACTTTTTTATGGATATCTTTAAGAAATGGCTTTCTTCTTGCCACTCTTCCATAAAGACCAGATTTGTGCAATATACGACTGATTGTTGTCCTATGGACAGAGTCTCCCACCTCAGCTGTAGATGCAGTTCATCCAGAGTGATCATGGGCCTCTTGGCTGCATCTCTGATCAGTCTTCTCCTCGTATGAGCTGAAAGTTTAGAGGGACGGCCAGGTCTTGGCAGATTTGCAGTGGTCTGATACTCCTTCCATTTCAATATTATCGCTTGCACAGTGATCTTTTTGTATCCCAAATCCGTCTTTAAACTTCTTCACAACAGTATCTCGGACCTGCCTGGTGTGTTCCTTGTTCTTCATGATGCTCTCTGCGCTTTTAACGGCTCTGACTATCACAGTGCAGGTGCATTTATACAGAGACTTGGATTGTATTTATCATCATTATCATTTAGGTCACAATTTAACTTTGTGATTGGCATTAAAACAGGTTCATGACTTGGACCAGAGCACCAGTTTTTAAATGTATTTTCTTCTCACATGAACTTTTTTGCTTCCAGACCTTTTGTGTCCCTGCTGAAGAAAAGCAGGCCCAAACCAGGGCCACCACCATGTTTGACAGTGGGGATGTGGTCAAAGTAAATTATTGGTTCCAATTTTGGTTTCATCTGACCAGAACCTTCTTCCACATGTTTGGTTTTATGGATAAACAACACTTTTTATGGATATCTTTAAGAAATGGCTTTCTTCTTGCCACTTTTCAGATTTTTTTGATTTGTCCTTGGACAGAGTCTCCCAAAATCTCTGCAGTTTTGATGGGCCTCTTGGCTGCAATATCCAATAAATGTCTGTTCCACTTCATGATTGTGTCCCACTTGTTGTTGATTCTTCACAAAAAATACAGTTTTATATCTTTATGTTTGAAGCCTGAAATGTGGCAAAAGGTCGCAATAAAGTTCAATGATTGGTCCCACTTGTTGTTGATTCTTCACAAAAAATACAGAATATTTTCGCAAGGCACTGTATATACTACTGTTCAAAAGTTTGGGGTCACTTAGGAATGTCCTTGTTTTTGAAAGAAAAGCCATTTTTTTATGTCCATTAAAATATCATCAAATTGATCAGAAATACAGCATAGACATTGTTAATGTTGTAAATGGCCATTAAAATAATATAAAATTGTTTAGAAATATAGTGTAGACATCGCTAATGTTGTAAATGCCTATTGTAGCTGGAAATGCCAGATTCTTTATGGAATATCTACAGGCACGTTGTGTTAGCTAATTCAAGCTAATTCAAGTTTATAATTTTAAAAGGCTAATTGATCATTGGAAGATGCTTTTGCAATTATGTTAGTAAAGCGGAAAACTGTTGTCCTGATTAAAGAAGCAATAAAACTGGCCTTCTTTAGACTAGTTGAGTATCTGGAGCATCAGCATTTGTGGGTTTGTTTACAGGCTCAAAATGGTCAGAAACAAAGGACTGTCTTCTGAAACTCGTCCATCTATTCTTGTTCTGAGAAATTAAGGCTATTCCATGTAAGAAATTGCTAAGAAACTGAAGATCACGTACAACGCTGTGTACTACTCCCTTGACAGAACAGCGCAAACTGGCCCTAACCAGAATAGAAAGAGGAGTGGGAGGCCCCAGTGCACAAATGAGCAAGAGGACAAGTACATTAGTGTGTCTAGTTTGAGAAACAGACGCCTTACAAGTCCTCAACTGGCAGCTTCATTAAATAGTACCCGCCAAACAATAGTCTCAACGTCAACAGTGAAGAGGCGACTCCGAGATGCTGGCCTTCTAGGCCGAGCTGCAAAGAAAAAGACATGCTAACCCTAACCCTAACCCTAACCTGACCCTAATCTTAGACTGGCCAATAAAAAGAAAACATTAAGATGGGCAAAAGAACACAGACACTGGACAGAGGTACTCTGCCTAGAAGACCAAGCATCCCGGAATCGCCTCTTCACTGTTGATGTTGAGACTGGTGTTTTGTGCAATGCCATTTTGTTTCAATATTTTATTTATTTAATTAGAATACGATATCTAGACTTTAGCTTTTAAATGTGAATTACCCCATTTTACCCTATTCTTAAAGAAAACATGTAATTTAAAAGTTTTTAAAAATGCAGATACCAATCCCAGATTACCTCTAAAATTATGTAATTGTTCACCAACAGATAAAATGTGTCCACAGATATGGAGTGTATCTGTAGTGGTTAAGCAAAATTCTCTGTACAGCTCACACTGCCAGTGCCAGCAGCATCAACTTTGTCATTCCCGAGGAGTGGTTCACAATGAACATTTCGTGTAAAAACCCGCAGTGGGTGAGTACATAAACCCCTCCATAGGCTACAATTGCCAAAACAGTGGCTTTCTGTTGCTTCTCTGTGGCGACCAGTAGGCTAAGCACTCCACGTCCCCTCTCGTTGGTTGTTAAATAATTAATAAATTGCGTATGAAATCCTGAAAATCCCTTACTGTTTAGCTGGTCGGTTTGGTGTCCCGCTGTGGCACAAAGCGAAGCTTCTGCTGTGCCTCAAATGAATTTGACAGCCGTGGATGTGGTAGCCTACACCAAGTGCCAGTCAACCTCGGTTGAGCGCGCGCCATGGTTAAAATTTGAAGTGGATTATATCGTTTTGAGTAAACCTATTGTATTTATTTGGAACAAGAAAACATCTATCCGACTGAAATGTGTTCTCAGTTGACTACTTTCAGAGCCAAGTGAGTAACTCAACAACTACGTGTCTATCACTGAAACTGGAGAGAAGAGGAATGCGTGGTTTAACATGGATATCGGGCAAAGGATAAGCATCGTTAAAAATTGCAGGAATTATAGACAGGTAACTCATAACATTTGTGTTGTTGCTGTAGTTGTGATTTTTGTTAAATGTTTTTTAAGCATAATTGTACAAACACAATGAATACAGTTTTAGTTGATATGACCAATATCAATCATGGGATCAAAGTAGGTATACAGTACGTTGTCACTGTATGCTTCTTGGTAGTTGAATTCTGTGCGTTATTACTCTGCATTTGCAGGTGTCCGCTATCGTCTGTTTTTTTTTTTTTTTTTGCACTTCACAGTCTGATCCATTGTCTGCATTTAATTTGGTTAATGTTTGTCTCTCTTAAATTATTTATTTTAATAACAAACATACAGTTTGGCCTACTGTAAATTCCATTTAACCTAAAAAATTGAATATTTCCAATAATCCTAATATTTTAGAATACATGTTCTTATAGCCTATGCCCATATGATCTCAAAGAGGAAAGTACCGGCAAGATTGTAATTTTCAATTTATACATTTTCACCCTATCATTTATACCTCATGTAAACCACCAGTAGAACTAATTTGCCAAGACAGGCAGTGAGCAACAAGGGATTGGAATTATTCCAATCGCATCTGTCACCCTTTCAATGATTGTAGGCTACAGAGCGCTCGTCAGTCAAGGGCTCTAGCTAACTCTATTCACAAAGGTATCTTTTGCCGGGGGTTGTTAAGAGGTCTCTACTTTCACATGAACATAATTTCACAAGTACAAAATATACACTAAACATGAACTGGTTTTAACACATTTGCAGACGAACATATTTTTCAGTTACAATACTTGTAGGGCATCCTTTCCCCTCTGTTACACAGAGTTGTTCTGAGCACACTAATTAACCAAGGTGGTCACCTCTGTCTTCAGTCTGTCTTCTGTAAACAGGCGTGGTAACATGGAAATATGGCCGTGTGGGAACCCTAACCTTATAAAGGTGTGTAGTAATTTAATATTTTTTTATTATTATATCCTGTTGATATGAAATATAAGGTCCTTATGTTTCCAAAACTGTTGCACAAACACATTCAGACCGGCTCTTAAGTGTCCAAAACCGTATCGCAAACGAGGATTATTCACGTTTCTAAACGTTCAAACAAGGCATCGGGATTGTAGTTCACATGGAGCCTGCTGTGAGTGGTACTAATGGCTGGTATAGTGCAGAATGCCACCTTGGGTTCTTGAGAGCAAACCTGCACCACCTTGATTGTGTGGTCATATAAGTTCATTTGCATATGATAAACTTAAGTCATATGTTTCATTGATTGTGTTTACAATACACTTAAATATTCTGTTATTGGTTGGAATTAACTCTGACAGTCCAGTACATAGTCAGGCATTGCATCTAAAGCACTCTCTTTCAATTTGAGAAGAGTTACATTTCACTAAATGCATCCCTGTATACCAAAACAAGTGGCGGGAGACCCCAGTATGTTGTCTTTCGAATTGTAGACTGCTTAAATTGTGCAAAAAGGGAATCGTCAACACTTCTGAAAGTATCTGATCTCAATGCAACACAATTGTAGGATCTACAATTGTGTATGTAGACATAGCCATTGACTGTACTAAATCAGTAGAGCTTCATGTATTTGATAGTGTAGCAAGTTCAGTTGGTTTACTTGGTTACCCATGTACTAATAAGGTTTCAACATTGAGCAGTGGTCATAGTATGGTGATCAGTTGCAAAGTTTGTTTTACTCTGCTTGAGCTTAGCCATTATAACTGGGCTTCTGGGAAAATGAGAATTCCATATGGTTTATATTGTAGCTTCAAGATTGACATGGTGCATGGGGAACCCTTTGACATATTTAGATGATTTGCTTATGTCACATGGGAGGCAGTACGAGTGCACTCTGAACACCCCTGGTGGGGTCTGGAAGAACAGAGAAGCTGGTATATATTATGTCATGCCTGCGAGTTGTGCTTCGATCAAAACACCATTAGTCTCTTTGTCTAGTGCCACTTCTACGGTGTTTTTTTGGCAAGGGAATAACTTGGCACATTTTCAACCCCCAAGTTATACCATTTGTGGGGAAGAAAGAACGGATAGGACACATTGAAATAGTGTCTTAATTGTATGATGCAGGGGAGAATGACTGCCCTCTTCCATTGAAGCCACAGAGGTTCAAGTTTGACCATGGTACTGCAGGCATTGTTAGCAGAAAGAGGATCCACCATTATAGTGAATGGAAAAATGTCAATCTTTGCGGTCAATCTTTGGGTAAATAAAAACATTTTTAGAAGACAATCTGTGTCCCAATAATTGCTTCTAATACACCAGATGTCATTGAACCCATTATTTTTTTAAATCTCAGACAGAAGAAGTTTTAAGGATAATTTAGTTGCTAATAGCAGGCTGCAGTACCACGGTCAGGCCTTTACCTTGAGTTACTCAATGAGAGGCGGCAGCATTGAGCTAGCCTCCAACACTTCTTGGAGTAGCT
The DNA here is from genome assembly GCF_036934945.1 of Oncorhynchus masou masou. Lineage (NCBI taxonomy): Eukaryota > Metazoa > Chordata > Actinopteri > Salmoniformes > Salmonidae > Oncorhynchus > Oncorhynchus masou. The sequence continues at coordinate 30,106,620 of NC_088229.1, forward strand.
CAAACTGCTCATGTTTGTCTCCATGAGACGCCACCTTAATTAACTGAGTTAATTTGGCTTCAATGCACTATTGCGTGTCATGTGATCAATGGCTTTGTCCATTCGTATATACTGTAATTGGTATGATGCCATAATGTAACTACGGCCAGCGCTCAACTCTTTCTTGCAGTAGTCTCGTTAATCTTTAATTCCCATTAGAGTTGAATCAAAGGACAGAGGATTGGTGGAAATATTCTGTCCCTCTCTACCACTTGTCTTAACTTGAGCCGCATCAGAAAATGTATTTTAAATGACGGGAAGGCACTTGGAGCGGTCAAATGAGCCTTGCAGACGAGGAATGAAATAGAGATGGTGTCTGTGGATCAGGTGAAGTCAAGGCCTGAGTGATTAAAGATGCAGTATCGTATTCTATTTTTCCTGGTCTTGTCTGTACTGAGGAGTGTGGGAGTATGTCTCATTCATGATTCAGAGCTTGGGGGGAGTGCTCATGCATTTTAGTGTGAATATTGTCATCTGGACTCCTCGACAGTAAGGAGCAGGAGTACTGTTCTATTAATAAATTTGTCTTGAAAAATGTATAGTATTGGAGAATGTGGGTGGTGAGGGGTCAAATCAACTGCCATTGCTGTAGCCTGAGAGTATGGCTACCATCAACAGTCATTGGTCGTGTTCCCCTGCTCAGACATTGCTGCCAGATCTTGCAAAGCCTGGATTGGTATTTTACGTATTAGCTAACCACATCATATTTTATAGCAATCTGGTGCCCGACGGCAGAGTCAATGACATGTAACCCAACCATTGGTTGATGCATGCAATGTCTGAGCATGGGAACATGACAATTTTCTCTGTCTTTGATATTTTGCTATTTAAAGGGGTAGTTGCAGACCAAAGGCTGATTTTCTTAATTCCTGAAAAGTGGTATAAAGTTAATCAGCCATAACATCTGCTGTGTACATCCAACTGTAGATCCCACGATGCAATAGGATGAATTTACAGGCTCAAATACCAAACGAATGGGAAGGATTGCCACCATCTAATTCCAACCGATTAAATGGTGCCAAACTTTTTCATTAATTTTGGGTTTGAGGCCTTCAGACTTCTTAATTTGGTGAGATCCACAGTACAACATATGTTGTAGAATAGGAATTGGACTTGAATTAAAGACACTTTTGAGGCAAGAAACATCTGACCCTAACTTTTTGATGTAAATAATCCCTTAAACCTCAATCTAAATCTGTCAATTTGGATTGAAACATACCCATAATAAAATGGAACTATAAGATCACCAGGTCAAAAAACAACAACCTGTAAGCCTATTTACAGCATTTCCTACTCTGCTTCAGTGGTGTGTATTCATGGATGCCAAGGGAAGCCAGGCTTCCCCAAAATACGTACCATGAAAAAATGAAAAAAACATACAAAATATTTTATCTTTCGTCTCTCTGTGTTTTAAATGTCCTTCAAGAGGCTGAATGTATCTCACTGGAGAAAGCATCCAAGTGAACAAAACAGCGCCCCTTTGTCTCAGTATGTGTAGCATATCTATCTGATGCTGTCTGGTCAGCAAGAGTATGACATTGTTGCCCCCCGTAGCATTGAATGCAAGGGAAGCAAGCGAGCAATCAGCATTGAGCTAAACTGAGTGAGCTCAGCTTTGAATGGTCCTGGTGCGCCAAAAGAAAGTGTCAAGGGAAGCCAGTTTGAATTTAGCTTCAGACCAATCACATCACAAGCCAAACGTCATTATTGACCGAAAAAAACTTGAATTGTTGCATCTCGTTTTGTTGATGTTCTCCGGTGGCTAGCTAGCTAAAATCATCCCTTTCGTAATTTGGCCATGGATGGAGATAGGGATTTGGACTTGTGGTTTTACTTAATTCTCCATAATGGCCAATGATTATAACAGCGATTCTGATCCAACCATAAATTCATACATTATGCCCCTGGTCTGAGAGGATGAAAGTTACATGAGCTAGATGTAGTATGCTAATGTTAACGAGCTGTCCTGGCGCATCATTTCCCATGAAAGGAAGTTAGTCTAGCAAGCAAGTATTTTAGCCTGGGAGCCTAGGTCAACAAAAACTAAAAGCTTGTACTGTACGACAGAGTAATAGACCATTTAGGCAACATGAAATAGGAGGATGGCATTGTTGTTTCTCTTCAAGTGGGGAGAGTCAACATGTTTTTTCTACTTGCACACACGCACGCACACACACACACACAAATACACACACAAAAATTAGTCCCATGTACAGTGACATCATTTTTAGCTTACATTGATTGGACTAAATCGTTTTTGGTGTCTTTTAGTTATCACTGTATTAGACTAAGCATAGGTGATTCAATTATTGTTGAAATGTTGAAGTTGAAATGGTTCTAGAATAGTGGAGGTATCTCCTGTTTTCTTTGCGACCGGCGGTAACTCTCTGTGGTTGTAAATCAATAGTTGTTTTGTAGTCCAAAACTGTTGGAAACAGTACCTTGCTTGACCATGCTGTAGGTCATGTAACTGTTTGTTACATGCAATGTTTTGTGCACTTCACCAGACAGATGTTGCTCTCCGGTTTTGTAAAGAAACAAATGTGTGGTTGAATTTATTCTGCCGCTGTGTCTTCTTATTGTCTCGGCCTTAGGCCTATATATCACAGTGTCAAGGTATATGAACTAACAGGTTATAGAGAAAACAAAGCCATTATCACAACACATAGGTTGTAATATGCCTTTTTTCTGGTCTGGCTTCCCTTGTGATTTTCCCCACACACCACTACTGTTCTGCTTCCAAACTGTCAACATTTGGTATTTTATATCCACAGGGTTTTAATCACAAAATGCGTCACAATTTCCTAGAGACACAGCCAGGGCTGTACAGTATGGGAATTTAATGGATAGACATTTACCATCATTAGAGAAAACAGAGATGGCTACATGTTCGGTTTCATTAGCCACCGTGTCCTGTGATCGATTATACTCCATGTCGGGGTGACACAGGACTGAACCTGTAACAGGGGAAGAGAACATATGAGATGTGCTGTATGATTTCCCTTTGAAGGCTTTTTGCAGGTTATTTATCCTTCACTTGCACAAACTGTGCAGATAAGCTTATTGCAACTGCGTCTTATCACGGCAATGGAACTAAACACTGCAACCTGCGATTAAAATGTTTTGCATCCATTGCATGTTGTACAGATATGGTATCCTAACAACCATAGCTATCAAAGGAACTTTCTCAAAGAGTCAGAATAGCATGAGCAGTGAGCAGTGAGAATTTTGAATTTGATTTAGTCATAGGGTGATTCCACATCACACTAGAACAAAAAAGACCATGATTTTTTTAATTTTCACGTCATTTCATCCATAGAAGGGTCCTTTGGAGGAAGGATTTTTTATTTCACCTTTATTTAACCAGATAGGCAAGTTGAGAACAAGTTCTTATTTACAATTGCAACCTGGCCAAGATAAAGCAAAGCAGTTCGACACATACAACGACACAGAGTTACACATGTAGTAAAACAAACATACAGTCAATAATACAGTAGAAACAAGTCTATATACGATGTGAGCAAATGAGGTGAGATAAGGGAGGTAAAGGCAAAAAAAGGCCATGGTGGCAAAGTAAATACAATATAGCAAGTAAACCACTGGAATGGTAGATTTGCAGTGGAAGAATGTGCAAAGTAGAAATAAAAATAATGGGGTGCAAAGGAGCAAAATAAATAAATGAAATAAAATCAAATAAATACAGTAGGGAAAGAGGTAGTTGTTTGGGCTAAATTATAGGTGGGCTATGTACAGGTGCAGTAATCTGTGAGCTGCTCTGACAGCTGGTGCTTAAAGCTAGTGAGGGAGATAAGTGTTTCCAGTTTCAGAGATTTTTGTAGTTCGTTCCAGTCATTGGCAGCAGAGAACTGGAAGGAGAGGCGGCCAAGAAAGAATTGGTTTTGGGGGTGACCAGAGAGATATACCTGCTGGAGCGCGTGCTCCAGGTGGGTGATGCTATGGTGACCATTGATGACATATATTCGACATTTGTATCTTGAAGCATAATTGAGAAATTATTTATTAAAGTTGGAATATTGGTGACACTTTGACCTTACCGAGGCCTTCTTTAAGACTCCATCATGTTTCACCGTTAGGTACTACAAAGCAAATATTTGTGTAATATGAAGGTTTACCACTTGCTCTGTAATATTTGTATTTTGATTTCAATAAAACTTGCCTTACATTAATTTATGAATATAAAAAATATGTGATTTTTGATTTGGCAATTTGTTCAATATATTGTTAAATATAATATACTTTACAGGCATATCAAACTTCCAGAGTGGGATCTCTGCCTGCTACTTTTAGAGTTATGATCCAATTTGCAAAAGCATTACCAACAGAGTGAATGTGAAAATGGATTCAAAATGGTTGCCTTCTGCTGGTGATTTGCAGGATGTGCAATGATACAAGTAATCGGAGGGCTGTGATTGGTTAAATTGCCAACTATGCCAATTTCTCTGTATAAAATGGGATTTAAGTTTAAAACCAGAAGATATCCCACTCTGGAACGTTGATATGCACGGAGAGTATGTTCAACGATATACAGAAATATTAGCCAAATTAAAATGCTTATATTTTCTATATTCATAAATTAATGTAAGAAAACTGTAATTTAAATCAATACCACTCATATTACAGAGCTAGCGTTAAAGCTTCATATGACACACATTTTTGCTTTGTAGCACCTACAGATGAAACAAGGAGGCCAAAATGTTTCAAATGTTCCAACTTCAATAAAGTAATCTCAAATTATTAATTTACAAATGTCAAATATATTTCCATAATCCTTCCTCTAAAGTATCCTTCTATGGATAAAATGTAATGAAAACCAAAAACAACATGGTCTTTTTTTGTTCTAGTTTTGTGAGGAATCACCCCATACATAACAAGGCTGTTCAATTCCCCTGAAGACACACAAGGCCACATACATTCACTGATGGATAGACAGGTCTGTCTGTTGAACAATGAGGAATAAAAAAACAAGTGCCAAAGGCTTAGCCTGGTTTCTTCATAAAAACTCTTTTTGGTAGCACTATCAATAATTAAAAAAGACATCATCAACAAGTAATGGCGAAGATGGGAGTTGAAATATAAAAGCAAGGCAACAATTAGCCCCAAGCCAAGTATAGATATTGAGTGTATAATTCTGTAAGTGTGACATAGAATGTTAAACGGAATATATTTGTCAAACTTTAAAATGGCTTTAAAGGGATAGTTCACCCAAATTATATATATACCGTACCAGTCAAATGTACACATCTTTTCTTTATTTTTACTATTTTCTACATTGTAGAATAATAGTGAAGACATAAAAACTATGAAATAACACATATGGAATCATGTAGTAACCATAAAACTGTTGAACAAATGAAAATATATGTATATTCACAGAGTTCAAGTAACAGACACATCTCAACATCAACTGTTCAGAGGAGACTGCATTAATCTTGCCTTCATAGTCGAATTGCTGTAAAGAAACCACTACCAAAGGACACCAATAATAAGAGGAGACTTGCTTGGGTCGAGAAACAAGAGCAATGGAGATTAGACGTGGAAATCTGTCCTTTAGTCTGATAAGTCCGAAAAACAACCGCTGTTGTTTTGTGAGATGCAGAGTAGGTGAACGGATGATCTCCGCATGTGTGGTTCCCACGGTGAAGCATGGAAGAGGAGGTGTGGGGGTGCTTTGCTGGTGACACTGTCAGTGATTTATTTAGAATTCAAGGCACGCTACCACAGCATTCTACAGCGATACGCCATCCCATCTAGTTTGTGTTTAGTGGGACAATAATATGTTTTTCAACAGGACAATGACCCAAAACATACCTCCAAGCTGTGTAAGGGCTATTGACCAAGGACAGTGATGGAGTGCTGCAACAGATGACTTGGCCTCCACAACCACCCGACATCAAACCAATTGAGATGATTTGGGATGAGTTGGACAGCAGAGTGAAGGAAAAGCAGCCAGCAAGTGCTCAGCATATGTGGGGTCTCCTTCAAGACTGTTGGAAAAGCATTCCAGGTGAAGCTGATTGAGAGAATGCCAAGAGTGTGAAAAGCTGTCATCAAGGCAAAGGGTGGCTACTTTGAAGAATTTAAAATATAAAATATATTTTGATTAGTTTAACACCTTTTTGGTTACAACATGATTCCATATGTGTTATTTCATAGTTTTGATGTCTTCACTATTCTTCTACAATGTAAAAAGTAGTAAAAAATAAAGAAAGTGTGTCCAAACGTTTGACTGGTACTGTGTCCATTGATTATTGAAGAATATAATTAATAAATGCCTCATGAGCTTAGTTCTCTCATACCCCATCAGAACCTAAAATATAAGCTTTTTTAACCATTGTTTGTAAATTATGTAATTGTAAACTAACACTGTATAGCCTCAAAACATGGTTAAAACTATTAATTGAATCATATGTCTGCTCAGTCCTTGCAACCATAGTTCTGTTCATCAAATCAGTGCCAGGGCTTGCCACTTTAACTCTCTCGCTTTAACACCATTAAATGTCTTAACACACACCCTAATGTTTTGGTGCATCTGATCATTAACTACAGTTTATGCAGCAATTGTGTTAATATAAACAACCAAATAAAATTTAAGAATGAATCAGGAAATTTTAGAGCCACCATTTTAGGCCACTGGTGTTATTAATTTGTAAAAAATATTCAAGGAGTGCTACAGACACCAATTCCCAACATCATTTGAGGATGAACATATCCCATGATCAAAAGGCAGACTTTTATCACTCGCTCTAACCCTTTGTCTAATGTCTCCTGTCTAAGGGCTTACTCAGTAATAGAGATCAAGAGATTGCTGTCAAAGGTGTTTCTGATTCCAGCTTTTAAGAATGAGTCAACTCCACTGGACTGATATTTCAGTTCCTACCTTCTGGCAACTCCAGTAGAGTACTTGTTGATCTGAATATGCTAATTTTGTCCTTTCCGCACATCAAACATTCATGTGGATGATGGAATTTGCAAGGATGTTGGTGAACATTTATGCTTTTACAATCATAATAGACAACATGATTCGTCCTTCCATCAAACAGAAAACATATTGGCTTTGAAGAGTGTAGCGTCATTATATATTGAGACCTGACAGTTTCAAGGATTCCTTGCAGGTGTCAGACACTGTGTTGATTAATTTATCAAGAGTGTTTTCTCACAATTATTCCCTCAAAGGATGAGTATTAATATCCAGTGACTGGGGCACAAGACTTTGTTTTATTGTTAAAACCCAACAGTACCTCACAACATTTGCATCGTAATGACTGCCTGATAAATTAGAACTAGAATGACACACTAAACCCAATCTCCATAATGAGATGGGGGAAAGTGTCATCTTCAATGTTTTAATGTTTTAGCATGTGCAGAATGGGTGCAGTGCTGGGGAATGTGTCAAAGATACAGTTGATTTATTCAAATATGCATCAGTATGCTTTGCGTTGCCTTAAAGGCACACAAAGATAAGAGCCATGCAGAAAACAGAGAAACTGTGAAAATAACCCCCTGTCTATTACTGGCTGCTCAGCCATTGCACCATCTTTTTATGTTATTTTTTACTTTCCCTCTCTAAAAGATATTTATGAATGCTTGTTGAATAGCCAATGATATGTGTTTTCTTTTCCTCATTAAAGGCACAAACTAGAATAGTTCCTGTTGACCATTTTGTCGATGGTCATTTAAATTAATGCCTCATGAGTAACCTCTCAAGCTTACTACTTTGCAAGGATTTTGCACCCATATGGCTACTGTATGTCCGGATAAAAGTCAATATAGGGCCATGGAAAAAAAGAATAGGAAAACCTTATATTCAGAGAACGCTAGGGAGCTGTTAAATACAATGGACTGGTCCATATTTGTGTGACTTACACAATTGGCACCCCACACGGTCAAAAACAACATAAAATATAGCTGCAAGTATTGTAGCAATGAAACAGGGTGCTGGCTTTTGAGCAGGCTGAAGAGACGGTTGCATGGAACATTCTATATGGACCCGTGAACACCACTATGGGAAGTTCATAGGAGCATATTAAATTAGGAGTCTATATTTTTAGCAAATGAAGGCATAGATACATTTTTCAACCATTTTCCGTATGTTAAGGCTTTCATTTCTGGAAACAAAAAGGTATCAGAAATAAATCAAAACACAATGTAAATGTTTCAACCATGCCAACTAATATCAACACTTATATTTTTTTAAAGATTTTTTTTATAACCTTCTGTAAGTCTAAGAAATATTGCCTTGTTTATTGTAATTCCCTAAACAAGATATATTTTCTAATTTCTCTTCCTCATGAGAAGAGAGGATAATTAAAGTTCACTGAAGTAACAAGTAATGGTAGACGTGCCAATTGCTTATAGTGATTTTACTGATGTCCAATTTGTTTATTAATTATTAAGTGCTTAAAACCCTGCTACTGGTCTCCCTTTCACTGGCATACTGCTATGTTCAGCATGTCTGTTTTCTTTGTCTTTGTGTAGTCTGATGATCAAGCCAAGAGTATTAAGTGTCTGGACATCCCCTCCCTCTCTTTCCCTCTCTCTCCCTCTCTCTCTCTCTCTCTCTCTCTCTCTCTCTCTCTTTCTCTCTCTCTTAATGTCACCTCTCCCAGCTCTTACTAACACCTTCCCAAGAGCCTCCTCTTTTTCTGGGTCCATCTGTGGACGTTAACTTCAAGGCCAGGGTGGACTGACCAAATTTCAACTACTTTTCAACTTCCACGTAACCAACATCCTCACCCACTGAGCACCGACCGACACCAGATGTCCAAATCTGAACCTATCATAGACGTATGTTTCACAAGTTTGGATATCACAGTACAGTGAATAGAGCACAGTAGAATACAGTATACACTAGTACAGTACAATAAAGCAAAGTCGAGTATTGTACAGTACAGTAAAGTATATTGTAGTGTACTCTACTATACTGAACTATACTCTTCTTTACAGCACTGAACTCTACTCGACTGTACTCTACTGTACTCTACTCCACTGTACTGAACTCTACCCTACTCTGCTCTGCTTTATTGTACTGCACTGTGCTCTGCTGTACTGCGCTGTGATGTCCCAACTTTTGAAACACGAGAATGACTTTTGTATCCATAATTATGCATTTCTGTAAAACAAAAGATAAAATAGTACATCAATAACGTTATTACACCACTACAAAGCTACAGTACAAAATGTATAATACCGCCATGCAGCAATATTACAATGCACGTGTGTATAGAGTGCGTGTGCTAGCGTTTGTGTGCGTATGTGTGTGTCTGTACCTGTGTGTGTCTCTTCACAGTCCCTGCTGTTCCATAAGGTATATTTTTATCTGTTTTTTAAAATGTGATTCTACTGCTTGCATCAGTTACCTGATGTGGAATAGAGTTCCATGTTGCCATGGATATATGTAGTACTGTGCCCCTCCCATAGTCTATTCTTCACTTGGAGATTGTGAAGAGTCCTCTGGTGGCATGTCTTGTGGGGTATGCATGGGTATCCAAGCTGTGTGCTAGTAGTTTAAACAGACAGCTCGGTGCATTCAGCTTGTCAACATTTCTTACAAAAACATGTGTCAGGGCTATAGTTGAACTGAACCACAGACTCCAGGTTGTGGCCTCAAATAAAATACATGCTTTGTAAACAAAAGTTGTCGGGCCCTTCCCAACAATGCAGAGAGAAAGAAATACAATTAAAATAAAGCAATAATTCAGTGATTTTAAATATTTAGATATTTGTTTTGTCACCTTAAAAACAGCCTATGGCCATTGCAAACAAATGCTAATATTAGCATTTTTCAGACCACTTCCTGTACGTAGTCACTCCTTGTTCACAGCTATGGGTGCCAAGTGCTTACACTCCCCTGTTTAGCATGTTTCAAAATGTCATACCCAAACATATAACATGCTAAGAAAGGGAGATTGACTTACATGGAGTTTTAGTCCAAACATACTTTTAGCGTTATTGGCATGCAGCTAGTTTCACAAATTATTGCAGTCACTCCTCACTGATTTCAACAAATATCTAAATATGTAAAATCGCTGAATATCTATATAAGATTCCAACTTAATAGACAGAATAAATAAGGTTCCCCCTTTCCATTTGATTCATTTCTCGCTTCAACTGCCAATCAGCCAAATCATACACACAACATTTAATGCCAACTTCAGGCAAAAATGTGATTTTCCTGGGATTTATATGTATTTCCACAATATGAAGTTGGAATAATACTGTGAAATTGTGAAAATGATGATGCCCTTTTAGTGTAAGAGCTGTTTGAAAAGACCATCTGGTGAGATGGAGTTTTGGCATGCCTGGTGACATTACCAGGTGGTAAATTGAGTTAATTGACCAATAAGAAAGAGAGTTCCAAACCTCTTTGCCAATAACAGTTTTCCTTTCCCAATCAGACCACTCCCAGACAGCCCCAGCTACATTCTTGTTTGAGAAATTGTTCTTTGTTAAGAAGCTATTTTGTTTCTTTCTGACCATTTTAATTGGAAAAAATCACATTAACGTACTTCACTGTTACCCAGAAATGATTTGATATTGAGGCAAAAATGGCTGCATTGAACCTTTAATATAATTGATTGACTAAATTAGAAATGATCACATTGTGCCATTGCAATTACCTCAATGCTACAATCAGCCTAGATATATCATCAATATCCATAGATCCATAGAAACATATACCACCATCAGTTAGTTGTACACTGGTTCATATTATTATATTGCAACTTTATTTGTGACTTAATTTGAGGAGAAGGACATGAAATTCAATTGCCAGTGAATGAGAATGGTTCTCATCATGGATAGTCAGCTCTTTATGTCAGAAATGCATAATCCTTCCAGCTCAGAACTCAAAATGCTAGGATGGTGGTTTATTATATTTGTCATGTTTCATTTGAAGAGTATCCTGATTATACAAAGAACATTGGCCTACATCTACTGTAAACATGCATTATAATTATTTTGGCACAAGCAATTTGTTCGCATTTTGCTAAGATAGATAAATGACTGTGCGTGAATGAAACTACAACATGTTATGGTACAAAATACACATCAAATACACTCCCCTCCCTATGTGTTTGGACAGTGAAGCAAACATTTTAAGTTTCTCCAACATTTTGGATTTCAGACCAAATGTTTCATAAACAGTACAGAATGTCACCTTTCTTTGAGGGTGTTTGCATGCATATCTGTTTTACTGTTTAGAAATGAAAGCACTTTATAAATCCCCCCCATTTGAAGTATTCATAAGATATGGACAAATTCACTTATAGTGCATTAAAGTAGTCAAAGGTTTAGTACTTGGTCCCATATTCCTAGCACCCAATGACTACACCAAGCGTGTGACTCTACAACCTCGTTGGATGCATTTGCAGTTTGTTTTGGTTGTGTTTTGGGTTGGTTTTTCCCAATATGAACTGAATGGTGAACGATGACTTTAGTCATTTCTTTCCAAGTGAGTAGATACATTTCTGAACTAAACTAAATTAATCTTGATAATGCCATGATTAAGACAAATCATGAATGAATCATGAATAATGATGAGTGAGAAAGTTACAGAGGCTACAATTAAACATGCTAACCTCTCTCACCATTAACAATAACAGAGGAGGTTAGCATTTTACAGGGGTATGATCTTTGTTGTTCTGTAACTTTTTCACTCATCATCATTCACGATTAATTCATGCTTATCCATAATCACTGTATCATCCACATCAGAAATATTTTCCATTCTTACTTACTGGGGCTGAGCTCCCTGCCATCCAGGACCTCTATATCAGGCGGTGTCAGAGGATGGCCTGAAAAATTGCCAAAGAATTCAGCCACCCAAGCCATAGACTGTTCACTCTGCTACCGTCCGGAAAATGGTACCAGAGCATCAGCTCCAAGACAGCTTCTACCCCCAAGCCATAAGATTGATAAATTGTGAATCAAATGGTTACCCGGACTATCTGCATTGATCCTATGTTGGACTGACTCTGACACACACGCACACACACACACACACACACACACACACGCACGCACGCACGCACGCACACACACGCACACACACGCACACACACACACACACACACACACACACACACACACACACACACACACACACACACACACACACACACACACACACACACACACACACACACACACACACACACACACACACACACATACCTTGTACCCCTGAACATTGATCTGGTGCTGATACTCCCTATATAAAGCTTCATTGTTTTGTATCTTATTCCTCTTGTGTTATTATTATTATTATTTCTTCTGTAAGTGTTTCACGGTAAAGTCTACACCTGTTGTATTCATTGCATGTGACGAATCAAATGGTATTTTATTTGACAATAAAAGTGACCAAAGAATTGCACAGTACATTCACCATTAATTTCGTATTGGGCAAAACACAATCCGGAACCCAACCAAAACAAGTTGTAAATGCATCCACATTTTTTGTCACAAGCTTGATGTAGACATTGTGTGCAACGATTATGGGACAAAATACTAAACTTTTGACTACTTTAATAACCTGCACTGTATAAGTGAATAATTATGACTCCCTCAAATGGCGGGACTAGGAACATAAAGCGCTTTCATTTCTAAATAGTAAAACAGATACAGTATGTATGAAAATACACTCAAGTAAAAGGTGACATTCTATACTCTTAAATCATTTGACATTTTTGGTCTCAAATTCAAAATGCTGGAGCATGAAGCAAAATTCAACATTTTAGCTTCATTGTCCAAGACATACGGAGGGAAGTGTACTTCCAAAATAGCCATTTATTTTGGGAAGCACACATGGGAAGCACACAAACACAGACAGGGGTCGATTAAACCATTTCAAGCCCTGGACAATGTCGAGCGGCAATGCTTAACAAGTTTTGAAAACCGGTTTATGACTTTCCAGATGGAATAGATTTTCATCTTCCTCTTGTCTTTTCTGTCTTGGGAGTGGTTGCCTGGGGAACGTGGACAATTACTGTCCCCGTGATATAAAACACTGTGACTAGCCAGTGGCCACTGATTCTGAATGTCTAATGTCCTCTCTCTCTCTCTCTCTTTCTCTCTCCCTCTTGCTTTCCTCCCCTCTGTTCTTTTCGTGCCGACCAAAGGCCAGAAAAGGTGCCGGAAAGGACAAAGCCAGGATTCTGCACACCTGTGGTTGGATGTGAGCCTATATTAACCTGAGACAGTTAAAATGGAGTTGCTATGGAAACTGATGATGCTGCTATCATTTGCGGAGTTCCTTGCAGGTAAGCGCCTTAAGAAATGATTATTTAGCCTTGCCAATGATGTTGCTTGGAAGTTGTCATCCTTTTTTATTCGTAATCATCAAGGGAAAATAAATGTTAAGGCATGGAGCTTTGACATTTGGAACATATGGCATTATTGTGTTATAGGACAGGCAATGCAAAGCTTTCAGGCAGTGCCCAGACATCATTCACCGTTCTGACCTGAAGACACATTTAAAGTCCTTAAGATGTGGATAATGGATACCATTCTTTATTCTTTATGTTCATCCTGGTTGGAGAGAGAAAAAAAAAACATTGAAAAGCGAGGTTGTGAGTCTAAAAGAAAGTCTCATCTAGCGCTTGAGTGCACAGTCATTCATTTAAAGTACAGCTCGATTGGTACCCTAATTGAGGCTATGCTGGTAGTACAAGAGTCCTGCTATTGATCTTGTTTTAACGAGGCTATGAAGCGGCTTAATTTCTCTCACTTACAAAATGGCAGGGTCAAACGCTATAGCCCTGTAGATGTCAGTATTTGATACTGACTGCCAGATGAATATAGATTAAATTGCTGGATGATTATCCAACATCTTTGGTCATTTCAAGAGAGAATAAGACTGTCAACCTCCCCCACCCTCTACCCTCACCTTCACAGCTGGAATTTAGAGCAATTAGAATATTCTGGTAAAGCTATAGTCAGGGATTTGGAAAGCTGTTCAATTGTGTTTTTTTGTTTGACATTATTTTGTTTTTCAAATCCCAGAATGTAGCTTTAAAGAGCTTAACAGCCTTGCGCACATGTTCTTACACGGCAATTAGCGCGACTCATCACAATATCCAGTGCACTTCAGTGGTTACCTAATGAGACAGTGACTCACCTTGGGATTAGTCATTTCACTATTAGACTGTATCACATATGCCCTGGTTTAGGATGTAAACATATAGGTAGGCCCTCATTTATCAAACATTTATAGAAATGAGTGTAGATTTGAGCTGTTAGTGGCAGTGCGCAAGGTTCTGATTTATGAAAGTTTCACATTTGATTTATAGGTGGCAGGTAGCCTAGCGATTCGGAGTGTTAGGACGACTAGGTGGAAAATCTGTCGATGTGCCCTTGAGCAAAGCACTTAACCATAATTGCTCCTGTAAGTCGTTCTGGATAAGAGCGTCTGCTAAATGACTAAAATGCAAATGCGAAATATTTAAGCGTGAATCAGTTAACTGATCTGACTTGATTGTTTGTGTGCACGTGACCTGTAATTAACAAGAATTATACCACAGAATTAATGAATCTGATTGGCTAGAAGGGCATTTTAGAAATGATTAGGGGGTTGAATATAATCATCAAGATGATATTCAAGGAACACAGAATCAGGATAATAAGATATAATATTATAGCTTGTAACGTAGACTGTATGGTTGGAAATAAAGCTAGCATAGCTTTAATATTCAGAGAGGTCTATTTCAACTGTCCTCTGTGTTTCAGAGGAGCACAGAATGAGTGAGTAAGGTGGGTAAGTGCAAGGTTTTAGTATTCCAAGAGAGACTTGATAAGCATTTTAATATTCAAGGTCATATGCCCTATTGAGCACAGGAACATAGTGTGAGAGAGTGAGCCAGGTACTGCAATGTAGCGCCCACAATATTAACTCCATAGATTTAAATACATTGAATTCAGCCCAAATTGAGCGTGTCCCTTCTCATAAATGCCTAGGCATTTGGATCGATATAAGTTGTCTTTTAAGACACATTTCAGAAACCTTAAAATTGGACCCCAAGTGCCTTTCCCGCAGTTCAGAGTATTGGTAAATGACCTCTTCTCTGAGGAATGTTTTTTATAATTGTGTTTGGGGATTTCTGTGTTTTTTGTACTCCTGTCTTTGAAGTAGTTATGTCAATAACTTGGGGCAGCAGGGTAGCCTAGTGGTTAGAGCGTTGGACTAATGGTTGCAAGTTCAAACTCCTGAGCTGACAAGGTCTGTCGTTCTGTCGTTCTGCCCCTGAACAGGCAGTTAGTTAACCCACTGTTCCTAGGCTGTCATTGAAAATAAGAATTTGTTCTTAACTGACTTGCCTAGTTAAATAAAGGTGAAATAAAAAATGTGCTTTTTATTGTTTACTGTTTTGTGAAGCAGGGCTTCGTTGCACAAGAGACATTGGTCTCAATGAGACTTTCCTGCCTAAATAAAGGTTAAATATATTTCACAGCAGTTTAGATTGTACATTGATTCTCTACACTATACATTGCTTGTTTTGTCACATAAATTGAAATTAGGTGAACATGAGAGAACTTTAGCAATCAGGTAATGGCAAAGCTAAATATTGTGCTCTAATAATTACAACAATACTCACAATACTCAAATAGTCACAACAATACCCAGAATACTCAAATAGTCACAACAATACTCACAATGGCACCTTAACTACTCACCCATATGACTGTTAGGAGTTGTTAAGTTTGTCATTGTTCACTGTCATTATAGAATGGCGCGCTAATATTGCACACCACTCCTGATTACAATGGTATTTGTCTTCTTTCATTGAGCGTGCTTACCTGGAGCCATGGAACCAATGGAATAGTACCATAAGTGTAAACTTCACCCATCTGGCACTCCAGACAGGCTCAATCATACACAAAGTCTTTTTGACTATTTAAATGCAGGTCTGTAGTACACACAATGAGATTTGACCATGACCACGTGGTGTGTAGTCCTGGGTCGTGTTCAGTAGGAAATGCAATATAAAATAATTCTCCCTATTGGACACATCCCTTTTGTTTAGTCCAAAACTGATGAGGAAGTTGTACAACACTTTTCCATCGGTCCTCATCCAACTTTTATTTCCTATAATGCAACAATTTATTTCAGATTTTTCTTAGACCATTTATCAAGCAAAGGCAAGGAATCCATAAAACTATATACTCTGCTGTCAAACCCCAAAATTAAATCCCCAAATAGTATAATCATGCATTCTTGGAGTATGTTTTGACATATACAGTAATAAACAATGATAAATGTTACTATTAGTATAGACCACGGCAACTCATAGATGACAAATAACCCTCTTAGCAACGTAGGAGATGAAAAGGTAGGGTTATTACAGTAATTAGATGACAAATGGCATTCTCAGCAGCCATATGTTTTTGACTTTATATAGACATTTAATGGAGCAAATCAACAACGCTTTAAATTGTCATTCCTTGTGCGGAGATGGATTTGATCAATGTTTTCTTTCCCCCAAAGAACATAGTATTAAGTATTGATAGCATATTCCCAGAATATAATTGACTTCCTATTACATACTGTATATGGACCCTATTTCCTTTTATTAAATTCTGTATGGCGTGCGTGAGTGATTTGGATATCAATGTGAAAATGCAATCACACGTGACAAGCATGAAAACACATGATATCTGTCATTCGATCCACATGATATCTGTCATTCGATCCACATGATACAGTATCTGTTATTCCCCCACATGACATCTTCTATTCCTTCCACTTGTTAGCCAAAGTTAATATCATAATTAAGTTTTATTATTTTGTTGTTTGTGTGAAGGCCTCAGGAAATTGGCCCCAAATGTCTCCAGTACAGGTAGACTGCCCTGAACCTCTAATTCCTACATCCCACCCCAACCTTCCTACATCCTCAGAATAACATTTGGAACCCCTCAATGAGAGACATTTAGGGTGAATCTTATCTGTCAGGACAGAGGGAAGAGATGCTTTAAAAAGCAAGATTGGCTTTTTTATTTGATGCATAAAACCCAAAGCTGAAGCGAATGGATTGGGGACCTCACAAACTACCAATACCTCCCCCACAGTCGACTTCCCATGTGGCTGTTTATTCATGCTGAGGTAAGCTCACTGAATTCATTTGCTGTCAGCCCGTATTGAATTTGAGATTAGTTTATATTTCAGCCCTCCAAAGCACCCTTTTGCTCTCCCCCTGTGCTGATGCCGGTCTTGTGTAGTCTCTGGCCCTCAGCCCCGCCACATATCATCATCTTGCAGCAGGTGAGAGATATGAGGGATGCTAGCTTTAAAAAAAATAAAGTTTCGTAATGACCTCTGTCTCTGTCTAGGGGCATTGTGCAGTAAACTTCCCGTAAGTATTCTGAGCCTGTCTACCTTTAGAAATGCAGTGTAACTTGCTTTTAAAGAATGACTGGTTTTAGCCCCTAAATAGTATTCTTATTTCTCAAAATCCCCCCAAAAAACGTTATCCATGTCAAACAATGCTGGAACACAGCACTTTTTACTTTTTGTTTTTCTTTGTTACCAGAAAGCAAGATTGAAATTATTCCTACCTCCCTACTGAGTTACTATATAAATTCCCGTTGGGCAACGGGGAAGTTTCACAGAGTTTGCATCACTTTGGACTAACCCCCCAGGCACAGCCCCGAGAACTCAATCCCATCCCATCTCATTATCCCACAGTTATTCTTCAGAACGGTTGCCATGGCGTTGCCAAAGATCAGCTCGGTTCAGCTTGGGCATACCTGTTAAGACTCATATTAGTTACGCTGATTAATTTCCCATTTAAATTAATAGAAATGGAGTTAACTTTGCACTCTGAAACCACTTTGGGATTGATTAAGAGAACAGGATAAGTATCAAGGTTATAAGAGGCTGATACTTGCTTTTTTATAGATGGTTCAGTGGGGTTGTTGGTGCCTGCATGTGTTTTTTTTCTTCACTATGAGTAAACGTATGCATGCAATGGTGCATATGTAAATATCTAGTTTATAAAAATAAAAAAAGATAAAAAACATTTCAAGGGATAGATAGACATTTGTAGATAGCTTTGCACCCTCTACAAGCACTATTATTATTTGCCTCTGTTGGCCATCTATGAACGTTTGAACATCTTGGCCATGTACTGTTATAATCTCCACCCGGCACAGCCAGAAGAGGACTGGTCACACCTCAGAGCCTGGTTCCTCTCTAGGTTTCTTCCTAGGTTCCTGCCTTTCTAGGGAGTTTTTCCTATCCACCGTGCTTCTACATCTGTATTGCTTGCTGTTTGGGATTTTAGGCTGGGTTTCTGTATAGTGACATCGGCTGATGTAAAAAGGGCTTTATAAATACATTTGATAGATTGATTGATTGAATTAAAATTCTATCAGATAGCAGATAGCATTGCTCCCTTTTTATTATTTTAATATTTGTATTATATTCCTATCATCCTCTCCCCAATTGGAGGACTTGTATTAATTGATAACATATCACGCATGAGTGTCTAGATGCTTCATCCTAATGGTGAAGCAGAGTGCATCTTTTACATTTTACAGCTACTGTACTCTGAGTGTGTATTCTCTGTGTTTTTTTCATTTCTGTCCTCTTGAGGCAACATGTGTGCATCGATTAGCCAAGTCATTTATCAACACGTTCACTCACTCCCTCTGTAGCAAATGTCGATTCATTTCATGATTATGTTCACCGGGGGCTTACATGGTTACGTGTTTGTGTACAGTATGGGTTTGTGCTTGTATGGAGCTCTCTGTAAGAAGTGTCCTCTGGTAATCAATCAACTTCAGCTCTGCTTCAGGGAACAAGGCTTATCTAACAAAGACTATAATTAGGCTGTCTTCCATTTTGTGTAACTTTCTCAAACGTGTTTATCCTTGAGGAGAAGAACAATCGGTGCACACAAGATCCCTGTCAAACAGCATTCTCTCTCTGAGAGTCCCGGGAATAAACCTGAACACCCTGAGACTGGAATACAGTATCTCTTCCCCACAAATTACCTAGTGTTCCTACCTTTCTGCTGTTCTGAGAAAATGCAAATTTATCCTCAGAAAGGCAAATGTATTCTCCTTCCAAGAGGAAAGAGACATGTTTATTTCAAAGAAGTGTTGCCTGCCCAGGTCATTCCTTTGCTGTTCAGATCCTGTAGATCTTTGCAGCAGTTACATTCACTCAATAGGGCTTTACTAATGAGCTAAAAAAGAAATGTCATAGTAGAATACGGTAGACGCCCCATTTTCTTTGTTGTGTCAGCATTAACAGAGCGTTATGCATTAAAACATTTATGTAAGAGATGGCATTGAAATATATTTATGTAACTATGGAAAGAATGTCATGTTATTCCTAAATCAAAACAAGTTTTTTGTCAACTCATGTTAATTGCACTGTCAAACCCACTTGTGTTTTTTAAGAGATAACTGGGGACTGTAGGCTATTTACATTCGTAGACTTCACGTTTTAAGGTACAATACAACCCTGATATACCAAGTACAAATACTGTTAATCTGCTGTCCTTTATTCAGCACACTCTCTTTGCCTCAATCCTCTGTAAGGAAATCATTTTTATGAGCTGCTAACTGTGTTGATGCGGGCTATAACACATAGCTCCATTTCAGTTATTTCAGTATTTTTCTCGAGGTGCAGAATTTCATAAAACTTGGCAGATGACAAACTTGGTCCTTCACATTATTGTTTTCTTTTTGTTTCCAAAAACATTTTCTTCCACATCAACCTAATTTTGCAAGCAAATGCTTTTAGGTTAAAAAAAGACCATCTTACTCCCAAAGTTGTTGTGGCATTTGTTTCAACACTTTGTCTAATGTGCATCATCCATGAGAGAGATAATTTATATGGGATTAGTGACATACTGTAGTGGACAAACAAGATGTCCTCCATGCAGTGTAGTTTAGAAACGAGTGCCACACCGACTATTGTACGTGGTGGTACAGTTTTGTCAGCAGCTTTACTCTTTTGCTTAGGACCCTACTAAATTCAAACTGGTTTCTGAGTTTTCATGCTAAGATTGATATGGAACTCTAACAGGTGTAGGGGGATTCATTTTTTTTCCAAGTGTGTGTTTTAATTGATGGGCCAATCCACTTAACTATTCTGTAACCGGTGTCTGTGAAATGGGACAGCAGACAGATAGCCAAATGATGATAATTTAGGTCAAAAATAATAATAACAGGCACTTTTTCAGGCTGATGGCCTACATCACAGCTTTGTTCTCCCCCCCATTCAGACCATCCCACCTTCTAGATAATGTTGCTGTTTCTCCTCCTGGCAGGAAACAACGTCCTGCTGAGGCCTGTGTTCACCAAACAACCAGGCAGTGTGGTGTTTCCCGTCCACCCCACTGAGACCATCAGAGAGGTGGTGTTCAGCTGTGAGGCCCAGGGACATCCACCTCCCTTCTACAGGTACCAGCTGTCACCATTACTACTTTGGTTTTGGCAGGGTATATACAGTGTACATTTAACTTTTTTTTATCCAGGTTAGTCTTAATGAGATAAATGGAAACATATTTTATGATATCTCACATTTTACCACGACTTACTTTAACCCTTTACACGATGGGGAATTTGCCTGTATGGACAGGGCCAAATTGAAAGCTTTTTCAAATAAATAATT
Organism: Oncorhynchus masou masou; assembly: GCF_036934945.1. Taxonomy (NCBI): domain Eukaryota; kingdom Metazoa; phylum Chordata; class Actinopteri; order Salmoniformes; family Salmonidae; genus Oncorhynchus; species Oncorhynchus masou. The sequence goes on from NC_088229.1 coordinate 30,127,294, forward strand.
GAAAAAGCATGTGCATGTCCATGGTAGTAATTGAAAGAGAACAGTTTGGAGATTTTAGGGAAATTCTAAGAACAAAGATTAGAGCAAAAGCCGTTCACCTGAAACAAGATTACGTTCAAAGATACCACTGTTGATTTTATGTGCATTTGAACTTTACTGTACTTTTCGAATCCATTTGTCAATAACGAAATCTGGAAATAATCAAATCAAATGTATTTATATAGCCTTTCGTACATCAGCTGATATCTCAAAGTACTGTACAGAAACCCAGCCTAAAACCCCAAACAGCAAGCAATGCGGGTGTTAAAGCACGTTGGCTAGGAAAAACTCCCCAGAAAGGCCAAAACCTAGGAAAAAAATTAGAGAGGAACCAGGTTATGAGGGGTGGCCAGTCCTCTTCTGGCTGTGCCGGGTGGAGATTATAACAGAACATGGCCAAGATGTTCAAATGTTCATAAATGACCAGTATGGTCAAATAATAATAATCACAGTAGTTGTCGAGGGTACAGCAAGTCAGCACCTCAGGAGTAAATGTCAGTTGGCTTTTCATAGCCGATCATTAAAAGTATCTCTACCACTCCTGCTGTCTCTAGAGAGTTGAAAACAACAGGTCTGGGACAGGTAGCACGTCCGGTGAACAGGTCAGGATTCCAAAGCCGCAGGCAGAACAGTTGAAACTGGAGCAGCAGCACGGCCAGGTGGACTGGGGACAGCAATGAGTCATCATGCCAGGTAGTCCTGAGGCATGGTCCTAGGGCTCAGGTCCTCTGAGAGTGAGAAATAAAGAGAGAAAGAGATAATTAGAGAGAGCATAGTTAAATTCACACAGGACACCGGATAAGACAGGAGAAGTACTCCAGATATAACAAACTGACCCTAGGCCCCGACACATAAACTACTGCAGCATAAATACTGGAGGCTGAGACAGGAGGGGTCAGGAGACACTGTGGCCCCATCCGATGATACCCCTCACAGGGCCAAACAGGAAGGATATAACCCCACCCACTTTGCCAAAGCACAGCCCCCACACCACTAGAGGGATATCTTCAACCACCAACTTACCATCCTGAGACACGGGCGAGTATAGCCCACAAAGATCTCCGCCAAGGCACACCCCAAGGGGGGGCGCCAACCCAGACAGGAAGATCACATCAGTGACTCAACCCACTCAAGTGGACCTGTTCTTCTCTCTGACTCCAACTTCTTCTGGAAAATATAATACAAATCCAATGTGGAACACAAATCCAATATGTGGAGTCTTAAACAGAATCTTATTCTGTTTAAGACTCCACACATTGGATTTGTGTTCCACAAACTCCTTGCGCAGAAGTTGTTCCATGTAATTAGACTCAATAGCTATTCACTAAGCCACTTCAACAGTATGTAGTGCCATGCTGGCACCGTAGTTAATATTGGCACCGTAGTTAAGAACTCTAAACGTGAAATTACGGGAAATTAAATCCCGCCATGTGTGGCTAGCATTCTTACCTGAAAGAAAGAAATACTTTGGATATACACTGAACAAATATATAAATGCAACACGCAACAATTTCAATGTTTTTTCCTAGTCACAGTTCATATAAGGAAATCAGTCAATTGAAATAAATTATATAATCTATGCATTTCACATGACTGGGAATAAAGATATGCACCTGTTGGTCACCTTTAAAAAAGCTAGGTGTGTGGATCAGAAAACCAGACAGTATCTGGTGTGACCACCACTTGCCTCATGTAGCAAGAAACATCCCATTCGCATTGTGTTGATCAGGCTGTTTATTGTAGCCTGTTGGTCCACTCCTCTTCAATGGCTGTGTGAAGTTGCTGGATATTGGCGAGAACTGGACCACGCTGTCGTACACATCGATCTTCCCAAACATGCTCAATGGGTGACATGTCTGGTGAGTATACAGGCCATGGAATAACTGGGACATTTTAAGCTTCCAGGAAGTGTGGACAGATCCTTGCGACATGGAGCCGTGCATTATCATGCTGAAACATGAGGTGATGGTGGATGAATGGTAAAAAAATGGGCTTCAGGATCTTGTCACAGTATCTCTGTGCATTCAAATTGCCATCGATAAAATGCCATTGTGTTCGCTATCCATAACTTATGCCTGCCCATACCATAACCCCACCAGTTGAGTGAGTATTCACCCACTGAAGTTGGTTACGACATCAAACTGCAGTCAGGTCAAGACCCTGGTAAGGACGATGAGCACGCAGATGAGCTTCCCTGTTTGTGCAGAAATCCTTTGGTTGTGCAAACCCACAGTTTCATCAGCTGTCCAGGTGGCTGGTCTCAGATGATCCCGCAGATGAAGAACAAGGATGTAGAGGTTCTCGGCTGCTGTGGTTACACGTGGTCGTTGGACATACTGCCAAATTCTCTAAAGTGACGTTGGAGGCTGCTTATAGTAGAGCAATTAACATGAAAGGTTGCTGGTTCGGTTCCCAATTTGACTTGGTGGGAGATCTGTTGACGTGCCCTTGGGCGGGGTGCTTGACCCTGTTTGCTCCTGTGGGTTGCTCTGGATGGGAGTGTCTGCTAGATAACTGAATGTAATGTAAATGTTGAGCGGCTTCACCTTAGGTAGATTGTTTGTTTTAATATTCAATAATAAATAAATTCAAATTAAACCTTAGAGACCCAAACTACCATAATGTCACATCACATCTACCGCTATTGCCAATCACAGCTTGTATGGGGTCATATTCATTAGGGCTCATGTTCATTAGGACAGAAACCACTTAAAAATGTTTAGCATTTTAAAGTTCTATCTAATCTATCCATCCAGCTAACCTCACTACCCATCCAGCTAACCTGACTACCCATCCAGCTAACCTGACTACCCATCCACCTAACCTGACTACCCATCCACCTAGCCTGACTACCCATCCAGCTAACCTGACTACCCATCCACCTAACTTGACTACCCATCCAGCTAACCTGACTGCCCACCCAGCTAACCTGACTACCCATCCAGCTAACCTGACTACCCATCCAGCTAACCTGACGACCCATCCACCTAATCTGACTACCCATCCAGCTAACCTGACTACCCATCCAGCTAACCTGACTACGCATCCAGCTAACCTGACTACCCATCCACCTAGCCTGACTACCCATCCACCTAAGATGACTACCCATCCAGCTAACCGTAATACCTATCCAGCTAACCTGACTGCCCATCCAGCTAACCTGGTTACCCATCCAGCAAACCTGACTGCCCATCCAGCTAACCTGACTGCCCATCCAGCTAACCTGACTGCCCATGCAGCTAACCTAACTACCCATCCAGCTAACCTGACTGCCCATCCAGTGAACCTGACTACCCATCCAGCTAACCAGACTACCCATCCACCGAGCCTGGCTACACATCCAGCTAACCTGACTGCCCATCCAGGTAACCTGACTGCCCATCCAGCTAACCTGACTACCCATCCAGCTAATCTGACCACCCATCCACCTAGCCACATCCAGCTAACCTGGTTACCCATCGATCTAGCCTGACTACTCATCCACCTAACCTGATGGGTAGTAGGTTAGCATCCACATTGCTCCAGCCAAACGCCACACCCACTAGCGTTTCTTCTGCACGATGAGTCTGGATTTGCTTTGCTCCCCGGCATCTTATAGATCGCAAACACATTCTGACCTTTCTGATTGGCCCCAGAAACCGATGGGTTGGACCAGAATGGGCCTACAAGAATCCTGAATCACGTTATTGGATTTGATATTCTGATTGGTTAGAGAAGATCCAATCGCAGATGAATTTGTTTTGTACAATACCCCTCATTTTCATGTCAGCACAACCAACTTATAGGATGGCAGTTTCAGACTGAATGTATGGGGCGATCCATAGAGCAGCGGAATTAAATTCAGGATACGTTATCAGGCAAATTTCCACCCTGTCTGTCTTTTTTCTCTGTTTGTTGCCTAATGATGACCCAAGATAATTGATATTTGATAAGGATATCAGGAATTTGAACCATGTCATTGGATTTAGGTTAAAAGTTGGGTGAAAGAAAGACAAACATTTCCGAAATTCCTTTATGTTTTCCACATTAATTCAACATCATCACATTGTTTTTTGTTGTTGTTTTTTCCCCCGTAGAAACAACATAGATTAATTTAGTTTGTGACCAGAGGGTTTGGACTTCACTGTCAAATTCTGCGTATTGTATATTGTCCCTCTCCGGGAGTTGTCCCCAGTGCATTGTCCAAGGAATGTATTGATGCCCCGTTGATCACCAGCTTAAGTGATGACAAATTAAAACAGATGACAAATTATGATTGGCTTTAAAGAGCATCAGTTGCATAAGCTATTAATTTTCAATCTATCAAACAACGACGGCTGTTGTACTCTTGTCACTGTAATTAAATGCAAATTGCAAAGCCAAGCATTTAATATGCAATAGGTTGAAACGATCCCTCATAACATCAGCGTATTTGGCTGTTAATGTAGCTTGAAGATCCTGGGTGTTATGCCTAATGGGCACAAATTGAAATGAATGTACAAGATCTTATCACTTCCACTGGATAGAATACTTAAGCAATCTGTTTCTACAATGCAGCCTCCGACACCAGCCTAAAAGGAACCTAATAATTCTGTCTTCAACTCACATTGAAGTCATACACCTGTGTGTGTGTGCAGAGTGTACTCGCATGCATGCACACACAAACCACATTGAAGTAACCTGTTCCAGTGTATGAAATTAGTTTTGAAAAGTTAAGAGTCCTTCACTCAGTCTGCATCATAGTACATCAAATGGGTCCTTAGAGCTGAGAATAGAGCAGCTCTTTTTCAGGAGGCGCCAAGGACACATTAATTTAAGACATACTTAAGACTACTCCTCGACCGCTGTCACTGAAAGCCCCCTCTGAGTTGTCACCGTGGTCCCTTGATTTGTCTAGTCTGGAGCCATTCCAGCTGCAAAACCAAATCGATAAATCAATCTAATCAGCCAATCTGCCGTTAGGCACCGCTCCACTGAATAGGCCTCTCTCTCTCTCTCTCTCTCTCTCTCTCTCTCTCTCTCTCTCTCTCTCTCTCTCTCTCTCTCTCTCTCTCTCTCTCTCTCTCTCTCTCTCAGAAATGGAAACCTCAGGCTTATTTGACTCAAGGAGTTGTGGAATTCCAATCAGCACAAAAGGATCTGATATTCAATATAATTGTGCCTTATCTCTGTCTCTGAAAGCTATTTCTCAAGAGCTCCTCATGGACACAAAGATAGCTTTTCTTGTTAGGCTTGTTTGCTCTCCTCTCTGTTAATTTTCTCTCTCCTTGACTTCAATCTGTTGGGATTAACTGGATGCACTTCTCTTGTGTTCATTATTAACAGTTTTGAGGTGCGGTCAAACTGTATTTGAGTAGGTTCTGTAACTTTTGATCATCAAAATTAATCAAAATCTAGAAGAAAAAAATGGTGAAGATGAGCAATACAGTAATTCTCTTCATGTTGCACAGTGATTCAGGAAGAATAGATGTTCTAACTTACTGTAGCAAATTATTGTGAAGCACGCGCAAGACTTCAAGGTTTGGGTAGATTCAGCTTTCAATTCAGGAAATTCAGAAAATGAACTGAAAGTTGTTCATGTTTTTCCAATTCAACTGAATTGACCACAATCCTACATTACTCAAAATGTCCAAACATCTTGACAACTGTTCACCCAAAAAGTGTTAAGGTGACCGCTTTGTTGTCATTTGAATTCCAGATTCCAACTAGCGTTGTTCTGTATTCAATGTCTTTGATCGCATTACCATTAATCAAAAAAGGACTGTTATTATAGGGTTAGCGTAGGGTTATCCAAGGGATTTTAAAACAAATCTGTGCTAGATTATGGTGATATTGTGCTAGATTATGGTGATATTGTTTACATGCAAGCCTCAGCCAGCAGATTTAAGATACTGGACACTGTGTATCACAGGATGCTTAGATTTATAACAAATGCAAGATCACTCACCCATCACTGTGATCTATATGGTGAAGTGGCCCTCTCTTCCTACACAAATGCTGAAGCACTGGTACAGTACATCTTTGTGTACAAAGCATTGCTTGGACTATTGCTTTTTTACCTGTCCCCCTCACTAAAAAGGTAATCACAAACTGATAGTCCCCGTTCTCAGCTGCTACAATCTTTCACGGTTCCTAAGGCCAGAACTGAAATAGGAAAACTATCATTTTCGTATAATCCTTGGTGTTGGAACGAGCTGCAAAATACTTTAAACTGGAGGAGAGGATATCGCTTGCTGAGGTTAAAGCATTGAAAGGGGAAAATGTTGTTGACCTTTGTGATTGTATCGTATTGTGCTCTTGTGTTGTATTTACACCCTGACTACTTCCTGTTGACTTTCCAGGTCCCCATTGAAAAATTGATTTCTATCCTCAAGGGTCTTTTGCTGGTTGAATAACGGTTCATTTAAAAAAATTGGGTTATCATTATCATTAGGTAGGCTATAGGCTACATCCCCATGTGGCGTTTGAAAATCATTGTGGTTGGTTTAGGAATTGGTTACAATTCTTGTCCCAGGGCCTCCCGTATTGAGCAGGGAGGTCTGGCTGCTTTTGAGGAAAATAAAATGATGACAGTATTTACAGCCATTGATTTTGGTCTCATCCCATGTTTAAATTGAGCAAGGCGTGAAAGGAATTTAATGAAAACGAATTATGGTTGCAAATGAGTAATGTCTCTCACTGATTACATCCCACATCAATTATATTCAGTGTTGTTTGGAGCGACAAGCACAGGGCCTTGTGTCGTTTGTTTTAATTTGGAATTTGCCACAAATTTGCCTTGTCTTGGGTTGTGATTGCAATTTGATCATGATGAAAGTGTGTGATTATGTTATCTGACTGTATGGATCACATGCATAATGAACCAGAACTGGGCAACCTTCAAGGAAACACGAGAGTTGGGCAATAGGATATGTTGTGTTTGTGGCACTAGGGCTTGTGCAGCCTAATAATAGGATAGTTGTGAACATGATCATACACACCTCCGATAATATGAAAACGTTGGGAATGAAAGTCGTTCTTTAGGTGTCTCTCATTTTGAAATTGAATTGAAAATCGCTTAAAACATTGATAGACAATGTTTATTGCGCATTTGTGTTTTCTAGTCATTTAGCCAAATACTATACATATATGATGTGTTTTTAGCACATGTAAGCTTCATTTGCATTTAATTAATACATGTACCGGATTGACCGGTCAGTCCGTAAGTCTGAGGATTGTATATTTTCTACATATTTAAGGTGTTCTGTGTCTAGTAACCTCTTCCAGTTTGTCGTTGCTTTTGTGTGCTTACAATATGTAGCCCACACTTGTGAATGTTTTACTTTATGTAATAATTCCAGGCATTATGATGAGATCACTCATACACATATGAGGCTCATTCTGTACATGCTAGTGGACTTTCCCTACAGTTCTCTTGTCAACTTATCCTTTTAATGCTCTTGCTTTTTCAGATGGAAGCTGAATGACTCCTTCATTGTACCTAGATCAGGGTCACGCTATGCCCTCACTGGGGGCAACCTACGCATCAGCCATCTGAACAAAGAGGAGGATGTCGGGATCTACCAGTGTCTGGCAACCAACTCTTTCGGTACCATCGTCAGCAGAGAAGCTAGTCTACATATCGCTTGTGAGTTTTCCTCTTAATACAGTAAAGGTTTAAATGGAATATTTCTCAGTCTATCACAAAGCATCAGTCATTAGCAAACCATGATTATGTCACAAAGTTGATCCTTTAATCCAGCTTAAACAGTGGCTTGGGACATCTGTGTGATAGGAGATGCAACTAGGGCTGTGGCGATCATGACATTTTGTCAACTGGTCACTGTCATGCAAATAACTGCCAGTCTCACGGTAAATGAGAGTTAATTAACATAATAACGTTTAGCCTCTCCGGGCTTCCAGGCATAGTTTACAATCCACTAATTGCGGACCTTTGGAACATCTGCATTTTAAAAAATCTAATAAATCCATTTAATATAGCTTACACCATCTTAATAATACCATTATTTATTTTAGATAGATCTTAAGAAACATTGTGATATGAAGACAATGTAGCCTATTTCAGAAGAACAGAATTGCAGATTCTGAGTCATCCTTATGTTAAGCCGTGATCTGGCTGGGCTGTATGGCTGTGGGCTACACTAGTTCCTTTAGCAGACAAGATTTGCTTATAATTCCCGTGGCATTATTTTATATTATTTTATAGTAAGAAGAATACAATTCCACATAGCTGAATAAAATACAAAGGATATTTTCCCAAAATGATTTCCAAGGGTGTGTGCTGTGTTGATGTCACGTTCCGACCTTAGTTCCTTTGTGATGTCTTTGTTTTCGTATGGTCAGGGCGTGAGTTGGGTGGGCAGTCGATGTTCTTTTTTCTATGATTTGGTATTTCTGTGTTTGGCCTGGTATGGTTCTCAATCAGAGGCAGCTGTCAATCGTTGTCCCTGATTGAGAACCATACTTAGGCAGCCTGTTTTCACCCTTGAGTGGTGGGTGATTATATTTTCTTTTTAGTGTGTTTTGCACCTGACAGAGCTGTTTCGGTTGTGCGTTTTGTTTCTTTGTTTGATAGTGTTCAGTTTAAATAAATAACATGAACAAGTACCACGCTGCGCTTTGGTCCTCACTTCTTCCACCGACGACCGTTACAGCTGAGTGGTTAACAAAGTGTTCATTTGAAACAGGTCCTCCTATATGCCTAATATACAGTTATTTATGCAACGTTAGTTGCGATACAGACCTTAGGCTATATGTTTTGATTTCTAATACATTCTAAGGCTGCATGATGTGACTCTAATGATGTTTTTTTTAAAGTTGCATGAAAGGCATGAGCTCTGCTCTGTTTCTTGCGCAGTCTCTCATTCATATTTTGACAAGCACTTGATAATATTCTCATAGCCTACTAATAATATATGTGGAATCATTTTTTATTTAGAATGGCCCACAAAAACATCATTTCATCCATAGCCTGCACTCAAATAGTGATTGGAGGCTCCGTAAGGTTGCGTTTTTAATATGCCAGGTAAGCTACATCAGTTGTAAAGCAGATCCATTTGGTAATAAATATAGCAGCACGAGAAAGATGGGATCCTTTTTTAAATAGTGGCGAGTCATAAGTCTGTTTTCACAGGTCGATTGAGCAATGACTGGGCTTATAAGAACACATGTTTCATTAGACTCTGTAGGCTATGTGCTCTCCAACCATGTTCCAGGGGTCCTGGGCCTTATTTGGCCACTTTAGTTGTGATTCAAACTTTATCAAAACATATAGGCCTACAGTATGGGCTAGGCTACATGATGCATGCGACTATGATTTGAAAAAGTCGCAAAAAAATGAATGTTTCTTGCCTTGGACTGCACACGCTGGGCATCATTCACAAGTGATAATATTCTCACCCATCAGACTATTCTCAATTTAATCTTGTCTTTACATATACTAAGTCTTATATGTGTGAAATTAGTTTGGATTTAGAATGGGCCATTATCATGCACCTGTCAGAACACGGGCAGGGGGGAAAATACATGTAATTCATATGCACTTGAATAGCATATGGAGGAAGCTTTTCCCGCAGCTAATTTTCATGCCAGTCAGGTAGACTACTCCAGTCTTAAAGCGAAGCAATGTGCTTAATATTAGGAGAGTTGAGAAATAAATATAGTCTATTGAAAACTGATAGGATCCTTCTCTTTTTAATGGAGGCCATCAAACCTCTGTTTTCTCAAGCAATTGCATAGCATAGCCTGTAGAAATATAGTACAACATGGGCTTATAGAAATGACATGTATCAACCAGCTGTAAGGAGCTGGCTCTCGCTGTGCAACAGGTTATCCTATTCCGCTCGAACTCTGAATGCCAAAGCTCTCATGAAGTGTTTGTTTTGATTTTCAAGCTTTTCCATTGATGCCAGAGGGATTAGAGGAACAATAGAGCGCTGAGTACCAGGCCATTGGCGACTGGTTAGTTTGTTAGTCCACAAATGACCATTAGCAGCATCAAAGCGCAGTTCTGGAGAAGCCTAGTTACTGTGACTCAATGGTCACGTGGAATTTGACTGCGGTCATGACTCGTGACTGTCGGTGTGAAGGTAATACGGTCATCGTAACAGCCCTAAATACAACAGCTCTACCAAAGAGTAGGTTTGGGATGAAGAGTGTGCGATTGTTGGGGGCCTTGACAGCAGCTATATAACTGATGTTTTACAGTCTTCATCTATCACATTTGAAGTCTTCGGCATCTCTGATGGCAAGGTAAACTCAGGGCCTCTGCTCTGACGGGAATCCCATCTAAAATGACAGCGTGAACCTCTGAGAACAGATGGTGCATCCAGATTGAATTCTGACGTCTGTTTCCTTTTAGCAGACCGAGGGATGATCCTTGTGAGAGCACCCCGGGTATTTAGCTGGCTTCTAATGGGTGCATTTGAGTCACGAGTCCCCACAAAGCAGTATATCATATTCATGTGAATCCCACCGCTGACACCAAATGTCTACACCAGGCAGTGTATCATATTCATATTTCCTACCAATTTTCGAGGTCTGACCTGCACTGTATGTCACTGTGATTGGTCTCGTCCATTGCCTGGCTCTGACCTGGGACCTGTGGGTTTTGTCAACTGACAAGGACAAGTATCTGCGGTGATGTGTCATCCATCTTATTTGTTGCTCTTGGTATAACTTAATTAATCCTGCAGAATGATTGAACGGTGCTGGGTCAGAGGAATAATGAATTGAGGAGAAGCCTGTTTTGAAAGTCTGTATCATGTCATTTGTAAAAGACTTGGACCAGACCAGAAGTACCTGGAGTGCTTTTTTGTCCCTCTTTGAGGCTTTGATTTTTTTATAAAATAGGATGTAATGTAACAAAGATGTAACATATATTGAACAAAAATAAAAATGCAACATCCAGCAATTTTAATTTTAAAGATTGTAATCAGTTACAGTCTATATAAGGATATCAGTCAATGTAAATAAATAAATTAGACCCTAATCTACACTCTTACAAAAAGGGTTCAAAAAGGGTTCTTTGGCTGTCCCCATAAGAGAACCCTTTTTGGTTCCAGGTAGAACTATTTTTGGTTCCATGTAGAACCCTCGGTGTAAAGGGTTCTACATGGAACCAAAATGGTTCTACCTGGAACCAAAAGGGTTCTTCAAAGGGTTCTCCTCTGAAGAACCCTTTTAAGTTCTAGATAGCACCTTTTTTTCTAAGAGTGTATGGATTCCACATGACTGGGAATACAGATATGCATCTGTTAGTCACAGATACATAAAAAGTAAGAGCATGGATCAGAAAACCAGTCAGTATCTGGTGTGACCACCATTTGCTTCATGCAGCACGACACATCTCCTTCACATATAATTGATCAGGCTGTTGATTGTGGCCTGTGGAATGTTGTCCCACTCCTCTTCAATGACTGTGCGAAGTTGCTGGATATAGGTGGGAACTGGAACACGCTCTCGTACATGTTGATCCAGAGCATCCCACAATTCTCAATGGGTGGGGCATATCTGGTGAGTATGCCATGCCATTCATCCGCCACCATCACCTCGTGTTTCAGCATGATAATGAATGACCCCATGTCGCAAGGATCTGTACACAATTCCTGGAAGCTGAAAATGTCCTAGTTCTTCCATGGCCTGCGTGCCCACCAGACATGTCACCCATTAAGCATGTTTGGGGTGCTCTGGATCAACGTGTACGACAGCATGTTCCAGTTCCCGCCAATATCCAGCAACTTCGCACAGCCATTAAAGAGGAGTGGGACAACATTCCACAGGACTCAACCAACAACCTCCACTCTGCGTGAGATGAATGGTGGTCACACCAGATAGTGATTGTTTTCTGATCCACGCCCCTACCTTTTTTTAAGGTACTGTATCTGTGACCAACAGATGCATATCTTCATTCCCAGTCATGTGAAATTCATAGATTAAGGCCTAATGAAATTATTTCAATTGACTGATTTCCTTATATGAACCGTAACTCAGTAACGTCTTTGAAATTGTTGAATGTTGCATTTATATTTTTGTTCAGTATAATACTATCAAGGCACAAGGCGAGACCCAGATGCAGACAGAGGAGGCAGATGGTTAGAGTCTGATATTTATTAACAATCCAAAAGGGGTAGGCAAGAGAATGTTCGTGGACAGGCAAAAGGCCAAAACCAGTTCAGAGTCCAGGATGTACAGTGTGGCAGGCAGGCTCGAGGTCAAGGCAGGCAGAATGGTAAGGCAGGCTGGAATGGAGTCCAGAAAACAGGCAAGGGTCAAAACCGGGAGGACTAGCAAAAGATAAATAGAAAGCAGGAGCATGGAAAAACATGCTGCTTGACTTGAAAACATGCAAGACGAACCGGCACAGAGAGACAGGAAACTCAGGGATAAATACACTCGGGAAATTAAGCAACACCTGGAGGGGGTGGAGACAAACACAAGAAACAGGTGAAACAGATCAGGACATGTACAATTATTGACACCCCTGTTTTCAGTATGTTTCAATATCTCACCTTGATAACACATACAATATACTGTAGCTCAGTATTTGAATTATGTATCTTATACAGTCACTTTTGCTCATCTTTATCAAAGGTGTCAATCATTTTAGAACTCACTGTAGGTGTTGCACATGATGCAGTTTGACCATTAAATGCATTGGTTTAAAATATAAAGTTGTAGGCACATAAGCTCTTGTGGCTACTGAAGTTGGTCTTTTAATTGGTATTTTGCTGGCTCAGCGTTACCAAGATAAGTAAGATATCCGTATATAGTATATCATATATAGGGTGGCAGGTATACTAGCGTTGGGCCAGTACCCGAAAGGTCGCTAGTTCAAATCCTTAGCCGACAAGGTGAAAATCTGTTAATGTGCCCTTGAGCAAGGCACTTAACCCTAATTGCTCCAGGGCTGCTGGATAATGATGACCTTGGCTGTGACCCAACTCTCTGAGGGTGTCTCAGGGGGAGTTGGGATATGCAAAAAAAACATTTCCAATTCACACTATGCTTATTAATGTACATTTGCACAAATTGAAATTGTGAAATTGAACAAATATATATTTTTTAATAAAAATGTAGGCACAAAGAGTGATTGTGTTAGGGATGCATGGCAGCCCTTCATCCACCACCAGCCGGTGGGCTGACCCATATAAACTGTGGACAATCTTTCACCATCTAATTTGGTCTTAAAATATCAGAACATTTAAAGGTTGATGATTCCACTGACAATACTGTGGTGAAATGTTTTAAAAGCCTTTGCTCGTCTGTTGTGTACACTGGAATAATCTCACTCGTTCTAGGGGCAGATTGAATTCTGTAATCTCTTTGGGATTTTTATAATTGAAAGTCTCTCGACTCTGCTGTGGTAAAATATAACATTACTCCACAGATTGAAACTGCCATATTGCAGGAATAACCTTTTAATATGTACCCAAGAGAATGAGCATGATATGCTCCAGATGCAATGTTGTTAGCTCGGTGCTTAATTATTGAATGGTGAAATAACTGTATTTAAGAAACTGCACAGGATGCAATTCACTTGTATCTTAGGAGCATCAGATTTCATATCTCTTCTTTAGTTCAGCCTCACAATTGCACATCATTTGCATATTTGTTTTCCAGTGTCTGTCTGACATTACAATCCATTTCACAAGTAGATCTGATTTCTATCTCTTGTTTTTAACAATCGCCTTCCTTCATTTCTATCAAGTCCCTTTCATAACATCCACACTTTCGCCTCAAGGTAAAATTACATCCTTATTTAGTTTTATAGCAATCAGAGAATGGGGACATGAACAGCTCTCACAGTTTTGGCCTGTCTAAAATAAATCAGTACTCTAGCTATCTGCATTTCAAACATACACTTTTTTTAAAACAGGAATTTATCACACAATGCTAGAGAACAATTGTAAAGAGTTTCTCAATTAATGGTTTTGATGTAATAGTGTACATTTCTCAAACTCAATTCTGGACCTCAAAGGCAGTTCCACAGCATTTGTTGTAATCAGGGACAGATTTAGACTTGGGATGCCAGGTGGGCGCAGTTAATTGTCAGTTTGACCAGAAAACCAGCAGCCTCTTGACCTCATCGGGTAAGAGTTGAATATCCCTGCTGTAAAGTGTCTGTCTTGTAATATCATACTTATTTCTGAGTGCTCACTGCAAAATTGGGTGTTGCTCACTTTTTGAATAAGAAAACATAGATTAATGAAGAGATGGGAACAGTATCATATCATATAAACTATTCAAAGCGGTATACCATAACATTTACATTTTAGGCTATGAAAGTGGTTTGAGTGGTACTTTCTACAGTAATATGACTCAATATTAAATAACTGTGAAGGACAAGCCATGACTGTTGGTTAATGCTCTCGTTCACACCACAACAAAAGTTACTCACATTCTCTTTTGATACAATCTCCTCTGATTCATTGCATTAAGTCACAAAATGCTAATTCACATCCAATTTCATGGACCTGAAAGCACTCAAAATAGCTTGAATTAGGCAATGGAAAAGCACACAGAGGTATGTCTTTGAAAGGCTTGACAATATAATCCTGGGGTTGCAGAACAGTTTGGTTTATCAGGCATGGCTGGCTTTAGTGTGTCCAGTTCATTTGCGTTTCACACTATGAGATTATTGACTGTTTTTTTCCCACTTCACGGTGATGTAGGAATATTATTAGGTGCTATAGGGAAATACTGCTCATATACAGATTTCACCGAGCTTCAGGGATTTTTTGTCAAATAAATATTTATTTTAATACTCACTTTGAGAAAGTTTTATTTTAAATGTTAATACTTTTTGGAATTATACACTGTGTTCAGTTAGTTCTTAAACCTCGTTAGTTCTGAAAACACAGGACATGTTGTTAGAAATTCCAATGTGCCAATAGTTGATTGTAAGCACTAATCTGACACTCGCTTTCATGTTGTCATAGGGAAAGATAACTTTGATGATAGCAATGACTTCCTTTAACAAAGTCATTTCAGTGGCGTCTTGAGATTTGGTTGTTTTCCAAATCCATCTAATCATGCCTCTCAAATGCTGAATACTTATGCACCTGATGCACCACATTTTTTAAAATTGGACTGCCTCAACAATCTAAGTGTCTAAATGTATGTTTACAGGTTAAAGGGGAATTCAAGAATATGGGAAAAAAGAAAAACAGGCCTTTATAACAAAGTTATCCCATAGCCTTGAGGACATTCATTACTGTACCTGACCTCTTTTTATACTTTTAATAAATCAGTGGGCTCTGTAATTCCCAATTTAAACAGCTTCCTAAAGCAGAACTAATCACTCATGGTATTCAAGACTTAGAATCGATCTAGAAGTGTTTCACATAAATCTTCCTTAGGTGGGGCACAGATGTCCCTGAAGCCTCACACAGACATGGTGACATAATTCCCCAATATTATACAGACTTCTCAAATAAATCTGTTAATTGAGGCAGTGTTCTCATTATGTTCATGTATTCATGGGGAAGTAGGTGTTACAGTACATTATTCTTCTTTCTATTTCCATTCTCTCTTGATTATGGCATTATTGGTTACTTTGGTTTGCTATTTTGCAGTATAGGCTCTTAGAAATCTACATGAGCAACAACAGCAGAGAAAAGACATATGTGGATTGTTGTCCTATTTCCCGAGTAGGTTGTCAAGAAGTAAATGGTTGCCATACACATGCTATTTCAATCTCATAGCCGTTTAATTGTTGCTGGAACGTGTGCAATGAGGAAGGTAATGAATGAAACACAGAAAGTGATAACAATACATAGTTTCAATTAAAATCACTCATGTGTGACTTATACTTGAGGAAGGGCTTTCCGCATGCTGGAGGTGCTTGGGATTGAACAGTTCTGTAAGTACACCGGAAGAAATTATTGTCTCACAAAGTTGTCCAAAGGTGTCGGATACTGCCATTTAACCCAATGAGGCAGATGCTCAATATATTAGATAGGAACTAGAATAATAAATTATATTACATTAATATAATACTATAGTACAATTTGTGTCCCAAAAGCTGAAATTGTAGTCCTTAGAATAATCAATGACTCACTGTTAAAAGGGAGTATTAGACAAAAATACATGAGCTGTGTTTGGGGCTATATCATTTTGTATAATGTCAAGTCACTGCATGGTGTTCCACACTATCAATGATAGATTAACTACTATGTCAATATTTGGTTAGATAATGGTTATAATGGCTATTGCCATTGCTTCATAAATTCAATAGAATACTGCTTGATCATTTTGGCCTATTCCTTTTGTCTCTCTGAAACAGACTTGGAGAATTTCAAGACACAGAGTCGAAGTCCAGTGAGGGTTCGTGAGGGCCAAGGAGTGGTCCTACTCTGTGGCCCACCACCCCACTCTGGAGGTAAGAAAGCCTTTGCGGAACACCTAATGACTGTGAAAGGACCAAGTAAAAACTTGTTTAAGTGGTACACTATTTCCATAAGTCATATGTAGGCCTACAATAAATAAATAAATATCATGGGTAATATTTGAATGCTGGTGGTAATGATGATCGGTTCTTGGTTGGCAATGATCAAATAAAAATGTCCTTTATCCGTGAACTGTAGTCTAGAGGGCATGCGCCAAAACCAGATTGGGAAAGTATGCTATTTATTGCAACCGTTTTTGTAACAAAACCATTGGTAGAAAAAAACTCTTGCTTTCTATTCGGTACATGGAAATGTAATTTTAAAAGTGCTTTGTATGTGCACTACGTTATCACGCACAACTTTTATCCACAACAAGTCAATTTGATGGAAACACAGCTCTGGTGGGAAAATGCACATATGCAGATTTTAGAATTGGTTGGAAACTTAGACAAGCAACTAACCAGTCACGGAAGGGGGACTTGTAGAGAGAGATTGCAAAATCCAGGCACAGCTGCTCTCTTTGCTCTTCAAGTGTTTGCATTGCTAGTGTCTCTAGTGCATCGGTGTACCTCACATATGCAGTGCCCAGGATGATGCGGCAAGCACACTTTTGGATGTGCTCAAGCTGGTCTGAGAGGGATTGGGATAATGAGCTATTCCAAGCTGTGAAGTCAGAAAAAGGCACCATCTTCTTATTTTAGTATTTACAATCTATGCACTTCTGGATCAATCAATACATTTTCGGACTGAATACAATTTACATTTCATGTCCTGAGGTTTCTTATGGGCTATTTTAACAGAATAAATGCAGTCGTTATTTATTATGGAATATTTATACTATTGAAATATCAACGGTCAAAATGTCAGCCATGGCCATTCTAGTAATTATAGAATTCCGGCACACAGAGGGTTAACGATTAACTAGAAATAACTCAAGAAGGCTTCGGGATTTGAGTGTGGCCAAGACCCAAGATGCTATACAGAGTTAAAGACAAATCACAGTGGCACGTTTTTTTCAGAGCCTGTGCATTAGGGTCCTGCTTTGTCTGCACTCATGCCCCCTACTGCTCTCTGAGTGTCTATCTGGATGACTGTGTTCAGACCCAGACCTAATGCACCTGACCTCCTTTTCTTAATGGAACTAGACTTTTTAGATTTACTCAAGGATGTAACCTCTTGTTCTCCTGCACATCTGACAGAAATCAAGGTAGCAAGCTAGCTACACACATGGCTTGCAGATTTTGTCCTCTATAAAATCTTATATACAGTTGAAGTCGGAAGTGTACATACACTTAGGTTGGAGTCATTAAAACTCGTTTTTCAACCACTCCACAAATTTCTATAGTTTTGTCAAGTCGGTTAGGACATCTACTTTGTGCATGACACAAGTAATTTTTCCATCAATTGTTTACAGACAGATTATTTCACTTATAATTCACTGTTTCACAATTCCAGTTGGTCAGAAGTTTACATACACTAAGTTGACTGTGCCTTTAAACAGCTTGGAAAATTCCAGAAAATGATGTCATGGCTTTAGAAGCTTCTGATAGGCTAATTGACCTCATTTGAGTCAATTGGAGGTGTACCTGTGGATGTATTTCAAGGCATACCTTCAAACTCAGTGCCTCTTTGCTTGACATCATGGGAAAAGCAAAATAAATCAGCCAAAACCTCAGAAAAAATTTGTAGACCTCCACAAGTCTGGTTCATCCTTGGAAGCTATTTCAAATGCCTGAAAGTAACACGTTCATCTGTACAAACAATAGTACGCAAGTATAAACACCATGGGACCACACAGCCGTCATACCGCTCTGGAAGGAGATGCGTTTGGTCTCCTTCCTGAGATGAACGTACTTTGGTGAGAAAAGTGAAAATCAATCCCAGAACAGCAGCAATGGACCTTGTGAAGATGCTGGAGGAAACAGGTACAAAAGTATATTTATCCACAGTAAAAACTATTCCTATATCAACATAATCTTAAATGTTGCTCAGCAAGGAAGAAGCCACTGCTCCAAAACTGCCTGTCTCGCCCTGACCATAGTTTGCTTTGTATGTTTCTATGTTTTGTTTGGTCAGGGTGTGATCTGAGTGGGCATTCTATGCTGGAGGTCTAGTTTGTCTGTTTTTGTGTTTGGCCTGATATGGTTCTCAATCAGAGGCAGGTGTTAGTCGTTGTCTCTGATTGGGAACCATATTTAGGTAGCCTGTTTTGTCATTGTGGGTTGTGGGTGATTGTCTATGTGCAGTGTTTGTGTCAGCACATTTCATATATAGCTTCACGGTCGTTGTTCATTTATTGTTTTGTTCAGTTTTCTTTGTTTTCATCATCCTTTAAAATGATGCATTCACACCACGCTGCGCTTTGGTCCGCTTCTTACGACGATCGTGACAGAATCACCCACCACAAAAGGACTAAGTGGTGTGGTAATGATCAGCAGCAGCAGTGATGTCAGGATTTCTGGACATGGGAGCGAGATCTGGACTGTGTCACTACTTGGGATGAGATAGACAGGTGGGCGGTCGACCCAGGGAGAGTGCTGGAGCCCGCCTGGGATTCTCTGGAGCAATGTGAGGAGGGATACCAGCGAATGGAATCAGCACGGCGGCGCGGTAGGAAGCCCTAGAGGCAGCCCCAAAAATGTATTGGGGGGGCACACAAGGAGTGTGGCGAAGCCAGGTAGGATACCTGCGCCAACTTCCTGTGCTTACCGGAGAGCAAGAGAGACCGGGCAGGCACAATGTTATGCTGTGGAGTGCACGGTGTCCCTGGTGCAGGTGCATAGCCCGGTGCGGTACATTCCAGCTCCTCGTATCGACCGGGCTAGAGTGGGCATCGAGCCAGGTGCCATGAAGCCGGCTCTACGCATCTGGTCTCCAGTGCGTCTCCTCGGGCCGGCATACATTGCACCAGCCTTATGCATGGTGTCCCCAGTTCGCCAGCACCGCCCAGTGCGGCCTATTCCACCTCTCCGCACTGGTCGGGCTACGGGGAGCATTCAACCAGGTAAGGTTGGGCAGGCAGCCTGTTTTGAATGGCATAAATCCTCTTCCAACGTAGCTCCTCGGTGCTCAAGAGCTCCAATGCGCCTGCACGGTCCGGTCTATCCAGTGCCACCTCCACGCACCAGCCCTCCGGTGGCAGCCCCTCGCACCAGGCTGTCTCTCAGTCTTCTGCCTACAGGGTCTCCCGTCTGTCCAGAGCTGCCAGAGTCTCCCGTCTGTCCAGAGCTGCCAGAGTCTCCCGTCTGTCCAGAGCTGCCAGAGTCTCCCGTCTGTCCAGAGCTGCCAGAGTCTCCCGTCTGTCCAGAGCTGCCAGAGTCTCCCGTCTGTCCAGAGCTGCCAGAGTCTCCCGTCTGTCCAGAGCTGCCAGAGTCTCCCGTCTGTCCAGAGCTGCCAGAGTCTCCCGTCTGTCCAGAGCTGCCAGAGTCTCCCGTCTGTCCAGAGCTGCCAGAGTCTCCCGTCTGTCCAGAGCTGCCAGAGTCTCCCGTCTGTCAGGACCTGCCAGAGTCTCCCGTCTGTCAGGACCTGCCAGAGCCGCCAGTCTGCCAGGACCTGACAGAGCCGTCAGCCAGCCTGGACCTGCCAGAGACGCCAGCCAGCCAGGAACTGCCAGAGACGCCAGCCAGTCCTGAGCTACCCTTTAGTCCTGAGCTGCCCCTCAGTCCCGAGCTGCCCCTCAGTCCGGAGCTGCCCCTCAGTCCGGAGCTGCCCCTCAGTCCAGTGGGACCCTTTAGTGGGGTTGCCAGTCCAAGGTCGGTGGCGAGCGTCACCGTTCCTAGGAGGCCACAGAAGCGGACTAAGACTATGGTGGAGTGGGGTCTACGTCCAGCACCAGAGCCGCCACCGCGGACAGATGCCCACCCAGACCCTCTCCTATAGATTCAGGTTTTGCGTCCGGAGTCCGCACCTCCGGCACCCTGGGGCCAGGCTCCTCCTGTGGGGGGGGGTGTACTGTCATACCCTGACCATAGTTTGCTTTGTATGTTTCTATGTTTTGTTTGGTTAGGGTGTGATCTGAGTAGGCATTCTATGTTGGATGTCTAGTTTGTCTGTTTCTGTGTTTGGCCTGATATGGTTCTGAATCAGAGGCAGGTGTTAGTTGTTGTCTCTGATTGGGAACCATATTTAGGTAGCCTGTTTTGTCATTGTGGGTTGTGGGTGATTGTCTATGTGTAGTGTTTGTGTCAGCACATTTCGTATATAGCTTCACGGTCGTTGTTCATTTAATGTTTTGACCAGTTTACTTTGTGTTTTCGTCATCCATTAAAATTATGCATTCACACCACGCTGCACTTTGGTGCACTTCTTACGAAGATCCTGCCAAAAAAAAGCCAGAATACGGTTTGCAACTGCACATGGGGACGAAGATCATACTTTTTGGAGAAACGACACTGCCAAAAAAAAAGCCAGAATACGGTTTGCAACTGCACATGGGGACGAAGATCATACTTTTTGGAGAAACGTCCTCTGGTCTGATGAAACAGAAATAGAACTGTTTAGCCATAATGGCCATTGTTAGGTTTGGAGGAAAAAAGGGGAGGCTTGCAAGCCGAAGACCACCATCCCAACCGTGAAGCACGGGGGTGGCAGTATCATGTTGTGGGGGTGCTTTGCTGCAGGAGGGACTGGTGCACTTCACAAAATAGATGGCATCATGAGGCAGGAAACAGGAGGAAGCAGGAGTACACCTTGCGACTGTGTCAGCGTGCACTGCCACAAGAGTCACTCGTGCACAACAAGGACACTCCTGTCGGCCAAACCCTCCCCTAACCCGGACGACGCTTGGTCAATTGTGCGCCACCCCATGGGTCTCCCGGTTGCGACAGAGCATGGACTCAAACCCAGAATCTCTTGTGGCAGAGCTAGCACTGCGATGCAGGGCCTTAGACCACTGCACCACTCGGGAAGCATTCAAAGAAAATAACCCCTACCTATTAAGAAAGTATACCAGTTTCATTTGAGGACCAGGATGTTGACAGCTGTTGGTATTGCCCTCAGGTTGCCTGTTTCTGGTCTCAAGTTCAGAAATGGCTGAAAATGCATAACATTATGCTTTTGAACACAGGGTGTGACATTGTTACTAATTTGTAAATAAAGCCAGTTTGTTATTTAGAATTATTTACAGTGGGTTAACAGTGTGTTTACTGCCTTGTTCAGGAACTCAAGGATTCGATCCAGCAACCTTTCGGTTATTGGCCCAACGCTCTAACTAACTAGGCTACCTGCTTTCATTAATAAAATCATTATAAAAAAACTGTTAGGTTCTAATTATCATAGTAAGAACTCGACGGACACTATGAAAGCTTAAACCAAGTTTATTCGCACATTGGGTCAATACAGCTGCATCAGACAAATACATTTTTTCACACAAGCACTGATATTTAACCCCTTCTCCCAGGCTGAGTCTCCTCCTACCATCTGAACAGCCAATGCATCGCTGTTGCTAGACAGAACCTTAGTGATATCTGTTCTTCCTCACTTCATCTGACCTGACCTCTACCCCAAAGTGCTCACTCCTCCCCAACTCAAGGCTGTCATGTTGATTGGTACCAGACTGTCTCTTCTCCTCCCAGAGGATCCCTCCCATAGGATCCCTGATGGCTAACAATAACATATCCTGACATAATGTAAACGTTATACCTTACCCTCTCTTCCTCAGTGACATGAATAAGTATATTTCATATTCTCAGAACCCAACAGTCCACCCTCTTGAACAATAGTTTCCTACTGTTCAACTTCCATATTCTTGGAAATTACTTATAAATGAACAAACAATGATAACAACACGTGAACAAAAGATAAAACATGATTAACATTCACAGTGAGGTTTACAACCTCAGACTTATGGCCTCTGTCCTATAATCACACCATGAACACTCTCTTATTTCCATTTTCCATAGAACACTGATAATAACGTGTCCAGTGGATCTGTTGCCTTCTCCCAGTTCAACGTTCTCTTTCTGGTCCCTAAGAGTTATAGCACAAGACTTGGAAAGCAAAAATAAACACAAGACATAACAGCATTAATAATGTGTTAAGATATGCACAATGCATGAAAATCCTAATTTTGATAACATGACAATTCCCACTCTCTCTTCGCCTGACTATGCCTTCAGGATACTTTTCTGCTGAGTCTGGCAAAAATTAAAGCCATAAAAATCCTACTCATCCTTCCGCCCAGTCTTCCCCGTCAGACCACAGGATCCAAGAGGTGTTCCCAAGCCATGTCATTCTCACTTTGCTCCCCATCACCATCTTTGCCACCTGATGGGCACGTCACCTGATAGTCACGTCACCTGATAGGCACGTCACCTGATAGGCAAGTGCGTATCCCTAATCAAGCTCACCCATTATGCAGCTGGACCTCACTTCACGTGAGAACTGTGAACCCACCGAGTAGAGACATGGCCATCTTTATCGCTGCAGGTGCTATGAGTACTGTGTGTGGACCAGACCAGTGCTGTCCCAATTCCCCCACCTGGTGTATCTTGATGTACACTCAATCTCCAGATTTTTACCTTGTCAGCCCATGCACTCGGTTATCACCTGCTCCTCATCTGCTGCTTTCACCTGAGGATATTCATGGTTCATGGGTCATTTCCTGACAGCATAGACTCCCCCTTTATGGCCAAATCACTAATTTGTGACATTTGAATAACAGCCCCCGGTACCCCCATCGGTCTCCCAGTTACCAGCTACCAAGCCATATGGCATGAGTCCTCATAAACGGATATCCCAACAATGCTACTAAAGTAACCCCTGCTACTACTGACACTGCATATGACGCATACCTCAAACTCCCTCATTTGCGCCATATCCAATTCCATGCTGTTACCATAGCCTCCTTTAATTACTGTCCCTACAGTGACTGCAGTGAGTAACTACTGCATGGAGTCTGTCAAGTGTTCACCAGCTGTTAGAAATTGGGAAAGCGATTAACGAGTTGGAAGAATATCCAACCTAACAAAACTCTGAGTCTCAGGTTTCTTGAAAGTCTACCATAGTGTCTGAAATGCCAACACTATCGCTTCTACTCTCACCATGATCTGTGTATGTGTAACGTTCAATTTAACATAATAGTCCCTATATTGTGCACAGTTAGCTGTCCTCCCTCTCTTATGAGCTATTTCCAGTCGGAAGTTTACATACACCTTAGCCAACTACATTTTTACTCAGTTTTTTTTTACAATTCCTGACATTTAATCCTAGTATAAATTCCCTGTAATGGGTCAGATAGGATCACCGCTTTATTTTAAGAATGTGAAATGTCAGAATAAAAGTAGAGAGAATTATTTATTTCAGCTTTGATTTCTTTCATCACATTCGCAGTGGGTCAGAAGTGTACATACACTCAATTAGTATTTGGTAGCATTGCCTTTACATTGTTTAACTTGGGTCAAACTTTTCGGGTAGCCTTCCACAAGCTTCCCACAATAAGTTGGGTGAATTTTGGCCCATTCCTCCTGACAGAGCTGGTGTAACTGAGTCAGGTTTGTACACCTCCTTGCTTGCACACTCTTTTTCAGTTCTGCCCACACATTTTCTATAGGATTGAGGTCAGGGCTTTGTGATGGCCACTCCAATACCTTGACTTTGTTGTCCTTAAGCCATTTTGCCACAACTTTGGAAATATGCTTGGGGACATTGTTTATTTGGAAGACCCATTTGCGACCAAGCTTTAACTTCCTGACTGATGTCTTGAGATGTTGCTTCAATATATCCACCTAATTGTCCTATTCATGATGCCGTCTATTTTGTGAAGTGCACCAGTCCCTCCTGAAGCAAAGCACCCCCACAACATGATGCTGCCACCCCCGTGCTTCACGGTTGGGATGGTGTTCTTCGGCTTGCAAGCCTCCCCCTTTTTCCTTCCAACATATCGATGGTCATTATGGCCAAACAGTTGTATTCTTGTTTCATCAGAACAGTACGTTTCTTCAAAAAGCACAATCTTTGTCCCCATGTGTAGTTTCTAACCGTAGTCTGGCTGTTTTGGAGCAGTGGCTTCTTCCTTGCGGAGCGGCTTTTCAGGTTATGTTGTTATAGGACTCGTTTTACTGTGGATATAGATACTTTTATACCTGTTTCCTCCAGCATCTTCACAAGGTCTATTGCTGTTGTTCTGGGATTGATTTATTTGCACTTTTCGCAACAAAGTACGTTTATCTCTAGGAGACAGAATGCGTCTCCTTCCTGAGGGGTATGACGGCTGTGTGGTCCCATGGTGTTTATAGTTGCGTACTATTGTTTGTGCAGATGAATGTGGAACCTTCAGGCATTTGGAAAAGTGACTTGTGTCATGCACAAAGTAGATGTCTTAACCGACTTGCCAAAACTATAATTTGTTAACTTCTTGGTGACAGGGGGGCAGCATTGAGTAGCTTGAATGAATAAGGTGCCCAGAGTAAACTGCCTGCAACTCTGTCCCAGATGCTAATGTATGCATACTATTAGTAGTATTGGATAGAAAACACTCTGGATAGAAAACAAACTGTTTGCATGATGTCTGTGAGTGTAACAGAACTCATATGGCAGGCAAAAACCTGCGACAAATCCAAACAGGATCTGAGGTTTTTAGTTTCATTTAAGTGATTGCCTATCCAATATGCTGTGTCTATGGGGCCAAATTGCACTTCCCAAGGCTTCCAGCAGATGTCAAAAGTTGTTTGAGGCTTCTATTGTGGAAGGGTGTCGAATAAGAGCTGTTTCAAAAAGTGGACTAGGCTGAGGCCAATCAGTTGTTTACTGCGCTGTCACACGGGCGCGCCGTCCCTTCTTTTTCCTCTGTAATGAATACGCTATTGTCCGGTTGGAATATTATTGAAGATGTATTATAAAAAGACCCAAAAGGAGTGATTTTAAACATTGTTTGACATGTTTCTACAAACTGTAATGGAACTATTTTGACTTTTGGTCTGGATTTTGCGCTCGCGCATTGTGCCTTTGGAATAATGAATAGTGAACGAGCGAACAAAATGGAGGTATTTGGACATAAATATGGATGTAATCGAACAAAACAAACATTTATTGTGGAAGTGGGAATCCTTGGGAGTGCATTCCGACTAAGATCAGCAAAGCTAAGTGAAGATTTATAATGCTATTTATGACTTTTGTTGACTCTACAGTTTGGCTTGCTTTTGTGGCTGAACCTGTTCTCAGATTATTGAATATTGTGCTTTTGCCTTAAAGCTTTTTTGAAATCTGACACAGCGGTTACATTAAGAACAAGTTTATCTTTAATTCTATGTAAAACATGTAAAACATGTATCTTTCATCAAGGTTTATGATGAGTATTTCATGTGGCTCTCTGCAATTTCTCCGGATGTTTTCTGAACATGGCGCCAATGTAAACTGAGGTTTTTGGATATAAATATGAACTTGATCGAACAAAACATACATGTATTGTGTAATATTGAGTCCTGGGAGTGTCATCTGATGAAGATCGTCAAAGGTTAGTGATTAATTTTATCTATATTTCTGCTTTTTGTGACACCTCTCTTTGGTTGGAAAATGTCTGAATGTTTTCTGTGACTAGTTGCTGACCTAACATAATGATTTTCTGCTTTCACCGAAAAGCCTTTTTAAAATCGGACACTGGGGTTGGATTAACGAGAAGTGTATCTTTAAAATGGTGTAAAATATTTGAATGGTTGAGGAATTTTAACTATGAGATTTCTGTTGTTTTGAATTTGGCGCTCAGCAATTTCACTGGCTGTTGGCGAGGTGGGACGTTAGCGTCCCGAACGATCCCAGAGAGGTTAACAAGAAATTTGTGGAGTGGTTTAAAAACTAGTTTTAATGACTCCAACCAAAGTGTATGTAAACTTCTGACTTCAACTTTACATAGTCTCTGGGATTGATACCATTCTACCACCACAACCTTAATTTATGAGCCCCCACAGATCTCCACCGCAGTCATATTCCATCCCACTGAACAGCCCAATGTAAACATTCTGTCTGAACCCCAGGGCTCATGTGTACCTCGCCTCCTGCTACAGATACATTTACACATATCATTCCATCTAACCCATAACACAATAGTCACTACTCCTAACTCTCTCCTACAGGTATAAACATACTACAACATTCCCAAATCAATTAGTCAACATACATCAGTCTCTCCTCTTGAACAATGATCACTCTTATGTTCCACGAAACCTAAAAGCATATTGACTTGAAAAGGAAAAAGAAAAAAAGTACATGTTTAATAATTTCACACCACACTTGATGCGACTAAAACTGGGGACAGAACCATCCTTCCTCGTCGTTCTATACCCATGTGATGTTGGTCTCCCTGCCGTCTGCTTCATTTTCATCATTGGTTGTTAACGCAAAACACAGACTATGAGCCTTGTTTGCAATTAATTGTACCGTATCATCCAACAATTGAAGCGATATAACATAAAAATTCTGATGACATGGTAAAACAAAAGAAAAAAAAAACTTCATGGTTGACCCAAGCTATCATCCATTGAGTTCTCTAATAACCTCCCTGTCGGAGGACACTTAAAGATAAGGTTTCTAGAGCCTCCCTAGGCCTAATACATTTGAGCAGTGCCTCCACCCATCACCGTTTGAAAGCAACTCTCTCTCGCTGTATCCGAATCATAACTACAACATTTAATACATTATCCAACCCAAATTCAGTCCTTAGTACTTTACTTTCAGGTTGAGAAGCTTGAATTTGAGTCATACTAACACACACCATCTCGGTTACAATGTACATTTATAAACGAAACCTTTCATTGCCGGTAATAACTCTTCTCATTACAGCCCTCCTTTGTCCCTGTTTTTTCCTGTCGCGAGTGGCCTGGAAATGAAAGATCGGTATCTCAATGCATACTTAGTCTAAATTGTTCGTAGTGTGTAGACCCCCGCCCCCCCCCCCCCCCTTTCTCCCGGCACTTATCATTCTAGCGCGTCTTCTTCATATAGCGTTACAGTTCATCTTCCCAACGGCACATGTTAGCTTTTGCCTGTCACATTTGATGGCCCTTGATAATGTCCCGATTTTCAATATACAAATAGGGACATGAGAGAAATGTGTATGTTCTCTCTCCATGCTCACTCCACATGCATGGTCTCAGGACTCTGGTGCACTCCTGCCACTGGTACCCAGGTTAATGGCTCGGACTCAGATAGGAGTGTTAAAAGTCACTGTCGCGGAGGATCACGTGACCCTTGAACGAGATGGCGGCGTGAACTAAGAGCTCCGCACAAGTAGTTTCCAATTCCTAATCTTACCTCCACTTCAAGTTTAAACTCCTTTTAGCTTTAGTAAAAACGTCATGGCGGCTACAAGAGGCGACACTACAGGTGACATTTTACCCGGACTCGAGCATTAGCGACGGAAAAGGCCTCCAAGAAGAAGCTAGCTTCAGTAAAAGCTACCGCTATTAGCCAGGAGCAAGAGGACCCGGTCCCCCCCCCCCCCCCCCCCCAGGCCCAACAAATGCCAACCTTGCACTCTGTCGAAGACATCCTTTCTGAGTTGAGATCCCAACGTACTGAACTCAACATTAAATTAAGATGCCATTAACTCTCCGCTTAGTGCGATAGGGGGCAAGGTGACAATCCTGGAAAACGCTTTGCCTGACATCAACAAGATAACCATAAACGCGGGGCGCCTGGACGAGGCAGAGGGGCGAATCCTATCCATGGAAAACGTATTGACATATGCCATGGAAACAATAGCATATGCTAAAATAGAGCATCTGGAAGACAAAACAGAGAACCTGGAAAACAGGGGGCGAAGGAATAATTGTGTTCTATTAAATCTGGGCGAAAAAGAAGAGGGAAACATGCCACTGATCCGCTACCGGCAAGACAAACTTCCCGAGTGGCTCCACCTGTCCACCGACAGGCCCATAGAACTCAAGAGAGCTCACCGAGCACTGAGGCCCCCACCAGCAGCCAGACAACCACCGCGCCCAATCACCATACGTTTCCTGAGATTCACCAACAAGGATCGAGTCCCACAGGCGGTCGAAAATCAACACCATCACAGTGGGGAAACGCCAAACTCACTTTACACCAGGACCTGTCAGCTGGAATACCCTGAATGCACCGTGAGTTTGACGAGGTGAAGAAATACTCCATTGACCGAGGCATCTTCAGGGGATTCAAATACCCAAACGAGCTCAGGATTCTTCACCAAGGAGCCCTGCAACACTTCAAAACTCCCGAAGAGGCAAAATGTTTTTTGAAAGACAATCCTGGTCAATGAGAAATGGACCAACGACTAAATGTGATTAATGCTATTACTAAAGGAGGTAAGACAACATATAGCCGATATCCAAAGACCCACCCACCCCGCTAAATGTCAATATAGCCATCCAATCTATATTTATGTTCCTTTAGCTGAGAGGGATAGGCTCTATAGCCTAACCTAGGCCTACTAACGTTTCAGCCTACTTTTATTTCCCACTTTTTGTTGTTGTTATTACTATGTCCCTTGTGGGAGGTATATGTAGGCTGGGCTATTGATTTTATTTTCTCCCTCTTTTAATATGGTCTGGACGGGGGCTACGTTGTCATTTACTAAATGCAGGGCGGAGAGGATGAGGCATTTCTTTGGTGGGGAGGGGGAGACGTTGTGCGTTGCTAACTGTTCCTGTTTTTTGTTGTTGTTTTTTCGGAACACAGAATTGAGACTGGGCGGGGGGGGGGGGGCAATAGATCCAACGGGATGTGTCGAGTTGTTTGGGAACTCGGCTGGGGTGTTCAGAGATTGTTATTTTATGTACACCATTTATTTTCCTTTTATGTGAACGCAACTATTATCCACTTTTACCCAGAGATGACTTGCACTAAAGTTCGATTACTGTTCGATGACGATGACTAGTACCTTAAATCTATTGACATGGAACTACCATTGTCTAGGTCATGCAATAAAACGGAAAAAGATACTATGTGCTCTAAAAAAGGAAAAAGCAGACATCGCGCTATTACAAGAGACACACCTCTGTGATGCCGAACATGCCAAACTCCGCAGAGCTTGTGTGGGACAGGTGCATTTCTCATCTTTCAAATCAAACACTAGATGTACAGCCGTACTTATCCATAAGAATGTTCCATTCATAATTGACAAAAACATATCTGATCCGGAGGGGAGATTTATTTTGATAACTGGGTCACTGTATGGTCAACCAATTACTATCTTAAATATATACGCCCCTAACACAGATACTCCTGCTTTCATGTCAAATATGATAACCCTGTTCAATGAGCATTGTGTTTCCTTTGGCGTGGTGGCCGGAGATTTTTATTGTACCCTTAACCCAACCCTAGACAAATCATCTCAAGTCGAAAATAAAAATAAAAGAGAGCGGCACACTCTTGGAGCTCAGATGCAAAAATGTAATACCAACGTTTCGACAGCCAAGCTGTCTTCATCAGGGTATAATCACAAACACTGCGGGATGACTCGTTTATATAATGTCAAAGGACACATGTGTCTGTAATCATGGCCAGGAGTGGCCTAATATCATTGGTTAATAATCAAATATTAAAATGTCATACAAAGAACAGCATACAAACAAATGGATAGCATACGATCATAGATTAATTTGACTATACAAGTTTACACACAATTACAATGGCAAAGTCACAATAATCACAAGAATGGCTTCAGATCAAAGTCTACGTTGAGACCGAAGGGCGCAAGGGTCTTTAAATTAAAGATCCAGGCAGCCTCTCGTTTTAACAATAAATTATCAAGGTCACCCCCTCTCCTAGGGAGGGTGACATGTTCGATGCCAATATAACGCAGAGACGAAATCGAGTGGCCTGCCTCCAAGAAGTGGGCCGCAACTGGATAAGTCAAGTTCTCATACGTCTTCCTTTCACTATGTGAACGTTCCCTGTCCCGCTGACGCTTGTATGGCAGCACTTCATTTGAATGCAGCAAGCTCCATTCCTACTTTACACTTATTCTTCCAATGTTGGATAGTCCCACATCTAAAACAGGGAGCTATCTCCCTACTCTTGAAACATTTTTTGCTACGTTTCTTTGTCTTACCTTGGCCATTGAAACCACTGTTAGTGACTTTCACTGTGGCCTTATTAACCCCTTGCACATCTGCGAAGTGAGCGGAGTTATAATATTCCACTCTCAAAACATTTCATCCACAACCCCCCACAATTTTCGTTTTGATCACAGGTTTCAAACTTGCCATCAAAGCTGAAGTGCAATTTCTATCAATGCACTCCCGTACCCAGTCTTTCTGTGGCTGAGTATTTCTACTAATTCCGGGTTTATCAGTTTGTATTTTTTGTTGGTAGAATGCTGACATCAAAACGTTGGTATATTGAGCTTTTGATTCGGTTTTATGTCATTGTGCCAAGTCATAATTGCCTCCCTCCCAAAATGCTGATGTTTAGTTATGGATCCACAAATTATTGTGGGAATAAATATCACTGAATTACAGAAATATTGGAACAAAGCTGTCTAATGAAGGTAAACAAATTGTTGCTTACTTACTTACAATACTATTTCAAACATACACGGTGACGATCTACAGCACTATTATGGTTATTCGCAGGTACAGTACAGTAGCTGGACAATAGACTTGCCTAGAAGGAGGGTAGGGGGAGAATTCTATCGTCAAATGTATTTCTTAGTTAGGTTGGCTGTATCACACCCGGCCGTGATTGGTTGCAATTTCAGTTTAATCCACCAGTAAAGACAAAACTAATAATACAACAAAAATTATTATTATGTATCACATCCGACCGTGATTGGGAGTCCCATAGGGAAGCGTTCAATTGGCCCAGCGTTTCTCTCCCTCTAAAAACAGAAATAAATGTTTTGGCCTTTACAAATATAATTTTGGCCTTTATTCTGATTACAGTCGCTCACCTTCGTTTTTTATTTATTTTGTTTTTACAAAATAACCTCCAAAATATTGTTATATAATATCAAGTTGATGGCACAGTCATATAGCCTGGCACCTACATAAAGCTGAGTGACTCACTCATTCATGGCTTTGGAACAAAATAAATAAGTACCAACATTCTTTCTGATAATCTTTAATAAAAAAATGCTTTGGTTATCCTTTTATCCTTTCCTTTTAATGGGAGCTCAACTTACCAAGTCATTTACAAGACCATACATTAGATTGACATTATTTAGCTGCAGGTTCCATGATGAGAAACATTTCTAATGAAACCACTGATTTCTAGTATTCTAAACTGCGAGATGGAATCAGTCAACAAAAACTGAAAGCTGTACGCCCGTGCAATGTATCTTGTCATTTTAAAGGTAAAGTTTTATGGATATATTGTGAATGGAACTTCTCTATGTCTATATGTCAAATGTGCAAAAAATGAATTGTTTACCTGGACATCATGTACAGTATTATAATAGCCCATTATGGGCTATTAGCAGGACAATATACCTTTACCAACACCTCTCTGTATTTTGATACTTTGTGGAAGGGTCCTCCCGAGTGGCGCACTACAAAATGCATTGCTACAGATGTAGGTTCAATACCTGTTCCGGCCGCCACCCGGAGACCTTTGAGGCGGCTTTTGGTTTTAATTTAGATTCCTCCAATCCCCAATATGTAATTATTGGCGGAGAGTCACGTCATATTTTCCTATATACTGTAGGCCTACCGTAGGTGACATGAGTCTCACTAGTGTTGAGTAATGTGCTGTTAGAAGTGGTGTAGGTCTTATTTATTTAAAGAGCATATTGAAGTTAAAAGCAATAGGATTTGAAGCACTAGCCTACAACTATTTTAGTACCGTTTCATGCTGCTCTGAGACAAGCATGGGGACTGGTCTTGATAAATCAGAGATTTTTATTTTGAGTGAATTTCTGCTTGGGTATTGGTTAGACTGCAATTATAGAATTAGGGTGTCAAAATGTTATTCTCTTAGTGTAACCTTTATTTAACTAGGCAAGTCAGTTAAAAACAAATTCTTATTTACAAGGACGGCCTACTCCTTCCTCCCCATCAGGGAATTCAACCCCAGTCTCTCACATGACACAGGGATTCTTTAGCTAAATAGCCAAGTACTGTAGCCTACTCCCGACTGTCACATTGTACAAGCACAATATTTTCTGTTCCATCCTAATGGAACCCCAATGGGTTTTTCATTTTTCTTGGAATAAAAACATAATATACCATAATATTAATCAAATTAATTAAGCAAAATTTCTTAAAATTAGTCACATATACTATGTTCTCACAAAAAAGGTTTTAAACTCTCTAGTACAGCCACTATTGAAGGCTATCAAATGCTTCTCAAAGATGGTAGTCAAACTAGCACTAACTAGCATTAATGGTACCAGTGGTTCACACTTAAATGACGAACACTGTAGATTGAAATTGTTTGTTAAACATCACAGCATATTTGAAAGATGTATGGTGCATAGAAATCCGAAGAGATAGGTAGGAGGGGCTGAGGGAAGCTGAGGGTTGGGATGTGGAATTAGAGACAAGTGGAGGTGCTGGGCGGGGGATAGAATGAAGGTCAAAGATAAAAGTATAAAAAATAAAGTCAAAATAAAACAACAAAAAGTAAGTTTGAATGACACTGAGGGGCAGTGTTTTTACAGCTAATGCCTGTTTGCTTGAGGCTGATGCCTTAAACAAAAGTAGGGTGTGTGGTTGGTCGGGTTGGTCAATTTGAGCTAATTAGCAACTTTTCAACTACTTACTACTTATGAGCTACTTTGCAACTAGTTAGCATGTTAGCTAAAACTCCCCCTAACCTTAACCCTTCCCCTAATGCTAACCTTAACCCTTTTAGCTAAACCTTTTCCTAACTCTAACCTTAAGCCTTTAACCTAACTCATATACGTTACCCTAACCTTAACCCCTTACACCTAGCCTAGCTAACGTTAGCCATCTAGTAACCTAGCTAGAATTTGTAACATATCATACGTTTCGCAAATACGTAACATAGTGTGTTTTGAAAATGTGGAACATATTCATCGTTTTTCAACAAATTGCAATTCGTAATATATCATACAACATTTTTATTTATTTTACCTTTATGTAACTAGGCAAGTCAGTTAAGAACAAATTCTTATTTTCAATGACGGCCTAGGAACAGTGGGTGAACTGCCTGTTCAGGGGCAGAACGACAGATTTGTACCTTGTCAGCTCGGGGGTTTGAACTTGCAACCAACCTAACCATTTAAAGGAAATTGAAGCCGCTTTTCATAATATATCAGCTAAATGGAACCACAAAGGAAAGCCTGTCAATCCATGTCAGTCAACGGCACATTATTGACCAACCACAAAAGTTCTGGAGTGACTCAGCATACTGCTCCTGCGTCCTGTTTCCGGGATCATTACTCAACTTTAAACAGTCAATTAGTAACCTTTTTGTTCCTCTTATTCCTGTTTGTCACCCCCTCGCATGTTTGGATGATGTTGTTTCAAAAACAAACATAAAAAATGCATAGACTTGTCAGGATGAACACTGAATGTATTATTAATAGGTGAAGAAGATCTTTCGCCTGTGTCTCCGCAGCAGATGTACATGTATCAAACCAATAAGTTTTTGATGCTACAAGTCATGTATACCAAGGTGATGCTCAAAGGGGGCCCTATACTACAAATGTGTATTTATCTATTCCCCACAAGCAGTGTAATATACATTTACGAATATGTACCTACAGTAGCTACATATCTACATTAAATGCGTAGGCCTACTGTAATAGTATTGGGATGCAATCATAAGCATTACATAACAAGTTTATCAATACTAATGAGCTTATGTCAACAATTGTAGGTACAGTTATACATGTTGTGTAATATAAACAATGCAATTGTTTATTGATGAATGTCAATGCAATAATTACATACTTTAACTTTGGCCATACTTACATACCACTCTCAGAATAATAGTCAAGCAATCACTGCAATGGAACTCATCCCTGTACATCACAGGAGGCTGCTGAGGGGAGGACGGCTCATAATAATGTCTGGAACGGAGAAAATGGAATGGCATCAAACACATGGAAACTATGTGTTTGATGTATTTGATACCCTCCACTCATTAATTTAATGAGAGCACAACTCATTTCACAATTATTCCCAATACTACACTGCAGAGTCATCTATTAAACAGGCTTTACCAACAGGAATGATTGCTTTTGGGACAGGGAAACAACTTGGTCCAGAGCAAACTATCCTGAGGGGTATACTATGATGCTAGCTAGATCTACACAGGACTCAAACAGCATGTGGAACTGCAGCCCTTCAGGACCTCCTATGAAGAACATTGACTCAGTGGAGGATCCTCAGAGGAAGGCGAGGACCATACTACTCAGTGAATTTCATACAAATAAAAATAGTGAAACATTAATAAAGTTATCCTTTTTAGATAAAACTGTACTAAAAATATTCTAATGTCACCAAATAACTGATTAAAACACAATGTTTTGTAATGACAACAGCACTCTGTAGGGAAGCACCATGGTGTAGCCAGAGGACAGCTATTTTCTGTACTCCTCTGGGTACAGTGCCTTCAATGCAAAACCTAGGAAGCTCATGGTTCTCACGGTATAACTGCTAAATGGATTTCTGTACTACTACTGTGTGATTGTACACATAGATTGGATTGGGGTTTACTAAGGCGTTAGTTTTATTAGCTATGTTGACTATAATGTTAGCTAATATGGTGACAACATTGTAGGCTGTGTGTAACGGTTATGGTATGAAGGTTTGGCTTGGAGAGGTTTTATTGCCTGGTCACAGACAGCTGTTGTGTTGTGCACTGAAGTCCTCAAGTGAAGGGAAACTGTGAGAAAAGGAGAGTGCGTAGATGTGAGGATGCTGTTTGTATGGCTGCTATGAAAGTGAATTGTGTGTGCGGATGATCAGGGGTGTATTCATTCCGCCAATTCTGTTGCAAAACTTTTCTTAAACAGATGCAAACGAAATTAAACAGGGATGGATCTACCCGAATTTGTTTTGCAACAGTTTGGACAAATGATTACACCGTAGATCAGCTTGATGCACGCAAGAGTGTTCAAAGCAGTATTGAATATGTAATTGTCTGTCACCTTGATTACTCCAATGTGTTTCTCTACCTGTGCACCTACGTTATAAACTTTAATTTATAGGCTAGGTTGTAGCATCCACATGATGGATATAGGGAAATTCGAAAAGCTATTGATGCTACTGTACATTGAGCTGGGTGAGTGCAATATGAATGACAGCCAGTCATCCAAAATGCTTTAATAGAAATAAGGCCATGTTCATAAAAAAAATAAAAAAACGTCCTCCCTAATCTTAAACGGCACTGACCGCCACTGGTTTAGCTGTAATGGAAAGTTTGTATCCTGTATACAGTATATGACTGTGATATGTGGTTGTTTCACCTAGCTATCTTAAGATGAATGCACTTGTTGTAATTCTCTCTGGATAAGAGCATCTGCTAAATGACTAAAATGTAAAATGTAAATGTTTTACATACAGATCTCATATTACTCTATTGAGTTATTATTTAAATGTGTTATTTAATATTTATGTCACAAATGTATCATTTGTATATGTCTTTATACATTTTTTAGATGTGGTACATTTGACTGTGCAAAACCTAGCAGTACTACTTATATATCTGAGAGTGAGGCAGATGTATAGCATTTTGCAGCAAAACAAAATCATCAAGTGATTGATTTTAAACAAATTCAACACCATGCCATGATTAGATAGTGAAAAAACAACAATAGCTAATTTACCAACGTATCTGAAAATGGTTACATAGCGTTTTGGAATGAAACACTTCATATATTTATACTCCCCCTTCTTTCCACAGAGCTCACCTTCACCTGGATCTTTAATGAGTACCCATCCTTTGTGATGCAAGACACTCGTCGCTTTGTATCTCAAAAGACGGGTAACCTGTACATTGCCATGGTGGAGCCATCAGACGTGGGCAATTACACCTGTGTGGTGACCAACACAGTCACCAAAAGTAGCATTCAAGGCCCCCCCACCCCTTTAGTGCTACGTGTTGATGGTAGGGCTCTCAAAGTGTACCACTGGTGAACATTACACATGCTGTATCATCAAACGATTTCCAAACAGTAACATCATACTTTTTTACATTACTGTGTTCTTCAGTGAAGAGGTTTGTAAATAAATAACATAAGCGAACAAACCGCAAACAAACAAACACACTATTCAATATTGCAGCTCACCCACCTGAACTGGAATGCCTATTTTTTTTTAATGATATGTTAATTAAATGTGTATTATGTATGTTACCTGTTTATTACTACTCCTTTAGGTGTAATGGGTGAATATGAGCCAAAGATTGAAATCCAGCTTCCCGACGTCATACCTGTGGCCAAGAGTTCTACTGTCAAACTGGAGTGTTTTGCACTGGGAAAGTAGGTCCTAATCTGTATCACACTAGAATAACAGAGTTAAGATCATAATGTAAACTCATTCCACAGTAGGGCTGGGTCGATTAACTGAAAATTACAGACTTCCTCTTATCAAAACAATTTATCTTACATCGGTTATTTTCAGAGATTAGGCTACACGGTGTTTCTGCAGATTGTTTGGTTTCTGAACAGTAGTGTTCATTAACCTTTTTGACATAGCCTACCAAAAGACCAGAAGGTCTATGCTAGCAATTGTGGCTTGATGCCCTATTACTGGTTAGCTTGCAAAGTAAAGAGTTTATATTCTTGATCGGTCGACCATTTTTGGAGCTGCATATTTATTAATGGAAATCCTCTCTCTACAATTTGACGATTGCGCTGCATACTGTTCAGAAATCTGCTACCTCACTTGACAGTTTTTCAAGTCATCAGTCTCAAGTTGAGTCTTGAGGCTCTAAGTCAAGTCTTAAGTTATTATCTTTTCTATCAAGATGAGTCTCAAGTCAACAAATTTGCGACTTGAGTAGTCTATGTTATGTGGCTCGAGTCCACACCTCTGCCTATAAGCCAACCAATGACGGGTTTTTTTGTAGGAAATTACATTTACCATTGGATCCATTACATGGCTATCTAGCAAGAATATCATATTTAGAGTTAGCAATTTAGCTAATGTGTTTTTAGTTCCCACTTCCTTAGGTGGTGAATTATATAACATATAGGCTATAGGCCATAGGTTATAGAAGATCTAGTCAAATTCATCTCTAAATAGCCCAAATGATTATTCTGGATACTATTTTGGAATGTTGCACATAAAAATATCGATCATGGATTCCCTGCACATGTTAGATGAAATCTAACTTCTTGCCTTACTTCTTAATGACACTGGAAAAAGTTAGTCTAGAGCACTGCCACTAATGAAAAGTAACTGTGCATAAAAAAACACATTTATTTTTATTGAATTAATGGGCCAATTTATCATGATATTACTTTTTGTCCATATCGCCCTGCTCTATTCCAAAGCTTTAAATGTCTCCACTTGTGCTGCGGAATTGCTAGGTTTTTGTTGGCACAACTTGCTAGTATGTTGTCAAGTGGGCAGTTGTGAGTGGAGGTCACTGGTTTGAGCCATTGTACGGACAGTGCACCCAGATGGGGAGGAAGCTATACTGCTAAGCAGACATGCTGGGCTCCATCACACTAGTCACAAAACAAAATCAACCAGATGTTAAGCCTTGAGCATACTGTGTGATATGATTTATAGAGCAGTGTTTATTTAATTAACAAGACAGCATTGGACAGGGACGAGTTCATTGCTGGCTGGTTTCTCCTCTCAAAGACCGGCCCCTTCTTCCTCAATCTGCTGTAATATCATCAAATCACATTCCAAATGATCCTTCCAGCCAATGAACTATTTTAAGTCCCAACGCCGACTGGCCGGTTAAATAAACACATGTACAAAAACAGATACATTCACTTGAAAAGGGCTATTCAGGTTTTTACACTGTATTCTCTATTATTGTGTGTAACTAGCCCAGTTCCAACCATTAGCTGGAGAAGAGTGGATGGGGTAGCAGTTGGACGAAAGGTGGACGTGAACAAGGTCAGCGGAGTGCTCGAGATCCCCTACTTCCAGCAGGAAGATGCAGGCCTGTACGAATGTGTTGCTGAAAACTCCAAAGGGAGGAACTCGGTGAAAGGAAAGCTCTCTTTCTATGGTGGGTAAGAGTTACTCTGGGTTTTGTGTAGAGTTATGAAGAAAATTAACTGGGGGAAAAAAACTATGGAGTCATATTACACAACTTAATTTCCCTTCTCTTTCAGAAACCATCTTTTCATAAGAGGTATTTTTATGAAAATTCTGATGCAGCAAGGTTGAGTTCCCACTTTCTCAGAGATTTCTAAAATATTAGACTCCGATCCTCTTACCTCCTACTGTTGTAGATCATGAGGTAGCAAATAGCATCCACAGTGTGATGATGTTGCACAATTGTTCCAGTCATATCTGTAAAGAATTCACTGAAAAAGTAATTAATTATCAGTGTTATGTAAAATAGCTTGATGAAAAAAGTTTGCAAATAGTTTTTGGTAAAATGTCTTCCCCTATTATATTTGTTGTGAATCTGTAGCAGGCAGGTAGCCCCACCTGCAAACTTCAAAACCAGTGTCTGCCCTTGGCCTGAGAGGGATTTTCCTCTTGGTCTAATGGTCTAAGATGTTGGTTGCTTCTGTGGGAGACCTGGGTGCATATCCTGCATGTTACAAATGTTCAACACTTTTTTCTTTACTGGCTGTATAACTGCATCATATAGTGGAATGGGGTTGTAAATTAAGGTTTTATCATATTTCATTCTTGACAAGCTGTGCCAGGGGCTAAACAGAGGCTGTAGTGAGTCCTTAGAGATTTATGTATCCCTTCAGGGCCAGGTGATTTTTCAGTACTCAGACTGGACTTATGGCCCATTTACTGAGAAAGCTTTTAATGGCCACTCTGAAGGTTTTACAGTATTTCTGCCTATTATTTTATTGTTTATGCATTAGTGGAAGATCCCCACAAGGCTTTACAGAGGGGTGGGCTATAAAATCATGAATTTCCAATTTGTATTCAAAAGGAGATGTCTTTAATATGATAATACATTTTCCAGTACTAGTGGTTAGATAGAAACATATTGTACTTTGACAAAAACCTGACGTGGTCTTGATACTTTCTCCGTCTCTGAGTGGTGCATTGTGGAGGCTTGTTTGTCCTTGTAAGCTTTTAGTCTGTTTTCTTCTCCCAGCTACACTGACTGGCCTCTTGCCAGGTGATAAAAATCTCCTTTTGAACTCCCATAGACAGGAGCTTGTGGGGCATCCATCAGCTGTATAGAGGAATAAGATAATCAATATGGGGGATCTGGACTTGAAGCACAACATCCTCTGCTGCTGGCACAGGAACAATATGGGGCCCTCTCTTTCAATTTCGCTCTTAATTGCCCTTCAAAGTTCCATTAAGTGTAT
Organism: Oncorhynchus masou masou; assembly: GCF_036934945.1. NCBI lineage: Eukaryota > Metazoa > Chordata > Actinopteri > Salmoniformes > Salmonidae > Oncorhynchus > Oncorhynchus masou. The sequence continues at coordinate 30,167,053 of NC_088229.1, forward strand.
TAAATAAGATCCTGTTTCACAGGTTGGATGACATGAATAGGCCTGCTTTTGGATATAATTGACTTAAAAAGTACCCTCAAAGTTGTGTCTCCTTTCCATTACCTACTCTTTGGTGGTCTCATTTGTAATTCTTGGGGAGGTTGTCATTTTGTATTTTCTTCATACAATAATTCATTTTCAATTCACCAATGGTTGGGACTTGGATTCTTCCCAGTACATTCATCATACCGTAGACTTTTGTAAAATAAATTCAGTTGAGGAAAGGTTGTTTTTAAATAATGGAATTAAAGCCCTATTTCTTTCAAAAAGATGCAAAACAGTTCTTCATCCTTATAGGGTTGTCAAGAAACATTCACTTTGAACCATGAATTCAGCAAACCTATGTTAGAGGAGATAAGAAATACAAAGATAAATCATCAACATAAAACACCCCAAGTCCTTCTTGGCAACTAAGTCCAGATCTAAGTGATTGATTGAGTGCTATTGTAAGTTTTTGGACATGTCTCTGAAGAGTATAGTCTCCTCCAGAGAAGTGCTTCAAAATGTCTCACTACAATAAGCATGTTGGACAGGTGTAAAAGTGTTGGAGGTATTCCTTATGCCATTTTCATTTACATTTTGGTCATTTAGCAAATGCTCTTATCCAGAGTGACTTACAGTCAGTGCAATCAACTAAGGTAGGTAAGACAACCACATAGGCATTGCGAGTAAAAACGTTCTTCAATAAAACTTCTACAGTATCAGCAAAGTCAGTGCTAGTAATAAAATACAAATGCAAGTGTTAGTGCAAGAAAGATGAGTACAACATGACAATATGACAGCTATCATGACTCAACACAATATACTGTATATCAATCACTCAGGACTATGTACAGAACAGTCTCCCAATAATAGATTAAACTTAGTAGCTCATACAAATTTAACCCGTGTAGACATGGTACAGTACTCTTGTCGTTGTCTGTTTTCTCAGGTTTATCACAGGATACTAACAGTATATTAGCTACTAAATAACACAACAGAAACTTAGTTTACAAACTTGCTTGCATGCAAACACAAACACACAAAAACACACACCGAATAGGTGTCCTTGACCCCTTGGCCAGCATACAGTATTTATGTGTTAACTCAAAGGCCATGAGTCTGCCCCTATCCTTGTGGAAGATACAACCTGGTCTCAGGGCTTTGTATCATTTGGTACGTATGATTTATTCTCTTCATTTAGTATGATATGTTACATTACGTTAGGTCACATTATGAATGGAATAGCGGTCATACAATATCATATGATTTAAAAAACGTATATTATCATATGTCTTTCCCGGTCGTAAAATAGCATATGAATTGTATGAAGTAACACATATTACTTTTTGGAGGACATATAGTATTATACATCTTTTTCTGAGACAAGGTTGCTTGTTGCGTCATAACAACAAAGGACAATTACAAAGGACTTTTACAGGGAGAATTTATGGTAAGGTGAAATAAAGACAAAGGTTAGGATCATTTACATTAACCGTTTAGGAAACTAAAACGAAAAAGGTTAGAAAAATGTAGTTGAAAGGTTAGGAGAATTAAGTTAAGGTTAGGAAAAGAGTTTGGGGAAGGGTTAGCTAAAATGCTGCAGTTGTCACTGACATGACTCAAACACGCAACCTTTGAATTGCTAGACGGTTGCGGTGTAGGCCCACCCATCCTCCCCGACAAACCTCACTACTTACAGTACATTTATGTCTAAAGTAACTAAAGTCTAGAGACCATTAGTACATATCATATGTCTTGGAGGTGCACAACAATATGTATAGTATGCTTCGTATGGCTTTGAGGCCAGGCTGGAAGATAAGGGAGTAGTAATTTATGTGACACAAGAACCACCATTTTAAATGCACCACCATTTTCCAATAGATTTTCATTTCAAATTAGAAAATGGGGGCATCCTATAGTGTCATTAATGCTGCTGCCTTAGACTCACATCCACTTCACTTAGCAGTAATTCACAATAATGTGTCGAGTCAATATGAACTAACCTAAGCCAATCACCAATCTGTAAGCTTTTCATAAAAAATTGTTGCGACAAGAGAGCTGTATATGGGCTCTGCTATAGAACCTCTTATTGCTGTTTTTGTTTTTTTGCTTCTTTTGGGGTCAGATTTGGGTTAATGGGAAGTTGATTAATGAATTGCTTGGTTGGTTGCTTTATTAATTAACTAATTGCCTGCTTGGTTGATTAATTGATTTATGTTCACAACTGTAACCCATTTTCAATATTAAACCACCATCCAGAATCCCGGCAATGTTAATTCATTGAGTATACTGTGGACCTTGCAGCTCCCCCTCACCTGATCGAGGAGCCTCGGGATGCTCAGAAGCCAATCGATGACACCCTGGTGTGGGAGTGCAAGGCTAGTGCCAAGCCGAAGTCCTCGTACCGATGGCTGAAAAACGGCGAGCCTCTGGACACAATGGAGGTGAGTGTTTTCATGTGAGAGTTGGAGGGAAGCCAGTCTCACTTCTTTAACAAAATTGTTTTATTGCAGTACAGGTTTTTGTGATAAACTATCACTAGGTGATACTGCAATACCACAATGTGACCTAACTTTCTTTTTTTTTTTACGTTGAATTAGAATGTGAGCAGCTAGTTGCACATATGGTGTGCATTATAGAGCATTGTGCATACCTCATAAGGCATTATAAATGTGCTTTTAATGCATTATGAAGAGGTTATTCATAAGAGGTGTTACCCAATTACTGAAATGACTAGAACGGACAAAGCATATCAGACTTATTAATTGTAATACTATAGTATAAGAACCTGGGACATGACCAATGTAAATCAAACTGTTTACTCAAACATAATGCAAAATGTTTCATCCAAATTCTTGACCACATTGTTGCTTTGTGAGAAAGGACATTGCTATTATAGTGAGCAATGACATGACTGGGTGGGTGGAAGAACATAGCATAGTCATTCTATTTGGAAGAGCTTCTTAGCATACAATTGAAAAAGGCCCACATGTCTGTGTAGCAGGGTGAGTTTGTTTTGCGAATGAGCCAAAGTGATGCAATTTTCTGCTTGCGTCAAACACTGAGCCCCGCAGTAATCTGTTTTTCAATCTCTCCTATCTGCTCTTTCGAGTTTTTACCATTAAGCCACTTCTCACCAGGGAAAGGAAACGAGAAGCCTTATCACACTGAGTAGATTTCACATTCATGCATTTGGCTTAGTTTGTTATTGTGATAAATCCTGTGAATCACAGACACGTATAATGTCAGTGTTGGAATTGCGTAATGAACTTTCCACTGTGTTAAACAGGAAATGTGTTAAATTCTTTTTTTACAAGTGAACAGGTGTCCATTCAGTTGATTTAAGAATCAAGTTACGTTGATGTTAAAGTAGACTTAGTTTGGTATCTCAAAGGTGGTCAGCAGTCTCAAATGTGCAATTGTTGGGTGCAATTGAGAGGGTCATTCGAAGGTCAAGTGTTGGTCACCACATATCCCGGACCACATAAAACACTTGTTAGTATACTAGTGTACCTCAGCGTTTTATTGACTTTCAAGTCACATATTCTATTCCAAATATCGGTCGGCGGAGGAAAGGTAACACACTTTTCATACATGTGACTGTGTTAATGAGCTGGGGTGTTACCATTTTCTAAATGCCACCGTCAACCGTGGCAGCATTTTATCAATTTCCCAAACTCAAAGGTCAGTGGTGTAGTGGGAGAGGAGAGGAAAGGGAATAGGCTACACGGACACTCGTGATCTGCAAAATGATGTTTCATTTCAGAGTTAGTTCAAATTAGGTTAGGGTTAAGGGTTTTTGGTTAAGGTTAGGGTTAAGGGTTTGGTTAAGGTTAGGGTTAAGGGTTTGGTTAAGGTTAGGGTTAAGGGGTTGGTTAAGGTTAGGGTTAAGGGTTTGGTTAAGGTTAGGTTAAGGGGTTGGTTAAGGGTTTGATAAGGGTTTGGTTAAGGTTAGGATTAAGGGTTTGGTTAAGGTTAGGGTTAAGGGTTTGGTTAAGGTTAAGGGTTTGGTTAAGGTTAGGGTTAAGGGTTTGGTTAAGGTTAGGGTTAAGGTTAAGGGTTTGGTTAAGGTTAGGGTTAAGGTTAGGGTTAAGGGGTTGGTTAAGGGTTTGATAAGGGTTTGGTTAAGGTTAGGATTAAGGGTTTGGTTAAGGGTTTGGGGTTAAGGGTTTGGTTAGGGTTAAGGTTAAGGGTTTGGTTAAGGTTAGGGTTAAGGGTTTGGTTAAGGTTAGGATTAAGGGTTTGGTTAAGGTTAGGGTTAAGGGTTTGGTTAAGGTTAGGATTAAGGGTTTGGTTAAGGTTAGGATTAAGGGTTTGGTTAAGGGTTTGGTTAAGGTTAAGGGTTTGGTTAAGGTTAGGGTTAAGGGTTTGGTTAAGGTTAGGGTTAAGGGTTTGGTTAAGGTTAGGGTTAAGGGTTTGGTTAAGGTTAGGGTTAAGGGTTTGGTTAAGGTTAGGGTTAAGGGTTTGGTTAAGGTTAGGGTTAAGGGTTTTGGTTTGGTTAAGGTTAGGGTTAAGGGTTTGGTTAAGGTTAGGATTAAGGGTTTGGTTAAGGTTAGGGTTAAGGGTTTGGTTAAGATTAGGGTTAAGGGTTTGGTTAAGGTTAGGATTAAGGGTTTGGTTAAGGTTAGGGTTAAGGGTTTGGTTAAGGTTAGGATTAAGGGTTTGGTTAAGGTTAAGGGTTTGGTTAAGGTTAGGGTTAAGGGTTTGGTTAAGGTTAAGGGTTTGGTTAAGGTTAGGGTTAAGGGTTTGGTTAATGTTAAGGGGTTAAGGGTTTGGTTAAGGTTAGGGTTAAGGGTTTGGTTAAGGTTAGGGTTAAGGGTTTGGTTAAGGTTAGGGTTAAGGGTTTGGTTAAGGTTAGGGTTAAGGGTTTGGTTAAGGTTAGGGTTAGGGTTAAGGTAAGGCTCAGTTTCAGACTTTGGTTAGTCATTTTACAGGTCAGGAGTGTCCTTATAGCCTCTTCTGGAGGAAAGGAATGGGAAAGGTACCATTTGTTATTCCTCATTACAATGGATCTGTCCGGCCCAGTCTTTTTGCTCCGACTGTTCCTAATGTTGAGGGAAGGGAAGTAGATGGTGTTGAGTAGGGCTGTAACTTAAAATGTCACCTCGTGAAACGAGGACCTTCTCATACACATATTTCCCCACTCAACACCTAGCCCTGGACAAATTAATGAGTGCATCTCGAGGTGTTCTGATTTTTACAAATGCCCTCAAGTCACAAACATGACTTTGGAATCATTGCTGTTTTTTGTGTCTGCTCACCTAGCAGTGTCAGTGATGGGATCGTTAAATCCATTTCATACGACATGATGTGCTCAAATGGCCTTTCAACTATCATCGTAAAATACTGCTAAAATCAGAGAATCGTCAAGCTTAATTAATGATGCCCATAAAGCAGACGTATGCCTCCATTTATTTTCTCTGGTAAGAGCTAGAATCCAGGCAGAAACTCATCTAACATTGTTCAAGTGGACAATGCTGGGCACCGAATGGAACAGTGAGGCTCAACCCCTACACACACACACACACACACTGGTAGAGATACACTTTGTGCCATCCCAAGTGCTGCATGCACAGCCCCCTCTCGCAGCCTCTAACACTGAGTCAGCCACTCCCCATCGCATGACTGAGACTCATAAGGGCCCCTCAGCAGGGTCACTCACTGATGGTAAGGGACAGCCGTGTATTTTCAAGAGGCAGAGCAGTAATGCTTTCAGACAACAGACAGAGTGCAGGATGGTCCCTCCGGAACTGCTCTCTCAATGACATTAAAAGACTGGCTGCACTCAATGGAGAAGATCAAGGGCAAGAACAATGAGTGTAGCTCGACTAAATTGACACGTCTATAAAAGGGGCGTAGGAAGCAGTGGCAATTCTCATAAAGGTCAAAGAGAGAATAGAGGAGGAAAGAAGCGGATGTCATCCACATTCTGTTTGTGTTTGTGCGTGTGTGTGTTTGTGCGTGCGTGCGTGTGTGTGTGTGCGTGCGTGTGTTTGTGCGTGTGTGCGTGTGTGTTTGTGCGTGCGTGTGTTTGTGCGTGTGTGTGTTTGTGCGTGCGTGCGTGTGTGTGTGTGCGTGTGTGTGTTTGTGCGTGCGTGCGTGTGTGTTTGTGCGTGCGTGTGTTTGTGCGTGTGTGTGTTTGTGCGTGTGTGCGTGTGTGTGTGCGTGTGTGTGTTTCTATACTTGCATTCACTCGTGCGTCTTATCAACTCAATATTATTTTTGATCCTGCATAACAAACAGCTCTTCTGAATAAGACGGTCATCCCAGATTTAGCAAGTCTATTATGTTCCTGATTAATTCCACAGGGACTGTTCATTTAAACTATCATTTGATGAGGTTTCAGGAACATTTTTAGCAGAGGGGGTTAGAATAATCCCCTATGGGCCTATTAGGACCCCAGAAAATGAGCAGTATTTTAATTACCACCCCCCTGACGAGGAGAAATGGTGGCTACAGCTGAAATTAGATCAGGTCTTCTAACGGAATACACCCGTTTCCATGGAATATTATTTCAAATGTCCACACACAGCCCACATCTGCTTATAATTTGCTGTTTCATAAATCATCAGTTCCTTATTTGCCATTTTTAAAGTCGTGAGGTAACCCTTAATTTGGTTCAGCCCTTCGTCAAAGGGCCTCAAACCAAATGTTACCAAACCTAAAGTATACAGTATAGAGAAGCAATAAATATGAATTATACTTTGCAAGCACAGTGTGTGTGAGCATCTTTCATTTGAACACCAAACCTTAAAATGTCACCAAGTATTTGTATTTATTAATGATCCCCAACAGCAGTTGCTCTTCCTGGTGTCCAGCAACATTAAGGCAGTTATATACAATGTAAAATATTACATTACATTTCATACATTTTTATTCACAACACATTAAGTGTGTGCCCTCAGGCCAATACTCTACTATCACATATCTACATTACAAACTCCATGTGTATGTACGGTATATGTGTTTAGAGTGCGTGTGCTAGCGGTTGTGTGCGTGTGTGTGTGTGTGTGTCTGTACCTGTGTGTGTGTCCCATCACGCTGTTCCATAAGGTGTATTTCTATCTGTTTTTTAAATTCTGATTCTACTGTTATCTGATGTGGAATAGAGTTCCATGTAGTCATGAATCTATGTAGTACTGTGTGCCTCCCATAGTCTGTTCTGGACTTGGAGTTTGTGAAGAGACCTTTGGTGGCATGTCTTGTCGTGTATACATAGGTGTCTGTGTGTTAGTATCCTGCCCTACATTGTTTTTCTCTCAGTAGTTTGAATCTGTTGAAGGCATACTGTCATACTATGAGTACAATAGCTTTCTCTCTCTAACTTTCAGATGGAAAACCGGGTGTCTCTTTTTCAGGACAGAGTGCAAGTGAACAATGGAGTCCTGACCATCAGCAGCTTGAAGCTGGCCGACATTGGGATGTACCAGTGTGTTGCAGAGAATAAACATGGTCGGGTCTTCACCAACACTGAACTCCGAGTTATAGGTAAGATTCAGCATGCCATTATCATCATCATCATTGTTGTCATTGTCATCGTCATTCAGCTGCATAACTAGCTCTCTTCAGTAGCTATGGTCACTAGCAAGGTTTGCAATTTATTAGTGTTGAAGCCACTTAAGGCCATACTGCACGCTATACAGTGTTAGGTTCTTATTTTTCAGAGTAAATAGCTCACGGACACTAGAGAAGCTTTAACCAAGTTTAATATTTCCCAAAGGTTCTGTACAGCTGTACAGACAGTAAAACATTTCTCACCATCACAGTTATATACATCCCACTTTAGGACACTCCTCCTTCTCTCTCCAATTCTTACATCTTATTGTTCAACAGAAAGAAGGTAACCAGATACTAAACCCTGATTACTCCCGTAAGGGGAACTGACCTCACCTCCTGACCTCAACCCCTCATTCCCTTAGTCCATCGATGCCCATCTGTCTCCCCTATCTCAACCGTTGCTCTGCTCCCGTCCCCCAACACATTCCAACACATTCCACAGCTATCTGTCTTTCTACAGAGGCCCAGTCTCTTTTTCATTTGATTCTATACTTCTTTCCTATCAATTATTTAAATATCTCAATGTTCAAAATGTCGAATCCAACAACATGTATCCTCCCATAGTCTAAATCTTGGAGGAAACCACAGGGTCGATTCAATCCGTAACGTGGAAGATCTGTGTCGTAGTGTGGTTGACATTCAGGGCTGGAGTCAACCAGTTCTGCCTTAACCTGCAATAACCAACAATTGCATAGAAGTTTCATTGTTTTTTATTTAGGCGATGTTGGAGGTGTAACTGCGTTGGAGCTGTCAAATTCGCAAGCGGCTCCCGGTGTTATACCTATCGTGAACATTGGCAGATGCGCCGAGTCGCATTCGTAATAATCCCATGCAGCCTTGTTTACAAGTTTGAACACTGGAATGTGTGTTGTAATCTATACCTCGATTAGGCTGATATACTGTATATCCTTATTATTTTGTTGACTGGTTTTCATTTTGAGTGTCATTATTTTAATGTAACCTACACTTTCTCGTTCTGAACATTTAACACGGGTGTGATTTAAGGACTGGTGTGGTTTCATGACAATGATGACAAGAGCAGCTGCTCAGCAATTCGACTGCTCCAACGCCGTTACTATACACCTCTGACTTTGTCTAAACAAAAACAATGAAACTGCTATACAGTTGTTGGTTATAGCAGGTTAGAGCTGGAACTGATTGAATCTAGGCCTTAAAGGTAATTTCCGATTAAGCCGACATATGCAGCGTTTACTGTGGGATGCAATCTACGCAAACGCGGTAACATTGCCTTTAAATGTTAATTGCGTTACAACTCAGATATTCCGCGTTATGGATTGAATCAAGCCCCAAGACTTTTAAGGCAGCCTTTCTTAAATATGGGTCTCGACCCAAAGTGGCTTGCGGACAGTTTTTGGATCTCAGCTTACTGTTTGTTGATAGTTAGGATAATAGAAAACACAAGGTGCAATTATGAAATGTTGTACTTCAGCAGTTTTTCTCTTGTTATGTCAGTCACTGACTGTCACTCAATTAGCCATGTCAGCTAACAATGTTTAGACTGGTAAATTAGTCTAGCCAGCTATGTAATCTTGAAGTAATCATAGTCACTGTCACTAAGATATCATATATAACATGGCATGAGTCATGGCAAAATGTGTAGAATTGCAGGAAATTAGCTTTAAAATGGCAAAGATTTCTCTCCACCACATGGCAAAATGTGCAGAATTGTAGGAAATGTATTTGTTTTTTAATTCTCTCTGCCATCAAGACAGGGGCCCCCTTGTAATCTTGTAGTAATCATGGCCGAATACCAACCAGGCACACATTTTTTTCTCACACATTTCTCATTTGGATCCCAGGCTGAAGAAGTTTCAGAACCCCTATTTTAAGGCATGAGAGTGAAATGACTTGTTCCTCATTAGAGCAACTAATGTCATGGTGGTGTAGAGAATGAGAGCATAATTATTCCGAAAGCTAAAAGACCTTGGACAAATTGAATGACAATATCTGTTGGTCTGTAGATATTAACCCTTTACACTCTGAAAATAGCAGATTTGGGCACCGATGAGCGCTTAAATTGAAACACATTGGCTGTACAGTAACATGCTATAAATGACATCAGAGCTCAGGCTGTCCGCTTCACTGCACTTTATGGGTTTTGACTGACAGGCGTTCTGAACACCGCATGTGAGAATCCGCATGTGAGAATAAGTTTCCCCCATCCTTCCCATTAATTGGGCAAATGTTTTGTTGACTGAGTGAGGGAAATTAAGAGGACGTTATGTATTTTGAAAGATGAGACATTGAGGACCTACCACATATTTTCCAGGGTTATTCTTATCATGTTCTGAATGTAATCCAGACTATTTTCAGATTTCGCTAGCAACAAATGTGGCAAAAAGTACAGTACATTTTAAATTCACATAAAATCAACCGTGTAATGTTTGGATTCTGTCTTGTCTCAGGTAAACTGTTGTGTCCTCAACTTTGGTTGAATAAGTTTCCCATAACCTCCAAACTGTTCCCTTTCAATTACTACCATGCTTATGCATATGCTTTTCATATTTCTTCTGTAAGAAACATTTCAGTTTAGCCATATAGGCGAAGGGTTAAAGGGAGGAAGTGACATTTTTTTGTATTTTTATCTTAAACACTGTGGCAGGAAATAATTGCAAAGCGCATTGCACAGGTTCTCAGCGCTGTCATCGTCGCGCGGCAGCGTGTTGGCTTTGAAGAGCGCTCTGCTGAGTCGATATGCATACAAAACAGATCCAGACGTCGGAGTGTTAGTAATTAAAGCCTAAAGGAGTGGCTACAAAGCCTCCCCTCGTTTTACATCTTTTCTTTTTTGTCAAAGCCCCACGGCTGAATGCTTGATGTATTACACCCCAGCAAGGAAAACTGCAAGGCGTTCTAAAACTATGAAGCATCTTTCTTAAATGAAAGCCCTCTCCAAGTGTGTGTGTGTGTGTGTGTGTGTGTGTGTGTTTGTGCGCGCGTGTGCATGTGTGGTGTCTATGGAGGACGTGTGATTAGCTGACCTACCTAATAGATATGGTGACCTATATGTTCTGAGGGATCCTCTCTCTTGATTTCACTCTCTCTCTTCTTTCAATCCCTCTATTTTAGCCAATTGATATCTGTCTCTCCATCTCTTAATATCTCTCTCGTAGCTGTAGCCCCAGATTTCTCCCAGAACATGCTGAAGCCTCAGACCCTGGCCAGGCAGGGGGGTGATGTGCTGATTGAGTGCAGGCCTAAGATGTCTCCACATGGGATGATCTCCTGGAGGAAGGGGAAAGAAGCACTCCGAGAGAGCCACAGGTATGGTGGAAAGCTGGGACATTCACAAACCTGGATTCAAATTGTACTTAATACTAATATTTTTTAGCATTTACTTTAGCCTGTCTGGAGTGCCAGATGGGTGTTGTTTGCGATTTTAGGACTATTTCATTGGATCCATCCCACTAAACAGAATCAGTCAAGCATGCTAAAGTATTTTAAAGGTTTAAAATACTATTTGAACCCATGTCTGATGCCCGTACTTTGTGAGAAATGCAGTGTGATATATAAAGGAGATGTTGACACTTTGTCGTTATTTTACAGGATGCTTTGTATCAGGTAAATTAAATAAATTGTCATAATGATTCCCTAGTGGCAAACTATGGTCCCTCATCTTGTGTCAGGGCAAGCATTGATTTTTCCTCCTTGATGGACCACTTGCAAAACAACTACCAATTGAGCGGTTACTCAATTAGTGCCAGTTAACCATCTGGGACCAGGGACCAGTAAGCAACATCCCACAGACCGACACAGGTCCACAGACTGGAGATTGAGAAACACGGACGTAGTAGCTCTTAGGGATGCATACAAACACTTCTAAGTACAAAGCCATTTGTTGCCACACAGTTACCAATGTTGAATTACTTTCAATGATTTAACGTGAGATTGGGGTCCTGTAGAATTACTGATATATTTTCTCATCTTCTTCCATTTCCCCTTCTCCACTACTCTACTACGCTGTCTTGGGCTTTTTGTGGAACTGTGTTCAAGTGTTTACTTAAGGTAATTGGGACTTTCTAGTCTTTGGCAGACAAATCGATCCTCTGATCCATCAGCTCATTACCACTGGGTTGGTCAAGTGAGAGGATTGTTAAATCTGAATGTATGAGCCAGGAATTGAGACACCGGGGTAGTGGATGAAATCTCAAGGAACAATGATCAATCATCGGTGGACCTACAACTTTAGCTAGACATCCCCTTTGTGTTATAATGGAACTGGCTAACAACCTAATTCCATTACTGTAGATCTGGGTGTAATACTTCTGGCATGAGCAACAAGGGAAAAGGCAGTGCCAATTGGTCAAAGTAATGTTGTATGAATTTTGCATAAATGATCTGAATCATATGTATTAATAAATTCAATGTAGTGGTAATGTCTTAGTTTTTATTGATCTTTGGCCTTTTTCATTGATAGGTGCTATACATGTGGTCCAGCGTGGTCATGCCCAAACATTTTCTAATATGAGGACTCACTCACACCACAGGGGGCTGCTGAGGGGAGGACGGCTCATAATAATGTCCCGGAACAGCTCTAATGGAATGGCATCAAACACCTGGAAAAATGTGTTTATGACGTATTTGATACCATTCCACTGATTCCGCTCCAGTCATTACCACAAGCCTGTTCTCCCCAATTAAGGTGCCACCAACCTCCTGTGATTCACACATGCACCCACATGTACACACCGTAATTCAGTAAGTACAACATTGGCCTTGGGCAGAATTCCTACAATATATGAAATCTGGCCACTAATTATGTGTGCGCCGGGATGAGAACGGAATACTGTTCACCTTTCAAATTTGACTGTTTATTCAGATACACCGATTAGAATAGAGAGCGACAGGGACAGGCGAGAGAGGAATGAACGGTCAGAAGAGGTTTATCTGGGAATCAAATCCCCAGGGGTCGTATGTGGTCGTGACCTCCGGCATGAGATGAGAGAACATTGAAAAGAATCACACAGTAACAATCTATCCTCCCTAGCAGTATATATATAATTCTATCCACCAGACATAATTCTCTAAGTCTGCTATAGATTGACTTCAATGTAGCCTGGTAGCAGATCAGTTTGTTCTGTAGACAGCTCATCTGTCATGCTCGTTGTCATACCAAGAAAAGAAGATATGGCATGACAACAAATAACCGAGGATTTGGCTAAAGCACATAATCCATTTTTTACAATGCTAACGTCAACATTACCTTGTGCTATGATCTTCACCTCTGGTTGACCTACTGTATAGCTTTAATTGTTGTAGCCAATACTCATACATTTAGCTTTTTAGGCAATTCATTTATTTTTCTGTTATGAAAACCGCTATAGAAATTACACAAATTATTGCTATTGTTATTATAATCTTCACATTCCCTGCAATATCATCTTCGTTTTCACAGAGTAATGCCAAACGGGAGACATTACAACATGGGCACATCTGCCAGTGCATGTGAAGAATCAGCAGGGGTCTGCATTTCTTATTTGATCTGGGATTAATTGTATTAACTGCCTCAGCAGCTTTTGTGCTGCATCTCCTGGATATCCATCCTCAGGCCTGGAAGTCTCACCTCCCTCTGCCAACATTATTGGGAAGCACCAGAGGTGATGTACCAGGTGGAACCAGGCAACTTTGAAGAAATAGCTGGGTTGATACATCTCGCTCAGGAACAAGAATGAGTTGCTGTGGTTTGAACTGGCTTCTAGCAGTAATATCATTCCAAAGATTGAGTGTGAGGTGTGTCAAAATTACACTCGTATTTTGCTATGGTAATGCTTCAGCAATGCTCCGAAAAATGAATTTGGTCAGTATTTATTTCTGTACAGGTGTATTCCTGGTGTGAGCAATTTTAATCTGCTCACGGATCAAATCAACGACACCTAAGAAATATTTGATTTAGCAAGGAAATATCCTAGAGTCGAGATGCGTATAGAAAAAGTAGTTGGCTAGGGTTATGGCTGCATCTTTCACAAACCAATTCCCCCTGTTTGTCTCTTAAGGATTCTTCTCCACTTTATCGAGATAGGACTGCACCGCTGTTATTGCAGGAGTGCTACACTACTAATCTATCTCACTGTCCTAATAACACGTATACTTCTTTCTAATCTTTGTGGTATTATTATGTGTAGATGCTCTGGGCCAGAGGAGAGCAAAGGTACCAAGAACAAGTTTGGGCTGTGATTGTTTAATCAAGTCATGCAGCGTTGGCACTGCGCATCACAGGCACGTCTTAAACAGGATTTGTGTGTGTACTTATGCTGGGGCTATGACATTAACCGTAATGGCTTACAAGTCATTTAATTTCAATGCTGACCAAACGGAAAGGACAACTCACAAAATAGCTTTATAAAATTGCCATTGGAATTAGACCTCTTTGTTATGTTAAACAGCACACATTGTTGCTTAAAAAAAAGATGATCCATCTGTAAGCCTCTCAACCAAACAGACCACAATAAGTTCCTAAAGAGTCTCTAAAAATGAGGAAGAGAGTGTAATGTTTGTATCTCAATTGAGGAGATGAAAACCCTACAATGTTGATGTTTCATACATACCACCATATCAGCACAACAAAAGTATTGTACAAAACCTACAATGAATGGTTTTCTCTTTCCAATGCTTATTGAGCTTTGTGTATTCACATTATTTGATTATTTGATTTATTTCATGTAGCTGATAGCCTAGGTCCTACATAGTGCTCTGGAGTGTGGTATCACCTTTAGTTTCAGCCAATTATGAATATAAACCCTGGATGGCTGATGCTACAGTATGTATTTGCCAATGAGAGGCTTTGAAGCCACCTCCGCCATATTGGTGGTACTCAGAAGGAGCAGTCCTCCATAAGAATTAATGAAATTGTACAGTAATTCAATTAAATGTTTGAATACAAAATTAGATATATTTGAGTATTTATTTGTTGTAGTAGGGACTGTAATGTTAGTACTCTCACAAAATTCTACTTTAAGGGACATAGTGTTTTTTTTATTTAAAAAAATTATGTTCAATTCCCATAATTCATTTTAAAGAATGCATTAAGGTGTATGTAATAGAATATACTTGGCAAAAATGAATGTAGACATTAATAAATGCATATCTATATCTTCCAAAATATTATTTTACGATGGTGGAGGAGTACAACAATGGCAGCGCAGAGGCTTCAAAACAGCGCGCCCTCCATCAGTCATCTGGGTATACAGTACCAGTCAAAGTTGGGACACAACTACTCATTCCAGGATTTTTCTTTATATTTACTATTTTCTACATTGTAAAATTAAAGTGAAGACTTCAAAACTATGAAATAACACATATGGAATCATGCAGTAACCAGAAAAGTGTTAAACAAATTAAAATATATTTTATATTTGACATTCTTCAAAGTCGCCACCCTTTGACTTGATGACAGCTTTGCACACTCTGGCATTTTCTCTATCAGCATCATGAGGTAGTCACCTGAAATGCATTTCAATGAACAAGTGTGCCTTGTTAAAAGTTACTTTGTGGGATAGCTTTCCTTCTTAATGCGTTTGAGCAACTCGGTTGTGTTGTGACAAGGTAGGGGTGGTATACCGAAGATAGCCATATTTGATAAACGACCAAGTCCATATTATGGTAAGAACAGCTCAAATAACAAAGAGAAATGACAGTCCATCATTACTTTAAGACATGAAGGTCAGTCAATCCAGAAATTGTCAAGAACTTTGACATTTTCTTCAAGTGCAGTCGCAAAAAACCATCAAGGGCTTTGAGGAAACTGGCTCTCATGAGGACCGCCACAGGAAAGGATGACACAGCATTACCTCTGCTGCAGGGGATAAGTTCATTAGAGTTAACTGCACCTCAGATTGCATCCCAAATTAATATTTCATGGAGTACAAGTAACAGACACATCTCAACATCAACTATTCAGATGAGACTGCATCAATCATGGTTGAATTGCTGCAAAGAAACCACTACTAAAGGACACCAATAAGAAGAGACTTGCTTGGGCAAAGATACACAAGCAATGGACATTAGACTGGGGGTGGAAATCTGTCCTTTGGTCTGATGAGTCCAAATATTAGATTTTTGGTTCCAACCTCCGTGTCTTTGTGAGACGCAGAGTAGGTGAGCGGATGATCTCCGCATGTGTGGTTTCCACCGTGATGTATGGAGGAGGAGGTGAGAATGGTGTGGGGGTGCTTTGTTGGTGACACTGTCAGTGATTTATTGAGAATTCAAGGCACACTTAACCAGCATGGCTACCACAGCATTCTGCAGTGATACGCCATCCCAGCTGGGATGTAAAAAATAGTTTTACATGTTTTAATTTTTAATGTATCACGTTGTCTAAGGATTGGAGAAAGGCGCAGGAATACGTAATAGGGTTTTTTATTTACTCGACCCAAAGAAATGAGCGAGGTGTAAACCTCTAAATAATACACGGGACGAGTCCCGTAAAACAAGTGCACGATAAGACGTAGCATGGAAGCCAATACAACAGCACAGGTACTCACAGGACCAACGGACATGGTAACAATAACTGACAAGGACAATGGGGAACAAAGGGTCCCCCCTTTGTTCAGGGACACATTATTCAATTTCTGTTAGTCACATGCCTGTGGAACTTGTTCAGTTTATGTCTCAGTGGTTGAATTTTGTTATGTTCATACAAATATTTACACATGTTAAGTTTGCAGAAAATAAATGCGAGTTTAGTAGTGATAAATAATATGTCCAGGATTTAACTTTAACACCATCCAGTAACAGAGAGAAAAACATATATTTATCCCAAACTGCGATTTTGTACGAAATTCACAACAGTCCCCGTATACCTTAATCGCTGTTGTGCCCTTGAAGAAAGGGAGGGCAAAGAAAAGTAATTTCATAGAGCGGAAACTCTCCTTAAATATGGGCTGCATCTTTATATTCTATTCCACTTTGAAAGATGAGGAAGTCTGCACTGTGTAGTTTGCAGTATAATGTCAAGTCTTCTCCAAGTGAAATCTCATATCCATAACTCTTTATTCTGGTCCATTTCATTGGAAACCCTCTGAAAAAGTTAGAGGGAGTGCTTCCCTATCCCGGCGGCCTAGTTATAGACATTGACTAATGCCATTTGATTCTGGTGAGCTTAGCAGGTCATATTTGATTGTTTGGGAAAGGATAGCTATCTTGTATGCTAAGGGATATCTTTTGGGAGCTGTGTCTTTTTAAGAATGTGTAGCTTCACTTCCTCTGAAAGACTTTTTAATGTGCATAGGGTATTGGTGAGACTCATCACACCCTCTTGAGCAGTTTTGATGCTGAGAGAGCTGCTTAGAGCAGGGATGTGCAGGGATCGTACATATTGATTAATAGTGGAAGGTATTATCAGAATATGACAACGAAACGCTAGTACTAGTTCAGATTATGTCGGAACACATCACTTAATTCACCTAAGCAACTTACTTCCGTTCACATGAATATACTTAATATCCTGTGTATTTAGTGTTTGCACAGGCAATCTTCTGCAATTTACACATTATAGATCGCACATAATCTGCCTTACCATTTAGTTATTTGTTTGAATCATTTGTCTTCTGCATTAGGTTATTGGTTCATTTTTTCATCATCAATATGGTTGCTACCTAAGATGAGTTCAGTTGGCTTTTAACAAACTACATTTTCATAAGCCTTTCATTACATATCACTCTGACCAGCAGATGTGTGGCTTTAGATCTGTGGCACCGGTGTTTATACAACAGCTTTAAACATAGTGATATGACATTGCCACAAGCAGCAAGATGAACTGCAGATATTGCAGATGAGCACGTTGCAAGCTCTTGCACTCACACAAAAGAAAGATGTGCATGGGTGTGCTTCACACAACGTGTTAGCTGCTGGACCAAAACGGCAGAGACTTTTGGCCTTGCAATTCACATTCATAGTTATTGTGTAAGTAGGCCTGATTTTGCTGTTTTCTTGGTGTATGGCAGACTCTACCTTTAACTATGGACTGTTGTCATGGTACCTGATGGTCAAGGGCAGGGGTGCACAGCTCCAGTCTGAGCCACAGCAGCAATACCACTGGTTCTCTGTTTTCATTGATCAATAAAACATCTCACTGTTCTGACTAATAGACACACAACTGGTTAGATCTATTGAAACTGATGATTCAATGGCAAGGGTGATATAATCAGCAGAAACTGCAGCCCTTGAGATCTGGATCTGTGAAGAGAACAGAATGGTTTCACTCCTCACTGAAAATTTAGAACAATGTTTAAAATAATAGTTTAGTAGTCACAAATGTTTAAATAGTCACAAATTTTACTTTATTTTATTTGTTCAATCTCTGTATATATTTCACCCACTCATCAATAATAGCATTCTCAGATCTTCAGAAACAGGCCTTAGTTGGATTACAGTTTCTGTGACAACTATCAGTGTAGTATGACTTAAGATATTGACATTCATTTTTTTTATTCATTTCTAGAGTCTCAGTGTTGGACAATGGAAGTCTTCGAATAGCAAACGTTACCAAAATGGATGTCGGCCTCTACACCTGCGTGGCAAGGAACCAGTTTGGAGTGGCAAGCAGTGCTGGGAGTCTTTTGGTTAAAGGTATCTCTACTTCCACTCCTTGAGATGGCTCTCCATTTCTCTAATCCTTGCATTAAGATGTACATTTAAAAAAAATGCTGACTGGATGCTTGCAGCAGCAGATTGTACTGCAGGCTTCACGAGTAGGTTTGGTTGTTTGTTATTAGTTGAGAGTAGGACCCTTAGAGAGTTTTTAATTCGGTTAATATAATGACCCTGCACTATTGGAGAAGAGGAGGTATTTTGGAACAGGACAAAATTAATTGTATGACTTTTTACATCACCAGAGCATGAAGAAAGGGACCAATGTTTTCCTTGGCAATAGAAGATAACTATCTGCACTATCCATGAACAAGTGTCTCATTAGAGGAACCAGACTACAGAGCCATGTAAGGATTGATGATACAATAACAGATAGTTTCCATGTACCACACAAACATACAATTAGTTGATTGGGCATGTTCAGAGTTAGCATTGGATTTAAGATTCTTTGCATTGCTATGGCTTAATGTTTAATTCATACCTTCCTGGGGTAGCTAATAGCCATGCTCTGTTTGTTTGTTTAAGAGTTAAATCTATTTAAATCACCCGCTTCTGCAAGGCAATGGATTTCCAAGCCCTTCTAAAGAGCAGAGTCAACAACAGTGCTCTATTAAAATGCCTTTTGGTGATTCCTCACAATTTATGAATTGCAAATTGTTTGGTATAGAAACTGCTTTCATTTCCTTTTTTTCAGCCCTTTTGCCTCTAAGAATGGCAGTATCTTACATACTGTATATTTTACAGGTGGTTTTTGTCGGCTATATTCATGAAATCCAGCCAGCCTTAGTCCACTGTTGATACAGACGCAAATGTTTTACATGTCAGCAGGCAAGTTTTCAAGATGTTGGACTTTCAAGAAGCAAAGTGTCACCAGCCACATCATTAGTCCAAATGAGGACTAAAATAGATTTTTTTAAATCATGATGATTCAAAATTCAATACATAGTTTTTGAGTGGATTTTCCCTGTAATAGTACATTCACATTCAGGGCTTGAGATATGGGCACGTACCCATATCTCCATATTTGCCCTTAACTCAAACTGAGTTTCAGATATACAATGTAACATCAATGCAAGTCTCACATTCAAGTTTAAGTTATGTGTGTGTTTCTCAAGTTCGGATCCCACTATTAGCAGAGTGAGTGATCTGTCGACATGGTGCCATACAAGAATCAAAACTCCTAATTTTACCATTGCTAGCACCATGCTACAATCAACTACTTATATAATCTACTATAAGTGTCTGGCTGTAATGATAGCAATGAAAGCTACAACAAATGTCATAGACTGTTATTTTATGGAGAGACATACCCTGCAGGAATGTGCACAGTTGGGCCCCTAGTGGTGCTCGAGAACCTGTCCTTTTGCCCTATGAGGAAAAAGCTTTTTTTTTTAATGTATCTGAATTGACCATAAAACTAGCTAATCTCACAAATCCCCCTGCCCTTCTGTCGCCAGGGGACAAAACAAAAAGGCTGTCACCAACAAACTAAAACCAAGTAAAGACTAATTAGATTGTTTCGACAGTATAGCTATAACTAGCTAGCTAACTAGATAGCTGATTTACATCATATTCTAGCTACATTCGCAATGATCAGATGCAGACACAGTAGATAATTATGATTGTAGTCAATTCATTTAAGTTAAATTGTATTGGTCACATACACTTGTTTAGCAGATGTTATTGCGGGTGTAGCGAAATGCTTCTGTTTCTAGCTCCGACAGTGCAATAATATCTAACAATTTCACAACATATACCAAATACACACAAATCTAAGTAAAGGAATGGAATTAACAATATAAATATATGGACAAGAGAGTGGCATAGACAAGAGAGTGGCATAGACTAAGATACAGTAGAATAGCATACAATACAATATACATTTGAGATGCAAAATATGTAAACATTATTAAAGTGACTAGTGTTCCATTTATTAAAGTGGCCAGTGATTTCAAGTCTATGTATATAGGCACCAGCCTCTAATGTGCTAGTGATGGCTATTTAACAGTCTGATGGCCTTGAGATAGAAGCTGTTTTTCAGTTTCTCGGTCCCAGTGTTGATGCACTTGTACTGAACTCGCCTTCGGGGTGAACAGGCAGTGGCTCGGGTGGTTGTTGTCCTTGATGATCTTTTTGGCCTTCCTGTGACATCGGGTGCTGTAGGTGTCCTGGAGGGCAGGTAGTTTGCCCCCAGTGATGCATTGAGCAGACCGCACCAGCCCTGCAGTTGCAGTACCAGGCGGGGATACAGCCCGACAGGATGCTCTCAATTGTGCATCTGTAACAGTTGGTGATGGTTTAGGTGCCAAGAACAATTTCTCCAGCTGCCTTCTTCATCACACTGTCTGTGTGGGTGGACCATTTCAGTTTCTCCGTGATGTTTATTCCGAGGAAATTTGACCTCCGAATGGTCTGTGCACAGCCCTGATATCCTGTATAATTATCCTGGATTGATAGTGGTTCGTCCATACCATGTTAGCAATAAGAAATCAATGAGATGACAATGAAGAGGGAAACCATGATACCCTTTTCATTGTCAAGTAAAGTAATGCACTAGCAAAATGTAAGCTGGATGACATTGAAACACGCATGTCAAAATGTGTTCAAATGATTCCATATTTCCGAACTCAATAGGTAGCAGTTGAAAATCTTCATTCTCATTTAGATAACAGCTTATTTGAAGGGTACCTACATAAGAACGTCATAACACATTCATAACCATTACACATTCATAAGCAGTACATAAGGAGTACATACATTATTTCAAGAGCCGCATGTTCATAGTTGCAGTGTAAAGGACAGTACTGTGACATATCAAAAATATTGACTTGCGGTTGTTGACATAAGCACGGCTTATCAATGCAGCACGTAGGCATTGTGAATGTGTTATGAAGTCTCCTCATTTTTTTGTCTTGAGACATTCATTCATAGGGCATGCATTCATAGCCTCACCTGGAATGCACCCTAGGGGGTGTGAGATGACCCACTGGGCTGTTTTGACAGCGTAACATATAGAGACCTTAAACACCATCTGACATGCAGTGTCTGATTCTCTGTCCATTAGACGCTTATGACACCCATGCATAATTCAGCTGGGGCTTGCTGTATGGAAACTCAGCCCTGCGTATCCCACTGCACTGCCGAAGTGGAAAAGACACTCAAAAGAGCCAGAGCAAAGATTAGGTTGTTATGCAGCATACCACCATGCTGTGGTTGAAATAGGAGGGCTTTTTGTCTAGCCAAATGGAACCAAATTATAGACTCCGGACCGACCTGTGGAAATGGAGGCGTGCAGAGGAATGGGTTTGTGTGGTTTCTTAGTTTCTTCAGTGATGCATTACTTTGTAAGTGACTTGTGGTTATAGTTTGAACAAACTGTGACAGCTAAAGCCACTTACTCTGTTCATTCTCATTCAGCGTATGAGAAAGGATGACAATATGAGCCAACGCCTGAACAGGAGATTTCCATAGCTGTCTAGACAGGCGCTGTCCATTCAGTGAACATTACAGCCACAAGTTGAGATGATATTTTTCTATTTTCTTTATATAAAGAAGCTGTTACTGGGCTCTACTACTTTCGAGTTCCTTGTGATATTTCAGCTAAATCAAATCTATAAATCAAATTGAACAAATAGTTTTTTATTCCAAGATTTGGATTTTTAACATAGTCAACTAATATTTTGTTACTGTGGTATTTATTTTTGGTTGATAACGATACAGTATGCCTAAGCTAGAGGCACGTTCTCTAGCGGGTACTTGTATACTGAGAAGCCAAGCGGCCCTAGTGTTAATGACTCCATCCACTTCAGTCAAGAACGTTTGGCATTCACATGGGCTCCTAGAGCCTTTATTAGACAGGTCCATGATGAAAATTAATCATCAGATAGCTATATGGGCATCTGTTACAAGTTGGCAATCACAAGCAGCCCCGCTGTAGGCTATCAAAAAACTGTCAATGCATAATCATATTAATGGATGGAATCCGTGACCATTACAGCCATCATTACACGGTCTGAAAGCACAACAGAAGCACAACTGGCATAACAACTTAAGGTAAGTCATTTGGGCGAGATACAAAGTCAGTTGGACAAGATACTAAGTCGTTTGGATGAAATACTAAGTGGTTTGGAGAGGTCAGACTTTATTTGGATAGTCCATCTGTAGATGCTCTACAGATGGTCATACTATCAATAAACGATCTGTTGATAAGCAACTACTTGCTAAGGTTAGGTTTAGAATAAGAGTTAGGGTTAAGTTTAGGGTTAGGATAACGGTTGAGGTTAGGGTTATGGCTATGGTTAGGGTTAGTAGACAGAAGGTTGAAATGTTACTGATAGTCTGTAGAGCATCTACAGATGGACAATCCAAATAAAGTGTTACCGGACACGATAATGCCCATTTATTTTACAGGAACAAGCACAATAATCACAATCTCAGAGGTATAACAGTCCCGGAGTATAACAGTCCCGGAGTTAACAAGACACCAGAATAGCCCCATGACTCCAAAGAAAAACCAGTAGAATGGACTCAAACGAAACCCAATAGTGCTATAAAACACGTATATACATTTTGTCAATGTAAATAGGCAGAACAAAGTTGATAGTGATAAGAGAAGCGCCTCGCTGTTTCTGTCTGGCCCAGGTAGCTAAACTTGTTTTTGTGTCTTGCAGAGACAACCATTATCACCAGCCCAGCTGGGCATTTGGACGTGACAGTGGGCGAGAGCATCGTCCTCCCCTGCCAAGTCTCCCATGACCCCACGCTCGATTTGAAATTCACCTGGTTCTTCAATGAACAGCTCATCCACTTTGGAAACCACGGGGGCTACTTTGAGAAAGTTGGCGGAGTAAGTGCTTTTGAGTCTGCCTTACACTCATGTGTTTGAATTAAGTCTACTATGATGACCTTTTATAATTACTTGACTTATTTATGTGGTTGTCACTTGTGATTTGCAATCCAATTACATACAGTTGATCATATTAATTTATTTTTACTGTGTATGTTTATATGATGTAAAATGACCAAGGGCAGAGTAGACCTTTTTACAGCATTATGTTATGAGCACAATAACATATACAGTACAACAATGAATACTTTACTGCTGATATATAGTGAATGGACGAGAGGAAGTGTATTGAATCATTTTCATTCATGAATCATATCAAATTTGTTTTTGCAATTAACAAGAGGGGTCTGCCTGTTTGCCTGTTCCGCTTGTTGATAACAACTACTCCTTTGAAAAAACTGCTGCCTAAGGAATTGTCGATTCAATGCTCAGTCAAACATTACATTTGGTCATCTACAGTTGAATGTATTTCTCTTTAATTAGAAAAGCAATTATAATATCTTGGCTGCTTACTACCCACAGTTTGTTCTATATTCCTCCGGCTCATCAGCAATGCCATTAGTTGTGTAATTGTGTTTGCCTCATGGCTTCATTTGAGCGCTTGACTCCCTGCACTAATCACTTGACACAAAGCTGACATGTTGCAGAAAAGTGTGTCTTAAATGCAATGAGTAATTTCATAAAGGTTAAATGGTTCTGTTCATCAAACATTATATTTGATGGAGGTACAGTGCCTTCAGAAAGTATTCATACCCCTTGACGTATTCCAAATGTTGTTGTGTTACAGCCTGAATTACAAAAGGATTAAACATATTTTCTCACCCATCTACACACAATATCCCATAATGACATTGAAAACACATGTTGGAAATGTAAACACAGAAATATCTAATTTACATAAGTCTTCACTCCCATGAGTCAATACTTTGTGGAAACACATTTGGCGGCGATTACATCTGTGTGTCTTTTTTGGGTAAGTCTCTAAGAGCTTTGCACACCTGGATTGTACAATATTTGATGGTTGATTGTTGCTTGACAGACATTCTCAAGATTATGCCATAGATTTTCAAGCCAGTGTAGATTTGGTCTTCTTCTTTTGGCTATTGTGTCAAGACCCAGTTATGAACTCGGGTCTCCGGTGTGAGAAACAGTCACTTAACAAACTGAGCCACTAATAGTCGGCAGAACCCAGAAGAGGAGGCAGACACAGCAGTACTTGAGACAGTGTTTTAATAAAATAAAAAGGAAAGTTCTTCAGGCAAAAATATAAATCATAAAGTAATTCCAAGAGAAAAAGGTCATCTTCCAAGTCAAAAAGGTAAATCCACAAGGTGGTAGGTACAGCAGAAAAAAGCCTCAAAAGATAATCAAAAATAAATAAACGAGAACAAAAACAGAGCACCGCAAGAGAGTCCAACTGGAGCAACAAATGTTCACAGCATCACTGGGGTTGGGTGCTAACCTTCAAACAGAGAGCAAAGAACTGAGGAAAACTAAGGGTTTAAATACATTCAAGGGAAACGAGGCACAGGTGCAAATAATAACTGGAAACCAGGGAAAACAAAAGGGTCAAAAAGCACAATGGGAGCATCTAGTGGCCAAAACCAGAACAATCCTGGCCAAATCCTGACATATTGTACGGCTGAAAGGTGAATTTGTGTCTGTTGGAAAGCAGACTGAACCAGGTTTTCCTCAAGGAATTTGGACGTGCTTATTGCTGTATTCCATTTATTTTTATCTTTAAAAAATTCCCTAGTCCTTGCCAATGACAAGTATATCCATAACATGATGCAGCCATCAACATGATTGAGTACTACTCAGTGATGTAATGTGTTGGATTTGCTCCAAACATACAGCTTTGTATTCAGAACATTTTTCCCCCCTCATTTTTAGCAGTATTATTATTAGTGCCTTGTTGCAAACAGGATGCATGCTTTGGAATACTTTTTTTTCTGCACAGGCTTCCTTCTTTTCTGCACAGGCTTCCTTCTTTTCTGCACAGGCTTCCTTCTTTTCACTCTGTCATTTAGGTTAGTATTGTGGAGTAACTACAACGTTTACAACGTCATATCACAACCATTAAAGTATTTTAGTTATTTATTTTAAAATAACCATTGGCCTCATGGTGAAATCCCTGTGCAGTTTCCTTCGTCACCGGCAACTGAGTTAGGAAGGACGTCTGTATCTTTGTAGTGACTGGGTGTATTGATACACATCCAAAGCCTAATTAATAACTTCACCATGCTCAAAGGGATGTTCAACCTCCCTGGTCTATGTGGTTGAATCTGTGTTTGAAATTTTGTGCCGACTTAGGGACCTTACAGATAATTGTATGTGTGGGGGTACAGAGATGGGGTAGTCGTTCAAAAATCATGTTAACCACTATTATTGTAGATAAAAAAAACATGAGCTGGCGCACACCCAGAATAATAGTTTGTGTGGAGGTGCTGACTAATGGAGAATAAACTATAACCTATCAAAATAAAGAAAGTCGCACTCTTCATGTATAATCTCCCAGCAATTTAATGGGTATTTACCAACGTTTCGGCAGGAAGGCACAGTGATGACGAAACGTTGGTAAATACCCATCCAGGAAGGCACAATGATGACGAAACGTTGGTAAATACCCATCCAGGAAGGCACAGTGATGACGAAACGTTGGTAAATACCCATCCAGGAAGGCACAGTGATGACGAAACGTTGGTAAATACCCATCCAGGAAGGCACAGTGATGACGAAACGTTGGTAAATACCCATCCAGGAAGGCACAATGATGACGAAACGTTGGTAAATACCCATCCAGGAAGGCACAATGATGACGAAACGTTGGTAAATACCCATCCAGGAAGGCACAGTGATGACGAAACGTTGGTAAATACCCATCCTGGAAGGCACAGTGATGACGAAACGTTGGTAAATACCCATCCTGGAAGGCACAGTGATGACGAAACGTTGGTAAATACCCATCCTGGAAGGCACAGTGATGACGAAACGTTGGTAAATACCCATCCAGGAAGGCACAGTGATGACGAAACGTTGGTAAATACCCATCCTGGAAGGCACAGTGATGACGAAACGTTGGTAAATACCCATCCAGGAAGGCACAGTGATGACGAAACATTGGTAAATACCCATTAAATTGCTGGGAGATTAAACATGGAGAGTGCAACTTTCTTTATTTTGATAGTTTATAGTTTATTCTCCGTTAGTCTCCGTTGATAACCACTATTATTGTACACAGAATGAGTCCATACAACTTATAATGCAATTTGTTAAGCACATTTCTACTCCTGGACATATATAGGCTTGCCATGACAAGGGAGTTGAATACTTATTGACTCAAGACATTTCAGCTTAACATTTTTATTAATTTGTTTAATGTTTTACAAACAAAATTACACTTAGACATTATAGGGTATTATGTGTAGATCAGTGACCAAATTTCAATTTTATAAATTTTAAATTTGGTCTGTAACACAACACAATGTGAAAAAGTAAAGGGATATGAATACTTTCTGAAGGCACTGTATATAACTTAGCCCACTAAAGTGCAAGTGTGTTTTCCAAAACAATACATTTCTCTTAATGCACTATCAAAACTTAAAATACCTGTCAACAAAATGTCATAATATCAAAAAGTATAATTTGTCATCTGGTGAGAATATTTCTATATCAAAATTAACCGTCACAACTTAAAGTACACCAAAAGTATTATTAATCATCAAATGAGGTTATCTCACCATTTATTAAATAATGGCTCAACAAATACTAACTATAACCATTAATAGATACACTTTTTCTTTGAAAAAGAGTCAATGGTACAAGATGATATTCAAACATTTTATAGACGTGAGCTGCATTCTCTGAATTAGGATCAAATAATGCAGTTTATCTCAATGGTGTTCAAGCATTTTTTGGAACAATGTCGATTTTCAAAACAGTGTACGTACGACACAGAACTCTGTGGCCTTTTGCAAAACAGTAAATACATGTTTTTATGTACTGTAGTTTCCTTCTAAAAACATTCATAAAAACGATAAGATATGTTCAAAAATGCAATTAACTGCAACAAAAGAACACTACTGGAGAACCTATACGGACACTACGGGTGGACAAATTGATGGCGTATATAGCGCAGCTGAGTGTACCAAATCACACTGACCAACTTTCTTTGGCCAAATACCGAATTGACTGTCATGCAGGAATGACTTAATCCCTGCGTCTTCTTTGACAGGTAAATTAAGTGTCGAGTTTAAGTGGTGATTTTTTAAAATTGTATATTAAATAGCTAAGTCGTATGGTTTATTTGCTAATATTAATGCATGACAGTCCGTTCTGTCTTTGGCCAAAAGTTGGTCCGTATGATTTGCTTCACTCGGCTCTATACGTCATTGATTTGTCCACCAGTAGTGTCCGTATATCTTCTCCCAACACGACTGTCTAAAAAAAATCCTATTATAGCAATATATTTTCTTTGCGGTCACTAAATCAGGATGGAGGAACACAACTGATATATGAATGTATAGGCCACACCAAAGCAAAGCTCGAATGGATGGTCACAATGTTACGAAATAGGACTAACCTAAAGTTGCATTAGAGTAACTCAACTTAATTTTCTGCATATTTGCAATGTTGTAAAAAATCCTAAAATGACACAGTCCCAATTACCTAAATATTTTACTATGTTGTACATGAAATAGCACTGATGGAGTGATTAAGATTTTTCATCACTAGTATTAACTGATTGCTGAAAACAGTGAACACAACTCTTCTGAGGAAAATGTGTTAATATTCTAAGAACACTTAACAGTGAATTTTGTATCCACTGATTCCATTTGTATTCATACTTTTGCAAAAGGGTGTCTAAGATATGCAATCCAGATACAAAGGCAAAAAAATTATCAGAATTTAGAAAATGTATTTGGATATGTTTGGCCACAGTAAAAAATAAAATAAAAAATGCTTGTATGTGATTGAGAAACTGTAAAGTAGGAAGAATTTCACAGAAAGGTGTACAAAAATATATGATACTGTTTGGATTGCATATGTGTTCTGTGCTGTATGTAATTTTGTAAATGCTTACAATTCAGTAAACATAAATCAAATCTAATCCTGCAAAAGTACTCCAAACCAAGCAGGTAGTTATGGTGCTACAAACCAAATACTGTGAGGTAGTTAGGCCTACCATATATGCTGTGACTAGACATGGCTGACAAAGCCCTCCAATGTAAAACATGAGGCCTCTGAAAAGCAACATAGAATAGAGTAATATTGAAAGTAATTCCCCCCAAACATGACTGAAGTACATTAAACACAATAACTGTAAAAAAGTAAGGACTGTTCAATTAAATTTCCTTTTTATATAAGGCCATATGTTTTTATATACTGTGCAACACATTGAATATTTTCCCTATAAAACAGCTGCCAATATAAAAAAGTATCAATGTGATCTACTTTATAACCCATGGAAAACCAAACAATTGACAGGTGAACTATTTAATGTGTATTTATGGACTCATTAGGAGGTTAACAATTATGCAAAGGGATTTACATGTTGGTGGTAAAGATATACATTATGGAAGTAATTGTTATTGGCTGTGAAACAATTATTTAGTTTTGATTGACATACTTTACACAATAGATGTTTGTGTCCTAAGTAGAGAGTTGTGTCTACTGTTTTGTAAAAAGTGTTTTGTGATTGTATACTGTTATGCAAAAAAAGTGTTTATCATTATTGTTTTGGCCATGTGGATCCCAGTTTCGCTCACATGGATCCCAGTTTCCTTACAATGTTCAAGCTAAAACGCTAAGTGCCGCCCACCACATGAGTTACTTACAACTACATTGTAACTTTGGTATTTTGAGGCCCAACAACAAGAAACCATCACAGAGTATAGTGAGTGTGAGCTAATGCTCTGCAAAAATGATCTCCTCACAAATGTTGGTCTTCTACGGTCTGAAAGCATTGGTCGTCTTGACCTCAATCTTATCTATGTGACAAAAGTCATACTAACAAGTACAGTAGAGCAGCTTCAAAGGTCAGCATGTATTATAGCTGACAATTAGAAACAGAAAGGAGTAAAAGGAATGGGACTGAAAAGAGCCTTTTCATTCTCTCAGATAGAAACTGTCATCATTAAACGGTCTGAAATATTCAGCCGTTTCTACTGAAGGTCTTTGACTTTTATCATGACTTTCACCACCATATATTGAACACATAACCAATCAAGTGTACTCTCTCATCCTGTTCGTATTTGAAGAAGGGCCTTTTATTTGATATCTTTTCTAGAATTCTAACATTTTCCTTACTGCTCTGGTTTGACATTCCTTATGGACAGCGCTCAGCAGGTGACATCATGATCCGTAACATTCAGCTGAGGCATGCTGGGAAGTATACATGTGCTGTCCAGACCAAGGTGGACAGTGTTTCCATCGCCACCGATGTGGTAGTCAGAGGTATGGCTATGCTGGAGCACCAGTAGCACAAAATGTCACATTGATCTGTTGTAGGATCCAGTAAAAAAAAAAATACAATTTGAATTGTGAAATCCCACTTTTGCCACTAATGTAGCAAATGGAAGGTTTAGAATTAAACCTGGAACCTTGGGTTCTCCTACTCTCCAATAATCAGCCCATAATGTTTAGACCTCTTCGTAAGCTTGTGTTTGAATCATGACTGCTACAGTACATTTGAATTAATAAATATATTATTAAAATGTATGTGTAGAATACACTGTACTTTATATCTCATGTTGATCAACTAAGATGATGCTGTGATAACGATTTTTCCAGGTGCTCCAGGCCCACCGGTGGAATTCCAGGTGACAGAGATGACAGACAGCACAGCGTCTCTCTCCTGGGGACCGGGTCCTGACAACCACAGCCCAGTCCTCACCCACAACATCCAGGCCCGCACAACGTTTTCACTGGGCTGGCAGGGAGTCATCACAGGTGCGTGTGTGTGTGCACGTGCATCTTTATCTATCACACACACTGTATATTAAATTGAATAATGCACTCACAACATAATCAAGGTTCAAGGTACATCATCACAATTAGCACACAAAGTTATAGACTGTATTTATATAGCACTAGAAGATCCTGCAGCATGCTAATTAAAGGCTATTTGTTGTCCGGGTTAGTTCCTGAACTTCTTGGGGGCAAACAGCTGACAGCCACTGTCATTGACCTCAGTCCGTGGGTGGAGTATGAGTTCAGAGTGCTGGCAACCAACGCCATCGGAACAGGAGAGCCCAGCAAACCTTCCAAAAAAGCCCGGACCAAAGACATGCGTATGTACTGTATCTGCCCCACATAGCTCCCAACACAACGATGAATGCTGAATACTGTAATATAATATGCGCAATTTTACCCAATGAATTCTTTGTTTACATTCAAGTTGTGATGCAATATTGTTAATGCATTATTATAGGAAAGTGCAAGAGGTACAGTACAAGCCTATTTCCACTGGGATGATGAGGAGGATCTTTGTTTAAAAACTGCACAGTGATCCCAACAATTAACAGCATTAATTGACAGATGTTTTTCCATGATAATAGTAGGAGGCATGCAGACATTGAAGTTTCTCTATGAAAACAAACACCCTTGATTTTGCAGCTCCCAAGATAACGCCATCCAGAGTGAACGGAGGTGGTGGTGGTCGCTCGGAGCTTGTCATCACTTGGGAGGTAAAGTGAACACTACTAATAAAGATGATCAGCGTGATTGGTAAAGTCATACAGATTCAGCAAAGTGCACCAAATGACATGTTGAAATAAATTATGAATCAAACATAACCCATTCTCTGACTGCAACTATGTTTCAGAGCATGCAGGTTGTGCCAATAGGTATTTTTACACTACTTGGCCCAACCAAGCTGTATTGAGCTGGCCTGGTTACGCATTCACCAAATGTTGCTAGAACCACGCTGAAGAGGACAATGTGAAAATGTTTTATACGAGCCAGAAAAGTAGTTCCGGTCTGCATGGCAGTATTAGAAGGTAGATGTGTATTATGCGAATGAACCCATGTACATTTGTGTTTTCACCTCTTTCTGCAGCCTGTCCCTGAAGAGCTCCAGAGTGGCCCAGGATTTGGCTATGTGGTAGCTTTCCGACCTCAGGGGGCTCAAGGCTGGATGCAGGCAGCAGTCACCTCCCCCGACGCCTCCAGATACATCTTCAAGAACGAGAGCATTGCTCCCTTCTCTCTGTTTCATGTGAAAGTGGGCGTGTACAATAACAAAGGGGAGGGCCCCTTTGGGCCGGTGGCCACCATCTACTCTGCAGAGGAAGGTACAGTACACTGCCAGGCCCTGTTATTTATTTAGGGAATGAATAACGTGAAAATGATATTTTTTCTAACGTTATTGAGATGTTCTATATAACTCTAGAATTCTGAAATCCATCAATACCTCTACAGGGTTCAACACTGTAGAGTATTTTTTGCAAAGTTTAAGTGATGCCAGACCCAGCTGGGTACACAACATACCTATTCCATCATTTCTTTTCATTTCAGATGCTATATGTATAGTGCGTATAATAAGTCTACACCTCCCTTGGATTTCTTCACATTTTAATGTGTTACAAAGTGAGGTTAACATTGATTTAGTTTTACTTTTACTTTTCTTGTCAGCGATCTAGCAAAATACTCTGTAATGTCAAAGTGGAATACAAATTAGAATGATTTTTTAAGATGAATGAAAATGAAACACTAATATACCTGTGACTCGGCCACTCAGGAACATTCACGTCTTGGTAAGCAACTCCAGTGTAGATTTAGCTGTGTTATTGTGCTGCTGAAAGGTGAATTCCTCTCCTGGTGTCTGGTGTAAGCAGACTGAAGCAGGTTATCCTCTAGGATTTTAAAATGTATTTTCATTTTGCCTGTCCTGTTTAATTTTCATCCTGAAAAAGTCTACAGTCTTTGCCGATGTCAAACATACCCATACCATGATGCAGCCACAACCATGTTTGAAAATAAGGAGGCAGTTACTCAGTGATGTGTTGTTGGATTTGCCCCAAACATACGATTTTGCATTTAGGCCATAAAGTGTATTCCTTTACCTTGTTTTTTTACTTCAGTGCCTTGTTGCATACATATGCATGTTTTGGAATATTTTTTATTCTGAATATTTTTTATTTTTTATTTTGATCCATCCTCAGTTTTCTCCTATCGCAGCCATTAAACTCTGTGACTGTTTTAAAATCACCAATGGCCTCATGGTGAAATCCCTAAGCAGTTTCCTTCCTGTCCTGCAGCTCAGTTCAGAAGGACGACTGCATCTTTGATGTGTCTGGGTGGTTTAATACATCATCCACAGCATAATTAGAAACTTGAGCATACGTAAAGATATATTTGATGTTTAATTTGTTATTGTTAACCATCTACCAATCACTGCCCTTCTTTGTGAGGCTTTTGAAAAGCTCTCTGATCTTTATAGTTGAATCTGTGCTTGAAATTCAATGCTTGACTGAAGGACTTTACAGATGATGTATGTATGGGGGACAGAGGAAAGGGTAGTCATTAAAAAATCATGTCACCCCTATTATTTCACACAGATAGAGTCCATATAACTTGTTATGTGATTTGTTAAGCCAAATTTGACCTCTGAACGAATTTAGGCTTGCCTCAACAGAAAGATGAACGACTATAAACATTTTACTTCACTTTGACATTATGAAGTGTTTTGTGTAGATCAATGACGAAGTTAAAGGGCGATGTAGACTTTCTATAGGCACTTCTTCATTTCTTATTGTCAGCTATCAATAGTTACACATTCACTGTGTGTGTGTGCGTGTGCGTGTGCGTGTGTGTGTGTGTGTGTGTGTGTGTGTGTGTGTGTGTGACCATAGAGCCCAGCAGAGCCCCGGGTAGGGTGCGGGCCAGGAGTGTGTCGGCATCGGAGGTAGAGGCCACCTGGAAGGCCCTGCCCTGGAGCAACAATAGGAGGCGCATCCTGGGCTACGAGGTCAGAGCCCAAACACACTGGACATCATAGACATAAAATGGATAGATCTGACACTGCTTCAGTATTTCTCTTCGTACATGATCAATGGACTATCCAGTATTATCCCTCATTGAATTGTTACATTTATGTAGATTAAATCAACACCCTATCCTGTCTGAACAACTATCAGTTAGCGTACAGCCACACTGAGACGCATGAACATGGATGAAATCGTATATGATTGTTCGTGTTTTTCCGTCATTAGTACTCGAATCAACTGTTTTTAGACGAGTTTTATCCGTCAAGTTTTTTTAGTTGTTTTTTATTTTTATCAAATGTTTTTCTATTTGGCATTTTGAAGGATTATACAGATAATACAGACAGAACAGGTAGAGGGCAAAACATAAACGGATCCCCTACCAGATCAAACCTACTTCAACTCCCCCATGCTCCAACAGGACAAAAAAGGATCCCGTACCAAATCTAACCCACAGCTTGCATGATATAGAATTTGACCAAAAAACAAACAAAACAAAAATATAATCAAACAAAAAAGTAAAGAAGAGTAAAAATAGGGATACAAATTCAAATTTGGGTTGGTTTATGTAGTTATGAAATTATCTGGGTCCATGTCTTCTACATAGGAAAGGTTTGCAAGATCTGTAATTGCAGATCCCCAAACGGAGTAGCACATTTTCCCTAGCTTGAGATGTTGCGTAACTTCCTTTATCCAATGGCTTAAAGTAGAAGGAAACCGATCTTTCCACTTCAATAGTAGAAGACGTCTAGCTAGAAGAGTGGTAAAGGCCAGCATGTTGCCCATAGCAACAGAGGGGCCTCCTGTGGTGCCACTCCGAATAATGAAATAAAGGCAGAAATTTTTGTAGGTCTCTCCAGTATCTTTGAAAATGAACAGAAAATTGACATCCAGAAATCTGTCCATTTCAGGCAAACGCCTTTGTGCGTTTTTTGTTGTTGTCAGACAATCAGCTCTGTTGTCATTCATCGGGCAACGGATGATTCCCATTGAAAAAGTATTGGCTCACTCCGAAATATTCTAACACAAAATCATAATGTGACCACGGCCTTAGACAAGCATATGAATACTCTGACGTGACAAACTATCCAGCCTACTCTTAACTTCTACCCGGTACAGCCCGAGGAAGATGGGTTCTTCTCTAGGGTTCATCCTACTGGGGAGTTTATGGCCAGTGTGGCTGTGCTTTAAAAATAGAGTTGATTGATTTCATTGATGAGGAAAAAATGTTTAAAGATATCAGGGATGTTGACCGGTGTGTTTTGAACTGTAGCTGAGGTACTGGGGTGAGAGGGAGAGACAGGAGACAGCCAGTGTGATCAGGACCATAGGTAACCGGACGTCTGTGGTGATCAGAGGCCTGGAGGGCAGCAGAACCTACTTTATCTCCCTCCGAGCGTACAACAGTGCCGGGGTGGGCCCTCACTGTGCCACAGTCAATGTCACCACCAAGAAACCCCGTAAGTACAAAACCTACATTCAAGGATACCTGCCTGCATCCACTCCATAGAGCCTCACCCCCCCACCCCCCTCACTTGAAAAAAGAAATATTGACCCTGATTCGCTGTGTTTGAATACTCTTTGGACTGGAGACATTTTATTTGGATAGGCCATCTATAAATACCCAACAAACTATCAATAGACCATCAGCATCTATAGATGGACTGTCCAAATGAAGTGTTCACGTTTTCTTTTCTTCCAGCCCCAAGCCAGGCACCGGTGAAGATCATATGGAACACCTCAAAGTCGAAGGTCATCCTCAAATGGGATCATGTTAGAGCTCTGGAGAACGAGTCCGAGGTCACTGGTTACAAAGTACGGGAGTAAACACGTATTTCAACTTTTTTTCTTATTATTTATTAAATGATCCAGTATGTGCTAGTGTTATTCACCTATGTTGAGTTGTTCAGCACTTGAATGACTGAACAGACTGATTCTTATAAGCAAAGTATATAATAAGCATAACAGTGTTTCTGACCACGACAAGGTTGATTCTCGTAGTGATTCTTATACAGTATGTGCATTCTAGGCTAGGTTGTGCAGATCCACACTGTGTATGATTTGTGTTGTCACATCTCTCCAGGTGATGTACACACAGGACAGACACAGTCGTCCCAACGTGGTCGAAACCAACACCACGTCTCTGGAGCTGGCGCTACCGGTCAACGAGGACTATGTCATTCAGATCAAACCCTTCAGCGAGGGAGGAGAGGGGAGGAGCAGCAGACAAATCACTATTCCCAGGATAGCAGGTGGGACATTTTGCCTGACACGGTCAGAGCATTGGGCCAGTAACTGAAAGATTGCTAGTTCAAATCCCCATGCTGACAAGTTGAAAAATCTGCCGATGTGCTCTTGAGCAAAGCACTTAACCCCAATTGATCTAAAGTCGGCGTTGATAATGTCTGACCCTGGCCGTGTCCCCTCTCTCTGAGGGTGTCTCACGGGGAGTTGGGATATGCAAAAAAACACATTTCCAATTCATACTATGTGTATCAATACACACTTGTACATGTGTGAAATAGGACAAATATAAGCACCCACCAAATTATACAATTAATATGAGGGCCAACTGATTTAACTTTTTGCATGAGATCATGTAATAATTTCAATTGAAATGACTGAAATAACATTAGGAACAGAACAGAATTGATATTTTTTTAACACAAGAGCAACATCATATCATTCATTATACATGTAAATATTTAATTGGATTCAATGCAAACAAGTGCAGTATAATGGGCCCTTCTGTCTCACCATTATGATCCAAAATACAGTATAGCGGCGCCACCTCCTGATACATTTGAGCAATAACAACATGGTGGAAAACGAGATGTGCATCGTGACAACCTCACTCATCATGACAACCTATCACTCATTATGTGTTTGTGAGGGTATTCTTCATTCAGTGCAGGGTTGAGGTCAATCCCACGTCAGTCAGTTCAGAAAGTAAACTGAAATTCAAATTCACATTTTCCAAAATGCATCTCTACGAGAAATTACATTACATTACCTCACGGGACAAAGTGTTAATAACAGACCTTCTTTTTCCCAGTTAGTCGTTAATATCTGTGTAATTATAATCTCGTTTTAAGGTAATACTCCAAATATG
Source organism: Oncorhynchus masou masou (assembly GCF_036934945.1). Taxonomy (NCBI): domain Eukaryota; kingdom Metazoa; phylum Chordata; class Actinopteri; order Salmoniformes; family Salmonidae; genus Oncorhynchus; species Oncorhynchus masou. Next base: position 30,203,186 of record NC_088229.1, read on the forward strand.
TAATAGAGGGCTAACAATTCACCAACAGTATGGTAACAGGGATCTGTTTTTCCAAACTCCTCTAACCTTAAACCCTTTAATTCCAGCACTAGTTACATATTGCTTTCATGGTGCGTAACCGTAAATTGTTACCATACTATTACCGTGCTGTAATGCAAAGTGCTGGAGACATTTGGGGAATTGGAATTTCAGTTTACCTCCTGAATTTAAATGGAATTTACCCCAACCCTTATTCAGTGTCTAGAATAAATTGAACTGCATTCTGAACAGCATATACTGTAAGAAACTCGTTAGATTTGACTGGTTTTATTGCAGGTTCAATGGCCATTGGTGCAGCCCCGGAGTTATCAGCGGTATCCATGGTCAATATGCTTGCACTCTATTTCACAGCCAGGACGTTCCTATGACAAACAGCTCCTGGACCACACTGCTTTCCATGAGGACACTGGACAAAGAGGCCATGTATCTTCTTCCTCTAACAGATACCCCCTTTGTTGACAATATATTTCCTTCAAACCTTTCATGGGAGATATTGAAAGTCCAGCTTGGAAACTGTTGTTACATAAGCAGCGTTGATAAACGCTGAAATTACGTTGTTACCGCTTTCTGTCTTTTTAAAATGTTTTCCGTAAATGGATAATCTCAAAAGCGTTTCTTTATGAAGACAAGGAGATACGATGCACAAGAAGCTGTGTCCGTTTCAGGAACCCCTGTGAGAGCTTGCCCCCCCCCCCTCCAAAAAAGGAGACTGCTACTTTGTAACATAATTTGGATAAGGGTACAACTGGCGAGTTAAGATGCCGCTGACCCTGGACAGTGTGAAGGGAATTAACTCACACACATGAAATGAAGCTACGTTCAAGAGACCCATACCTGCAGTGATGATTGTCATTCCCTGAATCCTCAAAGACTGTATCTAGGACACCTACTGTACTGAAAAGGTTAGGAAGAGAAAACCACGTTTCACTGGTGACCACTGCAACTACCAGGGCATCTTGACAAACCTGGTTCGGGACCTATGTTCATTTTCCTGGAAACTGCACTTACTCTTACATAACATAAAATATAATATTATGTGCCATTTAGCAGACGCTTTAGTCCAAAGCGATTTATAGTCATGCGTGTGTACATTTTACGGATGGATGGTCCCAGGAATCAAACCCACAATCCTGCCGTTGCAAGCGCAATGCTCTACCAACTGAGCGACAGAGGACCACATATATCGTTATATATGGACTGTTATATACAGTATAAATTATAACATTTTGAGCCAACATGGTTCCCATCCACCCAGCCTCATAATACTGGCAGCTGCAGTACAGTCAGCACCAAAATGGCTTCTGGTAGGAACTACAGTGTGGTGGAAAGCTGATAGATGGATGTCTTTCCTCTCCTCACCTTTCCCTCCATTACAAGTGCATAAATAGCCACGCTAAGCTGTGTGAGCCAATTTCTTGTACACTGTATGTATGAAATCCTCAGGTCCCAAAATGAGCCTTATGTCTATTATCATTGTTGTTTTTATTGTTATTATTATTACCGTGTTACTATTATTTATGAATCACATGTGTGTATCCAGATATTGTTTATTAGAAATTATCCCAATTTTATTAAATGAGAACATGGTTCCTTTGGACCATTTTATGTTTTATGTTTGATCATTAGTGCTCAGATCTGCCTTTTTTCTTATGTCTTTCATGATTTGCATTGTAAAAGAAGTGGCAGTGTTTATTGAGTTTTTCAAACATTGTGCATATTCCTACAGTCAACTGCTGTTTGGCATGAAAGTGGTCAATGTAAGTGGCTTGGAATATTTTAATGGATCAACCTGCTTTTAATAAACATAATGACATTTTGTTTGCTTCTTTTCTGAGGGGAAATATGATCCGATCTAATGTATTATTATTTACAAAGCAATAGTGAGAAAACAGATGGACAAGTTCAAACAATGTGTTCGAATGTCCCAATTTGTAAGTCGCTCTGGATGAGAGCGTCTGCCAAATGACGTAAATGTAAATGTTGGATGTATGGCACTGCCATTTTGAAAAGTTACAATACATACTCTTCAGAAGATATGTTTGCTATATATTTGCCATGAAAAGACAAGTCTTGGCATTAGGGAGGTTATGTGAAATACAGTGCCACATTATATAAATATGACGTTGAAGACAAGATGTAAATAATCAAACAAACAGTAACAAATGATCCTGATCATAAGGTGGAATACGGATGCCACAACTCAGACAAACATCCACAAGAAAATGGTGATTCATGGACAGAGAACAGAGGATCTCACTCTCGTCGTGCTCTTTTCATTTAGTTTATTAATGTATGGAATGCAAGTTCACTGTACAGCAAAGACACAGCACCAAGCAATGGGGAGCAGCACAGAGCAAACATGATGTGAATTGAGTAGAGGAGGGCTATACAGATATTGGTGAGCTGAGGGGTCTGGGAGGGTTCCGAGGTCAGCCAGAAGTCATCCAATCAGGGTTCGGCACAGGGCGATGGACTCGGCACAGGGCGATGGACTCGCCAACGCCTCTGATTAATCATGGCTGGTTTGATTACTTGTCCAAGTTGCCAGGTTACTTCAACATGTAGGATGAAGTTGCCCTTAGATACTGATCTAAGGTCATGATTAAGGTTAGGACTTGGGTAGGGTAAACTGATGCTAGATGCACCCAATGCAGACTGCCCGGCAAGCTATCTAGAGCTCATTGAAACTCTCTAGTGTGCAGTAGTAACATTGCCACTTATCTGAAACCAATTTAATCCTCAGAATACTGTACAAAGGAATGCATGGCTGTTGACATTGGTTTCGCCACTCCTAACCCCCACATTGGTTTCGCCACTCCTAACCCCCACATTGGTTTCGCTACTCCTAACCCCCACATTGGTTTCGCCACTCCTAACCCCCACATTGATTTTGCCACTGATTTGTAAAAGATATCAAACATATATGCAAAAACTCGGCTGTCTAATTCAACAGTTACACACCACACACCTGGTAACAGTTGAGTTATGTGTCCCAAAGCCAACTTTAACTTGTCATAATCCTAACATGGCACCTTCAGCTCAACCTATGATTTTTCGTCTAAATGCATTAACTCGGAGTAGCTTAGAGGGTTGTAAGAGGGTACCTGACAAGTAATACTCTGACAGGATATATACATTAGTCTTACCATATCACGTTTGTGACATTTTTGTTGGCTTTCTGGCACATAGTTCATCTAAAGTATATCCTCGATTACAAAACTGTTGGAAGTAGTTCCTTCATACAAATACAGAAGTGTCACTACTACCAAACATTATCACAGCACTTTTCATACAGTAGGAAACATAGGCCATGGTATCCCTCACACACTCAAAATATAACCAGACCAAAACACACTAAAAGCAAATGAGGGATTGAGATACCAGGTATCACTGGAACACTTTGCTCGAAGGAGGATAAATAAGGGCTTCTATTTATAATGCCATATAGCCACTGCAAGAGGCCTGGTAAATGTCCATATAAAACTTGAATCCATGTAACACACAGTAAGTCATCCCTGAAAATGGCATAAACGCCACCAGGATAAAAATCATTAGCAATTACTAATGTCATGATAGTTGTTGTTAAATGTGTATGTAGATGGATGGAGAATCTTATGTATGCCCCTTCAAGTGCAGTGATAGCACTTTACAGCACTCTTATTATTTAATGGAGTCAACCAAATGTGAACATGTTGTGGGACCTCGGGATTGGCAAACCCTCTGTTATCATGACTGAATTTGTTGAGTTATCTTTTTCCCCCCATTCTGAATTGAAAACACTATGCTAATAATACCTTCCATTTCCTTTTTCCTGTTACAGAGTTTCATTTCCTCTAGATGGAGTCTACAGTTAGAACAGACATAATGCAGACTTTTACATTTCACTGACATCTAGGCCGGGATTCAATCTGAGGCGCATTGTGGAACTCATGACATTTCAAGGTAATTTCCAATTGAGCAGACATTTTCAGCAGCTACAGTCTCCTCGGGAACATTGCCTTTAAAGATCGAATACACAATAGGGGAAAAGGCGCCACTGTCTGCTCCACGGCTGTTGTTATTGTTTTTGTTTTGTCGACGAAGCAGAGGTGGGGAGCACTGGGGGAGCGTCATGAATCAAGAAAAACAAATGCAGTACATATAGTTTGCCACTGTTCTATCGTGTGTGCAATGACGTCATGGGAAAAAACAGTGTCTGTTGTTTGCAGTAACTTATTTGTTGTGGCAGTTTCACCATTAAGAATTTTAGTTTTAATGGGTACATTGTCAACATCGCTCTAAAACGTGCCTCGGATTGAATCCCATCCATAACCTATGTTGGACATTTACTGATGTACAGTTGAAGTCAGAAGTTTACATACACCTTAGCCAAATACATTTTAACTCAGTTTTTCACAATTCCTGACATTTAATCCTAGTAAAAATGCCTGTCTTAGGTCAGTTAGGACCACCACTTTATTTTAAGAATGTGAAATGTCAGAATAATAGCATAAATCACTATTTCAGCGTTTATTTCTTTCATCACATTCCCAGAGGGTCAGAAGTTTACATACACTCAATTAGTATTTGGCAGCATTGCCTTTAAATTGTTTAACTTGGATCAAAGGTGTCAGGTAGCCTTCCACAAACTTCCCAAAATAAGTTGGGTGAATTTTGGCCAATTCCTCCTGACAGAGCTGGTGTAACTGAGTCAGGTTTGTAGGCCTCCTTGCTCGCACATGCTTTTTCAGTTCTGCCCACAATCTTTTTATGGGATAGAGGTCAGGGCTTTGTGATGGCCACTCCAATACCTTGACTTTATTGTCCTTAAACCATTTTGCCACAACTTTGGAAGTATGCTTGGGGTCATTGTCCATTTGGAAAGTCCAAGCTTTAACTTCCTGACTGATGTCTTGAGATGTTGCTTCAATGTATCCACATAATTGTCCTTCCTCATGTTGCCATCAATTTTGTGAAGTGCACCATTTTGTGAAGTGCTGCCACCCCCGTGCTTCACGGTTGGGACAGTGTTCTTCATCTTGCCAGCCACCCCCCTTTTTCCTCCAAACAGAACGATGGTCATTATAGCCAAACAGTTATATTTTTGTTTCATCAGACCAGAGGACACTTCTCAAAAAGTACGATCTTTGTCCCCATGTGCAGTTGCAAACCGTAGTCTGGCTTTTTTATGGCGGGTTTGGTGCAGTGGTTTCTTCCTTGCTGAGCAGCCTTTCAGGTTTTGTCGATATAGGACTTGTTTTACTGTGGATATAGATACTTTTGTACCTGTTTCCTCCAGCATCTTCACAAGGTCCTTTGCTGTTGATTTGCACTTGTCACACCAAAGTACGTTCATCTCTAGGAGACAGAACGCGTCTCCTTCCTGAGCGTTATGACGGCTGCGTGGTCCCATGGTGTTTATACTTGCGAACTATTGTTTGTACAGATGAACGTGGTACCTTCAGGCGTTTGGAAATTGCTCCCAAGGATGAACCAGACTTGTGGAGGTCTACAATTTCTTTTTTGAGGTCGTGGCTGTTTTATTTTGATTTCCCCATGATGTCTTGCAAAGAGGCACTGAGTTTGATGGTTGGCCTTGAAATACATCCACAGGTACACCTCCAATTGACTCAAATTATGTCAATTAACTTATCAGAAGCTTCTAAAGCCATGACAATTTTCTGGAATTTTTCAAGCTGTTTAAAGGCACAGTCAACATAGTGTATGTAATCTTCTGACCCACTGAAATTGTGATACAGTGAAATAATCTGTCAGTAAACAATTGTTGGAAAAATTACTTGTGTCATGCACAAAGTAGATGTCCTAACTGACTTGCCAAATCTATAGTTTGTTAACAATACATTTGTTGAGTGGTTGAAAAACAAGTTTTAATGACTCCTAAGTGTCATTATGTAAACTTCCGACTTCAACTGTAGCTAGCTACTGTGATATTTCATACTGCCTTAAGGTCTCTTCTACTTTGCATAATACTATAACATTGTATCTATACAGTAGGTATTCTAGTGGTTTAATTTAATTTCATAATGAATGTCTTTATCATGCAAACATTATCTAAAATACTTGTTTCATTTAAAAGGTAGCTCATTTGGCATACTTAATAAGGTTCTAATGTGAATCTCTTAATATTTCCTACTGTAGATAGCCACAGTATAACAGCAGAAAGTGACCGTATCTCTAACGGTTGGAAGGGGACCTGACCTTGGATCATTTTAGAACAGCAACATGCTCAGAATTTATACTTTCACAATTTTTATAAATACCCAACAGGCACATTCTATTGATCAGAGGTTCATAAGCACTCCATTCATATACATCCAAATGTCTACACAGATCAACTTCAATAACAAGTAAACCATCATCATAATACAGTAACGTCAATTGTGTTCTTAAAACAAAAATGCCCATTTGCAAGAGTTCAAGGTAGGGTCTGCCAAGATGTCAGCCAAATGCCCGACTTGTGGGTTAAAGAAAAAGCAAGATATCTTGAAAGCCTATTTATCCGAGAGAGTTTCGACAGCTCTTCTCCTCTGTTGTATGATGGTGAGGATGCGCCATTGCAGGAAGAAAAGTTCAACTTTGACCTTTCTGTGTTAGCTGTGGTGCCCCTTTTTCTACTCTGGCACATTTGGCATCATCGAGTTAGTGCCACCAAACCAGCGCCGCGATTTACGGACCTCGCTGGTGCAGAGTAGCCTACTGTTCTCAAATCTCCTGCAACCTGTGTATCCTCTGGCATTCCCATAACCATTCTCACCGTTACAGAAATGGGCCAAAGCACAGTTATGGACTTTGCTGGTTTAGCGAGTATATAAAACTAAGGGAAGGTTTTCCTGTTCATGAAAACCTGCTTTACTGCATGCACGTCAACAGTACTGGACCTACAACTAATGGATACATGTATGTTTTTTTTCTCATGACAAACTACGTAGATATGTAAGCACACTCTAGATTTAATCAAGATCCGCATTATAGCGCAATTAAAATATAAAGGTAATTTACAATTGAGCCGACATACTGTTTGCAGCGTTTACAGATAATGTAGTCTCAGCGAATCCGGGAACATTGCCTTTAAATTTCAATTGTGCTTTAGCGTCGATTTTCTGCTGTCCAGATTTAATCTAGGCCTCAGGCATTAGAGTTGGATCTGAGGTCTAGAATGGTGGGTGGAATTTACTTAGTAGGACTTTGGACCACATTGTAGTCCTATAGTCTGCCAGATTATCTCATACTAAGTACCCCTGTAATAAAAATGTCCTGCACTTCAAGTGTGGCATTGGTGTGGGTTGTGACGGCAGTGAGACTCTAAAGTGATATGATGGGATGAGCACATCAAAGAGACAACAGCTCCTAAGATTTGGATCCACTTGACATTCAGGCAAAAACCTTCCCATTTAATTTCCTTAGAGGATACTATGCAGAGGCAAACTGAGAACAGTTTGGTGGTCTAGATAGGATACAGCTTATATCAAATTAATCTCGCCCACCAGCTGGCTCTCTCTCTGTCGAACCGTCTGGTTTCCAAGCACCTCAGAAAAGGACTTGACTGGAAGCCTATGGCAGGAGCGGAGAAACAACCACTGGTTTTAATTGGCTGATCTCTCAGTCCATCACCATTTAGTGCAACCCTTAGAACCTCCCCGTAAGTGTGCTGCATTTGGGGGCCAGTATTGTTTGTGTGTAACAAAGCTATGGCTAGCTGTTAGCATGAACGTCGATATGTTCCTACTACCTGGGTTATGGGGAGTTATTTCCATGGTGCACCATAACAAATACTTTTCCCCCTCGATTTGGAACCACATCTCATAGTCGTGTGATTTGCTCAGAATTTGAATGGATTATCATGTCACTCAGTAAATCTACACCCCTTCACAGACCCACACTGTTGCCAGGCTCTATGTTCCAAAAATTCGAGCCTGGGGGCAAGTTTTATTATGTGCATTTTAGCTAACCCTAACCCTTAACCTAACCTTAGCCTAATTCTCCTAACCTGCTACATGAATTATCCTAACCTATCTAGTCAAAACCCAGTTGTTTGGCTTGAGTGTTGAGACCAGGTGCAGACAAGGTGTAGACTGAAACTTTCCAGCAGTGAAACAAGGAATTTTGGCATTATTTTGTCATTCAACCTGTTATTTCTTAGTACCAAGACTGCCATCATTTATGACATTTCCATATCTAGCCATCCATGTCTGTATTTCACCTTGTCTAAATATCAGGCTGTTACCATGGTTACTCCATGGCTATCAGTCTGAAATAAGTCGCTGTAAAAAAGACGCAATCTCTACCAGACAGAATGTTGAATAAAAGTATATTTAAACATACTTTACCGGGTGTCTTTTTGGCGGTTGGAAGTGGAGATAAAATGGCCACAGGAAAGTACTATTAGCCCAACTTTCTGGGGCGCCGGTAGGTATATGGCTATGTCGGCTTGTAATTCCTGTGAGTATTTTCAATCATGTGATGCATTTCACGTGATGCACAATATGTAAACAATAGCCGAATGTAACCAAACGTTGTCAACCAAAGCACATTTCCTCGTAATCAGCTGAAGTGTTTGCCGTTCGGTCTGTGGTTAGGTTCAGACTAATTGTTTAAGTGTTTGTCTCGTGCAAATTGAGTCAGTATTGAAAATACAAACCGGAAATATACAGACCAGCGTACTGAAGGTCGGGTTGATAACGTTCCCCTATGGATATGTTGTTTCAGATTACCTCCAACATAGTAAAAATAATAATTGGACAACAGGTAAAGTAAGTTGAAGTGGTTTCAACATTTTGACTTGTAATGTGACTGTTCGGGAATGCTGAGCCAACATGCGAGAGACGAGTATGTAAGTATTTCACTCTTAGATTCTAAGAGGCTATATTTCACCATATCACCGCCAGAGCAAAGGTTCATAAATAAATGGTTGGATTTAAAGGAGCCCTGTTACTATGGTAGACAACAGGGAAGTATATGGGTTGGCCCAATGGGCAAGAGTAGTAAGGGTGAGGGATTGAAACATGTGTGGCTGTGTGTGTCGGAGCCCCACTAGCAGTGGTCAGGGTGGTACAGCAGTGTGGTTGTCTCAGGTAGCTCAGGCACCAACAGGTCTGCTCCTGAGGGGGCGCTCATGTCCCAGGAATCAGGACTATAGGAGAGATGAGACAGTTCATTGTTTAAAACAGGGATGGGCAACTTTGATGGGGATGGGGCCACACAAAATCTGAACTCATAATGAGGGGCCACAGTTGCCCTCCCCCCCTGCCCCCCCCCCCAGGCTCTAATTCTACCTTGATTACTACAAGCCTAGATAGCTGGCCGCTAGACTAACTTACCAATCTAAAACATGTTAGCTGACATGGGCTAATTGAGTGACGGTCAGTGACTGACATAACAAGATGAAAACTGTTGATGCACAACAACCACATTTCGAAATTGCACCTTGTGTATTCTATTATTCTACCTTGCAACAGTAACAGTTGAGACCCCGACTGAGTTCCTTACCCCCCGCGAAATGATCCCAGGGCCTTCAAATGGGGTGGCCGCCAGTTGCCCATCCCTAGTTTAAACTATGACAACAGATGAAAGGAACTACCAACCTTTCATGCAGAGAGGTTATGGAGATTCAATTCACAATAGAAACCTGTCATTGTTTAATGTTTTGAAGACCCCTGTACCTAAGATGTCCCATGTGGATCCTCAGTGGACGATTCTGTTTCCTTGACAACTACTGCTTTGGTGACCAACATGTCCGGATGCTGTTGCTTGGCTTCCTGTATCGCAATAGCGAGGGCCTGTGAAGGAACAAATTATATGACATTAATGTCAACTGCTTACTATGTAGAGTCTGGTTTATGTCAAGTAATGAATACTCTATGAGCACTTTTAAGACGCACATCCCCTGCTGTATCTATGGCTTATAGGTTACTGCGTTACAGAGGTCATGTTGTCCTTAAGCTGCAGTCTGCTCACCTGCTCCTGGTCAACATCATCATCTCCCGTGATTATGATCCTCTTCTCAATTCTGGTCTCTGAATAGCCCCCTTTCACCGTCTGGAACACACAACACATTTCTTTGGAACATTTGCCAAATTGAACACACCTTTGCTGTTGCTTATGCCTCTACAGCTAGAAAAAAGGTGTGTGCAATTTGGCAAACATTATAAGATCAATGGAAACCAATAATACTGAAGGTACTGAATACGTCAGACCATTTGACAATTGTTGATACCTTGGTGACATGCGTGGTTGCAGAGGTAACATTCTCAGTAACAAGTATTGGAGATCCAGAGGCCTCTCTTCCCAACGTACACATGTGCACCTGTCAGGATGTCAGGACACATGGGGGAAAAGGGCATTAATGACATCATGATCATACATGGACACAGTCAGTTCAAATACATGTGAATTTGAGAACCTGGTATTTAAAATATTTGTTATTTTATTTGAGTATTTGAATGGTTGTTATAATAATAATAGTCTGCCAAATTGTGTTTGACAGGATTTTCAAATACTTACATGTATTTCAAATACTATTTTCAAATACCTGGGTTAAATTGATGGGAGTGTATTTAAATTGTTGTATTTGAATTTTTCAAGTACTTTCCTAGTGTATTTCCAAATAAATTCAAATATTCATTCCAATATTCATTCCACCACCAGCTTAATACTTACATTGAATGTATGTGAAAGTAATTGAGATATTTGAAACCCAGGTCTAATGGACACACATGCACACACGCATGCAGATACACACAAACAGACCACGCCTATACATTATATAAATTAAATACATACAGTGCATTCGGAAAGTATTCAGACCCCTTAAGTTTTTCCACATTTTGTTATGTTACAACCTTATTCTAAAATTGATTAAATACAACATTTTCCTTATCATTCGACACACAATACCCCATAATGACTTTTGTTTTTTCATATAATGGTTTTTTAGAAAGGTTTGCAAAAACAGAAATACCTTATTTACATAAGTATTCAGACCGTTTGCTATGAGACTCAAAATTGAGCTCAGGTGCATCCTGTTTCCATTGATCATCCTTGAGATGTTTCTACAACTTGATTGTCCAATCTATTGGTAAATTAGGCCTTTATAGTAGAGTGGACAGATGAAAGCCACTCCTCAGTTAAAGGCACATGACAGCCCATTAAAAGTTTGCCAGAAGGCACATAAAGAACTCTCACACCATGAGAAACAAGATTCTCTGGTCTGATTAAACCAAGATTTAACTTTTTGGGCTGAATGCCAAGCATCACGTCTGGAGGAAACCTGGCACCATCCCTACGGTGAAGCATAGTGGTGGCAGCATCATTCTGTGGGGATGTTTTTCTGCGGCAGGAACTGGGAGACTTGTCAGGATCAAGGGAAAGATGAATGGAGCAAAGTACAGAGAGATCCTAGATGAAAATCTGCTCCCGAGTGCTCAGTACCTCAGACTGGGGCAAAGGTTCACCTTCCAATAGGATGACGACCTTAAGCTCACAGCCAAGACAATGCAGGAGGGATTTGGGACAGGTCTCTGAATGTCCTTGAGTGGCCCAGCCAGAGCCCGGACTTGAACCCCATCAATCATCTCTGGAGAGACCTGAAAATAGCTGTGCAGCGATGCTCCCCATCCAACCTGACAGAGCTTGAGAGAATCTGCAGAGAAGAATGGGAGAAACTCGCCAAATCCAGGTGTGCCAAGCTTGTAGCGTCATACAGAGGAAGACTCAAGGCTGTAATCGATGCCAAATGTGCTTCAACAAAGTACTGAGTAAAGGGTCTAAATACTTATGTAAATGTGATATTTCATTTTTATTTTATACATCTGCACAAATGTATCAATCTGTTTTTGCTTTGTTATTATGGGGATTGTGTGTAGATTGATGAGGGGGGAAAACTATTTAATCAATTTTAGAATAAGGCTGTAATGTAACAAAATGTGGAAAAAGTCAAGGGGTCTGAATAATTTCCGAATGCACTGTATATACATATTGAACAGAACAATGCAAACATACTTATACATAGATACACAGTCAGACATACACATTCAAATGATTTGATTCACTCTAACACATCTAATTCTAACAATCTCATTCAAACACAGAGGGAGAAGTAGGTTTACAATCTGTGTGCTGGAGTTAAAATTGGACAGGTCAGGTAATAATGTACTCACAGGGGAAACACCTTCTGTTGTTGAATAAGAAGTCTCGCCTATACTTCTTACAGTCACACCATGATCCTGAAAAAGACAGAAAACCCGATGTGATGCCCGCTCATGGTTTGAATGTCAGACTTTCAAATATGTCAGACAGACCATTTTACGATCAGTCGAGCTATAATGCATTATACTCTCTGTGCTTTCAAATCATTATAGGAATGTATTATAAGGATGCTGTAACTACTTATGAGCTTTTATGATGTTATAGGAAGTGTTATAAGGCATTATAAATGAACTTATTAGGCATTATATATACACACTACCATTCAAAAGTTTGGGGTCACTTAGAAATGTCTTTGTTCTTGAATGAAAATCAAATTTTTTGTCCATTAAAATAACATCAAATTGATCAGAAATACAGTGTAGACATCGCTAATGTTGTAAATTACTATTGTAGCTGGAAACAGCAAATTTTTTATGGAATATCTACATAGGCGTACAGAGGCCCATTATCAGCAACCATTACTCCTGTGTTCCAATGGCACGTTATCTTAGCCTATCCAAGTTTATCATTAGAAAACCCTTTTGCAGTTATGTTAGCACAGCTGAAAACTGTTGTTCTGGTTAAAGAAGCAATACATCTGGCATTCTTTAGACTAGTTGAGTATCTGGAAAATCAGCATTTGTGGGTTCGATTACAGGCTCAAAATGGCCAGAAACAAAGAACTTTCTTCTGAGAGTGTTACCATGATGGTAGGACCGCAGAGATTTGGGGTCGTACCGAATACTGAAATGTTGTTAACTTTGAAATTACTTTAAAAAAACATAAAACCTTGATAGAGAAGACTAATGATATATTAACATGCATTTTCTACAATTTAGTCAGATACTATAAATGGCTGACTATATGGCTGATGTGTTTTTATCACATGAAAGCAACATTTGCATTTGTCTGTAGCCTACAGAAGTTTGTTGTTTGCAATTATAATGTCCAAGTTTGATATTGCCTAGTTGGTTGACTGGTCAGTCCATAAATCTGAGGTCTGTATATTTGAGGTTCTACTGTAGCATCTATTTACCTTTTCTCTATCTTTATACCTAAAGAGCAATGGCCACTACCTGATCAACTATACCAGATCTCCATCGAAAATGCTTGTCTACCTGATCTGTAAACTCCACGATGGTTGTAGTGACCTCTGACCCATTGGGCTGTGTCTCGACCTTGACATCGGTCTTCCTCAATGCGTGGCTGGCAACAACGCAACTAGCCTCTCTGCTCAGAGCTGTCATGGGGGACACGTAAGTGGTCTCCCTGACTGTCTGGTCTCTGTCGACCTTGACCTCAGTCTTCCTCAGTGCATGGGAGGCGACGACGTCACTAGCCTCTCTGCTCAGTGCTGTCATGGGGGACACGTAAGTGGTCTCTCTCACTGTCTGGTCTCTGTCGACCTTGACCTCAGTCTTCCTCAGTGCATGGGAGGCGACAACATCACTAGCCTCCCTGCTCAGCGCTGTCATGGGGGACACGTAAGTGGTCTCTTTTTGTGACTGGTCTCTGTCGATCTTGACCTCAGTCTTCCTTAGTGCATGGGAGGCGACGACGTCACTAGCCTCTCTGCTCAGCGCTGTCATGGGGGACACGTAAGTGGTCTCTCTGACTGTCTGGTCTCTGTCGATCTTGACCTCAGTCTTCCTTAGTGCATGGGAGGCGACGACGTCACTAGCCTCTCTGCTCAGCGCCGTCATGGGGGATGAGTAAGTGGTCTCTTTCTGTGACTGGTCTCTGTCGATGGGAACCGACCTCTTTGGTTTTCTGGGCACAACAGGCTTTGGGGAAAAATACAGAATAATAACTTCCATTGCTCGAATTTTATTTGAGATTCAGCACTCATTACAAGCCATCTGTATGTAAAATATTGTAGAGAAAGTGTCTTTACATTTACTGAATGCATATGGGCCAGCACTTTCCCATCATTTTGTCATATGAAAGATCAGTGAAATCCAGCATAAACTTCAAGAAGACATTAATGAGCTGTAATGGTACTCACATTACGTTGTCAATGTTAAACTTAGTCAATTACTGTTAATGATGTAGCGATTTGTCTACTAAGGCTTACTTCAGCTGTTTTGACCTGTAGACTCGTTACTTATTCTAAGAATAAAATATGATCCTATAAATGTAAACCTTTAGTGAACTATCACTTCAAAGACCAACCTGGACCCAAACTGTCCATTTGCTTGTGTACTTTACCTCATGATGTCGGACCTCTTCGGTGTGTAGCTGCTTGGTAGGAGGGCTGCTGCTTGCCCCGGTGAGAGGAGCCAAGACGAGAGGTGGCGGGGTTCCCTGCAGGTCGATACCCAGGCTGAGGCCCACGTCAGGTGACATGGGCCTCTCGCCCAGCTCCATCATGCCCCTGGAGAACTCCTCCATGCCCGTATGGAGGTCCATGAGGACAGTGAAGTCCACCTCGGCCTCCAGGCTGGACGTAGAGCTGACCGTGATGCTGGAGCACTTGCGCTCAATGCCCAGGTGGGTTTCCTTCAGGTACAGGGTCTCGTGGTCTTGGTCGTCCTCTGACACTGAGCCCAACCGCCGCTCCCACGGCTCCCTCTGCAGGTTAGATTGAGGAAGACGGACAAGAGAATGAAAAAAACATTGTCGGCTCAATACAAGGGACTTGATATAAAGCTTTTTTCGCCTGTGCAAAAAAAGATATTTCTGTTTTACCTTTTAAGTATATCAAATAATCATTCAAACATGAGATTTTAGGTCAAATGAACAGGCTCATATTTTAGCTTTGAAGGAGTTGAACATGCTTAAAAGTTTTTCGCACATTGAAAAAAACTGACTCACCATGGCTTCGTCAAAAGGCTCCTCATGAATGGCAGGTGTAGGAGGGGTCTCCTGTAGTAAAAAAAATTTTTTAGGTTTGAACGATTGCAAAGCCAATTTGAATTAACCTAAACAAACTGTAAAGAACAGCCATGAACTGTACACACGTGAACATTGGCATCATCCTTCTGACTGTCATAGAACAAGAACATTCCCAGAGAGAATTCAAGGGTCTGCATTGTCAATGAATGCAGTGACATCACCTTGGGGTTTACTCTTTACTTCAGTACAACGCTGGCAAAAAATATTCCCAAACAATGGAGTGATGGTGAAACCAACTGTGTGACAAGTTATGAGCAACATATGTTGACGTCATCACACATAATAGCGGTTTCCACCATCCTTTTGTTGAAGACATTGTTCTAGCCAGTGGTTCCAAGATATTTTGCACATGCCAAGGCTGAGTAGGCTTCATAATGTCATGCTTATCCCATTGAAAGCTTACAGTTCATATATGAATAGTAAGCCTACATTTGTTCTAGCTCTAATAACTTGAGGTAATTGTTCAACAAGTTTCGCACATGCACATAGGATGTCTTTAAAGTCAACATTATCACAAAATCAAATTACTGCAAGTGCGATGGTAATGCCATGCACTGTTGAGGTTAGATAACAATACCTTCCAGGAATCAGGTATTTGTATACTTAAGTCCAGTGTACAAGTACCTCAGCCCTGAACAATGTGGCTGGCAGCGCTGCAGCCAAGAATTAGTGCATAACATCTCATAATAAATGTTGTATTGGCTATGTATTGGCTATTGCTGCAGAGATGCCAACGCTGAACATTTTGGCCAAATGTCCAAATCGCACTGTTTGCAAACAAGAACATTATCAAACATTAGTGGCTTCAAAGGAAGGGGATGGTGCGAAAGCCTTTGACTCCTTGCAACAGCAACTACCTTTAGTCAGGGAGGTTAGAGGATGATGTTGGAAGGAGAGACAAGTGTTAACGTGGTGAAGAACAGACGCCAGAAGCTTAAGCAATGGATACATTGCTTAAAGGCCCATCGGATTTTAAAATGGACAAGCAGATGTTAAGCTTTGCAGAGGGAAATGAGAGCCAGGAGCTCCCGGGCCACGAACGTGTTAAGTCTCAAAATGCCTTTGGCCAATGATTAGATGTGAAGGGCCACAGGCTTTGACCTGCTTTTTCATATACAGCCGCATGAGTTCTACATGTGTATATTCAAGTGGATAAAAACAAGGTTGTGATCGACTTAAGCACATGCAATGCTTTAGTTTCCAGTGATAGACAGGCAGGTTAGGCAGACGGCGTTACCACTTGTTTCCTCTTGGTTGCTTCCTGGCTAGAGTTCCTGTAATGGCCGTTGCTAGAGTCGTTGGTGACATTCTGCCTGTTGCGAACTCTTGTCTCCCTGGACCACTGTGTTTTCAGAGGAAGGGTTGAAGGGGGAGCTGCATGGGAGGACAAAGCCTTTGAGCCAAAGGAAAAGGTGTCTGTAAAATCTGGGTAAGCCTCGGGATGACCTTCATAGATTAGTCTTCCACCGTCAGTCCAGAAACTCGATCCAATAATGTCCCTCTGATCCTTGTGTTCACCAGTCCCTTGTAGCTCATTCTCTGGTAGCCAATGCTTTGTGACCTCTGTGTGCTGGTTTGTGGTTGTCATCCCTTGCTTGCTGTCATTTGCATCAGGACATGCTGGAGGCAAACCTATTCTCTTCCTGGTTTCAGAGGGTTCCTCTGTTGATTGCATCACCCGAGTGTCATCTACTCTTCCGGCCACGCCTCCTTCAGCTTGGTTTTGCGTTTGAGGATTGATGACCCCTTTGTTCCCCCCTTTATTCAAAGACTTCTTTGATCTCTGTGGCTTGAGAGGAACTATTCGGGTTACTTTGGAGTGTGATGCACTCCCAGTTTTGTTGGAATAGTTTCCTCTCTCGGGCTTTAGTTCTTTTGTTTCCAGAGCTTCAGGTTCTCTCATCTCCCTCTTTCTTTCAGACTCACTTCCACCTTGGTTGCTGTTATTTACAGATTTCATAGCGACCTGTTCATTGCTATTGTTTTTTCTCTCTGGGAACGATTCATACTGATACAGACCCTGCTTCAACTGTTTGCTTTTCATTTCAATCCTCTCTTTGGAATAGAGATTATCCACTGGAGGTGAATCAAATCCATTCTCTTGAACACTGTTCCTTGAGAAAAAGGTGTCATGTGAATATGTATTACTTCCAAAGGTTGCGTCATCCACGGAGTGCATATCCTTATGCCCAATTGCAGTCGAAACTGTTTCTTGTCTTTGGGATCTCAATCCAGTGCCACCTACTTTAGTTTTTCCAGATTCCTGAGGTGAAGTTATAGGCTTCATCTCTGTTGCTTTTCCAACTTGCACATCCTCAGACACCATACCAATACTTGTGTCCTTGGGATCAAAAGCTAAGTGCAGTGTATAGGGAGAGGACTGATTCTGTTCTTCTTTTGAGCTTCTGCACGCACCATCTTGCTTTTCACTCAATATGGAATCCACAGAGGCCTATATATTGGTAAAAACACAGATTCATTAAGCTGCATGTATCCATTCTGATGCATTACTATGGAGTTTGTTACACCATATCACCCCATGGACTTAAGGTAGTATGTCATTTGAAAGGACTGGATGAGTGAAAGCTATATATGGTGGAAGACTATTTTTATACAGGTTGGAGTTTTCGCAATATTTTTCCACCTATCTATTAGAGAGCCGTGTTCCCTGTAGCTTTTTTATCAGCATTTTGCAAAGGAAACCAACTACTTTAGTCATGGGCAGTGGAGGGGGACAAACGGAGTATGAGGGTGTCTGTCCTTCCAATTAAGTGGTAAGTGAAACCCTCCCAGCAAACATGCCAACATTGGCATGATGTGGGCCCAATGCAGCCTAAAATATTGGCTCAGGGTAGGCTGCCCACATTTGGGCAAAGCACCTTTGCTCGTCGGCTCCAGGTTGGCCCTAACACTGTACCCAAACCGGCTACGCTCATGCACCATCGTGTGCAAATTGACTTTGTCCCCCCACACCAAACGTGATAACCACACATAGGTTAAAATATCAAAACAAACTCTTTAACCAATTATATTAATTTGGGGACAGGTCAATAAAAATGTTTAAAAAAGAGCATTAAAGCATTAAACATTTATGGCGATTTAGCGAGCTAGCGAGCTAGCTTGCAGTTGCTCGCTAAATTTGCCCTATTTAGCTAGTTTGCTGTTGCTAGCTAATTTGTCCTAGGATATAAACTTTGAGATGTTATTATTATTATTTTTTTTCAGTTCATCTTTCAATCCCCCTACGTGGGTATAACCAATGAGGAGATGGCACGTGGGTATCTGCTTCTATAAACCTATGACGAGATGGGAGAAGCAGGACTTGCACAGCGTTCAGCGTCACAAATAGAACTGACTTCTATTTTAGCTCTTGGCAACGCAGACGCTCATTGGCACATGCAAGCAGTGTGGGTGCAATAATTTCATAACATGTATGTTTAAATTTATTTTGCAACGCTCGCACACCGGACGCGAGCGGTGTGGTCAGCATTTGAGGCAGGTGGCCTCAATATGGGCCCCAATATGAGCTTATAGTATTGGCCCTGTGTATTGCTGACCTTATGCCAATTTACCAGTTTTATCTATTATTTAATGGAGATGTATTTATTCATAATGTATTTAATTCAATTTAACAAATTGTCTAGCCTTCAATGTATGTATTTATTGTTTCAGAAAGATAACAAATCCTATCATCCATATATTTTTTTACAAGAGAAACCGTTTAATTTCACATGTACTTATTTAAATCAACTTCTTTGATGTAAACTCCCCGAAATCTTATGTGGATTTTTGGCTGGTACTGAATGTGTTTGATAGATGTGTCTGTGTTGGGTTTAGAGACAAATAGGCGTATGTGTTATTCTGGTCACTGACTGAGGCAGTACGACCTTCAGAGCTACATATACCATTTATTTTCTGTGGCTCAGTATGTCACTGGTGAGATTTTCATCTTTCTGGCAGTATAAGCATTACTAGTTATTGTTTACATCCCTCTCATGATAAATAATTACTTTTTGGTATGTCTATTTGAATCAACATTTTGCCATTACATCTAACAGGTTAAAGACTTCATCATTGGCAGTGCACAAGATAAATATTTTTGGGGCATCACACAACAGAACACTTGAACAACAGAACAAACTAGAACAGCCCTCACAGTAACAGTTGCACAAAAATAACTGCAATCCACGGCCCCAAATATTCTAATGAGCGCAGCATCTACATTATGAAGTAGCTGGCTTGGTGTTGGCTAGGCCGAGCTGGGCTAGCCCGTGAGGGGCTGGTGTTGGCTTGGTGTTGGCTTGGTGTGGGCTAGACCGTGCCAACATTGCCAACAGAATACTCACAGGGGGCCATGTTTGCTGGGCTGGTGAGAATGAGTATACAGTAAGGTTCCAAATTAAAGCTTTGGAAAGTAACATTGCGCCCCCCCTTACCTGTTTCCTCTCTGGGGTGCCTCCAGGCGGCGTGGCTGTGGACAAGCGTTTCTCCCTCTGTGACAGCTTGCTGTTGGGCTCCCTGAGAGCTCTCTTTAGTTCGTTGATGCTGGCCTGGTGCTTCTGCAGGACATCCTCGGGCTTGTCCAGGAACTGCTGCTAGATAGAGAGAGGGAGATAGGTCACAGACTGGAGTTAGTATTCTTCCTACTTCCATTTCAGACATCTCAGGGATTGAACCAGACATGGACATTTGAATGAAAAGGGCCGTGTTAATGGTCAATTATGTGTTTGCAATTCTTCATCTCAAATTCCACCTCCATTTCAATTCTGCTCGGAGCTGACAACATGGATGTTTCAACAAATAAATAATGAGACTAACGCTGCTATGCATGGATGAAGAGTATAGACACGGACCCCATTACACTCCTCTTGAGTAATGAGTACATTGTTATTTATCTGCCCTGAAATTACACATTTCTGGCAGGCGATATCTTGAATTTTCCAGATGACCAAATCACACACTATGAAAGATTTTAAAATCAACTGATGTTATGTCATCCTCAGCGGTAATGTTATCTGATTAATATCTTTCGATGACATCATGTTAATGACATTTTTACGTTTTCCTTCAAGGCTTGCAATACTTTATTGGGTAACACTTTACTTGACACCCAGCATCATAATAAGTTATGACATGGTAATAACTATGTCATAATATGTCATAACAGCTGACATAACAGCTGACATAACCTGTGATAATATGGTCATAACACTGTCATGACACATTTATATTTGTTGTGACATATACTGCGTTATTTTATGGCTGGTTCTGACACCTACACCTACCACGGTGGCTATTTTACATTATGGCTGGTTATGACGTCTACATCCTGTAAGACTGTCAAAACCCACAAAACCTACCACACAAGGCAAAACATTCCATTACACCATAGCCTAAGTGTCAACAGAATGTTATTTTTTAATTTACCATATTAAATTATCATTGTAATTGAGCACACATTGATGTCAAACACACTCAACAGACCCACAGATGACGCAATCTCACTCCACAATGCCCTTCCCCACCTTGACAAAAGGAACACCTATGTGAGGATGCTGTTCATTGACTACAGCTCAGCGGTCAACACCATAATGCCCACAAAGCTCATCACTAAGCTAAGGACCCTGGGACTAAACACCTCCCTCTGCAACTGGATCCTGGACGTCCTGACGGGCTGCCCCCAGATGGTGAGGGTATGGAACAATACATCTGCCACGCTGATCTTCAACAATGGGGACCCTCAGGGGGGCGTGCTTAGTCCCCTCCTATACTCCCTGTTCACCCACAACTGTGTGGCCAAGCACGACTCCAACACCATCATTAAGTTTGCTGACGACACAACAGTGGTAGGCCTGATCACCGACAATGATGAGACAGCCTATAGGGAGGAGGTCAGAAACTTGATAGTGTTCCAGAACAACAACCTCTCCCTCAATGTGAGCAAGACAAAGAGGATGATATTTGACTAGAGGAAAAGGTGGGCCAAACAGACCCCCATTAATAACAACAGGGCTATAGTGGAGCGGGTCAAGAGTTTCAAGTTCCTTGGTGTCCACATCATCAACAAACTATCATGGACCAAACACACCAAGACAGTCGTGAAGAGGACACAACAACACCTTTTCCCCGTCAGGAGACTGAAAAGATTTGGCATGGCTCCCCAGATCCTCAAAAAGTTCTAGAGCAGCACCATCGAGAGCCTCCTGACCGGTTGCATCACCGCCTGGTATGGCAACTGCTTGGCATCCGACCGGAAGGCGCTACAGAGGGTACTTTTGTTGTTGTTAAAGACTCCATTCACCTAAGTCATAGACTGTTCTCTCTGCTACCGCATGGCAAGCGGTACCGGAGCGCTAAGTCGAGGTCCAAAAGGCTCCTTAACAGCTTCTACCCCCAAGCCATAAGACTGCTGGACAATTAATCAAATGGCCACCCTGACTATTTGCATTTATTATCTATGCATAGTCAATTTACACCTACATACATGTACAAATTACCTAAACTAAAATGTAGTTGAACTGCAAGTCTAGGACTAAAAGGCTCCTCAACAGCTTCTACCCCAAGCCATAAAACTACTGAACAATAAATAAAATCGCCACCGGACAACATTTACATTGACCCCCCCCTCCTTTTTGTACGCTGCTGCTACTCGCTGTTAATTATCACTTCACCCCCACCTACATGTACAAATTACCTCAACTAACTTGTACCCCCGCACACTGACTCGGTACCGGTGCCCCCTGTATATAGCCTCGTTATTCTTAATGTGTTACTTTTTATTATTACTTTTTATTTTAGTCTATTTGGTAAATATTTTCTTAAATCCTCTTGAACTGCACTGTAAGGGCTTGTAAGTAAGCATTTCACGGTAAAGTCTACACCTGTTGTATCTGGCGCATGTGACAAATAAAGTTTGACTTGATTTGCATTGTTGGTGGTTAAGGGCTTGTAAATAAGCATTTTACGGTACGGTCTACACTTGACATCCTCTTTTTGACTGATATATGGGCATGTATGTATCATGAAGTGTATTTTCTAAAACCTATTTATTTTTACTATTTTCTACATTGTAGAATAACAGTGAAGACATCCAAACTATGAAATAACACATATGGAATCATGTAGTAACCAAAGAAGTGTTGAATAAATGAAAATATATTTATATTTGAGTTCTTCAATGGAGCCACCCTTTACCTTGATGACAGCTTTGCACACTCTTGGCATTCTCAACCAGCTTCATTGAGGTAGTCAACTGGAATGCATTTCAATTAATGCGTTTGAGCCAATCAGGTGTGTTGTGACAAGGTAGGGGTGGTATACAGAAGATAGCCTTATTTAATAAAAGACTAAGTCCATTTTATGACAAGAACAGCTCAAATAAGCAAAGAGAAACAACAGACCATCAATACTTGAAGAAATGAAGGTCAGTCAATCTGGAAAATTCCAAGAACTTTCAAAGTTTCTTAAAGTGAAGTTGCAAAAACCATCAAGCGCTGACTGAAACTGACTCTCATGAGGACTGACACAGGAAAGGAAGACCCAGAGTTACCTTGTCACACCCTGGTCGAAATATATTATGTTTATTCTTTATTTATTCGGTCAGGCCAGGGTGTGACATGGGTTATTGTGGTGTGTTTTTGTCTTGGGGTTTTGTGGGATGTCTAGCGTTAGTCTATGGCTGCCTGAGGCGGTTCTCAATCAGAGTCAGGTGATTATCGTTGTCTCTGATTGGGAACCATATTTAGGCAGCCATATTCTTTGTGTGTTTCGTGGGTGATTGTCCTTAGTGTCCTTGTTCCTGTATCTGTGTTAGTTTACACTAGTATAGGCTGTTTCGGTTTTCGTTACGTTCTTTGTTTTGTAGTGTTTGTATTTAGATTCTTGTTACATTTTGTTCATTAAACATGGATCGCAATCTACACGCTGCATTTTGGTCCGATTCTCTTTCACCGCATGAAAACCGTTACATACCTCTGCTGCAGAGGATAAGTTCATTAGCGTTAATTGCACCTCAGATTGCAGCCCAAATAAATGCTTCACAGAGTTCAAGTAACAGACACATCTCAACATCAACTGTTCAGAGGAGACTGCGTGATCGATTTGCTGCAAAGAAACCACTACTAAAGGACACCAATAAGAAGAAGACACTTCCTTGGGCCAAGAAACACATGCAATGGACATTAGACCGGTGGAAATCTGTCCATTGGCCTAAAGAGTCTAAATTTTAGATTTTTCGTTCCAACCGTGGTGTCTTTGTGAGACGCGGAGTAGGTGAATAAATGATCTCCGCATGTGTGGTTCCCACCGTGAAGCATGGAGGAGGAGGTGTGACGGTGTGGTGGTGCTTTGCTGGTGTCACGGTCAGTGATTTATTTAGAATTCAGTGCACACTTAACCAGCATGGCTACCACAGCATTCTGCAGCGATACGCCATCATATCTGGTTTGCGCTTAGTGGGACTATCATTTGTTTTTCAATAGGACAATGACCTAAAACACACCTCCAGGCTGTGTAAAGGCTATTTGACCAAGAAGGAGCGTGATGGAGTCACTTCAGATGACCAGGCATCCACAATCACCCGACCTCAACCCAATTGAAATGGTTTTGGATGAGTTGGACTGCAGAGTGAAGGAAAAGCAGCCAACAAGTGCTCAGCATATGTGGGAACTCCTTTATTAAGACTGTTGGAAAATCATTCCTCATGAAGCTGGTTGAGAGAATGCCAAGAGTGTGCAAAGCTGTCATCAAGGCAAATGGTGGTTACTTTTAATATTTTTTAATTTGTTCAACACTTTTTTGGTTACTACATGATTCCATATGTGTAATTTCATAGTTTGGATGTCTTCACTATTATTTTACAATGTAGAACATAGTAAAAATAAAGAAAACCCTTGAATGAGTAGGTGTGTCCAAACTTTTGACTGGAACTGAATGTCACAACAGATGTAAATATATGGGTCATGACAGTGTAATGAGCATATTATGACAGGTTATGCCAAGTTATGTTAGCTGTTATGACATATTATGACATGGTTATGACCGTGTCAAAACATGTTATGACACTCTGTGTCAAGTCACTTTATTGCAATACTGTATTATTATAATGCAGCTTAATAGAGACTGTGGCTATAAAGGCAATAGAACAAAAATGCAGAATACTCTGTCTGCTACTGGCTTTGTCTATGTTAACAATGTCCAAACCTGCAACTGAACTTTTACAATAAAGTTGTCCTTAATAAAAGCAAACAAACTGAGGGGTGGACTGAAGCTGTACTGAACAACATATATTGCTGTCCTTACTGATCGACACCGTCAAGATGAGCTACACAGCACAGCACATGACAGCACACCTGGTGAGGGGTCACAGAGAGAGAGCACAGGCACAGAGCAAGGAGAAGCAGTACCTCCTGTTGGGGGCGTGGGGTGGCCAGATCCTGGTCCGACTGGGGGAGGGGGACGGGGTGGGTGGAGCATAGGCACAGGGGAGGAGGTGGGGTGGGGGTGGGGCACGTGCAGAGACAAAGAGGCAGAGTACCGCAGGTGAGTCAAGAAGGCAGGCACACACACACACACACACACACACACCCACACAGAGGTTGTGTTGGTAGCATCCAAGCATCTCACTGAGACAGTGAGTTCGTTCGGTGATGGAAACATCTAGTATTTGGAGACAGATGTACAGAGAGATGAACACTGGTGAATTACATAAATGATGTAATTGAGATATTTGGAGGAAGGACTCAGAGTCTCGTGCTATTTCTCACTCCAAACATTTCAATGGCAAAGTATGAAAGGTCAGCATTCAAGGACCTGGATGTTGTCATTGATAGTTCAAAGTGAAGTTTTAAATGGTGTTTCCTTTTGTATTATGGAGATGAATGTAAATCAAACATACGGTAGTTCAAGCTCAGCTAATCCTTCTAATGACAATGTACCCATTATTGAGCACAGCTGGACACTCAGATGCACAAACACTGACCAAACACAGTCTAAATACCTTGATAGTACCCAGACTTCATAATGCCATTAGCCTACCCTGGACTACTACGACGGTGATCCAGTCAAGTGATGTGATTTAGGCTGTGCACAGAGCCAAGGGATCTAAGAAATCCATGACTGTACTGTCCATGTGGAATAACACATGGAGTAATAACCTAGCTACAAGTCGGAGCAGGCTGAATAAAGAAATAAACAACACAAAAACCCAGAACAAACAGACATACAGACAGACACTAGTCATCACAAACGAAGTACCTCAAGCTTTGAGTCTACTGGCGAGCCTGCCTCCTCACCCTGCAAGCGAGAAGGTGGGAAGAGAGAAGCGGTTGTTCAGTGGGGCGCAGGAAGCCACAGCAGGAAGAGGAGAAAAGGAATTTTAGGAGAGTGAAGGGTGCAACAGGGCGAGGGGGAAAGACAGCATGTTAGATTTGAAGAGGAGATTAAGGAAACAGAGCACAGAGAAGGGCATGAGTTCCACGCAGAGGAGCAGAAGGGAGGGAAGAGAAGAGGAGCCGAGGACAGAGGGAATATGGATTAGACTAAAGTGAATGCAGGAGAGAGGGATGAGTGTAAGTCAGGGGCTCACATGATGGATTTTCTCACTGCGCTGCAGGTTAGGTATTCTGATATTTCAAAAAGCACATATTTAGACATTGATGGAACTGGAACAACAAGGGGAGGAATATAATTAAAATGAATCGTTCTTCTCTGTATCTTATGCATATAATTTAGAAAAACTAGTTAGGTACGTACATTTGATAAATAACCACAATTCTAACAAACCTGAATTTAACTTACTAACCACGGGTCTTGTTTTACCAGGTTATTTTGTTTTAAATCATATTAATAGAGTTAAAATAATAAAACGGAGTGGCTGTGTGGCCAAAAACATCGGACACCTCTTCCCGACAGCTTAACAATCGAAACTTCTGAGCATGTGCGCGATCCTCTACTTTAATATTTGTTTTATGCATCTGCTGCTCCCTCCATTGCTGCTTCCCCCTCCTGTGTGTGTGTGTGTGTGTGCGCGCGTGCGTGCGTGTGTGTGTGAAATAGGGAGTTAGTGTTCAGGATTCATTTAGTTTTTATCATTTTTGGATACATGTTAATGCCATATATTTTATGTGGAAAAATCAATACAACCAAGCAATCAACTTGTGAAATTGGCTAATAATTCACTAAAGCATAAACAAAACTGCCTCACATTGTATCCTGGTGTTGCATGCTCTCCCCACTGAATAGAATATATCCCGGTAACATCCATATGGTTACCAACACTATAATATTTCTCATGAAGTCTGCTATTCTACCTGGAAGAAAACATTTGGGCACGACACTACCACTGGCGATAACGTCTCCGATCTCAGCTCGCATATCTCACAGCGTGTCACGCCTTGGTCTTAGTATTTTGTGTTTTAGTTAATTAGTTGGTCAGGCCAGGGTGTGACATGGGTTTATGTTTGTTGTATTTCTTAGTGGGGTTTTTTAGTTATTGGGATTGTGGCTGATTAGGGGTGTGTGTTGCATAGGTTTGGCTGCCTGAGGCGGTTCTCAATCAGAGTCAGGTGATTCTCGTTGTCTCTGATTGGGAACCGTATTTAGGTAGCCTGGGTTTCACTTTGTATTTCATGGGTGATTGTTCCTGTCTCTGTGTTAGTGTTCACCAGTCAGGCTGTAATAGGTTTCACGTTCCGTTTTGTTGTTTTGTATTTATTAGTTATTTCATGTATAGTTCCGTTATTTGTTTCATTAAAGACATGAGTAACCAACACGCTGCATTTCGGTCCGACTCTCTTTCGACAAACGAAGAACGCCGTTACACAGCGTCTGTAACACATGCACAGAATGTGATTCGGTTGTTTAGCTCTGGAGAAGAGGCGTCCAATTCAGCCATAATAAAAAGGGGGATCTAACAATACATCCACTTTAGGTAGAAAGATAGACTTTCACTCACTGTCATGTGAATTTGGACAGTGAACCACATTGGCTCTAAACCAGGGGTGGGCAAACTACGTCCTGTGTTGTTGACGAACAAATCGGTAATAACAAAATGTGTGAGGCCCTCCGTTGAATTTCAAAATCCCGATTTGAGATTGAATATTTCATAAGAGGCGACAGTACTTGAGGGTATTTTCATTATCTGTTTTACCATTTAGAAATGAAAGCACCTAATGGCCGTGTCTGAAATCTGTCTTGCCTTCTACTTACTTCAACTACATACTAATAGTACTGTATACTACTTAGAACATACTGTTTAGTAAAAACGTAAGCAGTAAGCAATAAATATCAACCTATTGCTCATCCATACTGAGAAGATGTCATCTAATGCGCAATCACACTTGTTCCCCGCAATTTGTTCATTTTTGTAGAGTGAGTTCCCTATTATGATTATCAGCTGTTGTCAAACACTAGTGGGTATGAAAATACAATTATCTTCCTTTGTGTAGTGATTTATACTAGATGAAATGCTGAATTTTCACATTCTATAAAACGTATAAAGTATAAAACTATTTTTGCATCCTCAAAAAGCCTACCATTTAGAACTCAAGGGTATTCGGACACAGCCTATGTATCTAGTCCCCCCATTTGAAGAAGTCTTAAGTATTTTGACAAATTCACGTATACTGTATTAAATACGTCAAACGTGTAGTATTTGGTTGAATATTCCTAGCATGCAATGACTACAACTACATTTGCAGTTTGTTTTGGTTGTGCTTTGGGTTATGAATGAATCATGAGGAGTGAGTGAGAAGGTTACAGAGGCTACAACAAAACATGCTAATCTCTCACCATTACCAATAACAGAGAAGGTTAGCATTTTGGGGGGTATATGATCTTTGTGCCTCTGTAACTTTCTCAATCATTCACGGTTCATCCATTATCATG
This sequence comes from Oncorhynchus masou masou, assembly GCF_036934945.1. Classification (NCBI taxonomy): domain Eukaryota; kingdom Metazoa; phylum Chordata; class Actinopteri; order Salmoniformes; family Salmonidae; genus Oncorhynchus; species Oncorhynchus masou. The sequence continues at coordinate 30,231,188 of NC_088229.1, forward strand.
GTAACGTCCACATTAACAAAGAAGTGTTCAGAAACATCTTCTATTTTTACTTACAATACAAGTGACTCCAAAGTTACACAATATATTATTCACCATTCAGTTCCTATTGGGCAAAATATAATCTGAAACACAACCAAAACAAACTGCAAATACGTCCAACAAGTTTGTTGAGTCACGACCTTGATGTAGTCATTGAGTGCAAGGAATATGGGACCAAATAGTACGAAACGTTTGACCACTTTAATACACTGTGAATTTGTCTAAATAATTATTTACAAAATGGCAGTAAATGATCCTTTATCCTTTCACCTGTCTTTCACCAGTGATCCTTTATGATGGAGAGGACTCAAGGAAAAAGGGAGCCATCATCTACTATGAATATAGGGTCCGCCACCCTTGTCTCGCCTTGTACCTTCAGCTCCATGGTCTTGGCGGACGTGGCAAAACCATCTGTCTCCTCGTCCTGATCCTGGTACTCCTGGTCTTGTTCCTGGTAATCCTGATCCTGGTCTAGGTCCAGACTGCCCTCTTGTTCCAGGTCTTCTCTGGACAGGAACTGGGTGTGATCACTGGAGCTGCGCTGGGACAGCTGGTCCATGCTGTCTCCCAGGGCTGAGGCTGGGCAGGGGATGGGGGTGGGGCACACAAAGGATGGCGGAGAAAAGAGAGAAAAGCTAGTCAGCCCTGGCTCACAGAAAGCAAGAGAAAGGTCAACATTGTCTGTACAGTAAATTATGATTGAACGAGATTACAATTTGTTTAGAATTGACATCCAATTTAAAGGTAAGTATTTATCTCCTTACAGTTGAGGCAGGGTAAACTGATTCAGGAGTCAGAACATAGATTATGGCCAGGAGTCATTCAAAGGTGCGTTCATGGCCATGGGAAGATGTTTGGCGGAGGATGCATGCACTACATTGATTCGCTAATACAGGACCAGTAAAGGCCCAGTGCACTACGTTTGTGAATATATATATATATATATATATTTTTCCTGATTTTTCAGGGGGTGCTGCAGCAACCTCAGCACCCCTACTTTAAAAAAATATATAAATATTTAACACGGTAGGCCATTTGAGAACAAGTTCTCATTTACAACAGTGACCTGGCCAAGATAAAGAAAAGCAGTGCGACAAAAACAACAACACAGAGTTACACATGGGATAAACAAATGTACAGTCAATAACACGATAGAAAAATATATGTACAGTGTGTGCAAATGTAGTAAGATTAGGGAGGTAAGGCAATAAATAGGCCATAGAGGCTAAATAATTACAATGTAGCATTAACACTGGAGTGATAGTTGTGCAGATGATGATGTGCATGTAGGGATACTGGGGTGCAAAATAGCAAAAGAAATGTATAAATAACAATATGGGGATGAGGTAGTTGGGTGTACTATTTACAGATGGGCTATGTACAGATGCAATGATCGGTAAGCTGCTCTGACAGCTGATGCATACAATTAGTGAGGGAGATTTGTCTCCAGCTTCAGTGATTTTCGCAATTCGTTCCAGTCATTGGCAGCAGAGAACTGGAAGGAAAGGCTGCCAAAGGAGGAGTTGGCTTTGAGGATGACCAGTGAAATATACCTGCTGGAGGGCGTGCTACAGGTGGGTGCTGCTATTGTGACCAGTGAGCTGAGATAAGGCAGGGCTTTACCTAGCAAAGACTTATAGATGACCTGGAGCCAGTGAGTTTGGCGACAAATATGAAGCGAGGGCCAGCCAACGATAGCATATAGGTCGCAGTGGTGGGTAATATTTGGGGCTTTGGTGACAAAACGGATGGCACTGTGATAGACTACATCCAATTTGCTGAGTAGAGTGTTGGAGGCCATTTTGTAAATGACATCGCTGAAGTCAAGGATCGGTAGGATAATCAGTTTTACGAGGGTATGTTTAGCATCATAAGTGAAGCAGGATTTATTGCTAAATAGGAAGCCGATTCTAATTTAATTTTGGATTGGAGATGCTTAAAGTGAGTTTTGAAAGAGAGTTTACAGTCTAACCAGACACCTAGGTATTTGTAGTTGTCCACATATTCTAAGTCAGAAATTCTGCCAAACTCCAAGCATTGATTATGCAAAATGGGCTGCCATCAGTCAGGATGTGGCCCATAAGTTAATTGACAGCATGCCAGGGCGGATTGTAGAGTTCTTGAAAAAGAAGGGTCAACACTGCAAATATTGACTCTTTGCATCAACTTCATGTAATTGTCAATAAAAGCCTTTGAGACATATGAAATTCTTGTAATTATACTTCAGTATTCCATAGTAACATCTGCCAAAAAATATCTAAAGACACTGAAGCAGCAAACTTTGTGGAAATTAACATTTGTGTCATTCTCAAAACTTTTGGCCACGACTGTATACTTCCCACGGCTATGGGTGTGCTGCAGCTCTCCACACTGAGCTGCAGACAATGAACCTTTTAAAGGTCATTTCACAGACGTTCGCGGAGAATGCATTTATGTTAAACCCTTCAGATGTCGGCTCAATTGTAAATCACCTAGAAGTAAAGTGCAATGTTCTTTTCAATAACGCGCCTAGGCTTGATTCCCGGCCTATGTATAACAATGTCCTATGGACATTCAATAATACAACAGTTGTTCTCAAATAGTACAAAGTCTGTTTAAAGTTCAAAATAATTCACAGTACAATCAGATGCTATCTATTATATCTGCCTACCACTGCAATATACACTCTTAGAAAAAAGGTGCTTTTTCAGCTGTCCCCATAGGAGAACTCTTTAAAGAACCATTTTTTGTTCCAGGTAGAACTCTTTGGGTTCCATGTAGAGAGTTCCGAAGAACCCTTTTGGATCCTTTTGTCTAAGAGTGTACTGATGCAAATTTGAAATAACAATGAATAAACAAGAACCTACTTGACAAAGAGGCATAAAGAAAAAAATTACTGAGTGGGTCCATATTCTAAGTGGTGAGTATGTTGTACAAATTCATGATGTTATAGTACAGTAATAGTCCGGTCCTTACCTCCGTCCACACTGCGGGGCAGCAGGTACCTCTTGCTAACCGAACGGTCAAACTGTGGAGCTGGCCGGTCGATCAGCACACTGGCCTGACGCGACTGGGCCTGGGTCCGCCCACTGTAGCGGAATTTGGAGCCAATCACCAGGAAGCCCTTGGGAGGGGGCTCTGGAGACACCAACCTATAGAGAGACTCAGTTTTAGTATGAAGGTTTAAAGAGATGGACACTATAATGTTTATATTTTATATTAAACATTAACACGAGATCGTCATTTTGAATTTACATGTTTAATTACTCTGCCATTTTTTAAGTCATATTCCTTCCGTCCTTGACTTTTCAAAATAAGTCTATATAACACACTGTCACTGTTAGAATCTTAATATCGCAAACAGAATTTGTGTTTAAAGCAGTTTTATTTATGTACCAGTCTGTCTTTAGTTATATATACACATATATACAGTATACAGTGGGGCAAAAAAGTATTTAGTCAGCCACCAATTGTGCAAGTTCTCCCACTTAAAAATATGAGTGAGGCCTGTAATTTTCATCAAAGGATTCACTTCAACTATTACAAACAAAATTAGAAAAAAAATCCAGAAAATCACATTGTAGGATTTTTAATGAATTTATTTGCAAATTATGGTGGAAAATAAGTATTTGGCCAATGACAAATGTTTCTCAATACTTTGTTATATACCCTTTGTTGGCAATGACAGAGGTCAAACGTTTTCTGTAAGTCTTCACAAGGTTTTCACACACTGTTGCTGGTATTTTGGCCCATTCCTCCATGCAGATCTCCTCTAGAGTAGTGATGATTTGGGACTGTTGCTGGGCAACACGGACTTTCAACTCCCTCCAAAGATTTTCTATGGGGTTGAGATCTGGAGACTGGCTAGGCCACTCCAGGACCTTGAAATGCTTCTTACGAAGCCACTTCTTCGTTGCCCGGGCGGTGTGTTTGGGATCATTGTCATGCTGAAAGACCCAGCCACGTTTCATCTTCAGTGCCCTTGCTGATAGAAGGAGGTTATCACTCAAAATCACACGATGCATGGCCCCATTCATTCTTTCCTTTACACAAAAAAACAGCCCCAAGCATGATGTTTCCACCCCCATGCTTCACAGTAGGTATGGTGTTCTTTGGATGCAACTCAACATTATTTGTCCTCCAAACACAACAAGTTGAGTTTTTACCAAAAAGTTATATTTTGGTTTCATCTGACCATATGACATTCTCCCAATCTTCTTCTGGATCATCTAAATGCTCTCTAGCAAACTTCAGACGGGCCTGGACATGTACTGGCTTAAGCAGGGGGACACGTCAGGCACTGCAGGATTTGAGTCCCTGGCGGCGTAGTGTGTTACTGATGGTAGGCTTTGTTACTTTGGTCCCAGATCTCTGCAGGTCATTCACTATGTCCCCCCGTGTGGTTCTGCGGTTTTTGCTCACCTTTCTTGTGATCATTTTGACCCCACGGGGTGAGATCTTGCGCGGAGTCCCAGATCGAGGGAGATTATCAGTGGTCTTGTATGTCTTCCAATTCCTAATAATTGCTCCCACAGTTGAATTCCTCAAACCAAGATGCTTACTTACCTATTGCAGATTCAGTCTTCCCAGCATGGTGCAGGTCTACAATTTTGTTTCTGGTGTCCTTTGACAGCTCTTTGGTCTTGGCCATAGTGGAGTTTGGAGTGTGACTGTTTGAGGTTGTGGACAGGTGTCTTTTATACTGATAACAAGTTCAAACAGGTGCCATTAATACAGGTAATGAGTGGAGGACAGAGGAGCCTCTTAAAGAAGAAGTTACAGGTCTGTGAGAGCCAGAAATCTTGCTTGTTTGTAGGTGACCAAATACTTATTTTCCACCATAATTTGCAAATAAATTAATTAAAAATCCTACAATGTGATTTTCTGGATTTTTTCTCTCCATTTTGTCTGTCATAGTTGAAGTGTACCTATGATGAAAATTACAGGCCTCTCATCTTTTTAAGTGGGAGAACTTGCACAATTGGTGGCTGACTAAATACTTTTTTTGCCCCACTGAATATTGTATGTATATACACTGAAGAAAAATATAAATGCAACATGCAACAATTTCTAAAATGTTACTGAGTTACAGTTCATATAAGGAAATCAGGTCATTTAAATAAATAAATTAGGTCCTAATATATGGATTTCACATGACTGGGAACAGATAAAATATGCATCTGTCGGTCAGATACCTTTTTTTAAAGGTAGGGGCGTGGATCAGAAAACCAATCAATATTTGGTGTAACCACCTTTTGCATCATGCAGTGTGACACATTTCCTTGGGGTGGCAGGTAGCCCAGTGGTTAGGGCTAGTTGGGCTAGTACCCGAAAGGTTGGTGGATAAAATCCCCAAGCTGACAACGTAAAAATCATTCTGCCCCTGACTGTCACGTTCTGACCATCGTTCGTGTGTGTTTTCCTTGTTTTAGTGTTGGTCAGGACGTGAGCTGGGTGGGCATTCTATGTTGTGTGTCTGGTCTGTCTATTTCTATGTTTTTGCCTGATATGGTTCTCAATCAGAGGCAGGTGTTAGTCATTGTCTCTGATTGGGAACCATATTTAGGTAGCCTGTTTTGTGTTGGGTTTTGTGGGTGATTGTTCCTGTCTTTGTGTTTGTGGCACCAGATAGGACTGTTTCCTTTTTTTCCACGTTTCTTGCTTTGTAGATTGTTGTATTTTCATCTTTATTAAAGATGGACAAAACTAACCACGCTGCATTTTGGTCCGCCTCTCTTTCCCCAGAAGAAAACCGTTACACTGACAAGGCAGTTAACCCACACTTCCTAGGCTGTCATTGTAAATAAGAATGTGTTCTTAACTGACTTGCCTAGTTAAATGAAGGTTAAATATACAAGAATAATGAACATAGAGTTGATCAGGCTGTTGATTGTGTCCTCTGGAATGGTGTCCCACTCCTCATCAACAGTTGTGTGAAGTTGCTGGATATTGGCGGGAACTGGAACACGCTGTCGTACACATCAATCCAGAGCATCACAAACGTGCTCAATGGGTGACATGTTTGGTGAGAATGTAGGCCAAGGGCCTTATAATCTCATCACGGTATCCCTGTGCATTCAAATTGCCATCGGTAAAATGCAATTGTGTTTGAAGTCTGTATCTTATGCCTGCCCATACCATAACCCCACCGCAGCCATGGGGCACTCTGTTCACAACATTGACATCAGCAAACCGCTGCCATCTGCCAAGTACAGTTGAAACCGCAATTAATTTGTGAAGACACTTCTCCAGCATTCCAATGGCCATCGAAGGTCTGCATTTGCACACTGAAGTCGGTTACGATGCCAAACTGCAGTCAGGTCAAGACCCTGGTGAGGATGACGAGCACACAGATGAGCTTCCCTGAGACGGTTTCTGACAGTTTGTGCAGAAATGTTTTGGGTGTACAAACCCCCAGTTTCATCAGCTGTCTGGGTGGCTGGTCTCAGATGATTCTGCAGGTCCTGGGCTGGTGTGGGTACACATGGTCTGAGGTTGTGAGGCTGGTTGGAAATACTGCCAAATTCTCTAAAACGATGTTGGCGGCGGCTTATGGTAGAGAAATGAATATTCAATTCTCTGGCAACAGCTCTGGTGGACATACCTGCAGTCAACATGCCAATTACACGCTCCCTCAAAACTTGAAACATCTGTGGCATTGTGTTGTGTGACAAACTACATATTTTAGAGTGGCCTTTCATTGTCCCAAGCAGAAGGTGCACCTATGTAATGATCATGCTGTTTAATCAGCATCTTGATATGCCACACCTGTCAGGTGGATGGATTATCTTGCCAAAAGAGAAATCTTCACTAACAGGGATATAAACTAATTTGTGTACAAAATTGTAGAGAAATACTATTTTTCTGCACAAGGAACATTTCTGAGATATTTTATTTCAGCTCATGAAACATTGCCTTTAGAAAGTATTCACACTCTTTGACTTTTTCCACAGTTTGTTGTGTTACAGCCTGAACTTAGAATGGATTAAATTGAGATTGTTTGTCACTGGGCTACATACAGTACCCCATAATGTCAAAGTGGAATTATGTTTTGAGAAATGTTTACAAATTTATAAAAAAAATTAAAAGCTGAAATCTTTTGAGTTAATAAGTATTCCATCCCTTGTTATGGCAAGCCTAAATAAGTTCAGGGGAGAAAAAGTGCTTAAAAAGTCACATAATAAGTTGCTTGGACTCAATAATAGTGTTTAACATGATGACTACCTCATCTCTGTACCCCTCTGTACAGGATGCTCTCGATTGTGCATCTGTAAAAGTTTGTCAGGGTTTTAGGTGACAAGCCAAATTTCTTCCGCCTCCTGAAGTTGAAGAGGCGCTGCTGCGTCTTCTTCACCACACTGTTTGTGTGGGTGGACCATTTCAGTTTGTCTGTGATGTTCACGCAAAGGAACGTTGAGTGAGAGATTGTTTTTCTGACACCACACTCCGAGTGCCCTCACCTCCTCCCTGTAGGCTGTCTCGTCGTTGTTGGTATCAAACCCACTACTGTCGTGTTGTCTGCAAACTTGATGATAGTGTTGGAGGCGTGCATAGCCCCGCAGTCGTGGGTATAGAGAGAGTACAGGAGGGGGCTGAGCATGCACCCTTGTGGGGCCCCAGTGTTGAGGGTCAGCGAAGTGGAGATGTTGTTTCCTACCTTCACCACCTGGGGGCGGCCCATCAGAAAGTCCAGGACCCAATTGCACAGGGCGGGGTTGAGACCCAGGGCCTCCAGCTTGGTGATGAGCTTGGAGGGAACTATGGTGTTGAATGCTGAGCTGTAGTCAATGAATAGCATTCTTACATAGGTATTCCTCTTGTCCAGATGGGATAGGGCAGTGTGCAGTGTGATGGCGATTGTATCGTCTGTGGACCTGTTGGGGCGGTATGCAAACTGAAGTGGGTCTAGGGTGGCCGGTAAGATGGAGGTGATATCCTCGTCTTGTCTCTCAAAGCATTTCATGATGACAGAAGTGAGTGCTACGGGGCGGTAGTCATTTAGTTCAGTCATCTTTGCCTTCTTGGGTACAGGATAGAGGTCGACCAATTAATCGGAATGGGCCGGTTAATTAGGGCCGGTTTCAAGTTTTCATAACAATCGGAAATCGGTATTTTTGGGTGCCAATTTTGCCGATTTCTTTTCTTTATACCTTTTTTTTAACTAGGCAAGTCAGTTAAGAACACATTCTTATTTTCAATGACGGCCTAGGAACGGTGGGTTAACTGACTTGTTCAGTGGCAGAACGACAGATTTTCACCTTGTCAGCTCGGGGGATCCAGTCTTGCAACCTTACAGTTAGTAGTCCAACTCTATAACTAGTCCAACTCTATAACCACCTGCCTCTCGTTGCACAAGGAGACTGCCTGTTACATGAATGCAGTAGAAGCAAGTTTCTAAGTTGTAAGTTGCTAGCTAGCATTAAACTTATCTTATAAAAAACAATCAATCAATCATAATCACAAGTTATAACTACACATGGTTGATGATATTACTAGTTTATCTAGCGTGTCCTGCGTTGCATATAATCGATGCAACGCTGGGGGATGATTTAACAAAAGCGCATTTGCGAAAAAAGCACAATCGCTGGATGATTGTACCTAACCATAAACACCAATGCCTTTCTTAAAATCAATACACAGAAGTATATATTTTTAAACCTGCATATTTAGCTAAAAGAAATCCAGCTTAGCAGGCAATATTAACCAGGTGAAATTGTGTCACTTCTCATGCGTTCACTGCACGCAGATTCAGGGTATATGCAACTGTTTGGGCAGCCTGGCTCATTGCGAACTAATTTGCCAGAATTTTATGTATCTATGACATAACATTGAAGGTTGTGCAATGTAACAAGAATATTTAGATTTAGGGATGCCACCCGTTAGATAAAATACCGAACGGTTACGTATTTCACTGAAATAATAAACGTTTTGTTTTCGAAATTATAGTTTCCGGATTCGACCATATTAATGACCAAAGGCTTGTATTTCTGTGTGTTATGTTATAATTAAGTCTATGATTTGATAGAGCAGTTTGACTGAGCGATGGTAGGCAGCAGCAGGCTCATGAGCATTCGTTCAAACAGCACTTTCGTGCGTTTTGCCAGCAGCTCTTCGCAAGCACAGAGCTCTTTATGACTTCAAGCCTATCAGCCTAATGGCTGGTGTAACCGATGTGAAATGGCTAGCTAGTTAGCGCGGTGCGCGCTAATAGCGTTTCAAACGTCACTCGCTCTGAGACTTGGGGTGGTTATTCCATTTGCTCTGCAAGGGCCGCGGCTTTTGTGGAGCGATGGGTAAATGCTTTGAGTGTGGCTGTTGTCGATGTGTTCCTGGTTCGAGCCCAGATAGGGGTGAGGAGAGGGACGGAAGCTATACTGTTCCACTGGCAATACTATAGTGCCTAAAAGAACATCCAATAGTCAAAGGTATATGAAATACAAATGGTATAGAGAAATAGTCCTATAAATACTGTATTAACTACAACCTAAAACCTCTTACCTTGGAATATTAAGTCTCATGTTAAAAGGAACCACCACCTTTCATATGTTCTCATGTTCTGAGCAAGGAACTCAAACGTTAACTTTTTTACATGGCACATATTGCACTTTTACTTCTCCAACACATTGTTTTTGCATTATTTAAACCAATTGAACACTTTTAATTTTTTATTTGAGGCTAAATTGATTTTATTGATGTATTATATTAAGTTAAAATAAGTGTTCCTTCAGTAGTGTTGTAATTGTCATTATTACAAATAAATGTATAAGAATTGGCCGATTAATCGGTATCGGCTTTTTTTGGTCCTCCAATAATCGGCATCGGTATCGCCGTTGAAAAATCATAATCGGTCGACCTCTAGTAAAGGAACAATGGTGGCCATCTTGAAGCATGTGGGGACAGCAGACTGGGATAGGGAGCGATTGAATATCCGTAAACACACCAGCTAGCTGGTCTGCGCATGCTCTGAGGACGCGGCTAGGGATACCGTCTGGGCCAGCAGCCCTGCGAGGGTTAACCCGTTTAATGTTTTACTCATGTCGGCCATGGAGAAGGAGAGGGGGGGGGGCGCAAATGCCGTCATTCATCCACGGTTTCTGGTTAGGGTAGCTTTAAATAGGCACAGTGGGTACAACATCTCCTATACACTTCCTGATAAACTCACTCACTGAGTCAGTGTATAGATCAATGTTGTTCTCTGAGGCTGACCGGAACATATCCTAGTCCGCGCAATCAAAACAATCTTGAAACGTGTAAATGTAGGACTCTAGAGAGTTAATGGATTTTAACACTTGAATTAATTGTGGTGTTTTAGTGGTTTTCCGTTTGTACACATAGCCTATATTTTACATATCTAATAAAAATGATATTGTGTTCTTTGAAGTACATTTTCTTTCATATTCTAATGTTACCTAAGACCTTCATGAACACAACCAAATGATTATTTTTGCAATAGTATATATTACATGTATTTATCAGACTGTTAGAATGTTGATGTCAAGAAAAAAGCGTCATTGGCTTAGAGTATCGAGGCCCGGCATTTCTAGTGTGAAAGAGAGTGTCATACTGTCTGGAGCATAAATTTGACAGAGGTAAAAGTGGCTGGTAATTAAGAAATTACACTTAACGTTGCAGTCTTTTTCTTTGCCATTTCTAAAAGCTCAACCAAACTGTGTACGGAAGGCCCAAAAAACTGTCAAAGACTCCTGTCACCCAAGTCATAAACTGTTCAGTCTGCTACCGCACGGCAAGTGGTACCAGAGCGCCAAGTCTAGGTCCAAAAGGCTCCTTTACAGCTTCTACCCCAAACCATAAGACTGCTGAACAATTCATAAATGACCTTGATTAACCTGTACACCCGCACATAGACCCTGAATATAGCCTCATTATTGCTATTTTATTGTGTTATTTTTTATTACATTTTTTACTTTAGTTGATTTAATAAATATTTTCTTAACTCTATTTATTTAACTGCATTGTTGGTTAAGGGCTTGTAAGTAAGCATTTCACAGTAAGGTCTACTACACCTGTTGTATTTGGCGCATGTGACAAATACAATTTGATTTGATTTGCTTGTTGCTGTGCAATGTAGCATGAGCTGTGTGATGCTTAGTGTCTTAAGCTGAGTATGTTTGTGTGGGTGCGGGTACGTGCATTTGTCACCAGTGAGGGGCAGTTGCCTACCTGAAGAAGGTGTGGTGTTCAATGCAGACCTTCCACAGGCGTTTGGAAGCCCGGTGGTTGGGCAGCTTGAAGCCGATGGTGCTCTCAAACTGTTCATACTGAGGATGGAGGGGAGGAGTGAGAGATGGGGGAGGAGTGGGGGATAAAAGGAGGAGTGAACCGAGGGAGTGAAGGAGCACGTGTGTGTGTGTGTGTGTGTGTGTGTGTGTGTGTGTGTGTGTGTGTGTGTGTGTGTGTGTGTGTGTGTGTGTGTGTGTGTGTGTGTGTGTGTGTGTAACCATCTCACAACCCTTGATAAAAAAAACAAGGAAATTGCACCCTGTATATTGTACTCTATTCTCTAAGCAGTAAGAGTGTGTCATTCAAACACTACACAGCAGTACTGAAAACTGGGCCCATACAGTAATTACACTGTGGGTTTTAGTGCTTTTGAAGTAGATAGTTGGAAGAAAAGATCTTACACAATCCCTGAATGAAGATATCAGTGTCAGATTAGGGTCTCTATTCAACTCGTATCACGGAAGTTACAGCGTTACAGCGTAATTTAAATTTAAGGCCAATGTTCCCTTGTTAACTGAGAATACACAGAAACGCTGCATATGTAGGCTCAATCGGAATTTACCTTTACATTTAAAAAAAATGCGATACAGATTGAATAGAGTCCTAACATTCTGTAGATACATAGGCCCGCAGAAAGCAGAACAGAGAGGAAAACCATCGGTAGATAATCACTTTAGGAGGAGAAAACCAGAGCAAGCAAAATGAGACACTAACACTTCCAGAGAGCAAAATCCCTGATGAAGGCATATCCTTACACGCAGCCCACCATGCTTTGAAGTCCCAGTGCTCGGCAACAGAAGAAGAGGACCGTTCCCACTTCCAAGACCACAAAACATCCCACATCTCCCTAATCTTTAAGAATAGTAACTTGACCGCTATAAATAGCCCACATTGAAACAAATCATGCCCAATTATTCCATGGCTCACTGAGTCCCCAGATAAGATTCAAAAGTGACACTTCAATAGAATCTGTTAAATAACACCTACTGTAGCATTAAGCTAGCATAGGACAACACATCAGGTCACAGCAGCCATGCTCGAAATCCTAACTATTGTGAAAGCATGAAACAACTGTAAAGATTGATATAATGGTTGACCTTTTTAACCATGTCATGCTTTGTGGCACTTAACTGAGTTGTCACAGTTATACAGTTGGCTGCAATGAACTGTTTTGCAGAGTTAGTGTAGACTTCGAGTGAAGTGAAGTCATGTCAAACAAGATGCATAATGTAGGCTACAAGATAACATAATATGGTCTGTCTACCTCCCCGGGGCGTATTTTGATGTAGAAGTTGCTCCTCTTATAGGAGATTTTGAGGATCTTCGGCCAGGCGAAGCGGTTGATCCTCAGACGGTCACGGTAGATGAGTAATCCATTGGCACTGACGCCAAGCATGATGTCAATGCCCTCTGAATCCTGTCAGAGACAAAGGGTGCAACGGGATGGAGGGAAGGTCAGGGATGGCGAAGAAGTGTGTGTGTCACTATCATACGGATCCAATCCAGATAGATAAGATGAAGTAACATGAAGTAACGCTAGATGCGAACAGGCTATCAAGTTGACATCTTGTGACTATTCTTTTAAAATGTTTTCCTTCTGATTAGTCTAAACCATATTTGCAGCCTTACATTCTTAGTTACATTGTTGTCTATAATGTAGCAGTATGCACACACACACAACAACACCACACCACAAACAAACACAATTTGTAAATCTTTCCATACTGTACCTTGGCGTGATGCAGGTCTACACCATACATGGAAAGCTTCTTGGCATTTTCTAGAAAGTTCACCTCTGCCTCCGCTGGACTCATTCCCCTAAGGGAGAACACAGAGGCTGTCATTGGACTATTCCGACACCCCAACTTACAGCACTTTGAATAAAGAGAACAATGGGTCTGTTTGGGTTATAGTACGCAGGTTTGTCATTGGAATTAGTGGTTGATGTATGGTTGTGGCACAAAAATGTTGAGGTCTGCTCAGGCTCTGATTAATGTTAGACTTCTGCATGTTTTGAATGTTTGCATGAGTCAATTGTGTGTAACTAATTTAATTGTCTATCTACTATTCATATACGTTCATGTATTGAGAATTCAACACAATTGGTAACGACCTAGTACCAAATGGTACATATCAGGGGCGGACTGGCCATAGGGGGGTTTGGGTAAATGCCAGATGGGCTTGTCCATTTTTAGCCCAGTGGGCCTGTGGAAATTGTGGGATTTGCTCAAAACCATAATAATTTAGCTAATTCCAGTCCCAGTCCGTCCCTGGAACATACTGATGCTTGTGTCAATGAAACCAACGTGTCTACTATGCAATCGTTAGGTAATTACCATTTTAATTGTATTTGAATCTATGCCGACAGCGTAGACCTGTGCAGGAGGCTTTTTATTTACAATGATGAGCTGGCACGTGGCCGGTCAGGCCCTGACCTGTAGTTGCGGTGAAGCTCCATCACCCTCTCCTCTAGCTCCCTCGTCTGGTTGGGGGCGAAACGGAAGTCACTGATGTAGTCGGGCCCGTGTTCCTCTGGCTCATAATCACCCAGCTCCGCCTGCACCGTGTAAGAACCTAGCAGGGCGTAGGTCCCGAAGGAGCAGGGCAGACGCCAGGACAGCATGTCGTCCCTCAGCTGTAGACACAGGTAGTACCTGCATGCATCGATGAGTCATGTTCATTAGGCACCAAACAAAGGACAATGTATTCAAACAGGGAGAGGTCTACCTGGTCCAATAATAAATGCTTTCTGTTTAATGTTGCATAAACAAAAAATATGTATTCTGTTTCATGCCCTGATGAACATGATCATGGATAGACAAGAGGCAAACAGCATAGAGGGAATGCAGGATTTATAAGGCAACTTCCCACAGCTCGTTAGTCCCTCCCACATGAAACAATGCCCCTGTTTACTATAGAATAGTATAGTACTTACTATAGAATTATGTAGTAAACTGTAGTATACCGTAGAATACTATACTCCATGCTGTAGTATCCTTTGATCATGTGTAGTACTTAATAGAGAATTTTGTAGTATACTGTAGAATACTTTACTACACACTGTAGTATCCCTCGATCGTGTAGTACTTAGTATAATTGTGTAGTATACTGTAGAATACTATACTTCATACTAGGGAAGTAACGATTCACCGATGCGCATCAGTCCCTGATTCAAATGTTTAAGACACAAGTGCATCGGTCCACAGACCCCAAACCGATCCAAATGCATCGGTCAGAAAATATATAAAATGTTACAAATCGCTGGTTCACTAAATGTATTAGCTTATATTACATTCTTTCTACCTTCTGAAAATATCTCTCATCTTTTGTGACAACTGATGCTTCCTCTCCTTCAGTGTCGAACTGCATGTAACTGTGTTGACAGATATTGATCTACAAGTTATTTTGCATGGCGAACAACCATAGGCGATATTAGTAGCCTAGTCAAACTGCGCTGTCACTGTGCGCTCCCTCTCCGGCCTCTAGGTCACCAGGCTGATCATTAGGTGCACACCTGTCACCAGAGGGGTGCCAAGATGGCGGCTTGAACAGATGCTTTTTTACCGAGCTCCGTACCAAACTTCAGAAAGATTGTGAAAAAACAAGTTTACAGTCATTACTATTTTTATTTGTTTAAGATATAAGACCTTTCCTGTGACTGGAATATTAATTTGATAATTTATTTCGGCATGTCCATGCAAAGTCATGACAAAAAAAGAAAGGAAGAAGATAGCTGTTCTATTGCTAATCAACAAGAGAGAAACGTGCTTATAGACAACTGCCATAACTACGCTTGGCCTATGGATAATATCATGCTTTCGAATGCTGTTGAAGATGAAGAATTCCCCTCTTTACCAGTTACTCCGTGCAAACCTCCACCCTCCAAAAAACCCAACATGAACTCTGACATCGTGGCTACCCTCTCCTTAATCATCAACTCCAGGTCTGACACCATTGAGAAAATGGTAGGCGTAAACACCATGGTTATCAAAGGCTTGAAAAAGACTGTAGAATTTGCATGTGGTGAAATCAAGGATGTGAAAACGAGAGTGGAAAAAGTTGAAAAAGTGTGGAAAAGAATAACAATGTCTACCATAGACGTCTCAGTGATCTGGAACAATACACAAGAAGATGGAACCTGAGACTCTACGGCTTGCCAGAGGTGGAGAATGAAGATGTGTGAGTGGTGGCTATCCGCATCTGCCAAGAAGTTTTGCCTGGAGAGAAGAACAAAGTTGGTGATACCGTCGACGTTGTGCATCGCCTCGGCAAGAAGCAACAGCAAAACGATTCAAGACCAATGGGTATCATCATCCTCTTCACTGACATTCTACAGGGATGCTGTCTGGAAAGCTGCTAGGAAGAACGCCTTCCTTCAGAGCCATGGTATGCGTTTCGCCGAGCATTTCAGCCCGGAGGACATAGAACGAAGGAACAAGTTGTGGCCAACGATCAAGATAGCACGAAATGAGGGAAAGGCTGCTTACTTTGTCGGAGGACGAGGCTTCATCAACGGTTCAGAAATCCATATTCCTCCATAAAATCTGACCAGAAGGAACAGATTGATGGTTTAAGCCATGGCATGCTCATGTTCCTTATATTGTTTACCTAACAAGCATCAGGTGACTATTTTTCGGAATACTCGGGTACTTAGATTAGTTTGTTCTTGTATGACCAGAAGGCCTATTTTGTTTACAAACTTACGAAGACGACTGAAAGTTGTATTTATTTTGCATGTATACAGTAACTAAGATACTATTTTAAAGGGCATACAGGTCTGCTCTGACTTTACACAGTTATTGTTCTATTTAGTTATTAATACTTATTTCCAAGTGAAAAAGGTCTTAGGAACGTGTATATGTAAAACCTATTATATTCAATTTTTTTATGATCAGTTTTCATATGCATTTAAAATAGTAGGTAAACTTTTATTTAAATTATTATTTAGCATTTTATGTCTCAGAATAGTTCCTGGTTACACTAAAGAGGGTTTTAAGTCTCTCTTACTACAAGAACCCTTGGTTTGGTCTTGAACATAATTTTCAGTTGAGTTGATTTTCAAAGCCGAATAACGTCTAGCTCAAAGTTTATGGAATAAGCTATTTTCACTTTAAATTGACTTAAATGGTACAGATCTCGGTTCCTTATCATTTACGTTCACTGCTCCTACGTCTTTGACTCATCCTACAACAGTTTATACTTTTATATCATCTTTGTTGTTTTGTCTTTGTCTATAGTTTCTCTTAATGCTAGGGGGTTACGAAACAATGTGAAGCGCAAGGCCTTGTTTTTATTTGCTAAACAATATCGAACATATTTTTTCTTTTTTCAAGAGTCTCACTCAATTTCGGCTGATACCAACTTCTGGAGGTCACAGTGGGGCAACGATATTTGGCTTTCCCATGAATCTGAACGCTCCGCTTGTGCCACTACAATGAAAAATAGCTTTGGTGGTAATATTCTACACTCAGAATGTGACTGACCCCTTTGGTCACTTTATTTGTCTTGTGATCTGTTACAATGACATTACGCTCATTACTGTAAACGTCCACGGGTACAACACCAAACATGAGAATGATGAGTTGCTTGAATCTATAGAGAAACATATACTTCATTGATTATCTAAATTTCCCAATTTGTTATTATTGATAGGACTTTAACATTACTATAGATAATTCAACTGATAGATGACCCCCAGGTAGGCCAACCAATCAGAATTTGTGTTTAATAATTTTTATGGAAATGTTTGATCTTACTGATATACGGGGAGAGAGGTTTCCGGCTGACAGATCATTCACTTGGAGTAACAAAACAGGCTCCAGACAATCCAGAATAGATTTGTGGCTTATATCCAAATGTATTGGTAGTGAGTGTGTTACTACAAATATTTGTACTACTCCCCTCACAGACCATAGGGCCATTTACATTAATATCAAAATATTTACCCCTGATACTAACCTTGGTAGAGCATCATACTGGAAGCTAAATAGCTCATTATTAAATAATGATATAGTTCAATTTGAGGTTAAAGATCTGCTCTCACACTTTTGGGAAAGTGAAGAAAAATCTTATTGCAAGAACTGGGAGCTCTTTAAATTTGAGGTGTCCAAATACATAAGTATTTGTAAGCAAGTAATCTTGCTAAGTCCAGAAGAGCTGAAGAGGAAAAGGTGATCATTAAGATAACTTCACTTTCTCAAAGGTCCCCAGCCGGCCTCTCGGGGGAGGAGAAGATGGAACTAATTTAGTTACAAAATAAACTGGATAATATACATAAATTAAAAGCAGAAGGAGCCTTTATTATATCTCAGAAAAAATTGATTGAGGAGGGAGAACAGAATTCATCCTATTTTTTTAGACTTGAGAAATTCCACTCTAAAAATAACACAAAAAATGAATCACTAAACATTCTAGCAATTTTTACAGAAAATTGTATAGCTCTACGTACTGTCAGGAATTCACAGATATGTTTTTTAACTCACAGAATAATGTTCACTCTATCAGTGATATAGAATCTAAACAGTGTGATGAACCCATCAAAGTTGAAGAGATTATAGAGTCTATCAAACATCAAAAGAACAATAAATCACCAGGTGTTGATGGAATTACATCAGAATTTTACAAATTATTTTCTGAAGTAGCTCCCTTCCTATTTGAAGTCTTTTTTAGAGAGTATTAAAAAACAATGTTCTCCCTCCTATAATGAGTCAGGGGTTAATAACACTAAGCCTAAAAAAGAAGTGCTGCTCATCGATAACTGGGGTCCAATTTGTCTTCTTAATAATGACTATAAGATATTAGCCTTACTAGTTGCAAAAATAATTAAAGAAGTCCTGGATGCAATCCTTGATGAAACACAGTCTGGCTTTATGAGGAACAGACATATATTTTACCCCCTTTTTTTCTCCCCAATTTCGTGGTATCCAATTGTTAGTAGCTACTATCTTGTCTCATCGCTACAACTCCCGTACGGACTCGGGAGAGACGAAGGTTGAAAGTCATGCATCCTCCGATACACAACCCAACCAAGCCGCACTGCTTCTTAACACAGTGCACCTCCAACCCGGAAGCCAGCCGCACCAATGTGTTGGAGGAAACACCGTGCACCTGGCAACCTTGGTTAGCTTTCACTGTGCCCGGCCCGCCACAGGAGTCACTGGTGCGCGAGGAGACAAGGATATCCCTACCGGCCAATCCCTCCCTAACCCGGACGACGCTATGCCAATTGTGCGTCGCCCCACGGACCTCCCGGGCACAGCCAGTTACGACAGAGCCTGGGCGAACCCAGAGTCTCTGGTGGCACCCGGGAGGCCCTGGAACAGACATATTTCTAACAATGTCAGACTAGTAGTAGACATACTTGACTACTCAGACCTAATAACCGAGGATAGCTTCATATTTTTTCAAAGATTTTTACAAAACATTTGACACAGTAGAGCATCCATTTCTCTTCCACACCCTTGAGAGCCGTGGCTTTGGGGATTTTTTCTGTAAGGCTATTAAGACTCTCTATGCAAACGGTAACAGCTCTATCAAATTGAAATATGGCACCTCACCTAGATTTGAGTTAAAGAGAGGAATTAGGCAAGGTTGTCCTATCTCTCCGTACTTATTTTTATTAATCACCCAACTCCTTGCAAATTATTTAAATAATAGTCCTATACAAGGTATTTCCATAGCTGGTACAGAAATTATTATAAGCCAGCTGGCTGACGATACTACACTTTTTCCTGAAAGACTCTAACCAAATTCCCATTTCGATAAATGTGACACCTTCATATTATGGTATTCCAGTAAAAGAAGAACTTACATATTTAGGCATAACCATTACAAAGGATCAGAAGTCTAGAGGCTTACTAAATTTTAACCCTCTTATTAAAAAACCCCAGAAGAAGCTAAATCTATGTCTACAGAGGGACTTATCTTTTGAAGTTAAGAGTCCTAATAACCAAGGCTGTAGGTATCTCTAGACTAACATATGGCACGCTATCTTTATTTCTTGACAGTAAAATAAGCAAGGAGATAGACCTGATGCTTTTCAACTGTCTTTGGAGAAACCTTACCCATTACATTAGGAAAACTGTTGTAATGAACACGTATGAGAATGGTGGGCTGAATTTTCGGGACTTTACTACTTTAAATAATACTTTTAAGATCAATTGGATAAAACAATTCCTAAGAAGACCCACTTCAATCTGGAATTGTATTCCTCATCATGTCTTCTCTACTTTTGGTGGCCTTAACTTCATGTTGTTTTGCAATTATAATATTGACAAAGTTCCAGTGAAACTTTCTGCTTTTCATCGGCAGGTTTTCTTGTCATAGTCCTTCATTTATAAATACACATTTTCTCCACACAGATATTATATATGGAATAATCGGGATATATTGTATAAAAATTATTCTTTGTTTATAGAATATTGGTTCCGAAATAATATCCTATTGGTGAGCCAACTGGTAAATGCAGAGGGTCTTTTACTCAGTTATAAGGAATTCTTATCACTTTACAAGGTCCCTTTAACACCTAAATATTTTGCAATTGTTTTAGATGCCATTCCCTCAGGTGTTGCTATGTTATTCAGGAACATGTCAAGACCTGACCCTCAGAGCCTACCTTCCGTTGACTCATCAGTAAAAAAATATTTGTTTCTCTTTTGGTCCATTCAACAACAGAGCGATACGAGCCTTGTTTCAGCAGGATGTTGTATTGATACCTTACAGTATGCCATGCCTTATTGGAATGGATTTATTGATAATATCTGTTGGGAAGTTTGGATGTTGCCACACACATACCTACTTGTTAACAAAAATTAAGGAAGTTTCCTTTAAAATTATTCATAAATATTATCCTGCCAACCACTATATGAAGAAGTTTAAGGAAAACATCAATTCAAATTGCTCCTTTTGTAATGACCACCCAGAAACAGTGTCTTTTTTGGCAATGTATTCATGTAAGAAAACTGTGGCAAGACATCTTTATGAAGATTTTACACTATTGTGGAGAAATGTACTGCTTGGATTCTTTACATACAATAGAAATAAGCTGAAACATTTTTGTAATTAATTTCATTAATCTTTTGGCCAAATTTCATATACACAAATGTAAATTTACAAACAAAAAACACATTTTCTTACCCTACAAAAGAAATTGAACTGTATTTTAAGACAATTAAATACTCTACTAACAAAAAAGCTGTTAGAATTATAAGTGTATGTATGTCCCTTAAGGTCTTTAGCTCAATTGTCCATTGTATATAATCTATATATACTTGTGTTCTATCATGTACTTTCTGTATTGATTTGTTGTTAAAAAAAAAAAAAAAAAACCTGTCACCAGAGTTATGCACATAATGACAATCACCTGGACTCCATCACCTCCTTGATTACCTGCCCTTTATATGTCACTCCCTTTGGTTTCTTCCCCAGTCGTCATTGTTCCTGTTTCATGTCGGTGCGCTGTTTGTGTTTCTTGTTGTGTTCATTTATTAATTAAATGTATTCACTCCCTGAACCTGCTTCCCGACATCCAGCGTACATCGTTACATGCGCACAGTGCGAGGTAGGCGGCCTGTTCCTGACCTTGCACATCTGCATGGCACCTTCAGCATTAAAATGCTAAAATGGCTTGCCTGATATTAGGCTTTATTAGTTGCGTGACAACCTATGTAATTTGCTAGGTTATTATCTATGCGCTGTTGAAAATGGTGTTTTACCGGAATAAAAGTAAGCTACCGGAGATACAACTCTCATCTGGCTATACCTGCTGAAAGGGGTTTACAATAGATTGTATTTTAATTGTTCAGGTTCATCAGCAATAATTTTGGTAGTTTTGCGTTAAACAATCAGTGTATATGGTAATGTTTTGATAGACAGGGCAAAGTTGATAATTTCATAACGAGGAAAGCAATCCGTTTTACGAGGCGCACTGCATGCCCGAAGCAAGAGGACAAGAGAAGATCACTCCATAAAAACAGTCAAAATCAGAAGGGGATGAAATCCAAAGTTGTGCTATATCTTTATTGGCTATGTCATAGCTAATTTGTAAATGATAAATATTGATACATTACTAGTTCAAACACGTAATCTGACAAAATGACAAATTAATTTGTGGGAAATGGTGATTGCAGAACCAAAGTGGGGGGACAAAAAAACATAGGCTAAATTGCCCCCCCCCCCCCCTAATCTCCCAGAGTGCGAAGAACCTTGGCATGACCCTGGACAACAACACTCTGTCCTCCTCTGCAAACATCAAAGCAGAATACATCCGTAGAATAGGGCCTTTCCTCAGACAGGAATAGCCGCAGGTCCAAATCCAGGCAGTTGTCAACTCCCATCTAGATTACTGCAACTCTCTGCTAGCTGGGCTCCCCGCTTGTGCCACCAAATCCATGCACCCCGCTCCTCCACACACTCCACTGGCTTCCAGTCTAAGCTCACATCTTCAAGACCCTGGTGCTTGCCTATGGAGTTGTAAGGGGAACTGCCACTGCTTACCGTCAGGCTATGCTCAAATCCCAACCCGACCACTCCATTCCAACACCACTGGTCTCTTGGCCCTCCTACCCCTACGGGAGGGCAGCTCCCACTCAGCCTAACCAAAGCTCTTCACTGTCCTGGCACCCCAATGGTGAAACAAGCTTCACCCTAAACTCAGACAGCGGAGTCCCTGCCCATCTTCCGAAAACCTATGAACCCTACCTCTTTGAAGAGTATCTAAAATAACTCTCATGCACACGGAGTAAAATAAATATTTTAAAAAATCCAGTCTCTTCAAATAAAATGTGACCTACTATACTACACACTGTAGTATTACTTGATAGTGTAGTACTTAGTATACACATTTTTTGTATACTGTAGAACATTAATACCACATTACTCATTTGCATATACAGAACCCATTCCCATCTCCCATATCCCAATTTGTGCCACCCATGAGTGAGAAACCTACATACAAAGTATAGACCATATATTGTGTAATATGTAACATGTTATAGAACTATCTGTTTAGACGCCAGTCCTACCAAGCTACCTACATACCACCTACCTATAGGTTATGGAAATTATGCTCTTTTAGTATTTGTCCAGTAGGTTTCCTCAAGGAGAAAGCCCCTACTTCTATGTCAAAGACTAGTGATGGGAAAACAAGGCTTTCTGAAGCCTTTGGTGGCTCTCACCAAATTGTGTCAAAAAACGGTTCATTACTATGAGCTTTTAACACAATGCACATTAGTGACACGTGCTGGTCAGCAACTAACAGAAGCATTTGATGTTCAGATATAAGTTTTGACCAAGGCATTTATCAAAACTCTGTGGTACAGCGGTTAGTCATGGGTTTTGAACACCTAAACAGTTATAACATGAGGTTAGCATCTTACATCCTTCATCCTTTTATTTGCCTCCAAGTTTGTTTTAAAAACTGTATATCCATGTCATTATTTAGGATGTGACAAAAGCTTATCATACTAAATTAAACAAATTCTAAGAACAACAATATGCAGATAGTGTGGTTTCAAATCATCTCCCCCTCAGGAGACTGAAAAGATTTGGCATGGGTCCTCAGATCCTCAAAAAGTTTTACAGCTGCACCATCGAGAGCATCCTGATGGGCTGCATCACTGCCTGGTATGGCAACTGCTCGGCCTCTGACTGCAAGGCACTACTAGGGTGCACAATGACTCGTATGGTAACCCCAGTATATCACTATTGTTATTTTACTGGGGCCAAGATTTCTGCCATCCAGGACCTCTATACCAGGCGGTGTCAGGGAATTTGATTTGCTATGTTTTATCTGAGAAAAATTGTCAAAGACTCCAGGTGCCAGTCCCTAGTCATAAACTGTAATCTCTGCATACCGCACATTTTGAAAAAGCAAGTGATTAAACTAAGCTTTGGATCCAAGTCTAGGTCCAAGAGGCTTCTAAACAGCTTCTACCCCCAAGCCATAAGACCCCCCACTCCCCTCTATGCTGCTGCTACTCTTTTCATTATCTATGCATAGTCACTTTAATAACTCTACCTAGATGTACATATTACCTCAATTACCTTGACAACGGTGCCCCTGCACAATGACTCTGTACCGGTAACCCCTGTATATAGCCCCACTATTGTTATTTTACTGCTGCTCTTTAATTATTTGTTATTCTTATCTCTTTACCTTTTTCTTTTTTTTTCTTAAAACTGCATTGTTGGTTAAGGGCTTGTAAGTAAGCATTTCCCTGTAAGGTCTACACCTGTTTATTTCGCTTATAAAATCAAATCAAATTTGATTTGTTCAACCCTATGTTTTATCTGAGAAACTTCGTTGGCAATGCAGTAATAACCAACAAGTAATCTAACCTGCAGAGTTACCAGTCAGGTGCTCTAGTCTGGAAATAAAAGCTACATCTGAAAGTACAGTATATACATATGAGATGAGTATGTAAACAAAGTGGCATTGTGCTGCCATCCTGTTAGAAGGTAACAGATTATTTTATTACAATGGTTAAATTGGATTTTCATTGTGTTCAATGATGTTATTTGCCCCCTAGTGGCGCTTTCTGGTACTTAGAAAGACGACGCAAACAGGAAGTACAGAATTTGTTCTGCACGCATAGAAGCAGCTACAAACAACGCTACGGTGCAGGTCTTTCAATGTAGTTATTTCTTTTCACGCTTCAGCCTTGGGAAAATATTTGTTTAAGTTCGATTCAAGCATTTAGCTAATGATGATAATCTTGTTATTGATAGAGTTGCTTACATATCAATGTTGGTTGCATTTACTCACAAATTGCAATGCCTTTTATGTATGTCGTTAGCTGTATTACTTTGCTCATGCGTCATGCAAACAAATTGTAAAATATACAATACTGTAGTTTTGTTACTGTAGTGTAATATGCTTTGTTATTCTACATAGATGGTTGTACATTATTAGAGTAATGAAAGGAGCCAATTACCATATGGTTAACAATTAGCTATATGGTTTGGCATCATGCCAGATGCATGGTACCTTAGCGCCTGCTTTGTATTTATGCAACTTCAAATGTTTAATGTACAGCTACAGTATGTCGGTGTGAATTGAATACTAAAGTATATTCCTTTCTGTATTTTGCAGTTTCACAACATAAACATTTTTAAAATATTCATTCAAGAAAAGTCATGCCTTGGGAGTTTTATTGAAGATTTAGTTGTTAGCTATCTGTCTAGTTTTGCATGGGAACGTAACTCAAGGGCAGAATAGTGAAAAAACATCATCACATCGGGCTCAAGCTCAAGAATAACCACACACGGTGGTTTTGTTTCTACGTTCATCAGCCAACAAAGCCTATCATCATAGGGAAGACCAGCAGTCTACGATGCAACAACCAGAGCCAGGTGTTCAACAGAGAGAGATGGAAGAGCCTCTTCAGTACATTGGGACCAAGTCTCAATCTACAAGATCAAGGTCATCAAAACAGTCAAGCAGATCCTCAACGGCGAGTTCTGCAGCCATCAAAGCACGCGCCAAGGCGGACGCAGCACGTGCACAAGTCTTTATGCTGAGAAGGAAGCTTCTGTGATGAAACAAAAGGCAGAAATAGAGGCCAGCTTGTTGAAGCAAAAAGCTGACCTCGAGGCAAGTTTATATGTTCTCCAAGTTGAGAGAGCAGCTGCTGCTGCGTTGGCTGAGGCTGCAGCCTTTGAAGACGTTGTAGGAATCAGAACGCAGAGAGCTTCGCAAAGAACTAGACACAGGGACACAGCCCTTAAGTCCAGTCCAAAGTATATGTGAGTATGTGCAACAACATGCTAGGCCCTACTTTGCTGAACTTCCATTTGAAGTGGAGAAACAAGAGCTTAGTGTTGACCCAGCTACATGCCATAATCCAGAAAGTAGCAAACAACAGAACATGAGCAGAGACTCTCTGCTCAAAAGAAATGAACAGCAGCATGGTGGAAATGGAAAGCAAGCCCACTTCCAGTCACACACACAAAACTTCCCTGAGTCTCAAGTGGCACCAGACCTCATCAAGTACCTCCTACGATGTGAGATGGTGAGTTTTCCATTCAGTTTACAAGAAAAATGGATAGCACAGGGATCCACATATAAGGAGGACTATCGGGTAGCATTCCCACCATTCTCGTTCTTCTCAAGATTCATCAGGAACCAGGCGAAAATTAGATGTGACCCCAGCTTCACCCTCTACACCTCAACTAACCAGGTGTCCATGAAAAGTGAGAAACCTGCCAGGTACAGCAGCAAGACACCTGTGACTGTATACAAGACAGATGTGTCATCTGAGGCCTCAGACCACCAAACCAAACCCAGTATGACAAAGGTTGAAAACCCTGACCGTCACTGCCCAATACATAACAAGCCTCATCCTCTTAAAAGGTGTTGTGGGTTTAGATACAAAACTCTAGATGAGCGCAAATCATATCTCAAAGACAATGGCATTTGTTTCCGATGTTGTGGGTCAACTCAGCACAGAGCTAAAGACTGTAAGGTTTCAATCAAGTGCTCTGAGTGCGACAGTGACAGGCATCTTGCTGCTCTGCATCCAGGCCCAGCCCCTACAAATACAGACACCGCTACAGCAGAGACAGAGCATGGCGGGGAGCAAGGTGACGATGCTCTTCTATCTGTCACCTCAAAGTGTACAGAGATCTGTGGTGAGGCAGTCAATCCAAGATCATGTTCAAAAATATGCCTAGTCAAAGCTTATCCGGCTGGGAAAAGAGAGAAAGCTGTCAAAATGTATGTAGTGCTTGATGAACAGAGTAACAAATCTCTGGCCAAGGCAGAGTTTTTCAGTCTCTTCAACATCAATGACAACTCTGCTCCATACACCATGAAGACGTGTTCTGGGGTAACAGAGACTTCAGGCAGGAGAGCCGTCAACTTCATGGTGGAGTCTATAGATGGACACATGCAGCTCACTCTCCCTACTCTGATAGAGTGTGATATGATGCCAGACGATAGGATGGAGATTCCCTCCACCGACATTGCGTATCATCATCCCCATCTGCAACCAGTTATGGACAGAATTCCAGCTGTGGACCCAGACGCTCCCATCCTCCTGCTCTTAGGACGAGACATCTTAAGGGTACACAAGGTACGAAAGCAAATCAATGGGCCCCACGACACTCCTTATGCACAGCGACTCGACCTCGGGTGGGTCATTGTGGGTGAGGTCTGTCTGGGAACGGCTCACCGACCAGCCAATGTTAACGTGTTCAGGACAAACATAGTTCAAAATGGTCGCACATCCTATCTGAGCCCTTGCCCTGACATCATCCAGGTAAAAGAGAACTACAACAGCGTAGCTCAGAAACACATCTCTCCCTCTACAGTGCACTAGAGAGATCCAAGCACAACTATGAACACAGACAGCCTGGGATGTTCCATGTTCGACAAAACACAAGACGATGATAAACCAGCACCATCAGTGGAGGACAAAGCCTTCTTGGACATTATGGACAAACAGGTTTTCCAGGATGATGGAAACAACTGGGTGGCTCCACTACCCTTTCGCCCCACTAGACGTCGCCTTCCTAATAACAGGGATCAGGCCATGAACCATCTCACATCACTTCGCAGGACTTTAGACAAAAATCCTGACATGAAGCATCATTTTATTGATTTCATGCAAAAGATGCTGGATAACGACCAAGCCGAACCTTCACAGCCACTAGAGGGAGACGAAGAACGTTGGTATCTGCCCATATTTGGTGTTTACCATCCACAAAAGCCTGAACAAATACGAGTAGTATTTGACTCCAGTGCTAAGTGTCAAGGTGTGTAACTTAACAATGTTCTGCTCAGTGGTCCAGACTTAAACAACACACTCTTGGGTGTCCTATTGCGTTTCCGCAAGGATTGCATTGCACTAACAGCAGATGTGCAACAAATGTTTTACTGTTTTGGTGTACGTGAGGATCACAGAGATTACTTAAGGTTTCTCTGGTATGAAGACAACAACCCAGATTGAAACATAACTGAGTACAGGATGAAAGTCCATGTATTTGGGAACAGCCCTTCACCAGCCGTAGCCATATACTGCATGAGACGAGCAGCGCTACAGGGTGAGAAGGAACACGGGTCAGAACCCAAGCAATATGTAGTGAGGAACTTCTACGTCGATGATGGTCTGACATCAGTAGCTACTACAGAAGAAGCTGTCAACATTCTAAGAAAAACACAAGCAATGTTGGAGGAGTCCAACATGAAACTACACAAGATTGCATCCAATAGCAAAACAGTTATGGAAGCCTTCCCTATGGAGGACCGTGCGAAAGACTTAAAAGATCTGGACGTCGGAGTGGATCCTCTCCCCTTTCAACGGAGTCTGGGACTTTCCTGGAACCTGGAAACAGACAGCTTCTCATTCCAGGTGTCCCACAATGAGAAGCCTTTTACGCGGAGAGGCATCCTGTCCACAGTGAATAGTCCTTATGACCCCTTTGGGTTCGTGGCTCCAATAACAATGCAAGGTAAAGCCTTAATCAGAGAACTCTCTTCTGATCAGAGTGAGTGGGATGCCCCTCTTCCCACAGAAAAAGAAGAGGAATGGAAAATGTGGAAGGAATCTTTGATGGAGTTGGAACATATGTATATTCAGCGGACCTACATCCCAGTCTCCTTGTCTACCACTCAAAGAAGAGAGCTACACATCTTCTCGGATGCCTCTACAGTAGCCATAGGAGCGGTAGCCTACCTGAGAGTTATTGACTCGGAAGGTCAATGCCATGTTGGATTTGTCATGGGGAAATCAAAATTGGGCCCTCGTCCAGCCCACACTATCCCATGCCTAGAACTGTGTGCGGCTTTGCTAGCTTTTGAGATGTATGAACTGATCAAAGACGAAATTGACATTGATATACATGCAGCCAAGTTCTACACAGACAGTAAGATAGTTCTCGGTTACATCCACAATGTCACCAAAAGATTCTATGTTTATGTTGCCAATAGGATAACTCGCATCAGGAAGTCTACCCATCCAGATCAGTGGTGCTATGTAAACACTGACAGCAATCCAGCAGACCATGCAACCAGGCCCATACTTGCTGCGCTCTTAAAACACACTAGTTGGTTCTCAGGTCCACCGTTCCTGACCCAAACAAACTCGAGTAAGCCTGAGAATATCAATTTTGACCTTGTAGAGCCTCACACCGATGCAGTGATTCGACCAGACGTCACTGTCTTTGCCTCGAAAGTTTCTGGAGCTCAACTCGGCTCTCATCGCTTTGAGAGGTTCTCAAGCTGGAAAGCTCTCAATCGAGCCACAGCACGACTCATTCATGTTGCAAGATCCTTCCATGAAGGTGCAGACAACACCAGCTGCAGAGGCTGGCATGACTGTAATAAACCATGCGGTACAAGTGAGTTGTCACAAGCCAAAACAGCAATCATTCACTGTGTGCAACATGAAGCCTTCAGAGAGGAATTCAAATGCATTGAAAAGGGAAAAGAGTTCCCAAAGCAAAGTACACTGAAAAAGCTGAACCCAGTGATTGATGAGGATGGGTTGCTGAGGGTGGGAGGCCGCTTATCCTCCGCCGACATGTTACAAGATGAAAAACATCCTCTCATCATCCCACGGACACATGTTGCCACTCTGCTGGTAAGACATTATCACGAGCAAGTGGCTCACCAAGGCCGTCATTTTTCAGATGGAGCTATTCGAGCAGCAGGCTTCTGGATTATTGGGAGCAAACGTCTGGTCTCTGGTATCATTCACAAGTGTGTCACCTGCCGCAAGGTTAGAGGGAGGTTAGTTGACCAAAAAATGGCTGACTTGCCTGCAGACAGACTCACATCTGAACCACCATTCACCAGCGTTGGACTTGATGTGTTTGGACCATGGAATGTCATAACTCGTCGCACTAGAGGTGGTAGTGCAGACTCCAAGCACTGGGCGGTGCTCTTTACATGTATGTCTGCTAGAGCAGTCCATATCGAGCTTATAGAATCCATGTCCACATCCAGCTTCCTCAACGCGCTGAGGTGTTTTTTTGCTATCCGTGGTCCAGCAAAAGTGCTACGGTCTGATCGAGGTACAAACTTTATAGGTGCCTGCAGGGAACTGGGTATCGACACAAATGACTCAGAACTGACTAAATTCCTCTCAGATAAGGGATGTACTTGGATATTTAATCCTCCACACTCGTCTCATATGGGTGGTTCTTGGGAGAGACTCATTGGGGTTGCCAGACGTATTCTTGATGCTATGCTGTTTCAGACGGGCTCCACTCGTCTCACACATGAGGTCTTGAGCACTCTTATGTCTGAAGTTATGACAATAATCAATGTGAGACCCTTAGTGTCAGTGTCAACCAACCCTGACATGCCTACCATTCTCACACCCTCTCAATGTTACTTACACAAAAGACCAGCGCTACCTCAGCCCCTTCTGGATACTTCAGCATGAATGACCTTCATGGAAAACAGTGGAAGCAAGTCCAGTGTCTTGCTGACACCTTTTGGAAAAGATGGAGACAGGAGTACCTGACAACGCTGCAGAGACGCAAAAAATGGACAGCAGAAAAGCCAAATGTAAAAGTGGGAGATGTTGTCTTATTGAAAGACAGTCAGGCACACAGGAATGACTGGCCAGTCGGGCTTGTGGTAAAAACCTTTCCCAGTACTGACAAAAAGGTTAGGAAAGTAGAACTAAAAATTGTCAAGCAAGGAGCTGCTAAGGTGTTTCTGAGACCAATCTCAGAGATTGTTGTTCTTCTTTCTGAAGCATCCTAGAGACAAAAGATAAAAATAGAGAGGACATTATTTGTTTCTTGATATGTTTTATTTCATAGTGGCACAATTTCATTATACCAGGCGGGGAGTGTGCTGCCATCCTGTTAGAAGGTAACAGATTATTTTATTACAATGGTTAAATTGGATTTTCATTGTGTTCAATGATGTTATTTGCCCCCTAGTGGCGCTTTCTGGTACGCAAACAGGAAGTACAGAATTTGTTCTGCACGCATAGAAGCAGCTACAAACAACGCTACGGTGCAGGTCTTTCAATGTAGTTATTTCTTGTCACGCTTCAGCCTTGGGAAAATATTTGTTTGTAAGTTCGATTCAAGCATTTAGCTAATGATGATAATCTTGTTATTGATAGAGTTGCTTACATATCAATGTTGGTTGCATTTACTCACAAATTGCAATGCCTTTAATGTATGTCGTTAGCTGTATTACTTCGCTCATGCGTCATGCAAACGAATTGTAACATATACAATACTGTAGTTTTGTTACTATTTCTAGTGTAATATGCTTTGTTATTCTACATAGATGGTTGTACATTATTAGAGTAATGAAAGGAGCCAATTACCATATGGTTAACAATTAGCTATATGGTTTGGCATCATGCCAGATGCATGGTACCTTAGCGCGTGCTTTGTATTTATGCAACTTCAAATGTTTAATGTACAGCTACAGTATGTCGGTGTGAATTGAATACTAAAGTATATTCTTTTCTGTATTTTGCAGTTTCACAACATAAACGTTTTCAATATATTCATTCAAGAAAAGTCAAGCCTTGGGAGTTTTATTGAAGACTTAGTTGTTAGCTATCTGACGCAATAAGAAACATATCCCAGTCCACGTGATGGAAGCAGTCTTGGAGTGTGGAATCAGATTGGTCGGACCAGCATTGGACAGACCTCAGCGTGGGAGCTTCTTGTTTTAGTTTCTGTCTGTAGGCAGGGATCAACAAAA
Organism: Oncorhynchus masou masou; assembly: GCF_036934945.1. Lineage (NCBI taxonomy): Eukaryota > Metazoa > Chordata > Actinopteri > Salmoniformes > Salmonidae > Oncorhynchus > Oncorhynchus masou. The sequence continues at coordinate 30,262,125 of NC_088229.1, forward strand.
TGGAGTCGTGGTCAGCTTTTCCGAAAGGAGGGCGGGGCAGGGCCTTATATGCGTCGCGGAAGTTAGAATAGCAATGATCCAAGGTTTTGCCAGCCCTGGTTGCGCAATCGATATGCTGATACAATTTAGGGAGTCTTGTTTTCAGATTAGCCTTGTTAAAATCCCCAGCTACAATGAGTGCAGCCTCAGGATGTATGGATTCCAGTTTGCAAAGAGTCAAATAAAGTTTGTTCAGAGCCATCGATGTGTCTGCTTGGGGGGGGAATATATACGGCTGTGATTATAATCGAACAGAATTCCCTTGGTAGATAATGCGGTCGACATTTGATTGTGAGGAATTCTAAAATCAGGTAAACAGAAGGACTTGAGTTCCTGTATGTTTTTGTGATCACACCACGTCTCGTTAGCCATAAGGCAGGCTCCCCCGCCCCTCTTCTTACCAGAAAGATGTTTGTTTCTGTTGGCGCGATGCGTGGAGAAACCAGCTGGCTGCACTGACTCCAATAGCGTCTCTCCAGTGAGCCATGTTTCCATGAAGCAAAGAACGTTACAGTCTCTGATGTCCCTCTGGAATGCTACCCTTGCTTGGATTTCATCAACCTTGTTGTCAAGAGACTGGACATTGGCGAGAAGTATACTAGAGAGTGGTGCACGATGTGCCCATCTCTGGAGTCTGACCAGAAGACCGCTTCGTTTCCCTCTTTTACGAAGTCGTTTTTTTGGGTCGCCGGCTGGGATCCATTCCGTTGTCCTGGGTGAAAGGCAGAACACAGGATCCGCTTCGCGAAAGTCATATTCTTGGTCGTACTGATGGTGAGTTGACGCTGCTCTTATATTCAGTAGTTATTCTTGACTGTATGTAATGAAACCTAAGATGACCTGGGGTACTAATGTAAGAAATAACACGTAAAAAAAACAAAAAACTGCATAGTTTCCTAGGAACGCGAAGCGAGCGGCTAACTCTATCGGAAGTATAATTCACTGTATCGCAATTCTAGTGGGTCAGAAGTTTACATACACGAAGTTGACTGTGCCTTTAAACAGCTTGGAAAATTCCAGGAAATTATGTCATGGCTTTAGAAGCTTCTGATAGGCTAATTGACATCATTTGAGTCAATTGGAAGTGTACCTGTGGATGTATTTCAAGGCCTACCATCAAACTCATCTTTGCATCTTTACTTGATATCATTGGAAAATCAAGAGAAATCAGCCAAGACCTCAGAAGATAAATTGTAGACTTCCACAAGTCTGGTTCATCCTTGGGAGCAATTTCCAACTGCCTGAAGGTACCACGTTCACCTGTACAAACAATAGTACCCAAGTATAAACACCATGGGACCACCCCGCCATCATACCGCTCAGGAAGGAGATGCGTTCTGTCTCCTCGAGATGAACTTACTTTGGTGTGACAAGTGCAAATCAATCCTAGAACAGCAGCAAAGGACCTTGTGAAGATGCTGGAGGAAACAGGTACCAAAGTATCTATATCCACAGTAAAACAAGTCCTATATGGACATAACCTGAAAGGCCGCTCAGCAAGGAAGAAGCCACTGCTCCAAAACCGCCATAAAAAGCCAGACTACGTTTTGCAACTACACATGGGACAAAGATTGTACTATTTGGAGAAATGTCCTCTGGTCTGATGAAACAAAAATAGAACTGTTTGGCCATAATGACCATTGTTATGTTTGGAGAAAAAAGGGGGACACTTGCAAGCAGAAGAACACCATCCCAACCGTGAAGCACGGGGGTGGCAGCATCATGTTGTGGGGGTGCTTTGCTGTAGGAGGACTGGTGCACTTCATGAAAAAGATGGCATCATGGGGAGGAAAATTATGTGGATGTATTGAAGCAACATCTCAAGACATCAGTCAGGAAGTTAAAGCTTGGTAGGAAATGGGTCTTCCAAATGGACAATGACCCACAGCATACTTTCAAAGTTGTGGCGCAATGGCTTAAGGACAACAAAGTCAAGGTATTGGAGTGGCCATCACAAAGCCCTGACCCAAAGCCCATAGAAAATGTGTGGGCAGAACTAAAAGAGCATGTGCAAGCAAGGAGGCCTACAAACCTGACTCAGTTACACCAGCTCTGTCAGGAGGAATTGGCCAAAATTCACCCAACTTATTGTGGAAGGCTACCCAAAACGTTTGACCCAAGTTAAACCATTTAAAGGCAATGCTACCAAATACTAATTGAGTGTATGTAAACTTCTGACCGACTAGGAATGTGATGAAAGAAATAAAAGCTGCAATAAATCATTTTCTCTACTATTATTCTGACATATCACATTCTTAAAATAAAGTGGTGATCCTAACTGACCTAAGACAGGGAATTTTTAATCGTATTAAATGTCAGGAATTGTGAAAAACTGAGTTTAAAGGTATTCGGCTAAGGTGTATGTAAACCTCCGACTTCAACTATAATAATACTACAGTATTTATACCATAGTATGCTATTGTATTTTTTCATGTGGGATTTGTCGGCAAAAATGCTTGATTTTGCTGCGGCAGTTCTGAAGTTTTGTATTGCAATTTGCAACGACTTCTGGCTTGATTTAACAAATTTATGCAGTTAAGTGCGGTGATTGGTTCAAATTGCGAGCCCTGTTTTTGTAGTGCAGTGATCACATAATTTTATGAAGTAATAATTGCAGTTTTATGCAGTAATAGTGGTCAAATTTCCAAGCCCTAGCATAAATCGCAGAATCCTGGAGGGACTGGTTATTATCAATAAAGGCAGTTAGACATCAAATCTGACTTCCATAGCATATTTAGTAGATGTTGTTGCTGTTGATTATGATTCAAACCCACCTGGTGATGTCTTCAGTGAGCTGAGATGGGTCAGGGGGATAAAACTTGACAGCAAAGCCGAAATGCCATGAGCCAACTGTGGATAAACGACACACAGTCAGCACTCGGTGTGTGTGTGTGTGTGTGTGTGTGTACATGCGTGGTCACACTAACTTCGGATTTGCTTCTTGATCTCCTTTGACGGGTCCAGCCAATTCTGAAAGAAAGGAGAAATCCCCTTGAGAACAACACACAGCAAAAAAAAACAGCCAATTTTTTTTTTTTTTTTTTTACCTTTATTTAACCAGGCAAGTCAGTTAAGAACAAATTCTTATTTTCAATGACGGCCTGGGAACAGTGGGTTAACTGCCTGTTCAGGGGCAGAACGACAGATTTGTACCTTGTCAGCTCGGGGGTTTGAACTCGCAACCTTCTCGTTACTAGTCCAACGCTCTAACCACTAGGCTACCCTGCCGCCCCTACCCTGCTGCCCCTCTCTTTGAAAACCCTGTCAGAGAGCTAACTTCTGCACTGACTCCTCTCTTCCAAAGCCATCTCCTCTATTCGGGGCAAAATGTATCCACAAAGCAAAAGGAAATAAATGTCTCGGTAAACCATAAATGCCTTAAAGTAACTTCCCAGTGTTCCAGAATTCTATGAAATATGATCTATAAATAATTACAATATGAATTAATAAATGTCCTTCCTAAAATTCCAATTAAAGGTGTTAAAAAGCAGTTACTCTCTGTGCCCCTCCTTGCGCTGTTAGGAACAAAAAGAACATGGGCATATACCAGCCAAAAACAGCTGATTTGCCAGCTCAGCCAACCAGACACGCATGCAGTTGGATATTTAAAATTAGCTACCAAGTCCGAGTCCCACCTGTGGAAGGCTGCCCAGCTGCACATGCACTTGTCATTTTTACCCATGCCGAAGGCTGTAGCTTGTAAACCAATTTAATTAAATAGCTAGTATGGATGGGTTCAGATTTTGGAACTACCAGATTTTGGAACTACTAACATAATGGAACTACTAGGAATATTTAACTACAGCAACAATAAATGCAGATTGATCATTTCACAAACATGAGTTGTTTCTTTCCATTGCTTTATCACCATTGCGGAAATTGTTGTTGTTAGTTAGCTAGCTAGACACAATTGCAACACAATTGCAACACCCACCCATAGCAGGCACTCCAGCAGGTATATTTCACTGGTCATCTCCAAAGCCAACACTTCTTTTGGCCGCCTTTCCTTCCAGTTCTCTCCTGCCAATGACTGGAATTGGTTTACAAGCTGCAGCAAAAATCACTGAAGCTGGAGTCTCATATCTCCCTCTCTAACTTTAAGCATCAGCTGTCAGAGCAGCTTACTGTACCTGTACACAGCCAATTCAAAAAAATATATATATATATTTCACCTTTATTTAACCAGGTAGGCTAGTTGAGAACAAGTTCTCATTTACAACTACGACCTGGCCAAGATAAAGCATAGCCGTGTGAACAGACAACAACACAGAGTTACACATGGAGTAAACAATTAACAAGTCAATAACACAGTAGAAAAAAAAGTCTATATATACATTGTGTGCAAAAGGCATGAGGAGGTAGGTGAATAATTACAATTAGCAGATTAACACTGGAGTGATAGATGATCAGATGGTCATGTGCAGGTAGAGATACTGGTGTGCATAAGAGCAGAAGAGTAAATAAATAAATAAAAGTATGGGGACGAGGTAGGTAAATTGGATGGGCTATTTACCGATGGACTATGTACAGCTGCAACGATCGGTTAGCTGCTCAGATAGCAGATGTTTAAAGTTGGTGAGGAAGATAAAAGTCTCCAACTTCAGCAATTTTTGCAATTCGTTCCAGTCACAGGCAGCAGAGAACTGGAAGGAAAGGCAGCCAAATGAGGTGTTGGCTTTAGGGATGATCAGTGAGATACACCTGCTGGAGCGCGTGCTTCGGGTGGGTGTTGCCATCGTGACCAGTGAACTGAGATAAGGTGGAGCTTTACCTTGAGCGTGGCTGAGGTGCACCCGTGACCGGCTCGGAAACCAGATTGCACAGCGGAGAAGGTACGGTGGGATTCGAGATGGTCAGTGATCTGTTTTTTGACTTGGCTTTCGAAGAACTTAGATAGGCAGGGCAGGATGGATATAGGTCTGTAACAGTTTGGATCCAGGGTGTCTTCCCCTTTGAAGAGGGGGATGACTGCGGCAGCTTTCCAATCCTTGGGGATCTCAGACAATACGAAAGAGAGGTTGAACAGGCTGGTAATAGGGGTTGTGACAATGGCGGCGGATAGTTTCAGAAATAGAGGGTCCAGATTGTCAAGCCCAGCTGATTTGTTCGGGTCCATGTTTTTCAGCTCTTTCAGAACATCTGCTATCTGGATTTGGGTAAAGGAGAAGCTGGGGAGGCTTGGGCGAGCTGTTGGCCGAGGTTGGAGTAGCCAGGAGGAAGGCATGGCCAGCCGTTGAGAAATGCTTGTTGAAGTTTTCGATTATCATGGATTTATCGGTGGTGACCGTGTTACCTAGCCTCAGTGCAGTGGGAAGCTGGGAGGAGGTGCTCTTGTTCTCCATGGTCTTTACAGTGTCCCAGAACTTCTTGGAGTTAGAGCTACAGGATGCAAATTTCTGCTTGAAAAAGCTGGCCTTTGCTTTCCTGACTGACTGTGTATATTGGTTGCTGACTTCCCTGAACAGTTGCATATCGCGGGACTATTCGATGCTATTGCAGTCCGCCACAGGATGTTTTTGTGCTGGTCGAGGGCAGTCAGGTCTGGAGTGAACCAAGGGCTATATCTGTTCTTAGTTCTGCATTTTTTGAACGGAGCATGCTTATCTAAGATGGTGAGGAAGTTACTTTTAAAGAATGACCAGGCATCCTCAACTGACGGGATGAGGTCAATATCCTTCCAGGATACCTGGGCCAGGCCTGCTCGCAGAAGTGTTTTAGGGAGCGTTTGATGGTGATGAGGGGTGGTCGTTTGACTGCGGACCCGTAGCGGATACAGGCAATGAGGCAGGGATCGCTGAGATCCTGATTGAAGACAGCGGAGGTGTATTTGGAGGGCCAGTTGGTCAGGATAACGTCTATGAGGGTGCCCTTGTTTACAGATTTAGGGTTGTACCTGGTGGGTTCCTTGATGATTTGTGTGAGATTGAGGGCATCTAGCTTGGAGTGTAGGACTGCCGGGGTGTTAAGCATATCCCAGTTTAGTTCACCTAACAGAAAAAACTCTGAAGCTAGATGGGGGGCGATCAATTCACAAATGGTGTCCAGGGCACAGCTGGGAGCTGAGGGGGATCGGTAGCAGGCGGCAATAGTGAGAGACTTATTTCTGGAGAGATTAACTTTTTAAAATTAGAAGTTCAAACTGTTTGGGTATGGACCTGGAAAGTATGACATTACTTTGCAGGCTATCTCTGCAGTAGACTGCAACTCCTCCTCCTTTGGCAGTTCTATCTTGACGGAAAATGTTATAGTTGGGTATGGAAATCTCAGAATTTTTGGTGGCCTTCCTAAGCCAGGATTCAGACACGGCAAGGACATCAGGGTTGGCAGAGTGTGCTAAAGCAGTGAGTAAAATAAACTTAGGGAGGAGGCTTCTGATGTTGACATGCATGAAACCAAGGCTTTTTCGATCACAGAAGTCAACCAATGAGGGTGCCTGGGGACATGCAGGGCCTGGGTTTACCTCCACATTACCCGTGGAACAGAGGAGGAGTAGGATGAGGGTGCGGCTAAAGGCTATCACAACTGGTCGCTTAGAGCGTTGGGAGAAAAAAGGAGGAGCAGATTTCTGGGCGTGGTAGAATATATTCAGGGCATAATGCGCAGACAGGGGTATGGTGGGGTGCGGGTACAGCGGAGGTAAGCCCAGGCACTGGGTGATGATAAGAGAGGTAGTATCTCTGGACATGCTAGTTGTAATGAGTGAGGTCACCGCGTGTGTGGGAGGTGGGACAAAGGAGGTATCAGAGGTATGAAGAGTGGAACTAGGGGCTCCATTGTAAACTAAAACAATTATAACCTAACCTGAACAACAGTATACAAGGCATATTGACATTTGACAGAGACATACAGCAAGGCATAAATTAATTGCAGGTGTTGTTTGGGAGAGCTAGCTAAAACAACAGATGAGACAACAACAGCTCATCAGCTAACACAACAACAGCAGGTGAAATGGTGATGACTAGGCAGAGAGAGTCGGATTAACTACACACAGAGCCTGAGTTTGCGGCTGGGGCCGACAGATAAAAATAAATACAGAATGGAGTACCGTTATTAATGGACAGTCCAGCAGGCATCAGCTATGTAGCCAAGTGATCATAGTGTCCAGGGGGCAGCAGTAGATGGAGCAGGGAAGCCGCCACTACGTTAGCACGCAGGCGACACAGCGTTTAAAGTTAGTAGCCCGGGGCTAGTAGGAGCATCTGCTCCGACGGAGGCCGGTTGAAGGCACAGCGGATGGAGTATTCATTCGGTAGACCAGTCGTGGAGGTGCGGCGGGGCGCCGTGTCGACAGAGAATCCAAGCCAGATGGCGAAAGAGGTATTGTAGAATTTAGTTTGCTTGCCGGGAGATGCGCCTGGCTCACGGCTAAACGGCTAACTGGTGCTAGCTTCGTGGCAGTGGCATTAGCCACTATAGCCAATCGGTAGCAGCGGTGATCCGGTGCCAAGGTCCAGTGTTTACAGCAAGGATCCGGTGGAGTATTGGGCTCTAGCCGTGTATGAGTGGGGTTCGGGTGAACAGCTGAGTAGGCCGGGAGGTGGGCCTCAGGGATAGCTTTGGTGCCACGGTGAATGCAAGCCAGCTGTGAAGATCAGAAGTAGTGGTCCAGGGATTACGTCAGGAATCCGGCGTTGTTGTGGAGAGACAGTCCGATACTGGTAGACTAGCGAGTATTATCCAGGCTAAAAACAGGGCTGGTATCTGTGCAGAAGGTAAAAGCCGCTAGCAGTGGCTAACAATGACTAAATAGCTTGTAGCTAATAAGCTGGATAGCTTCTGGAGGTTACCGGAAGGTATAATCAAATTAAAAATCGAAAAGAGATTGAAAATAAATTGAAATATATATACAAAAAATATATGAAAAAATACAAAAGTACACGAGAGGACAAACAAACACGTCTTCACTGCTACGCCATCTTGGAATGAGAGGATTTATAAATAGCACACCCAACTACCTCATCCCCATATTATTACTTACCCTCTTGCTCTTTTGCACCCCAGTATCTCTACTTGCATATCATCATCTGCACATCTATCATTCCAGTGTTAATGCTAAATTGTAATTATACGCCTCTATGACCTATTTATTGCCTACCTCCCTACTCTTCTACATTTGCACACACTGTACATATATTTTTCTATTGTGTTATTGACTGTACGTTTGTTTATGTGTAACTCTGTGTTGTTCTTTTTGTTTGGCTTTGCTTTATCTTGGCCAGATCGCAGTTGTAAATGAGAACTTGTTCTCAACTGGCCTACCTGGTTAAATAAAGGTGAAATAAAAATTAAATAAATAAGCTTACTGCTGCAACCTACGTCAGTCAACAACAGCTAACTGGGTCATTCCATAAAAATAGTGCCTTTATGTCCTTGTGAAATGATGTGTGTACATTTTGATAAAACATTTAATTTAACAGTTGGATCACATACAGTGCATTCAGGAACTATTCAGACCCCTTCACTTTTTCCACATTTTGTTATGTTACAGCCTTATTTTAAAATTAATTGAATACACTACTGTTCAAAAGTTTTGGGGCACTTAAAAATGTCCTTGTTTTTGAAAGAAAAGCAATGAAAGAAAGGAGCTTCACAAGACCTCAACTGGCAGTTTCAATAAATAGTACCCACAACACACCAGTCTCAACGTCAACAGTGAAGAGGCGACTCCGGAATGCTGGCCTTCTAGGCAGAGTTGCAAAGAAAAAGCCACATCTCAGACTGGCCAATAAAAAGAAAAGATTAAGATGGGCAATCGAACACAGACACTGGACAGAGGAACTCTGCCTAGAAGGTCAGCATCCCGGAGTTGACTCTTCACTGTTGACATTGAGACTGGTGTTTTGTGGGTACTATTTAATGAAGTTGCCGGTTGAAGACTTGTGAGGGGTCTGTTTCTCAAACGAGACACTCTAATGTACTTGTCCTCTTGCTCAGTTGTGCACCGGGGCCTCCCACTCCTCTTTCTATTCTGGTTAGAGCCAGTTTGTGCTGTTCTGTGAAGGGAGTAGTACACAGCATTGTACGAGATCTTCAGTTTTTTGGCAATTTCTCACATGGAATAGCCTTCATTTCTCAGAACAAGAATAGACTGACAAGTTTCAGAAGAAAGTTCTTTGTTTCTGGTGATTTTGAGCCTGTAATCGAACCCACAAATGCTGATGCTCCAGATACTCAAATAGTCTAAAGAATGCCAGTTTTATTTCTTCTTTAGTACAAAAGTGCTTCCTAATGATCAATTAGTCTTTTAAAATTATAAACTTGGATTCACTAACACAACGTGCCATTGGAACGCAGGAGTGATGGTTGCTGATAATGGGCCTCTGTACGCATATGTAGATATTCCATAAAAAAGTAGACTTTTCCAGCTACAATAGTTATTTACTACATTAACAATTCCTACACTGTATTTCTGATCAATTTGATCTTATTTTAATGGACAAAAAAATAGCTTTTCTTTCAAAAACAAGGCCATTTCTAAGTGACCCCAAACTTTTGAATGGTAGTGTATATTTTCTCTTCATCTACAGTATCTACACACAATACCCCACAATGACAAAGCAAAAACAGGTTTTTATACATTTTTGCAAATTTATTAAAAAAAAAAACGGAAATAATACATTTACATAAGTATTCAGACCCTTTACTCATTACTTTGCGGAAGCACCTTTGGCAGCGATTACAGCCTTGAGTCTTCCTGTATATGACGCTTCAAGCTTGGCAAACCTGTATTGGGGGAGAACCTCCAAAACTTCTCTGCAGATCCTCTCAAACTGTCAGGTTGGATGGGGATCGCCTCTGCACAGCTATTTTCAGGTATCTCCAGAGATGTTAGATCGGGTTCAAGTCTGGGCTCTGGCTGGGCCACTCAAGGACATTCAGAGACTTGTACTGAAGCCACTCCTGAGTTCTCTTGGCTGTGTGCTTAGGGTTGTTGTCCTATTGAATGGTGAACCTTCGCCCCAGTTTGAGGTCCTGAGCGGTCTGGAGTAGGTTTTCATCAAGGATCTCTCTGGAGTGATAGAGGTAGATACTGGAGTGCTAGAGGTAGATACGTATAGGGGTAAGGTGACTAGACATCAGGATATATGATAAACAGTGTAGCAATAATGTATATATGATTGTATGTGCGTGTGTAGAGTCAGTATAAATGTATGTGCATATTATTTGTGAGTGAGCAAATGATGCAGTGTCAAATCAAATCAACTTTTATTGGCTATATACACATAGTTATTGTTTTTATTTAACCAAGCAAGTCAGTTAAGAACAAATTCTTATTTACAATGACAGCCTAGGAACAGTGGGTTAACTGCCTTGTTCAGGGGAAGAACAACATATCAGCTCAGGGATTTGATCCACCAACCTTTCAGTTACTGGCCCAACACTCTAACCACTAGTCTACCTGCCGTTAGCAGATGTTAATGCGAGTGTAGCGAAATGCTTGTGCTTATAATTCCGACAGTGCAGTAATATCTAACAAGTAATCTAACAATTCCACAACAACTACTGTACCTAATACACAAAATCTAAAGAGATGGAATAATATATAAATATATGGATGAGCGATGACTGAGCGGCATAGGCAAGATGCAATAGATGGTATAAAATACAGTATATACATATGAGATGAGTAATGTAAGATATGTAAACATTATTAACGTGGCATTATTTAAAGTGACTAGTGATACATTTATTAAAGTGGCCAAAGATTTGAGTCTGTATGTAGGCCTCTCTGTGTTAGTGATGGCTGTTTAACAGTCTGATGGCCTTGAGATAGAAGCTGTTTTTCAGTCTCTCGGTTCCAGATTTGAAGCACCTGTACTGACCTCGCCTTCTGGATGGTAGCGGGGTGAACAGGCAGTGGCTCGGGTGGTTGTTGTCCTTGATGATCTTTTTGGCCTTCCTGTGACATCGGGTGCTGTTGTAGGTAGTTTTCCCCCAGTGATGCGTTGTGCAGACCACACCACCCTCTGGAGAGCCTTGTGGTTGAGGGCGGTACAGTTGCCGTACCAGGCGGTGACACAGCCCGACAGGATGCTCTCAATTCTGCATCTGTAAACGTTTGTAAGGGTTTTAGGTGACAAGCCAAATATCTTCAGCCTCCTGAGGTTGAAGAGGCGCTGTTGTGCCTTCTTCACAACACTGTCCGTGTGGGTGGACAATTTCAGTTTGTCCGTGATGTGTAGGCAGAGAAACTAAAAAATGTCCACCTTCTCCACTGCTGTCTCTTCGATGTGGATAGGGAGGTGCTCCCTCTGTTGTTTCCTGAAGTCCACAATCATCTCCTTTGTTTTGTTGATGTTGAGTGAGAGGTTGTTTTCCTGACACCACACTCCGAGTGCCCTCACCTCCTCCCTGTAGGCTGTCTCGTCATTGTTGGTAATCAAGCTCACTACTATTGTGTCGTCTGCAAACTTGATGATCGAGTTGGAGGCATGCATGGCCACGCAGTCATGGGTGAACAGGGAGTACAGGAGGGGCGTGAGCACGCACCCTTGTGGGGCCCCAGTGTTGAGGGTCAGCGGAGTGGAGATGTTGTTTCCTACCTTCACCACCTGGGTGGGGTTGAGACCCAGGGCCTCAAATTTAATGATGAGCTTGAAGGGTACTAAGTGGTTGAATGCTGAGCAGTAGTCAATGAACAGAATTCTTATATAGGTATTCTTCTTGTCAAGATGGGATAGTGCATTGTGCAGTGTGATGTACTGGTACACCGCCTAATATAGAGGTCCTGGATAGCAGGGAGCTCAACCCCAGTGATGTACTGGGCTGTCCGCACCACCGTCTGTAGTGCCATGCGACCAAGGTGCTATTGCCATACCGAGCAGTGATGCAGCCAGTCAACATGCTCTCAATGGTACAGCTGTATGACTTTTTTCTATTTCATTTTTTATTTCACCTTTATTTAACCAAAGCAGTGTGTCAAAAACAACAACACAGAGTTACACATAAACAAATGTACAGTCAATATCACAATAGAAAAATCTATGTACAGTGTGTGCAAATGTAGAAGAGTAGGGAGGTAAGGCAATAAATAAGCCATCGAGGCAAAATAATTACAATGTAGCATTAACACTGGAGTGATAGATGTGCAGATGATGTACAAGTAGAGATACTGGGGTGCAAAGGATAAATAACAATATGGGGATGAGGTGGTTTGGTGTGTAATTACAGATTGGCTGTGTACAGGTACAGTGCTCTGACAGCTGATGCTTTAAGTTAGAGATGGAGATCTGAGTCTCCAGCTTCAGTGATTTTTGCAATTTGTTCCAGTCATTGGCAGCAGAGAACTGGAAGGAAAGGCGGCCGAAGGAAGTGTTGGCTTTGGGGATGACCAGTGAAATATACCTGCTGGAGCGCCTGTACGGGTGGGTGTTGCTATGGTGACCAGTGAGCTGAGATAAGGCGGGGCTTTACCCAGCAAAGACTTATAGATGACCTGGAGCCAGTGGGTTTGGCGACAAAAATGTAGTGAGGGCCAGCCAACGAGAGCATACAGGTGGCAGTGATGGGCAGTATATGGGGCATTGGTGACAAAACAGATGGCACTGTGATAGACTACATCCAGTTTGCTGAGTAGTGTGTTGGAGGCTATTTTGTAAATGAAATCGCTGAAGTCAAGGATCGGTAGGATATTCAGTTTTACGAGGGTATGTTTGGCAGCATGAGTGAAGGAGGCTTTGTTGCAAAATAGGAAGCCGATACTAGATTTAATTTTGGATTGGAGATACTTAATGTGAGTCTGGAAGAAGAGTTTACAGTCTAACCAGACACCTAGGTATTGTAAGGAATGACGCTGGAGATGAGAAGCAGGTACGGGGAGTCAAACATTTAATCTGGAACAGACATAGAACAAGACAGGAACAGCGTAAGCACACGGGTAACACGGGCATATGACAAACAATGCAGCAGCGGGGAACAGAGCAGGGAACTGACAAATATAGGGGAGGAAATAAACAGACGAATGAGTGAGTCCAGGTGAGTCCAATATCGCTGAAGCGCGTGACGAGGGAAGGCAGGTGTGCGTAAATGATGGTGGCAGGAGTGCGTAATGCAGGGCAGTCTGGCGCCATCGAGCGCCAGGGGGAAAAAGCGGGTGCAGACGTGACAGGTATTTGTAGTTGTCCACATATTCTAAGTCAGAACCGTCCAGAGTTGTGATGCTAGTCGGGCGTGTGGGTGCGGGCAACAATCGGTTGAAGAGCATGCATTTAGTTTTACAAGCATTTAAAAGCAGTTGGAGGCCACGGAAGGAGTGTTGTATGGCATTGAAGCTTGTTTGGAGGTTTGTTAACACAGTGTCTAAAGATGGGCCTGATGTACACAGATTGGTGTAGTCTGCGTCGAGGTGGATCAGAGAATCACCAGCAATAAGAGCGACATCATTGATATGTACAAAGAATAGAGTCGGCAAGAGGGGAAAGAGGTGCAGCCTTGTTCATGACTGTGCGTGTGTGTGGACAATTTTAAGTATTAGTGATTTAGACACTGAGGAACTTGAAGCTCTCGACCCGCTCCACTGCAGCTCCGCCGATGTGGATGGAGGCATCTTCGCCCCGTTTCCTGCAGTCCACGATCAGCTACTTGGTCTTACTAACGTTGAGCGGAAGGATTTGATCCGGCACCACACTGCCAGGTCACTGAACTCCTCTGTGTAGTTTCTCATCATCGCCGGTGCGTGGCCACACAGTTGTGCGAGTTGTGCATGGCCACACAGTCGTGGGTGAACAGGGAGTACAGGAGGGGACTAAGCACACACCCCTGTTGGGCCCCCGTGTTGAGGATTAGCATGGCTGAGGTGATGTTGCCTACACTCACCACCTGGGGTCAGCCCGTCAGGAAGTCTAGGATCTAGTTACAGAGGGAAGTGTTCAGTCCCAGGGTCCTAAACTTGGTGATGAGCTTGGAAGGGACAGTGGTGTTGAACGCTGAGCTGTAGTCAGTGAACTTTATTCTCACATATGTATTCCTGTTATCCAGGTGGGTAAGAGCAATGTGGAGTGCAATTGAGATTGTGTTGTTTATGGGCCTGTTGGGGTGGTGTACAAATTGGAGTGGGTCTAGGGTGTCTGGGATGACGGAGTTGATGTGAGCCATAACCAGCCTCTCAAAGCACTTCATGTTTACAGTCATTGTGGCAATATGCCTTAAGAGTTCTTGGGAACAGGAATGATGGTGGTCATCTTAAAAGATGCGGGAATTACTGACTGGGACAAGGAGAGGTTGAAAATTGCTGTGAATATGCCTGAGAACACGCACTGGAATACTGTCAGGCCCTCTGGACTTGCGAGTGTTGATCTGATTAAAGACCTTACTCAAATCGGCATCGGAGAGTGAGATTAACCAGTCCTCTGGGTCGGTGGCTCCTTTGCACCCGGCACGATGTTGTTATAGTCGGAGAGTGCATAAAATGCATTGAGTTCGTCTGGAAGAGAGTCATCGTTGGGCAGATCACAGCTGAGTCTTCATTTGTAATCTGTAATGGACTGTAGCCCTTGCGACGGAGCCTCAGTAATATGATTCTACCTTATTGCCACAGTATATTGTCCTTTGGCACGTTTGATGACTCTGCGGAGATCATAGCACTTGTTCTTGTCCTCAGCCGTAGCCTCTGGGTTGTCTGCGATAGCCCTGTCTGTGGTAGCCCTGTCTTTTAGTTTAGAGCCAACCTCTGTGTCAATCCAGGCCTTTTGATTGGGGAACGCAGCAAACCTTGACTTCGCCAAAGCATTTCCTAATGAAGCCGGTGATGGAGGTGGTTAGCTCGTCAATGTTATCAGCGGAGTCTCAAAACATTTTCCAATCAGCGCTAGTAAAGCAGTCCTATAATATAATCTCTGATACTGCTGACCATTTCTCAATGGAGAGAGTCACAGGTACTTCTTGTTTGAGCTTCTGGAAGCAGGAGTACGGAGTTATGATCTGATTTGCCAAATGTCGGACGAGGAAGGGCCTTGTATGCTTGCTTGTGGGTTGAATAACAGTGGTCTAGGACTTTATCACCCTTCGTGGCGAAGGAGATGTGTTGATGGAAGTGTCTTAATGACGCAGAATTTAAATCGCCAGCAACAAGAAAAGCAGTCTCCGGACGTAGGTTTTCCTGCTTGTTTATAGAAATGCCAGCTTGTTATTTTTCTTGCCCTGAGGTGGAATTTATGCAACAGTCACGATAACAACTGAAAACTCCCTCGGGAGGTAGAAGTGTTGGCATTTGTCCATCTCATCTCAGTACGGCGCCATACGTGCTTTGGCAGAGAGGCAACGTCAGCATAGCCAACAACTTCCCATGCTTTGGTAAACAGCTGAGGGTGGAGAAATGTTACCACTCTCCAATTCATTGATCAAGCTATGGTTGCAATAACTGACCATCCATGAGATCAAAATTATAGTTTTAACCATGTTTTGAAGCTATACCACGTTTTTTAACAATTGAATTGTCTTCAAACGATAGAGTAAAACAAGCTGAAACATGATATCTACAAAAGTATGTGGACACCACCTCAAATTAGTGGATTCTGCTATTTCAGCCACACCAGTCGCTGACATGTTTATAAAAACAAGCACACAGCCATGCAATCTCCATAGACAAACATTGTCAGTAGATTAGACTTACTGGAGAGCTCAGTGACATTCAACGTAGCACTGTCATAGGATGTCACCTTCCTTCAAGTCAGTTAGTCAAATTTCTACCCTGCTAGCACTGCCCCGGTCAACTAAAAGTGCTGTTATTGTGGAGTGATCACACAAGCTCACGGGACTGCCAAGTGCTGAAGTATGTAGCAAGTAAAAATCGTCTGTCCTCGGTTGCAACACTCACTACCAAACTGCCTCTTGATGCAATGTTAGAACAATAACTGTTTGTCGGGAGCTTCATGAGATGGCTTTCCATGGCCAAGCAGCTGCACACAAGCCTATGATCACCATACATAATGCCAAGCGTCGGCTGGAGTGATGTAAAGTTTGACGCCATTGGACTCTGGATCAGTGGAAACGCATTCTCTGGAGTAATAAACCACGCTCCACCATCTGGCAGTAAGACGGACAAATCTGGGTTTGGTGGATGCCAGGAAAACACTACTTGCCCAAATGCATAGTACCAACTGTAAAGTTTGGGAGAGGAGGAATAAAGAGCTAGGACCTTTAGTTCCATTGAAAGGAAATCTTAACGCAACAGCATTCAATGACATTCTAGACGATTCTGTGCTTCCAACTTTGTGGCAATAGATTGGGGAAGGCCCCTTGCTGTTTCAGCATGACAATGCCCCCGTGCACGAAGCGAGGTCCATACAGAAATGGATTGTCGAGTTTGGTGTGGAAGAACTTAACTGGCCTGCACAGAGCCCTGACCTCAACCCCATCAAACACCTTTGGGATGAATTGGAATGCCAACTACGAGCCAGGCCTAATCGCCCAACATCAGTGCCCGACCTCACTAATGCCCGTGTCTGAATAAAGAATATTTCCCCGCAGAAATATTCCAACTTCTAGTGGAAAGCCTTCCAGGAGAGTGGAGGCTGTTATAGCAGCAAAGGGAGGACCAACTCCATATTCATTCTCATGATTTTGGAATGAGATGTTTGATGAGCAGGTGTCCACATAGTTTTGGTCATGTAGTGTATTTTGGGTTCTGTGGGGAAGGACAGTTGAACTAAGCTCATGAAGCATTTCAAAGTGATATTCTTCAACAATCAATGGCTCAAGAATCAAAGTCCAAAAATGTATGTACCAATCCTGGATTGTCTCTTTAATATTCTCAGGGCACAGGAATATAAATGCCAGTTAAGCCCTGTCCGCTTAGCTTAATGTCACCGGAGTCTTCTGAGAGATACTTTCTCTATACACTGTGGACCCCATGCGCCACCTTTAAAAGGGCAATCACTTCTAATCACATTTCAAAGGGCAATGGTCTCTTTCCTTCTTTCACCCTGACTGGTCCACTTTGAGGACGGGCAACCACCGCATAGCCCTTTCCTGCAGTCAAATAACCTAGTGGCCTCATGGGTGGAATGTTATAAATAGTTTTCATAATTAATAAACGTTTCTCCCGTTTCTTCTGTTGTTTCTATGTTAAACGGGTTTTGTTATATTTCAGTCTTGTGTGATGTATATAAAGTGTAATATTGGGATGTAAAAGGTTAATACATTACCTGATAAGGACAATGTCACCTGCACATGGGTTGTTCCATGAATAGGGTGCCCTCAGACATTATGTGTGTGAATTGTAATAAAACACTCAATGTAACAGTTGAATCACACACTGTACATCTATGCTCTAACTCAGTGTTTCCCAATCTCAGTCCTGTGGACTCCAAGGGTTACACATTTCATTTGTTGCCTTAGCACTACACAGCTGATTTTAATACAAGTTTGATGATGAGTTTATTATTTAAATCTGCTGTGTAGTGCAAAGGCAAAAAACAAAAAGTCCCCAGGACAGAGTTTGGGAAACGCTGCTCTAACTAAACTAAACCATGTTAAAGGGATAGTTCGATATTTTGGCAATGAAGGGTACCATTTTTAGGTCTCTGCGTCTAGTAGTAAGGAAGTCAAAGGTAGTTTCATGAGACAATGACTGGAAGTCTTCGGGAATCATCTAAAAATCCAAAATCAATAACTAATCTTTCAAATGTCAAATAGCTGTGTATTCATTTTCTCTGAAAATCACAATTTTGGCATGTCCCAATTCATGTTTGTTCTTCTAGAATATTAACTTCCCTGACGACTCATCGTGAATCAAATTCTGTTGCTCTGTCGATTGCTCCATACATCAGTCTGAACATGCCATCTAAGAAGTAATTTGTGCTGATGTCAAACTGACGTGATTCTTGATTCATGAAGGCCGTTTCTGGCCCAACCCATCGGTTTCTGAGACCAATCAAAGAGGTCAGAATCTGTTACTCAAAGAGTCAAGGAGGAAAGAAAACACAGACTTGGAGAAGAAACATAAGTGTGCATGGCGTTTGGCCGGAGCGATGTGGATGGGTAGCCAGGCAAGGTTTTAACCCACTTAACCCCAAGATTTTCCCATGTTTTCTCCATCATTGTAAAGCCCTAGTTATTTAGCTGCTTTGGGAAAGTAATTTCTGAAGATATGTGATTAAGTAATGTCATTAGAAATTCATTTACTTTTGTCACTCAAGGTCAACAGTGTAACATGAACAGAACTCTCATTTTAACATGGTAAAACTATTATTTTGAAAAAAAAAAATCTAATAAAACATTGAACCTGTAATAGTCAAATCATAGTGTAAAAACAGGTGAGTTGGTTTTACACTTTTAGGCCATTTTCTGGTGTTTTGTGGTTGGAAACTGAGCGTGTCGAGCATACCATGTCAACCCTGTTACCCATAGATAGATATGCTAGAAATGTTTTAAGTTCTAAAATGTCACTTTTATCTTTATTTACCGTATTCAACACTCTGAGTCAATACATTTTATAATCATTGCTGGCAGTGATTACAGCTGTGAATCTTTCTGGGTAAGTCTGTAAGAGCTTTGCACACCTGGATTGTGCAATATTTGCACATTATTATAAAAAAACAATATGCAAGCTTTGTCAAGTTGGTTGTTGATCATTGCTAGACAGTCATTTTCAAGTCTTTCCATAGATTTTCAAGACGATTTAATTCAAAACTGTAACTAGTCATGAACATTCAATCTTGTCTAGGTAAGCAACTACAGCATATATTTGGCCTTGTGTTTTAGGTTACTGTCCTGCTGAAAGGTGAATTTGTCTCCCAGTGTCTGTTGGAAGGCAGACTGAACCAGGTTTTCCTCTAGGATTTTGCTTGTGCTTAGTTCTATTCCGTTTATTTTGATCATTAAAAAAACTCTAGTCCTTGCTGATGACAAGCAAAACCATAACACCACCATACTTGGAAATATGAAGAGTGGTGTTCAGTGATGTGTTGTGTTGGATTTGCACCAAACATAACACATTGTATTCAGGACATAAAGTTAATTTATTTGCCAAATGTTTTGCAGTTCTACTTTAGCGCCTTATTGTAAACAGGATGCATGTTTTGAAATATTTGTATTTTGTACTGGCTTCCTTATTTTCATTCTGTCAATTAGGTTCATATTGTGGAGTACTTACAATGTTGTTGATCCATCCTCAGTTTTCTCCTATCACAGCCATTAAACTCTATAACTCTATACTACTATTTTAATGTCACCATTGGCCTCATGGTGAAAACCTGAGCAGTTTCCTCCCTCTTTGGCAACTGAGTTAGGAAGGATGCCTGTATCTTTATAGTGACTGTGTGTATTTAGTTTAGTTAAATGTATTTACACCAAAGAAAACAAGTGATAGACAACAATACAGAGAAAACATTTAATTAAATAAAAACAGTGTGCAGGTGTGGTTGGAAGACCAAGGCCTTATATGAAAACCACACAACAACAAAAACAATTTTCAATACATAAGTAAAACAATAAAAAAAGGTTTGTTAAAGGTCGTCACTGTAAATAAGAATTTGTTCTTAACTGACTTGCCTAGTTAAATAAAGGTTAAATAAAAATAATAAAAATATATTTTTTAAACATGGTTGATACAGTACACTATCCAAAGTGTAATTAATAACTCCACCATGTTCAAAGGTATTTTCAGTGTCTGCTTTTTTATTTTTTACCCATCTACCAATAGGTAACGAGGTATTGCAAAACCTCCCTGGTCTTTGTGGTTGAATTTGTGTTTGAAAATCCCTGCTCGACTGAGGTATTCATTCAAAAATCATGTTAAACACTATTATTACACACTGAATGAGTCCATGCAACTTATGACTTGTTAAGCACATTTTTACTTCTGAACTTATTTAGGTTTGCCATAACAAAGGGGTTGAATACTTAATGACTCATTTTCATTTTTTATTCATTGGTAACATGACAAAATGTGGAAAAAGTCAAAGGGTGTGAATACTTTCTGAAGGCACTATAGGTGCCAGTAGGTGGGAGCGGGGGGAGGGTTCTAGGTGGGAGTAAGAACAAAGATTCTGACCTTGGTGTTGTCTGTGTCATAGAACGTCAGGCCAAAGTAGTCCCTCTCCAGCAGGTTCAGATGGCCACACACCATGTCCAGCACGGACTGCCCCCTGGCAAATTTCTGTCAAAAACACACATGATTTTAAAAACGCACACATGCGCACAACCCCCCCCCACACACCCCCCACACACACACACACACACACACACACACACACAGGAATGGTTTGGTGTTGTGGGGATTAGCCATATTCAGAAGGATACCAGTGAGTCAAGTGATATCATAATAACCTTGTACATATGCTTGATATCTCTTCTACCCTATCAGAATGAATCTCACTGCCAAAATACTGCATAGCCCATTTTTGTTACAGAAACAGTGCATCTTTAAATACAGGAGCTATTTATGAATTTAAAAAAAACTTGTCCGATGGTTTAGGAAATGCATCATGGAACTATTATCGTGGCTCCCGATTGGCCCAGTGATCTAAGGCCCTGCATCTCAGTGCTTGAGGCATCACTACAGACCCTGGTTTGATTCCAGGCTGTATCACAATCGGCCGTGATTGGGAGTCCCATAGGGCGGCGCACAATTGGCCTAACGTTGTTAGGGTTTGGCTGGGGTAGGCCGTCATTGTAAATAAGAATTTGTTCTCAAACAACTTGCCTGGTTAAATAATATATATATCTATTAGATTAACTGACTTAATGAAACATCTCATTCATCACACAATGAAAATACCATCAGCAAGAAAATCCAGCCCTTCTGTTGGCTGACAGACATTTTCATGGTCCAGTACCTCCTCAGCCCTGTGGGATAGGAAAGGCTAGGCAATGGCTACAAAAGGAAGGAACCGCTAGTATTTCACAGGGCCACACCTAGTTTTCACCCCTTTAGGGCTCAGAGCCGACACACTGCATGTTTCAGTGTTTCAGAGGCAGCCTTGGCAGATGCTGTCTACACACACACACACACACACACACACACACACACAACACACTCGTCTCCCGGGAAACCTGGCTCCTACGGCGACAGTGCAACCAAGCAGCTGTTACCATGGAAACAGAAGTAATAGGTTCCTTTTCTTTTTGTCTGTGTTCTGTCTTGTGAATGGTGGGGCACATGGCTTTGTTCCACTCCTTTAAAGAAAACTGGTACAGTAGCCATTACCTTGCAAAATTATTAATGAAACATAAATTAAATATTAATGAAACATTAAACATAACCTGGCCTTTAATCAAAGAAATGCTGTGGTACCAGTCTGGTGAAATACAGCAACCACGAGCGAGTGAGGGAGCGATTAACGTAGTGGCTGCTGAGAAACTTTGGAGCGTATTGGATTTTCTAACTAAATTAAATTGCAACAAACATTTTAGGTGGTCCCCCCAAGCATTGCAACTAAGCTGTTGATGAGATTTCGCTCCCGTCCCAATTGCCTCCAATCACATTTCTGCCACACTAGTTCTATGGGCTGATTGCATTAGAAGCCATTTGGCGTAATCCTGGAAATCCATTTTAGAGACTGTATGACCCATGCAAACACAATGAAGGGAGACCGTATCTCGGTATGGGCTAATAGCTAGTCTCAGAGAGAGTGTTGAGTTAAGTAGTGATAAGATTGATCAAGTAAGAAAGGCTATACTGGACAACAGTATAGAATAGAATATTAAAAACAGGCCTTTTCAAGTTTAGGCAAAACATTCATTAATTCAAGAAATGTGGTGGGAAATTAATATCCAGTTAAGCATATATTTTTTCACATTTTGTCTTATTAATTAAATTACTATAATAAAAAATGGGGTTATCTTGTATTCTTCGAGAGCAAAAGGAGTAGTGTGTGGTGATGGTAACCAGTTTTGATTGGCTACGGCCCAAGGTATCATAGCCTTCCTACTGTACCTGCGTTGTTCCACTAGTGGAGTGCCTTTTGGGGACTGTCATTTGGGTTTAACAAATTAATACAATTATTTCACCTAATTTTAAGATTGTCATAAAGAGCACATGTTCAACTTCATAAGAAACATGTTGTAGTAAATGCCAAGTAGATGCCAATGAAAGTAACAGAGTTGACCATAACAGGGTTGATGTTGTCATCTTAAATCAGCCATGAATCCCGTTGTGACAGGGTGAATGGAAGCTCGTTGTGTGCAAATGAATGCAAGCTTTACAAAAAAAATTAAAATGTAAAAAAACCACCTCGCCTATCTAGTGTATCTTTAGGTAATGGGGTTGGTGTGTTATGCTCGACACGCTCAGTGTTCCACCACAAAACCCCAGAAAATGTCCAAAGAATAGAACCACCTGCCTTTACACTAAGATTTGACTGTTACTTCAATGTTTCTTTTGAAAAAAATATTTTAAAAAGGAATTTCAACATAATAAATCGAGAGTTCTGTTCACATAACAGGGTTAATCACTAATCAGTTAATCACTAATCACATGAAATAAATAATCATCTTCAAAAATCCTGATAAAGAAAAGATGTACATTTTGTGTTTTCATCAAACCGACATGTTGCGGATAAAACACTGTGCGTGATGATGTAGTGTACATAAAAGGCACTTTTCCTTTATGTTTTCATGTACAGAATAAAAATCAAAAGCATTTTCAGTTTTACTGATGTTTTTGTAACAAAAAAATGGTGCGTTAAATATAGGGCTGAGAATTGCCAGAGACCTCCCGATACGATATTATCACGATACTTTGGTGCCGATATGGTATGTATTGCGATTCGATACTGTGATTTTATTGCGATTCAATGTTCCAAACATATCTAGTTTAAGGTCAAAGTGTAACCTGAACTGAACTCTCATTTTACTCACCAAAAATAATAATATTATTATTGTGATATGTAACTATCAATTATTTCCCCCATCACTAGTTAAATAACGAATGTGCCAGCTCTGGTCTTGGCATGTGATCTCCAGCCTATAGCTTCCAGATGGGCTACAGTGCGGGTAGGCTAGCCTATATGATGAGATTATTTTGGATAAGAGTGAGGTCATTTTTACCTGTCAAACGGCAGCTGAGTATCAATTATCATGTCACCTGAATAAGACCCTCAATATTTATTGGATAGGAGCATCAATCACTTTCACCACCCTGTGAAGTTATTTATAACTTATTTCATCTGTAGCCTAATAAACTGCATTCTTTCCCAAATCGTGGTGGGAGGTCAACACAACATACAGTATCATCGCGTGACTCCAAGTTTACTTCGATATGATGATTGTTCTACCAATATTTGCGCATAATGCCGTTTCCACCAACATTTCTCAAACAATACATTTTACCGACACAAAAAAGATCTCACCATGTGAACTAACAAATTGTCTGTTGACATTTAGGAAATTGCACCGACATTTCCTGTTTCCATCGCCCCAGTCGGTTTTATGCGTCAGGTAATTCATCCGCATTAAATGGTTGGATGGAAACTGTCACGAATCTCGCCGAAGATGGTGCCTCTTCCTGTTCGGGCGGCGCTCGGCGGTCGTCGTCGCCGGCCTATTTGCTGCCATCGATTCCCTTTCCGTTTGTTTCTGTTTATTGGGTAATTGGGTACACCTGTTTTGAGTTAGTGTTTGTTTGTAGGCTATTTAAGGGCACTAGGCTCGCTGGGTATTTGTGCGGGCTTGTTTTCTGTTATCTGGTGTATGAGTGTAATTAGTATTTTTTTCCGGACAGTTTAGTCCGTTGTATTTTGGACGGGTTGTTTCATGCGCCCTGGTGTTTTGCATGTCGTGGCTCCACAGTCTATGGAATAAAATATCCACGAACTGAATTACCTGCTCTCTGCGCTTGACTCCTCCACTCACCATTGTTAGAAATTGTAACAGAAACTTGGTTAGTGATGGTGAAATGTTGGTGTAAAGTGGGTTTAAATCCTAGAAGTCGGAATAACATGACGAGTGACATATCAAAATGCACATTTTTGGCACATTAGCAAGTATTAATTCATATTAAAAATCTTATTTATTTCATTTTACTTGTGGTTCATATTAAAGTGCAGTTCATTTAATATAACAGGCTTTTAAAATCTAATATTGGTGCACAATTTCTAAAATATCAAAGGAACGCAAAATGTACTCTAGTTGTGGAACGGCCCAATTCCTTGAACTGACCTGATCAACAGTTGCTTCAGCTGTCTGTGATGTGTGGTCTGTGTCTGTTAAGAAGAGAAACTGGTTGGAATGAGAAAAGGCAGGCAGGCCGGTCAAATAATTATTGTATCAATTGTATGGCTTGAGGTTAGAGATTTAACAAGGTAAATGCACTGTACTTAATCAATATCAGCAATGTTAAGCACCAAAGATCAATAAGAAAGTGGTGTGGATTTCTTGTTGGTGTATACCTTTAAGGCACAGTTCTTCATCGTACATCATTACACATTACACCCTGGAGCGGCAGGGTAGCCTAGTGGTTAGAGCATTGGGCTAGTAACCGAAAGGTTGCAAGTTGACAAGGCACAAATCTGTCGTTCTGCCCCTGGACAAGGCAGTTCACAGTTCCTAGGCCGTCATTGTAAATAAGAATGTGTTCTTAACTGACTTGCCTAGTTAAATAAAGGTTTCCAAATGAGTTTTGAGGATGTCCCTATAGGAGAACCCTTTTTGGTTCCAGGATGAACCTTTTGGGTTCCATGAGGTTTCTGCATAGAGCCCAAAAGAGTTCTACCTGGAACCAAAAAGGGTTGTTCAATGGGTTCTCCTATGGGAACAGCCGAAGAAGCCTTTTTGGTTCTAGATAGCACCTTTTTTCTAAGAGTGTACATTAATGTGCCTGGAGATTTGTACAATATTCATATGCTTCACCCACACCAAACCATCCCTGTCCAACTTCACACACACACACACTCTCTCTCTCTCTCTAACTCTCTCTCTTCTCTTCCCTCTTTCTCCCTCTTGAAATCTCCCAATCTATTTTCTCCTTGGTCGTACAAACCTACTAAAACGTCAACTGTATAGATTTCCTATCCTTTAACTGAATGCTTCTGATGTCACTGCAGAAGATGAGAGATGGGGGAGGTTGGGGGTGGATATGGGAAACCTCTAGTACATCCACCAACATATCCCCCCCCCCCCTATACAAATAGGCCTCATTATATTTCTAAATTAAAATCAAAATTACTAGCCTATACTTGTGCCGAATGTGCTGCAACAGAATCACCTGTCTTTATAATGATTTGAAAGATGTGCGTAATTCCAGTCCATATACAGTGCATTCGGAAAGTATTCAGTCTCCAGGGAAGTGACTAAGAACCCGATGGTCACTTTGACAGAACTCCAGAGTTCCTCTGTGGAGATGGGAGATCCAACCATCTCTGTAGCACCAATCAGGCCTTTATGGTAGAGTGGCCAGATGGAAGCCACTGCTCAGTACATGGCACATGACAGCCCACTTGGAGTTTCCCAAAAGGCACCTAAAGGACTCTCAGATCATGAGAAACAAGATTCTCTGGTCTGATGAAACCAAGATTGAACTATTTGGCCTGAATGCCAAGTGTCACGTCTGGAGGAAACCTGGCACCATCCCTACGGTGAAGCATGGTGGTGGCAGCATCATGCTGTGGGGATGTTTTTAAGTAGCAGGTACTGGGAGACTAGTCAGCATCGAGGGAAAGATGAGCGGTGCAAAGTAGAGAAAGAACCCGATCGACCATCTCTGGAGAGACTTGAAATTATCTGTGCAGCAACGCTCCCCATCCAACCTGACAGAACTTGAGAGGATCTGTAGAGAAGAATGGGAGAAACTCCCCAAATACAGGTGTGCTAAGCTTGTAGTGTCATATCCAAGACGACTAGAGGATGTAATCACTGCCAAAGGTGCTTCAACAAAGTACTAGTAGATCAGGGGTGGGCAAACTTTTTGGCTCGATTGGGGAAAAAAAAAAAAAAAAAGATGTCTCGCGGGCCGGATTGAAGTGCCCGCGGGCCGTACTTTGCCCCCTCCCCCCTTAAAGTAGAGGGTCTGAATACTTATGTAAATGTAATATTTCAGTATATACAGTATCAGTCAAAAGTTTGGACATACCTACTCATTCAAGGATTTTCTTTATTTTTAATATTTTCTACATTGTAGAATAACAGTGAAGACATCAAAACTATGAAATAACACATATGGAATCATGTAGTAACCAAAAAAAGTGTTAAACAAATCAAAATACATTTTATATTTTATATTCTTCAAAGTAGCCACCCTTTGCCTTGCTGACAGCTTTGCACACTCTTGGCATTCTCTCAACCAGCTTAATGAGGAATGATTTTCCAACAGTCTTGAAGGAGTTCCCACATATGCTGAGCCCTTGTTGGCTTCTTTTCCTTCACTCTGAGGTCCAACTGATCCCAAGCCATCTCAATTGGGTTGAGGTCAGGTGATTGTGGAGACCAGGTCATCTGATGCAGCACTCCATCACTCTCCTTTTTGGTCAAATAGCCCTTACATAGCCTGGAAGTGTGTTTTGGGTCCTTTTCCTGTTGAAAAACAAATCATAGTCCCAATAATCTCAAACCAGATGGGATGGCGTATCGCAGCAGAATGCTGTGGTCTCCATGATGGTTAAGTGTATCTTGAAGCCTAAATAAATCATTGACAGTGTCACCAGCAAAGCACCCCAACACCCTCACACCTCCTCCTCCATGCTTCACAGTGGAAACCACGCATCCTGAGGTCATCCGTTCACCTGCTCTGCATCTCACAAAGAGACGGCAGTTTGAACCAAAGATGTCAAATTTGGACTCATCAGACCAAAGGACAGATTTCCACCGGTCTAATGTTCACTGCTCGTGTTTCTTGGCCCTTAAATGTAAATGTAAGAAAGTCTCTTCTTATTATTGGTGTCCTTTAGTAGTGGTTTCTTTGCAGCAATTCAACCATGAAGGCCTGACTCACGCAGTCTCTCTGAACAGTTGATGTTGAGATATGTCTGTTACTTGAACTCTTTAAAGCATTTATTTGGGTTGCAATCTGAGGTGCAGTTAACTCTAATGAACTTATCCTCTGCAGCAGAGGTAACTTTGGGTATTCTTTTCCTGTGGCGGACCTTATGAGAGCCAGTTTCCTCATAGCTATTGTTGGTTTTTGCAACTGCACTTGAAGAAACTTTCAAAGTTCTTGACTGACCTACATTTCTTATTTTTGGGGCGGCAGGGTAGCCTAGGTGTTAGAGCGTTGGACTAGTAACCGAAAGGTTGTAAGTTCATAACCCCAAGCCCCTGAACAGGCAGTTAACCCACTGTTCCTAGGCTGTCATTGAAAATAAGAATTTGTTCTTAACTGACTTGCATAGTTAAATAAAAGTAAAATAAAATAAATAATGATGGGCTGTTGTTACTCTTGGCTTATTTGAGCTGTTCTTGCCATAATATGGACTTGGTCTTTTACCAAATAGGGCTATCTTCTGTATACTCTCTCTACCTTGTTACAACACAACTGATGGGCTCAAATGCATTAAAAAGGAAAGAAATTCCATAAATTAAAAAGAATGCCAAGAGTGTGCAAAGCTGTCATTAAGGCAAAGTGAAAATATATTGATTTGTTTAACGCTTTTTTGGTTACTACATGATTCCATATGTGTTATTTCATATTTTTGATGTCTTCACTATTATTATACTTTGTAGAAAATAGTAAAAAATTAAGAAAAACCCTGGAATGAGAAGGTGTGTCAAATTGTATACTCTTTTATATATTTAACTAGGCAAGTCAGTTAAAAACAAATTCTTATTTACAATAACAACCTACAACAGCCAAACTCAGACAACACTGGACCAATTGTGCACCGCCCTATGGAACATCCAATCACAGCCGTTTGTGATACTGTCTGGATTCAAACCAGGTTGGTCTGTAGCAACACTTCTAGCACTGAGATGCAGTGTCTTAGACCACTGCACCACTTGGGAGCCCAAAGTAATGGTACTGTATATATATTTAGATTTATTTGCAAAACCATTCTAAAAAACATTTTTTTTAAGTAACGTAAAGAGTAACGTAGAATTTTTGGGGGGAAAAGTCAAGGGGTCTGAATACTTTCCGAATGCACTGTATTAGAGTATAATAGAATACAGTACAGTAATACAATTCACACTTAAAATTATTAGCCTCTCAAACATTAGCCAGCTTGTTTAATTTATTTACCCAAGAGAGCATATAGCTAGCTCCATCTATGGGCTTTTATGTTTTTTTGTTTTGCGTAATGTGCAGTAGATTTATCATCTACAGAATGTATTGGATAATGGCACAATCATTTGGGCTTTTTCTGTCTTGGGCTCATTAAATGTTGTTAATGTAGAGATCATAAAATGTATTTAATATATGGGTCATCGGGCTCTAATCAAATCCAGACATAAGTATATATATTTTTTATGCTATTGAATGACACTTCCGGTTTTGGTGGGAAATACCAGGTTACCCAGAGGAAAGGTGACTTATTCTGACTTATTCTTGGGATGGAACATTTGTAAAATATTCAACCCTAGTGTGTGTGTGTGTGTGTGTGTGTAAGAGAGAGAGAGAGAGAGAGAGGAATAGAACACTGAATCAAGAGGTCCATTGATATGGGAGGGCTGTAAGTAGCAGCCTCAGAAAACACATCCTGTCTTAGTGAACCTTGTGTTCAAGTAAAATCTTACTCATCCTATACATGAATATCACTAATTAAGAAAAAGTCTTTGTGATTGTCTCCACCCCCTCCAAGGTGTCACCCATCTTCCCTAATAGAGTAGCCTAGTGGTTAAGAGTGGTGGACTAGCAACCAGAAGGTTGCAAGTTCAAACCCCCAAGCTGACAAGGTACAAAACTGTCGTTCTGCCCTTGAACAGGCAGTTTACCCACTGTTCCAAGACTGTCATTAAAATAAGAATTTGTTCTTAACTGACTTGTCTAGTTAAATAAAGGTTCAAAATATAACTACAACCTTTGCTAGAAGCTAATGAGCTCCAGGCAGTGCACATAGATAGAGGTGTGCTTGCAGCAACTTGGATATAACTTGTTAATCTCTACAATTCAGCATGTTGGACTTAGCATTTTAACACTACAAGGGACAGATTGCTTTGTAACTGGCACTATCCTTATTCTTCAAGCGTTACCAAACATGCTATGATGCTGCCTAAAATAATTTAATTCACAGAATTTAAATCTGGTCTAGTACCGTCTTTGCCCCTAAACTCTCTATCTCCCTGTCTGATTTCAACTTTGTTACAAAAAAAGGGGACCAAAACAACAACAAAAAAATTTGAAATCCCATATAGTAAATACCTCTACTCCAGTTTCATACTCTGAGCCGTCAAGTAGGGAGATTTTGACAGGAACGGTTTTGGGGCGTTTGGAAGATTTCTGGGGGGATTTTGATGCTTTGCTGGGGGTCTTCTCTGAGCTGTCATCCATGTCCCCATGATGGTCATCTGATGTCTTACTGTCATGATCCTTAGGATAAGTGAAAATTTTCAAATAAGGCGTCATAAACCACAAATTATTGACTTAGTAACCAAGCCAATGTATGAAATCTCAAAACAGTAGGCTATATGATGTGGACATTCATGTAATAACCACAAAAGGCATACGATACAATGCAAACTGCATAATATTCAAAGATTTGCTCCATTTTATGATATACTGTGTTTTGTAGGTTTAATGCAATATGAAGTGCAAAATGATACACGACTGTGAGTCTTGCAGCTCTCCAACCTGATTGGTCCTCCTGACATCACCCTCCATGGTACTCTTCATCTCCATGGGCAATCCCTTTTCTGTGGTCATGGTAATGGAATGCAATCCTGAAACAATAAATTAACAGAAACATAAAGTCAGCAGTCTTCTGATGTCCACATCCCAAGACCAGTATGACATATTACCTATAGTGGGTGAACCCAGCCTGCCTATTACACACTCACACATATACCCTACCCATCACACTCTTCCCTACCCCTTGCAAAATCCAAAACCTCCCCAATGTTGTTGAAGTCACCATCCTGCGACACAGTGGCAATTACTGGCCACAAAACGAATATCCAACAATGTCACATCTAATTTTCTTCTTAACTGACGGCTATTGTGGTTGCCTCAATTAGGCTCTGGCTGCAATCACTAAGTGCTTTTTACGTCAAAAGCGATGTGTCCTCAATGTAATAGCAGAGTTGAGCAGAGCATCTCTCAGGAGCTGTCTGCATGAAGAGCGTTCACTTTAGGAGGCTCTCCCTGATGCTAGCAAAGACATAGAATAAATTACATCAGCAAGAGAGCCCTGCGGCATAGCGGAAGACAGCAGAGAGAGAGAGAAAGGGAGAGAGAGAGTATAGGGAACGTGACAACAATTTCATTAGAGGGGTAGAGAAAGAGAGAGAGAGAGCGAGACAGATGAGCTTTGTCATGTGAAGGTGACCACTCGCTCTCTGAGAATAATCTGATTTGTACTCTTAAACAGAAGTTCCGCCCCTCACGATTAAAAATAGCTGACATTCTTAGAGAGCTCAATTATCTTTCAGATAACAGCCACATAATGTAGCTCTATTATCAGGGGGCAAAGGGTGTCCGCTCCAAGTTTTCTTCTGCTTCAGCTGTTGTCTTTGAAGATATGGGGAATATGACTTTGACAAATACTTCTACCCCAGTGATGGTAATGCAGTACTTATTACAACCCTTTATGTAATTTAGTTATTTTATGACAGTGTTTCCCAAATGGTTAGTTGTTGTTATCTTACATTTACGTAATGTAGCAGATGCTCTTATCCAGAGAAACTTACAGAATCTGTCCCCCGAATCAAATCCATGCCATGCTCTTCCAACTGAGCCAGACAGGAGCTACACTAGATAACCAAATATATGTGGACACCTGCTCGTTGAACATCTTATGCCAAAATCATGGGCATTAATATGGGAAGGCTTTCCACAAGATGTTGGAACATTGCTGCGGGGACTTGCTTCCATTCAGCCACAAGAGCATTAATTAGTGAGGTCGAGCACTGATGTTGGGCGATTAGGCCTGGCTCGCAGTCAGCGTTCCAATTCATCCCAAAGGTGTCCGATGGGGCTGAGGTCAGGGCTCTGTGCAGGCCAGTTCTTCCGCACCAATCTCGACAAACCATTTCTGTATGGACCTCGCTTTGTGCACAGGGGCATTGTCATGCTGGAACAGGAAAGGGCCTTGCCAAAACTATTGCCACAAAGTCAGAAGCACAGAATCGAATCGACTAGAATGTCATTGTATGTTGTAGCGTTAAGATTTCCCTTCAATGGAACTAAAGGGCCTAGCCCGAACCATGAAAAACAGCCCCAGACCATTATTCCTCCACCACCAAACATTACAGTTGGCACTCTGCATTCGGGCAGGTAGCGTTCTCCTGGCATCTGCCAAACCCAAATTCATCTGTCGGACTGCCAGATGGTGAAGCGTGATTAATCACTCCAGAGAACATGTTTCCACTGCTCCACTGAGTCCAATGGCGGCGAGCTGTACACCACTCCAGCCGACCCTTGGCATTGTGCATGTTGATCTTAGGCTTGTGTGCGGCTGCTCGTCCATGGAAACTCATTTCATGAAGCTCCCGACAAATAGTTATTGTGCTGACGTTGCTTCCAGAGACAGTTTGGAACTCGGTAGTGAGTGTTGCAACCGAGGACAGCCGATTTTTACACGCTACATGCTTCAGCTCTTGTGTGGCCTACCATTTCGCGGATGAGCCGTTGTTTCTCCTGGAAGTTTCCACTTCACAATAACAGCACTTCCAGTTGACTGGGGCAGCTCTAGCAGGGCAGAAATGTGACGAACGGACTTGTTGGAAAGGTGGTGTCACGTTGAAAGTCACTAAGCTCTTCAGTAAGGCCATTCTCCTGCCAATGTTTGTCTATGGAGATTGCATCTCTGGGTGCTCAATCTTAAACACCTATCAGCAATGGGTGTTCCTGAAATAGCAGAATCCACTAACTTGAAGGGGTGTCCACATACTTTTGTATATATAGTGTAAAACAGTAGAAAATTCTAGAATATTTAGGTTGGTCACACAGTTCAAAAAAGTGAAACAAGTAAAGCATATAGTATACAGTAATAATACTTTACTAAACAACAGACAACTACGATGTCTGGCCATTGTAGCCAACTTGATAACAATATACTGACTTCCTACTAACATCTGAATTTAAGCCTTTTGTTGTCTTAGAATAGGCTACATTTGCCGGTCTGGTTATCCTACTTCAAAAGTATTTCCAGGTAGGCCTATCTATCCATAGAAGGAGAATGTGCACATAAAAGACTCAGATACAAAAGTGAATCATGCAACCATGATATTCAATTTGGGATTGGGAGGTGTGCAGAGCTCATTCTCTTACAGAACTGAAGTAGCCAGCGGCACAGTTTATAATCTCATAGTCTCATTGAGGATAATTGTCACGTGTGCCCCCTCTCCGGTCTCAAGGTCACCAGCCTGCTCGTTATGGCACACACCTGTCACTATCGTTATGCGCACCTGTGCGTCATCAGCCTCACCTGGACTCCATCACTTCCCTTATTACCTTCCCTATATATGTCACTCCCTTTGGTTCCTTCCCCAGGGGTTATTGTTTCTGTTCCTGGGTCATGTCTGTTTCATTCATTCATTCATTCATTCATTTATTTATGAATTAATTAAGACACTCACTCCCTGAACTTGCTTCCTAACTCTCAGTGCACATCGTAACAGAATAGCATCTCAGCAAAGGGAAGCATCAGGGAGTGTTTTTTTAATATTTATTTTTTGTTTTGTTAGGAATGATGTCGGGTCCGGGAGCCGCTACAGGCTCTCATGCCTCAGACAGATCGCCAGGCTCCCCTGCCTCCGCCGGTTCGTCAGGCTCTCATGCCTCAGCCAGATCGCCAGGCTCCCCTGCCTCAGCCGGCTCGTCTGGCTTTCCTGCCTTCGCCGGGTTGCCAGGCTCCCCTGCTTCCATCGGCTCGTCAGGGTCTCATGCCTCAGCTGGATCGCCAGGCTACTCTGTCTCAACCGGTCTGTCAGGTTCCTGTGCCCCAGCCGGCGACAGGTTCCCGCGCATCAGCAGGGGTGACCGGTCCGCTTCTGATCACCGAGATCGTCCCTTTAGTTGGTGTCCTGCGGATGGAGCCGAACGCACCGGGGAGGGGGTACCGTCACATATGCTCTCACTCTGGCGTTCTAGGTCGCCATGCTCCTGCGTCTCAGCTGGACAAACAGGTTTCCCGCGCCTCAGCATAGTTGACCGGTCCACTCCTGATCCCCGAGATCTTCATTTTGGTCGGTGTCCTGCGGCAGGAGCCGCATGTCTGGGAGGGGGTACTAACACGTGTACTCCCTCGCCGGTCTCTAGGCCACCAGCCTGCTCTTTATGGTGCACACCTGTCACCATCGTTACGAGCACCTGCTCGTCATCAGACTCCCCTGGACTCAATCACTTCCCTGATTACCTTCCCTATATATGTCACTCAAACAGAAATTGGCATCCTGTAGCACTAATTCCAATCGGTTTGGGACACTGTAAAGTCCATGGAGAATAAGAGCACTCCTCCCAGCTGCCCACTGCACTGAGGCTAGGAAACACTGTCACCGCCGATAAATTGACGATAGAGAATTTCAATAAGCATCTTCTACAGCTGACCATGCTTTCCACCTGGCTACCCCTACCCCGGCCAACAGCTCTGCACCCCCCGCAGCAACTTGCCCGAACCCCTCCACGCTTCTCCTTCACCCAAATCCAGTTAGCTGATGTTCAGAAAGAGCTGCAAAATCTGGACTCCTACAAATCAGCTGGGCTGGACAATCTGAACCCTCTCGTTCTAAAATCATCCTCAAAGCCAACACCTCCTTTGGCTGCCTTTCCTTCCAGTTCTCTGCTGCCAATAACTGGAACAAATTGCAAAAATCACTGAATTTGGAGACTTATATCTCACTCACTAACTTTAAGCATCACTGTCAGAGCAGCTTACCGATCACCGCACCTGTACACAGCCCATCTGTAAATAGCCCACCCAACTACCTCATCCCCATATTGTTATTTATTTTTCTTGCTCTTTTGCACCCCAGTAACTCTACTTGCACATCATCATCTGCACATCTATCACTCCAGTGTTAATGCGAAATTGTAATTATTTCGCCAATATTGCCTTACCTCCGTAATCTTATTTATTGCCTTGCCTCCCTACTCTTACTACATTTGCACACACTGTACATAGATTTCTCTTGTTATTCACTGTATGTTTGTTTATCCCATGTGTAACTCTATGTTGTTTTTGTTGCACTCCTTTGTTTTATCTTGGCCAGGTCACAGTTGTAAATGAGAACTTGTTCTCAAATGGCCTACTTGGTTAAATAAAGGTTAAATAAAAAATAAAACTCCCTTTGGTTCCTTCCCCAGGCGTTACTGTATCTGTTCCTGGGTCATGTCGGTTCATTGTTTGTGTTACGTGTTTGTTTCATTTATTTATTAAAACACTCACTCCCTGAAGTTGCTTCCCGACACTCAGCACACATCGTTACAATAATCTATGGTGTAGGGCCATCCACGACTCCAAAACATAATGGTCGATCAAGAGTCGTCTGTTTTAAAATGTGTATTTTTCCAAACATCCTACATGTTTTAATTAGGGTTGCAAAGGGTCGGAAACGTTCCAGAAAATTTCTGGAATTTTCCATGGGAAATCAAGTCCAGGAATTTGGGGAATTTACTTCAATTCATCAAAAAAGTTAGTTAATAACAATGAACCTTTTTTTGTGGGATACACAAGGCATTTATAGGTCTTGTGGCATATTTTGATTAAACTTTTCCCCAATTCAATGGAATCTCAACCCTCTGCATGCACAGTGCATTCTTCCATCACATGTGCAGTGCACTCTTCCATCTCATGTACAGCTGATTCTCAGGATCATGCACACTAATGAGATGCTATTGAGCCAGCACTGTCTGAGCCAAGGACTATATGCTTTCTGGTAAGTTTTGATTACAATACTGGGTAAGGGTATATTTTAAATGACATATTTTTTTGTTAACTAGTAAATAGCAGCCTACAGCAGTGTGTTTAAATAATTTCTAACTTGTTAACAATTCCTGCTACCATGTGGGTTTTAGCTTGCTTGAGCCTGCTAACTGAGGAGTGTCAATTCACCTGTTTCCATACAGGTTTAATTTAAAAACATTTATCTTACAAAGGAATTGCTTAATCTAACTGGGTAACTATTTATCTGTACATGGAATTGTATTTGTTTGTTTTTTTATCTCCTTTGTTCTCTAATCTTTATGGGAAAATACCACTGGCACTATCTGATGTGTGGAGACATTTCACTGCAGCTAATGTAGAAGGAAAAGCTGTGTACATTTGCAAATACTGTGCCAAATTATATGTGAAGAATGCAACAAAGATGCAGAATCATCTGGCAAAGTGTATAAAGCTCCCTAAGCGCTCACAACAAGCAACCTCTGACAGAAGTCCCTCTACTTCTATTTGAGGTGAAAATGATGAATCAGACACCTTATCGACAGCAACAGCTCATGGTCCTCCTGGAATCAGAAGTTGTTTTTTTTACTCAATAGAGGAATGTCAGAGAAATGCTGATAAATGTCTTGCTAGAGCTGTGTGTGCAACTGGATCACCTCTGATGCTCACAGTGTCACGCCCTGGTCTATATTTATTATGTTTTCTTCATTTATTGGGTCTGGCCAGGGTGTGACATGGGTTTGTTTGTAGTGTGTTTCGTCTTGGGATTGTGTGGGGTGTACAGATTAGTCTATGGCTGCCTGAGGCGGTTCTCAATCAGTCAGGTGATTATCGTTGTCTCTGATTGGGAATCATATTTAGGTAGCCTGGGTTTCACTGTGTGTTTGTGGGTGATTGTTCCTGTCTCTGTGTTTGTTGCACCAGTCAGGGCTGTTTCGGTTTTCGACGTTTGTTGTTTTGTATTGTTCGTGTTTTTTCATCATTAAAGATGTATCGAACGAATCACGTTGCATTTTGGTCCGATCCTTATTCCACCTCTTCGTCAGAGAAGGAGGTAGAAGAAACCCGTTACAGAATCACCCACCACAAACGGACCAAGCAACGTGTCAACGGGCAGGAGCCACAGGAGAAGCAACAAAGGCAGCAACAGCAATCACAGGACTTCTGGACTTGGGAGGAGAAATTGTTCGGAGAAGGATCCTGGGATCAGCCTGGAGAATATCGCCGCCCCAAAGAAGAACTGGAGGCGGTGAGAGCTGAGAGGCGCTGGTATGAGGAGGCAGCGCGGAAATGCGGATGGAAGCCCGAGAGTCAGCCCCAAAAATTTCTTGGGGGGGGGGGGCTCAGGGAGAGTGTGGCAGAGTCAGGAGTCAGACCTGAACCCACTCTCCCTGTTTATCGTGAGGAGCCAAGGAGGAGACCAGAACCGGTGTTGGAGGTGAGCGAAGCAGAGACTGTGAAGGAGTTAATGGGGAAATTGGAGGAGAGAGAAATGAGGGAGTTGCTGTGTTGGTGCTTTTTGCATGGAATTCGCCCGACGGAACGTGTCGGGGATTTGATGGCACCTGGGTCAGCGCTCCATACTCGTCCTGAGGTGCGTGTTAGTCGGCTGGTGAAGTTGGTGCCAGCCTCACGCACAAGGCCTCCTGTACACATCCCTAGCCTTGCACGTCCTGTGCCAACACTGCTCTCAAGATCTCCAGTACGCCTTCACGGTCTAGCCCATCCTGTGCCACCTCCACACACCAGCCCTCCCGTGGCAGCTCCCCGCACCAGGCTTCCTGTGCGTGTCCTCGGCCCAGTACCATCAGTGCCAGCACCACGCATCAGGCCTACAGTGCGCCTCGCCTCTCCTGCGCTGCCAGAGCCTCCCGCCTGTTCAGCGCTGTTGGAGCCTTCCTCCTCTCCTGCGCTGCCGGAGTCTCCCGCCTGTTTA
The DNA here is from genome assembly GCF_036934945.1 of Oncorhynchus masou masou. Taxonomy (NCBI): domain Eukaryota; kingdom Metazoa; phylum Chordata; class Actinopteri; order Salmoniformes; family Salmonidae; genus Oncorhynchus; species Oncorhynchus masou. The sequence continues at coordinate 30,299,004 of NC_088229.1, forward strand.
GTGCTGCCAGAGCCTTCCGCCTCTACAGCGTTGCCGGAGTCTCCTGCCCGTTTAGACGCAGCCAGAGCTGCCAGTCTGCATGGAGCAGCCAGAGCTGCCAGTCTGCATGGAGCAGCCAGAGCTGCCAGTCTGCATGGAGCAGCCAGAGCTGCCAGTCTGCATGGAGCTGCCAGTCTGTAAGGAGCTGCCAGTCTGCAAGGAGCTGCCAGAGCTGTTAGTCTACATGGAGCAGCCACAGCTGTCAGTCTGCATGGAGCAGCCAGAGCTGCCAGTCTGCATGGAGCAGCCAGAGCTGTCAATCTGCATGGAGCAGCCAGAGCTGCTAGTCTGCATGGAGCAGCCAGAGCCGTCAGTCAGCATGAAGCAGCCAGAGCCGTCAGTCTGCCAGGATCTGCCAGTCAGCCAGACTCTTCCAGATCTGCCAGTCAGCCAGACTCTTCCAGATCTGCCAGTCAGCCAGACTCTTCCAGATCTGCCAGTCAGCCAGACTCTTCCAGATCTGCCAGTCAGCCAGACCCTTCCAGATCTGCCAGTCAGCCAGACTCTTCCAGATCTGCCAGTCAGCCAGACCCTTCCAGATCTGCCAGTCAGCCAGACTCTGCCAGTCGGCCAGACCCTTCCAGATCTGCCAGTCAGCCAGACTCTTCCAGATCTGCCAGTCAGCCAGACTCTGCCAGTCGGCCAGACCCTTCCAGATCTGCCAGTCGGCCAGACCCTTCCAGATCTTCCAGTCGGCCAGACCCTTCCAGATCTGCCAGACCCTTCCAGATCTGCCAGTCGGCCAGACCCTTCCAGATCTGCCAGTCGGCCAGACCCTTCCAGATCTGCCAGTCGGCCAGACCCTTCCAGATCTGCCAGTCGGCCAGACCCTTCCAGATCTGCCAGTCGGCCAGACCCTTCCAGATCTGCCAGTCGGCCAGACCCTTCCAGATCTGCCAGTCGGCCAGACTCTTCCAGATCTGCCAGACCCTTCCAGATCTGCCAGTCGGCCAGACCCTTCCAGATCTGCCAGTCGGCCAGACCCTTCCAGATCTGCCAGTCGGCCAGACCCTTCCAGATCTGCCAGTCGGCCAGACCCTTCCAGATCTGCCAGTCCCTTCCAGATCTGCCAGTCCCTTCCAGATCTGCCAGTCGGCCAGACTCTTCCAGATCTGCCAGTCGGCCAGACTCTTCCAGATCTGCCAGTCAGCCAGACTCTTCCAGATCTACCAGTCAACCAGACTCTTCCAGATCTGCAAGTCAACCAGACTCTTCCAGATCTGCTAGTCAACCAGACTCTTCCAGATCTGCTAGTCAACCAGACTCTTCCAGATCCGCCAGTCAGCCAGGATCTGCCAGAACTGCCAACCAATCCAGGATCTGCCGGATTCAACTACCTGGCTGGGCTTCCTCTCAGTGCTGGGCTTCCTCTCAGTGCTGGGCTTCCTCTCAGTGCTGGGCTTCCTCTGTCCCGAGCTGCTCCTCTGTCCCGAGCTGCTCCTCTGTCCCGAGCTGCCCCTCTGTCCCGAGCTGCCCCTCTGTCCCGAGCTGCCCCTCTGTCCCGAGCTGCCCCTCTGTCCCGAGCTGCCCCTCTGTCCCGAGCTGCTCCTCTGTCCCGAGCTGCCCCTCTGTCCCGAGCTGCCCCTCAGTCCAGTGGGGTTCTGGGTGAGGACTACTAGGCCATGGTCGGCGGAGAGGGTGGACAATCCTAGGACGCGAGGAAGGGGGACTAAGACATTCATAGAGTGGGTTCCACGTCCCGAGCCGGAGCCGCCACCATGGACAGACGCCCACCCGGACCCTCCCTATTGTTTTTGTTGTGCGTCCGGGAGTCCGCACCTTAGGGGGGGGGGTTCTGTCACGCCCTGGTCTATATTTATTATGTTTTCTTCATTTATTGGGTCAGGCCAGGGTGTGACATGGGTTTGTTTGTAGTGTGTTTCACCTTGGGGTTGTGTGGGGTGTACAGATTAGTCTATGGCTGCCTGAGGCGGTTCTCAATCAGTCAGGTGATTATCGTTGTCTCTGATTGGGAATCATATTTAGGTAGCCTGGGTTTCACTGTGTGTTTGTGGGTGATTGTTCCTGTCTCTGTGTTTGCTGCACCAGTCAGGGCTGTTTCGGTTTTCGACGTTTGTTGTTTTGTATTGTTCGTGTTTTTTCATCATTAAAGATTTATCGAACGAATCACGTTGCATTTTGGTCCGATCCTTATTCCACCTCTTCGTCAGAGAAGGAGGTAGAAGAAACCCGTTACACACAGGCAATGTGTATTGGAAGGGATCTGAATGTTCTTCGTCCAGCATAAACCCCTACAACCAGACATGCTTTATCTACTCATTTGCTGGATGCAGAGTTCAACAGAGTTCAAGTGAAAGTCAAGCAAATCATAGAGAAAGCTGACTGTATTGCAATCATCTCTGATGGGTGGTCAAATGTTTGTGGGCAAGGAATAATTAACCACATCATCTCCACTTGTCAACCAGTATTCTACAAGAGCACAGACACAAGGGACAACAGACACACTGGTCTCTACATTGCAGATGAGCTGAAGGCAGTCATCAATGACCTTGGACAACAGAAGGTATTTGCACTGGTGACAGACAATGCTGCAAACATGTAGGCTGCTTGGTCTAAAGTGGAGGAGTCCTACTCACACATCACACCCATTGGCTGTGCTGCCCATGCATTGAATCTGCTCCTCAATGACATCATGGCACTGAAAACAATGGATACACTCTACAAGAGAGCCAAGGAAATAGGTGTGTGAATGGTCATCAAGTTATAGCAGCAATCTACCTCACCAAGCAAAGTGAGAAGAATAAGAGCACCACATTGAAGCTGCCCAGTAACACCCGTTGTGGTGGTGTTGTCATCATGTTTGATAGTCTCCTGGAGGGGAAGGAGTCTCTCCAAGAAATTGCGATATCACAGTCTGCCGATATGGACAGCCCCATCAAGAGGATCCTCCTGGATTATGTATTTTGGAAGAGAGTGGTAAGCAGCCTGAAACTCCTGAAACCTATTGCAGTAGCCATTGCAAGGATTTAGGGAGACAATGCCATCCTGTCTGATGTTCAGACTCTGCTTGCAGATGTAAGAGAAGAAATCTGTACTGCCCTGCCCTCTTCACTGTTGCTCCAAGCAGAGAACTGCAGTTCTGAAATATATCAAAAAGCTTGAAGACTTCTGCCTGAAGCCCATACACACCACAGCGTACATGTTGCACCCAAAGTATGCTGGCAAGAGCATCCTGTCTGGTGCAGAGATCAACAAGGCCTATGGTGTTATCACTACTGTCTCTCACCACCTTGGCCTGGATGAGGGCAAGGTTCTTGGCAGTCTGGCGAAGTACACTTCTGAGCAAGGGCTTTGGGATGGAGATGCAATAAGGCAATCGTGCCAACATATCTCATCAGCCACCTGGTGGAAGGGACTTTGTGGATCTGAGGTTGTTTCCCCTGTTGCCTCCATCATCCTCCAAATCCCACCAACATCAGCCACCTCAGAGAGCAACTCGTCCTTGTTTGGGAACACACACACCAAAGCAGGCAACAGACTGACCAATACAAGGGTTGAAAAATTGGTGACCATCTGGGCAAATTTGAGGTTTTTGAGCCTGCCAACGAGCCATCATCAACAAGGTTGTAAAGTGACAGTGAAGATGAGACCTCAGAGTCTGATGTTGAAATCATCCCATGTGAAGAGTCAACTCATTTAATTAAAGTTCAATTTGTAACTAAATTGTTTTTTTAGTTCTATTGGAAGGATTTAATCATTTGCAATTATGTCTATTTATGATAAGGTAAATGGTTTATGTTTATGTCTCCATATGATATGGTAATGCAAATATCCAATGCAAAAAACATCTACATTTAAATGGTATTCATATTAATTTGCATATATTTCCGTTAATTCCCATATATTCCCACAGAAAATTTCCACCTCTGAATATTCCCCAAAACGTGCAACCCTAGTTTTAATCAAATCAACTATATCCACTGAGCTTGTCTGATGCTTTAAGCACATTATTTGATTAAATCATTAAGACACACATATGACTAGAGGGAGTCCGACCACCACAGTGTTTATCACAGTCATTTCTGACGGCAAAGATCTGTTTCCCAAAATACATCATTGGTTTGGAAAAACATTCCATATTCCCTCAGATCTTGATCTCTTTCCATAACATAAAGAATGCATCATGTGACCAATATGGCCTGACCTATAGCATATCATAAACACATTAATAAATTGGTTATAACAAACTCCAAACACCGTAACAGCAAAATGGATGCAGAGGACGTGACAAATAAACCCGAAAAGGGGGAATGTTTAGGCTACTGGTTGCTCAGGAGGTAAAGGGGAAGTCAGATGTGTGGAATAAATCTTACTAGTTGTGGAAAATACTGGAGATCAAGAAAAGTAAGGTAAGGAGCAAGGGCTACGTGTATATTATGTGTGCCAAACAGGTGCTGTTAGATCACAATATAATTTTTCTGACCATTTGGAAAAATGTAAACAACACAAAATAAATTGCAAGCCTACCAGAGAGTCTGTTGTAATGTTTTTTTTGTCAAGTCTTTATTACAGCAAAGACTAAACAGTCACAATCATTCCTGAATGCAATTTCCGGAATGGAACGGTTTATTTAATGTTTAAGCAAATTATTCAAAGGTCGCTTTATTTTATTTTAAAATGAAAAAGCTTTACTGCATTTCCAATTATGAATGACTCATATGCTGTGTGATGACATGAACGAATGAATGATTGATTGATCCAGTACCCTATATAAGTGTTGAAATATAGGCTTAATATATGCCTAAATTAGAGTTGTAAAACTAAAGAGGATGCACTTAGGCCTACAGCTCAATGCCTGAACAGGCAGTTAACCCACTGTTCCTAGGCCGTCATTGAAAATAAGAATATGTTCTTAACTGACTTGCCTAGTTAAATAAAGGTTAAAAAAATAAAATACATGGTGGTTACACAAGGCTGCTATATTAAGCCTAATAATGATAATGACATTACTTAGTATGATACTGATGATCATCATAGTTAAAAAATAAGAAGAAGGAGAAAAAGAAAGGGAGTGTTATTATTATTATAAATATAATTTTTCGGACAATTTGGAACAGTGTAAACAACACTAAATAAATTATAAATAATACCAGAAGCTGTTCTAATGGGGGAAAAAAAGTGTAAAGCCTTTATTAAAGCAAAGAAAAGATTTAAAAAATGTGTCAAATTGTTTAATTGACATGTTTACTAGAAATTGTTTACTTGACAAATCAACAGGCAACAGAAGCAGTATCTGTCTTATTTCTATAGATATATATGGATGATTCATAAAGCCAAGCACATTTAACAGTTAGGCTATTGATTATAGACCTAATTAAATTGGGGATTCCTCTCTCTCACTTTTCTTAGCCAATAATGTAAGGGCTGTGTTCTCGTCTCCTCATTCTGCTGCAGCCTCCGCCGCATTGTTCTCAATATGCTGGTTAACTTTGCTTTTATGCACATAGCAACATGGTCTAGGAAAAGGTGCCAATTCAACTGTGCACTGATGTGGTTCAGAACCACAGGTATGCCTTGTTAAAAGTTAATTTGTGGAATTTCTTTCCTTCTTAATGGGTTTGAGCCAATCAGTTGTGCTGTGACAAGATAGGGGTGGTATACAGAAGATAGCCTTTTACCAAATAGGGCTAAGGCAATATTATGGCAAGAACAGCTCAAATAAGCCAAAAAATACAGTCCATCATTACTTTAAAACATGAAGGTCAGTCAATCCAGAAAACTTCACGAACTATGAAAGTTTCTTCAAGTGCAGACTCAAAAACCATCAAGCGCTATGATGAAACTGGCTCTCATGAGGACAGGAAGACCCAGAGTTAACTATGCTGCAGAGGGCCTCCCGGGTGGCGCAGTGGTTAAGGGCGTTGTACGGCCAGCTGTGCTGTGGTTCGCGCCCAGGCTCTGTCGTAACCGGCCGCGACCGGGAGGTCCGTGGGGCGACGCACAATTGGCCTAGCGTCGTCCGGGTTAGGGAGGGCTTGGTCGGAAGGGATGTCCTTGTGGGACGGGCACAGTGCGCGCTAACCAAGGTTGCCAGGTACACGGTGTTTCCTCCAGCACATTGGTGTGGTTGACTTCCGGGTTGGATGTGTGCTGTATTAAGAAGCAGTGCGGCTGGTTGTGTTGTGTATCAGAGGACGCATGACTTTCAACCTTCGTTTCTCCTGAGCCTGTACGGGAGTTTGATGAGACAAGATGAGACAAGATAGATATTGGGGAGAAAAAGGGTAAAAAAAAACTACAACAATTGGATACAGATTGCATTCATGGAAATTTAAATGAAAAAGCAAGAAACACGAGCAATGGACAATAGGCCGGTGGAAATCTGTCCTTTGGTCCGACGAGTCCAAATCTGAGATTTTTGGTTCCAACTGCCGTGTCTTTGTGAGATGCAAAGTAGGTGAACGGATGACCTCCTGTGAGTGATTTATTTAGAATTCAAGGCACACTTCTGGTTTAGCTGTAGTGGGGCTATCATTTGTTTTTCAACAGGACAATGACCCAAAATACACCTCCTGTGTAAGGGCTATTTGACCAAGAAGGAGTATGATGGAGTGAGGCATCAGATGACTTGGCCTCCACAATCACCCGACCTCAACCCAATTGAGATGGTTTGGGATGAGTTGGACTGCAGAGTGAAGGAAAAGCTGCCAACGGGAACTCCTTCAAGACTGTTGGAAAAGCATTCCTCATGAAGCTGGTTGAGAGAATGCCAAGAGTGTGCAACGCTATCATCAAGGCAAAGGGTGGCTACTTTGGAGAATCTCAAATATAAAATATATTTTGATTTATTTAACACTTTTTTGGTTACTACATGATTCCCTGTGTGTTATTTCATAGTTTTGATGTCTTAACTATTATTCTGCAATGTAGAAAATTGTAAAAAAAAATAAATAAAGAAATACCCTTGAATGAGTAGGTGTGTCCAAACTTTTGACTGATACTGTATATTTTTCTGCTACTGTTCGGCTAAAGGAATGTTGGTCGACCAACAGGCTGTCGACTAAACAATCGACCCATCAATTAAATGTGGTCAGCCCTACTATGTTGTGGAATACTTAAGTTAATCATGTAAACAAATATTACTCCTTCTATTTCTGTCAGTCAAACCACACGTTTATCATGATGTTAGTGTAACAGTATAGCTTCCATCCCTGTCTGCCTCAAGCTGGGCACGAACACGCAACATTCGCAACCCAAAGAAGCACCATCAATACCACTGACCTAAAAAAAAAGCATTTCTAGGTCTGGTGAAACAATACTTCTCGGTCTCAGGGCGGATGACATCACTTGCACAAGATTAGCGCATCACTAACTGAGTAGTTATTCCACATCGGCTACGCTATAGCATAAAGACAGGAAACCATGAGTGCCACCAATGGACATTAGACAAGATTACAAACATCTCTAAATCTTTCAGTACTTTGATCCAGATTTTGAGTACCATTTCTCTAGCCAGAATGGAAGTGTGATTAAAAAACAAGGGATAAAGCTAATGAGATGGTGGGATTAGAGAAATGGCACAAGGCAGGCTAAGATTAAAGTTTAACACATCCAGGAAAACCTTAATTAAGAAGTAACAAAATAGGGTTTTAATTCAGTCTTTTAATTGCTCCACACTTGTAAACAGCTGATGGATAATGTGGTATTAGTCACCAAAGCATCAAGGAAGCTTAGATGAACATTTCCCTCAGCCAGCTGTCTGTCTGCTAGCGGGTCTCTGAATTTAACTCTTGAAAGGCTCAGACGGAAGACTTCTCTCAACTTTAGCGACAGGCAAACCTATCTGTGCATAAGCAGAGGCAATCCAAAAATTATATAAACAGGCTCTTGAGAGGACTAATGTGATACGCAGCATGATAAGTAGGCTTGGGTGGTATACCGTGTATACCTATACCAGGGTATTTGGAAATAGCCACTGGATGGTTTTTCATTACCGTCAATACCGTTGATAATATTTCTTTGAAGTTGTTTTTTATTAATTGTAATATTTGTAGCTACTTTTTAAAGGCTACTTCAGGATTAGCAGATACCCATAGACTTCCAGCTAAGGCTAGTTAGAATTTGCTTGAGAAACTAACTTCATACTGATTAGATCTGATTAGATCAGAAGGTGAATTCACCAATTTGTAAGTCGCTCTGGATAAGAGCGTCTGCTAAATGACTTAAATGTAATGTAAATGTAGATCCCAGGCTGTGTCGCAGCCGTCTGCGACTGGGAGACCCATGAGGTGGCACATAATTTGCCCAAAGTCGTCCGGGTTAGGGGAGGGTGTCAAAAAGCAGTGCGGCTTGGCGGGGTCGTGTTTTGGAGGACGCACAGCTCTCCCAAGTCTGTATGGGAGTTGCAGCGATAGTACAAGACTAACTACCAATTGGATATCATGAAATTGGTGAGAAATAGGGCTAAAAAATAATAATAATGAAACACAAAAAAAATGGTCATTACTTTCTTCATTCTGGACACAGAGACATAAAAATGGCATCCACGAGTTCATCTGACTCTGGGGAAGTAGATAAAGGGCCTCATTGGCAATATACCAAAGTATCCCTTTAAGTAAATACCTGTAGTCAACTTGTGCAATACATTAGGAAATACCGAAGATCGTGTTCTACATTTTACCTGTCAGATAATTTAGCTAATTTATTAGCTCTTTAGTTATCTAGCTAAGTGGTTAGCTTCTTACAAAATCAAGTTGCGCTTGGTAACAGCAGAGAATCTTCTCCTGGATCAAGAACCTTGCTGTCTAATATTTGTTTTGTGCATGCAGCAAACTGTAAGTAGCCTTTTTTGTTACTTGTATAACTTTGATATGGAATGTCTGTCCTGCAAGTACTTCAGGATAGAGACTGTATAACATGTAGTGCTCGTGAGCATTTCGTTATAATTCTCTATGGGATTTTACATGTACTTGTAAGCATTGCTAACCTTCGGATTACAAAGGCTCAGTGGGGTTTGAAAATAGCTTCCCTTGTGTTCAGTGCCAGTATTACTGAATATGGCACAAGGTCAGTAGGAACGTATGACAATCTGGATAGCGCCCAAGTCTAGTGATAAGTCCCTCAATTTCAAAGCTCAGTGTGGACAAAGAAAGTAATACATGGAGTGTCTTTAACCCTTTATGAAGTGACTTCATGACCAGCACCTAACAAGAAGAAATAGGGTATAATTACTTTATTTCCTCAACAATGGCTGTAAATTGCAAACTGAAACTGTGTTGAGTGTGAGTGAGCTATATGTCAGGACTGTGCAGTTTTACATCAGAAAGGTCATTTTTATGCAATGCGTAGCCTACACTCTTAGAAAAAAAATCTGGTATAAAGATTTGGACGATACCCATAGTACACAATATATAAAGCAAGCAACATAACAGCTGCACCAACACATAGGTATTCACACAACCAACGGACATGGGAACAATAACCGACAAAGACAGAGAGAGACATATATAGGCATATATAAGACATATATAACATACTAATCAGGGGAAATGGGAACCAGGTGTGTGTAATCAGACAAGACAGTCTGGAGTTGATGATAATGAATCCCATTCAGTGAAGCCTAGAAAGCCGATGACGTAGAGGGGGGGGTCTGTGACATATCTAGAACCTAAAAGGGTTCTTTGGCTGTCCCCATAGGAGAAACCTTTGAATAACCCTTTTTGGTTCTATGTAGAACCATTTACACAGAGGGTTCTACATGGAACCCAAAAGAGTTTCACCTGGAACAAAAAAGAGTTCTACTTGGAACCAAAAAGTGTTCTCCTATGGGGACAGCCGGAGACCCTTTTGGAACCCTTTTTTCTAAGAGTGTATGTAATATGTCTGTGTGTGTGTGTGTCTGTGTGTGTGTGTGTGTGTGTGTGTGTGTGTGTGTGTGTGTGTGTGTGTGTGTGTGAGAAGAGAAATGGTCTTAGAAGTTGATCAGTGACAGAAATGTGGGTGCTCATTTCACATGTCAAGACGTGGGGGCCAATCAATTATTTCATTTAGGCCGCAATGCAACTCAATTACTGAAAGCTCCACATCTGTTATGGTCACTGCACACGTAATCTCAGGCTAGAGGAGATAATAGGGAATGGGATGGCAGGTGCACAACTCTTTTGACTGTTTATCTCTTCAAAGAAGCTCCTTGTCATTAAGTCATGAACCCCATGGAACCCAAAATAGTTCGACTTGGAACCAAAAAGGATTTTACCTGGAACCAAAAAGGTTTCTCCTATGGGGACAGCCAAAGAACCCTTTTGGAACCCTGTTTTCTGAGTGACGTAAATGACAGCAGATTACATAAGAAAATCCCCTTGATTAAAAAGACAATGAAGCAGTTAGGTGGTTGTTGTGGCCTGCAAAGCAGCTAAGCTTACTGTTCATAGATCATTGCCAGAAGTATGTTGCAGAACACTAGAGGCTGGGCTAGGGCTGAGCGATATGGCCAAAATACTGTATTATATCACAATATTTTAAATTTATTTTTACGGTGTTATTATATATTTTATGGTATATATTTTATGTTTTTGAATAATAAAGTTCTAAATATGCTTAATGAGCATATTGGGCTTTCTGTGACAAAACTATCAGTAGAGTTGAAAATGTGATGGAAATACAATGAATTTTATTTGGTACATGAAAGATTAAGCATAAAAGCACTTTTTGTGTGCATTACGTGTGGAAACTCACGACTGGTGAGAAAATGCATGTAATTTCTTTAAACAGATTTTAGAATATTCGCATGAAAATATGTCGCTAATTGAATGGAAACCTAGCTTCTGACCATGCATTTTCAATGGATTCAATGGCAGTTCTTACTTTTGCCACAAGGGGCATTGTCCTGATTTCTAGGATGCTTTTGGCTCCAGTGCTGCCTAACGGGCACTATTCATGGTAAAAAATGTACATGTGCACACCCAAAGCGCTTGCTAGTCGGCTCTCACCCACCATGGAACTGTGATTGGTTGCCATGGCTGCAGGCGTAGCTGCAGACATTGTCGGATGATTTAAGAACTCTTGTGTTCACTCTGTGGACAGGACAGGCGGGAGCAACGGCTGCTGCACCTGTGGCTGTTCCTAATCCTCCACTCCCTACCAGCCCAAGCGTCTTCCTCCATTCAGGAGCCTCATCTCCCGGCACCGGAGTGCTATGAGGGGCCTCCTGGGAGGTGTCGTGGGTTCCTGCTCCAATGCTTGCTGGCTTTCGAGCTGCAGGCATCAACGTTTCCCAGCAAGCGTTCCAGAGTGGCATACGTCATCTCCTTGCTCTCAGGACGGGGTCTGGCCTGGGCCACGGCCATATGGGAGAAGCAATCAGACATTTGTTTTAATTGGCAAAGCTTCACCCAGGAGATGAAGAGGGTTTTTGATCAACCCATCAGTGGCAGGAATGCTGCTCAAAGACTCATTGCACTTCGGCAGGGCAGCCAGAGAGTAGCTGATTACGCCATTGACTTTCGGATGCTCGCTGCTGAGAGCGGTTGGAATACAGAAGCCCTTCACTCAGCCTTTCTGAACAGACTCCGTGAGGTTCTGAAGGATGAACTGGCTTCCCAGGACAACCCTGACACTCTGGATGAACTTATCATTTTGGCCATCCGATTTGACAACCGGCTTTGGGAACGTCGTCGTGAGAGGACGGAGGGGTTCCGAGTTGTTTCCAGTGTTTCTGGGCAATGGGCAGTTCCTGCTTTCATAGACTCTGGGGCTACAGGCTGTGTTCTGGATCGCACATTAGCTGTTGTATTCGGCACATGTGACTAATACAACTTGATTTGATTTGAAACTAAACATTAAAATACCGTTATTTAAGGCAAGGTAAAAATCCAACTCAGTCCATGCATCAATACCGGCATTTAATACAATAGAGTTTAACGGGCTAGGCAATGGATTGAAATTGCCTCTTGATGCCAACTTGGCATTGTGTTGTCGGCCAATTAATCTATTGTACATTTTGACATTTCAAGTAATGACTGGGAGCTTATTAATATCTGCCCTGTACATACACCCCCTGTGGTGTGTGTGTGTGTGTGTGTGTGTGTGTGTGTGTGTGTGTGTGTGTGTGTGTGTGTGTGTGTGTGTGTGTGTGTGTGTGTGTGTGTGTGTGTGTGTGTGTGGTGGAGCTTCCGCCCTTTTGCTTACACATTACAGATCTGCAAACAATGGAGTGTTAGGGGAAGGGATAGTGAGGGATTTGGAATTTTGTGAGTCTGGAATGTCAATCAGAGACTCCGTTATGTCTGTGAGATGACCTCTGTTCTGCTCTCAAATCCTGAGACAGAGCCCAGATAACAATCCCCACTTTGCGTCAGCTCCGTTGAAATGAAACATCAGTATCATTGACATGTTGAAACCATATATCTGCTGTAGTAGAAAGACTCCTAACTCATACTGCAGAATGTCACTTTCAAACAATGGAGGTTGAGTATAGATATAGTATGGTAGCACAACAAAGGCTCGTCGATTGTAGCTAGCGTTAAGATAAATGCCCAGATTGTAATGGAAATAATGCGGGGGGGTCATTTTCTGCAGAATGATGTGCCATGAGGTGCCATCCGTCATGACCTGATGGTGCCTATCTGTCATCATGCCCTCTTCCTTACAGAGACCCTGACAATTTGCGGCCCCAAAAATGTGATGCGAGCTCGGGCAGGTCGCTGTAGCCCTGGGGCCAATCCTTCATCTGCTCGGCAGGTGGCAGGAGGAATCTATCAAACATGGTGGCTCAGTGTCATGTCACAGCAGAGAGGGAAGGCACATGGAAGACAGAGTGAAGACTATGGTTGTCAAACACAGTTTGCCATAACATTTCAGCTGATGGGTCTAAAGCACGAGACAAAAAGACTTGGCATATGAAAGATTGTCCAGATATCATAAAGCTATAATACAGGGGTCGGCAACCTTTTCTTATGGAACAGTTCAATGTCATTTATAATAAATATTCTACAAAGGCCTAATAATAAATGCAAGAAATAACATTATTTATTGCAAAATACACGGTTCAATGTACAGAAATAATTAACTGTTACCAATAGCCCTAAACATAACTGAATGACAACCAGTCCAGAATATATAAGACAATCGTCTTTCCATCAAGTCCATATCTTGAATGAATACACGCCATTGCTGAGAATCATACTCTGTCTCTGGTCTCTCCCCTCTGACACTTGCAATAGCCTAATAATATTAATGCAAAATACATGGTTCAATTTACAGAAATATACAACTGTTAGGTCAAACAACAACAGCCCTAAACATAAGTGATTAAGAACCAGTCCAGAATACGAAAGACAAGAAGGCGAGGACTGTGATAGGGTCATCTGTCTCCACAAATGTATTGTCTATCTCCCTCCAATTAGGACACATTCATTGTTTGTAAAATACATTGTAGCAGTTGTAAGGGCAAAGATTCAGGCAGACAGATCGAGGTGCAAATAGATGTTGGTTTTATTTACACTCACCTCCGTATCTATTTGGACAGTGGGCCTCAATACTCCAGCATTTTTTGGGGGAGATCAAATGTTTTATATGAGGTAACAGTATATATATATGAGGTGACAGTATATAATGTGACAGTATAGAATCAAGGGCTCCCAAGTGGCGCAGTGGTCTAAGATCCTGCATCTCAGTGCAAGAAGCATCACTGCAGTACCTGGTTTGAATCCAGGCTGCATCACATTTGGCAGTGATTGGGAGTCCCATAGATCAACGCACAATTGGCCCAACATCGTCCAGGTTTGACCCGAGGAGGCCGTCATTGTAAATAAGAATTTGTTCTTAGCTAGGGTTGCACATTTTGAGGAATATCCAGAGGTGGAAACTTTCTGTGGGAATTAACAGGAATATATGGGAATTAACGGGAATATATTGGAATTAACGGAAACATGTGCAAATGAATATTTTTACCATTTAAATGTAGATGTTTTTTACATTGGATATATCATATGGAGACCGAAACATAAACATTATACCTTATCATAAGTAGACAAAATTACAAATGATTAAATCCTTCTAATAAAAAAAAATATATATTTTAGTTATGAATTGAACTTTAATTAAATGAGTTGACTCTTCACATGCGATGATTTCACTGAACAACAAAAGAAAGGGAATACTGAATGATTCCCAATGATCCATCGCATCCCCCAAAAAACGTTTTCAACATACATCTGTTAAATGATAGTCTAGAAACTAAAGCTTTGTTTGTCTTCCTCTCAGGCTTCCATGTCTTCTCCCTGGACCTCCTCAATGTCTACCTCTTGAACATCAGACTCTGAGGTCTCATCTTCACTGTGACTTTCCAACCTTGTTGATGATGGCTCGTTGGCAGGCTCAAAAACCTCAAATTTGCCCAGATGGCCACCAATTTTTCAACCCTTGTATTGGTCAGTCTGTTGCGTGCTTTGGTGTGTGTGTTCCCAAACAAGGACGAGTTGCTCTCTGAGGTGGCTGATGTTGGTGGGATTTGGAGGATGATGGAGGCAACAGGGGAAACAACCTCAGATTCACAAAGTCCCTTCCACCAGGTGGCTGATGAGATATGTTGGCACGATTGCCTTATTGCATCTCCATCCCAAAGCCCTTGCTTAGAAGTGTACTTCGCCAGACTGCCAAGAACCTTGCCCTCATCCAGGCCAAGGTGGTGAGAGACGGTAGTGATAACACCACAGGCCTTATTGATCTCTGCACCAGACAGGATGCTCTTGCCAGCATACTTTGGGTCCAACATGTACGCTGCGGCATGTATGGGCTTCAAGCAGAAGTCTTCACGCTTTTTGATGTATTTCAGAACTGCAGTTTCCTCTGCTTGGAGCAACAGTGAAGTGGGCAGGGCAGTACAGATTTCTTCTCTTACATCTGCAAGCAGAGTCTGAACATCAGACAGGATGGCATTGTCTCCCTAAATCCTTGCAATGGCTACTGCAATAGGTTTCAGGAGTTTCAGGCTGCTTACCACTCTCTTCCAAAATATATAATCCAGGAGGATCCTCTTGATGGGGCTGTCCATATCGTCAGACTGTGATATGGCCATTTCTTGGAGAGACTCCTTCCCCTCCAGGAGACTATCAAACATGATGACAACACCACCCCAACGGGTGTTACTGGGCAGCTTCAATGTGGTGCTCTTATTCTTCTCACTTTGCTTGGTGAGGTAGATTGCTGCTATAACTTGATGACCATTCACACACCTAACTATTTCCTTGGCTCTCTTGTAGAGTGTATCCAATGTTTTCAGTGCCATGATGTCCTTGAGGAGCAGATTCAATGCATGGGCAGCACAGCCAATGGGTGTGATGTGTGAGTAGGACTCCTCCACTTTAGACCAAGCAGCCTTCATGTTTGCAGCATTGTCTGTCACCAGTGCAAATACCTTCTGTGGTCCAAGGTCATTGATGACTGCCTTCAGCTCATCTGCAATGTAGAGACCAGTGTGTCTGTTGTCCCTTGTGTCTGTGCTCTTGTAGAATACTGGTTGACAGGTGGAGATGTAGTTAATTATTCCTTGCCCACAAACATTTGACCAACCATCAGAGATGATTGCAATACAGTCAGCTTTCTCTATGATATTCCTGACCTTCACTTGAACTCTGTTGAGCTCTGCATCCAGCAAGTTAGTAGATAAAGCATGTCTGAGGGGTGTATGCTGGACGAAGAACATTCAGAAATCTCTTTCATTACACATTGCCTGTGAGCATCAGGGGTGATCCAGTTGCATACTACGTTCCTCCATTGAGTCAAATAAAACTTCTGATTCCAGTAGGACCAGGAGCTGTTGCTATCAATAAGGTGTCTGATTCATCATTTTCACCTCGAATATAAGTAGTGGACCTTTTGTCAGAGGTTGCTTGTTGTGAGCGCTTAGGGAGCTTCATGCCCTTGGCCAGATGATTCTGCATCGTTGTTGCATTCTTCACATATGATTTGGCACAGTATTTGCAAATGTACACAGCTTTTCCTTCTACATTATCTGGAATGAAATTTCTCCACACATCAGCCTGTGGCATTTTCCTGTAAAGATTAGAAAAAAATGAGTAAAACAAATACATTTCCATGTACAGATAAATAGTTAAGCAGTTAGATTAAACAACTAATTTGTTAGATAAATACTTTTTAAATGAAACATGTATAGAAACAGGTGAATTAACACTGCTCAGTTAGCAGGCTCAAGCAAGCTAAAAACCCACATGATAGCAAAAACTACTTAGCAGAAATTGTTAACAAGTTAGAAGTTATTTAAAGACACTTTGCTGTTGGCTACTAGTTACTAATTACTAGTTATGTATGTCATATCAAATATATTCACCTCACCCAGTATTGTAATCAAACTTACCAGAAAGCATGTAGTCCTTGGCTCAGACAGTCTAGTGGTGTGGGCTCAATAGCATCTCATTAGTGTGCAAGATCTTCAGAATCAGCTGTACATGTGATGGAAAAGTGCACTGGACATGTGATGGAAGAATGCACTGTGCATGCAGAGGGTTGAGATTCAATTGAATTGGGGAAAGTTAAACCAAAATATGCCACAAGACCTATAATTGCCTTATGTGTATCCCACAAAAAAGGTTAACTTTTATAAGCTAACTCTTTGATGAATTTAACTTCTTATGGCAGTATTGAGTAGCTTGGATAAATAAGGTGCCCAGAGTAAACTACCTGTCCCAGTTGGTAATATATGCATATTATTATTAGATTTGGATAGAAAACACTCTGAAGTTTCTAAAACTGTTTGAATGATGTCTGTGAGTATAACAGAACTGATATGGCAGACAAAAACCTGAGAAAAAATCCAAACAGGAAGTGGGAAATCTGAGGTTGTTCGATTTCAGGTTGGTCGACTCAGCCCCTATTAAAGTTACAGTGGGATATTGGTCATCTTGTACTTCCTAAGGCTTCCACTAGATGTCACTCGTCTTTAGAAACTTGTTTGATGCTTCCATTGTGAAGTGGGGCCGAATGAGAGCTGAATGAGTCAGAGGTCTGGCAGCAGTAACGCGCTGGTCATGCGCATTTCACATGAGAGGTATCTCCCGTTCCTTTGCTTTTCTGAAGACAAAGGAATTCTCTGGTTGGAATATTATTGAAGATTTATGTTAAAAACATCCTAAAGATTGATTCCATACATCGTTTGACAAGTTTCTACGGTCTGTAACGGAATTTTAACTAGTGAACACGCTTCGTGAGTTTTGATTTGTTTACCAAACGTGCTAACAAAAGTAGCTATTTGGACATAAATAATGGACATTATTGAACAAATCAAACATTTATTGTGGAACTGGGATTCCTGGGAGTGCATTCTGATGAAGATCATCAATGGTAAGTGAATATTTACAGGGGGGGGTTTAAGTCAGTCACCAATTGTGCAAGTTCTCCCACTTAAAAAGGTGAGAGAGGCCTGTAATTTTCATCATAGGTACACTTCAATTATGACAGACAAAATGAAAAAAAAAATCCAGAAAATCACATTGTAGGATTTTTAATGAATTTATTTGCAAATTATGGTGGAAAATAAGTATTTGGTCAATAACAAAAGTTTATCTCAATACTTTGTTATATACCCTTTGTTGGCAATGACAGATGGTCAACATTTTCTGTAAGTCTTCACAAGGTTTTCCTGCGGAAAAAGCAAACCATGTAATAATCTGAGAACGGCGCTCAGAGAACAAATACATATATCCGCCATGTTGGATATATACAAATACATATATCCTGAATCTGCAATAGGTAATCAGCTTGGTTTGAAAAAATCAACTGTGGGAGCAATTATTAGGAAATGGAAGATATACAAGACCACTGATAATCTCCCACGATCTGGGGCTCCACGCAAGATCTCACCCCGTGGGATCAAAATTATCACAAGAATGGTGAGCAAAAATCCCAGAACCACACGGGGGACCTAGTGAATGACCTGCAGAGACCTGGGACCCAAGTAACAAAGCCTACCATCAGTAACACACTACGCCGCCAGGGACTCAAATCCTTTTTGAAATCTGACACAGGGGTTGCATTACAGAGTATATCTTTAATTCCAAGTATAACACTTGTATTTTCATCAACATTTATGATGAGTGTTTCTGTAAATTGATGTGGCTCTCTGCAATATCACCGGATGTTTTTGGAACTACTGAACGTAACACGCCCAATGTATACTGGGATTTTTTTATATAAATATGAACTTTACCAAACAAAACCAACATATATTATGTAACATGAAGTCCTATGAGTGTCATCTGATGAAGATCATCAAAGGTTAGTGATTAATTCTCTCTCTATTTCTGCTTCTTGTGACTCCACTCTTTGGCTGGAAAAATGGCTGTGTGTGTTTTTGTGACTTGGCTCTGACCTAACATAATCATTTGTGGTGCTTTCGCTGTAAAGCCTATTTGAAATCGGACACTGTGGTGAGATTAACAACAAGATTACATTTAAAATGGTATAAAATACATGTATGGTTGAGGAATTTTAATTATGAGATTTCTGTTGTTTTGAATTTGGCGCCCTGCACTTTCACTGGCTGTTGTCATATCGATCCCGTTAACGGGATTTCAGCCCTGAGAAGTTAAGCAAAATTCTCCAAATTCCAGGGCTTAACTTTCCATGGAAAATTCCGGCAACTTACTGGAAAGTTTTTCGACCCTTTTCAACCCTATTCTTAACTGACTTGCCTAGTTAAATAAAGGATAAATAAAAGAAATATCAAGTTCACATAAAGTGAAAGACCTTGATCCACATGATTATAGAGCCAACCTATTTATTCTCAATGTTGGCCAATCACGGGACCTTCCTTACACAACCTTGCCTGTTTAGTATGCCAGTCCATACACTATCGGAGCTGTATTAATCAGATATTTTATTCTAATGGAGTTTGTGGCCAGTCCATCAATCTATGCTGAGAGGAAGTTGGCTCGAGCTACCTACTGTAGTAGAGGTGGGCGCACATGTGCAGTCAAGGTGGAGAACCTTCACAGGACATGGAACAGTACCTCTTTCTGTAGGCTATATTGGTGTTAGCTTATGTATAGATGTGTGCAGTCATAAAAATATGAATTATCCTTCTATAGGTTCATGCAGCCACACTACCAAAATAGTGAGCAGCTAGTTTAGCAGAGGATGTCATAGACAAATGCAGGATAGGCTCATAGTTTATTAGTTCCTCTAATTGGAAGATGTAATACGGTCACGTTTGTTATAAAGATGAGACCAAGGCGCAGCGTGAGTAGAGTTCCACGTGTTTTTAATAAAACCGAAACTCAGCAAAACAAAACAAACAAGCGCAAACTAAACGTGAAGCTATACGAATAGTGTAGACAGGCAACTAAACATAGAACAAGATCCCACAAACACCAAACGGAAATGGCTACCTAAATATGATCCCCAATCAGAGACAATGGTAAACAGCAACGATAAACATATCAGGCCAACATAGATATACAAAAACCCCTAGACCTACAAAACCCTAGACATACAAAAACCCTAGACAATCCAAAAACCCTAGACAATACAAAACTAGCGTACCCACCCTAGTCACACCCTGACCTAAACAAAATATAAAGAAAACAGAGATATCTCAGGATCAGGGCGTGACAAATACACATGCTACATCATGACTGAGGCAGTTTGTTTCATATTAATTTGTTGACCTATATAGTGAGCAATGAGCATAACACTTGTGAACCAATAGCTGTTCAGACTGTGAGTTAGTGTAATCAAACGTTCAAAACAGTGTCTGCAAAAGCAAACAGCCATTGCAAGAGGAATGTGCCAGGTCGCAGCAAAATCCTTGGTTGGTCTTTTGAGACAATATTGCTTGACACAGGGAATGATCTTGGACATGCATTGTCTTCCTGAGGTAAATTGATGTAATTCAGTCATCTAGCTACCTCTCAGTGGCGTAAAGACAACACAATGTCGTCATTTGAAAGATATAAACATCTGTCAATTGTAATGTGTAATGACTGTTTATTACAATCAATCTTATGACTCTGAGACTGTAAGTTTATCTAGTGGTGAATTCAATATGGCTGTGAACAAATAACTGTTCCAGCAGATTCAATTAAATATCATGAATTGAAAATCAATCATGTAATGACATAGAGCTGACACATGGGAGGCAGTGTGTCTGAGTGTGTCATGCATGACTGTAAAGGCGTTAGCATGCTACAGTTTGGCTGGTGCCTATAGGCAAACCGGAAAACAATTGCATGACGACAAGTCGTCTCTTGTTGAATGACAACAGGCACATCATTGAAGAATTCCTTCAGTTAACCAATCGCCAACGAGGGGGTGTAGACTTCGGCTGACGACTTCGGCTTGCCTTCGCGAAAGATGTTTGTGTGCCCGAAACAGCCGAAGAAACACTTGCCGAAGTCGAAAACTAACAATAACGTCAGAAAATGTCGTCATAATATATGCACGAACTGTTCCAAATGATCTTCTATGGACAATTGGCTTCTATTTCTGGGAAATGTGTTCCATGTGACATGAACATAAAATGCAATTTTCACAAGGAAACTAACTGAACCATAGGCTTTAAGGAATATTCCTGTAGGAATTTTCCTGTACAGCAATTCCTCATATAGTATGTATCTGGACGTGTTATGTGTTGATCATAACCCTTATCTCCAAACCAATAGTATTCATAAGCAACCCTCTTTCGCAGGGAGACATAATAACACAAGGGGCACAGAACAATGACATTGGTTGGCACAAAGACTAGAATGCACTCTGGAGAAGCAGAAACAGGCAGTAATCAAGGAGAGGTAAGACAGAGGGATGGAGGAGTGGCAGGCTTGCCTCCCTCTGAACAGGCCCCAAATAGGGGGATAGAGAAATTATGTGAAATCCTGCTTCAGTTGCTGTGCGCGATCAGTGGAGAAGCACAGTGAGTGAACACGCACACTAGACTGATCACTGACACCCACACAGATGCTCAGTCGAATACTGTAGAGTAGACAGTAGATTAGCTAGGAGAGAAAGAATGAGAGGATCCAAAAGAAGATCAGATTGAATCCAGACAGTAAGAAATAGGACTGTGTTGTGAGACTAGAGGAGGCATGAGTCAGTAGCTGGTACTGTAAACTCAGTCTGATGCAATGAAAGTATGTATAGACCAGCTCACCAATAAGAGCTAGCTTCTGTAATACACAGATCTCAATGTTGAAGGCCCTTTCCTGTTTCAGTATGACAATGCCCTCATGCACAAAGCGAGTCCATACAGAAATGGTTTGTCGAGATCGGTGTGGAAGAACTTGACTGGCCTGCACAGAGCCCTGACCTCAACCCCATCGAACACCTTTGGGATGAATTGGAACGCCGACTGAGAGTCTGGCCTAATCGCCCAACATCAGTGCCTGACCTCACTAATGCTCTTGTGGCTGAATGGAAGCAAGTCCCCGCAGCAATGTTCCAACATCTAGTAGAAAGCCTTTCCAGAAGAGTGGAGGCTGTTATAGTAGCAAAGGGGAGACCAACTCCATATTAATGCCCATGATTTTGGAATAAGATGTTCGACGAGCAGGTGTCCACATACGTTTGGTCATGTAGTGTATAATGTTCTCTAACAGCCGTCATGCAAAAATATACATTTTCACCTAGATTTGGCTTGTCTCTACAATATTTAATCAATCCCACAACCACTGCCTGCTCAAACATCAGTCTTATAATTCTGTTTGTTGAACAGTTAGATTGTGGCGGTGTCTCGGAAGAACAATTGTCGTTTGCACAGCCATTGTTTTCTAAGTGTTGTTTCATGTGTGATATTTTATCATCCCTGATGTAAATTAAATAAATACCTGACAACATTACTGTAAATGTCTTCATGTGAAAGCCTCACATCTTGCAACTTTGATATTAAAACTCACTTAATTGTCTGGTTGGGGAAAAACAAACTTTCAGTGAGTGCAAATATAGCCTACACTGAAAAATGGAAGCATCTACCTATGAGGGGTCTGCTTTTTTATTGTTGGCCTAGCTACTCAAACCCCATTCAGAAATTGTATTTGAGTTACAAGTTGGTGGTGAATATGATGTGTTAACAATGAATGATGTTTTTTTTTACTCACATCCAAAATAAGAACTGGACAAAAAGGTTCCCTTGTTGGAAGGGGGTGGAGCAGCAGCAGGTAGGTAGGGGGGGGTAGGGGGGGGGGTATTGGTATATTTGTAATAGGCTATGTCATTACCTAATTTAAATGACCATTGAATAGGCTACAGCAGATTACAGCTGTGGATGTGAACTCAAAACTAGGCTAGCCTAGCCATGCTTTCAAATATACGTATTCTGTAGCATGTGCATCTCAAGGATTCTAAATTCTACCTTCTTTTCTTGATTTTGAACGATTTCAGTTAAACTATTTATTTAGCGTTTTGCCTACACAGTTGTTGCCTACCCAGAGCATGCACATTCATTTACAGATTGGCACGCATGCTGCTTGTCCCCTTTGCCACACCCGCACCAATACTCCTGCTTCATTCTCTTGTCTAGAGGTGAGACAATGGCTATTTGAATCATTTAAAACGCACACAAGTAAAGCCGAAGGCATGACAGCCAAATATACTGCATGGGTCAATTGCCTATTTCAATACTGGATATTAGAATATTTCGGACAACAGATTTGACACACTTGCATCTGACTCGCAGGGTCCTAACGCATTGTTACGCGCGTAGCCTAATATACATTACTATAAGCAACACTGACACTAGCTATCGTAGGCTACACTGCATTATAACCCAGCATATCATACATGAAGAAGGATGTTGGTCTTGGCATATGATTGAACACCGGACCGATCATACTGCACAGATTAAACCTTTAGCAACACCCTTGCAATCATTCCACGAAACCGTCGGTGGCTTTAACACCGGTAGACTATATGGGAAGGTGTCAACACACGGTTTTGTGCAGGCATTATTTTCCACTACTATACGAATAACAAAACGTTCCGGGTGTCGGCTACAATGTCATGCTCACATGATACACAGGCTACACCTGTGCCTCCCATACACTGCAAGATAACTGCCAGAGAATGCAGAACAATTAAATAAAGGCTACCTGTCCTGTCGGGTCCAACTGTCAAGTCTTCAGTCTAGATGTGGACCATTGAGGTTACAGGCCAGTGAAGCAACGTTACACCGACGCCGCCACCGCCCCTCAGCTTCTTTTCCCCGGGAGATGGCGCGAGAGAATAGATGGGAGGCACGACCGGGAAGGCGCGGAGGAAAGACGGAGGGGCGTGCTATAGGGGACAAGGGAACTCCCAGCGACGCGCGTGATGTGTCGACTGCTCCAGCTACCATATCTTGGACACAGGGCCGATGCAGACATAAAAAACAACAACACAACTATTTTTTACTCAGTCGGGTCTCAATTTACTAATGAAAGTAAGAATAGCAGAATAGACCAGGTGCAATTCCGAAATGTGGTTGTGCATCAGCAGTTTTTCTCTTATTATGTCAGTCGCTGACAGTCACTCAATTAGCCATGCCAGCCAGTGGCGATCCGTCATTCAGGGCAGAGCCGCACCTGTTTTGATATAAAATAAAATACATTAAATTGGGGGGGGGGCTTGCCTTGCCTGTTTTGCATGTTATTTTGCCATTAATATGTGTCAAATAACAGTTTACAAACAATGTAACATTGAGTTTATAAAGAGTTTAATGAGTTTATAAAGCCACATTCAAACATGGTCTCTTTTTTGCTTCCTTGAGTGAGGCAGCTCCAAAATACAGGTGAATTCAGCCTAGCTCAGTGCTTTCGGTGGTGGTGGGGCGAGCCATCAGAAAATAGGAGCGTTGCACCGTGATTGGCTCAGTGTTCTGTCACTCATGGGGACACTACGTCATCGCCAAGTTTAAGTCCTTAGTAAGGGTAGACATCCAAAATTTAAGCCCTTTGGGTCCTGCCATTACAAGTGCCCTTCCAAGAAGGCTCAAGGTCATTGGCCACAGATAAAATTACATCAAAACACAGTATATGTACAGTAGCTTTGATTGGTTTGATCATGTCAACATCTTACTTTCAAGGTCTTAGCTAGCAGCCATCATCATTAATCAAGTCGACAATCTACTGGCAAATTATTTTCAATCCTTGTCATATGAAGAGAAATAATGAAGATAAATTATAGATAAAACTTTTCCGGGCTCATCAGCCATTGGACATAAAAATAACACAACAAGTTGGAAATCGCAAATTCAACAATGAGTGGTTTGTAAGGAATCAGTGGCTAACTGCAAGCATTGCAAAGCAACCACTAACATTAGCATGAATTAACATGAATTCCCACCATACAGTGGCAAGAAAAAGTATGTGAACCCTTTGTGATCTTCATCTAAGTCACAACAATAGACAAACACAGTCTGTTTAAACTAATAAACAATTATACGTTTTCATGTATTGAGCACACTGTGTAAACATGCACAGGGTGCAGGGTGGAAAAGTGGATGTAATAACTGGTTGGAAGCAATAACCTCAGCCAAACATTTTCTGTAGTTGAGGATCAGAACTGCACAACGGTCAGGAGGAATTTTCAACTCTTTACAAAACTGGTTCAGTACAGCAATATTCTTTTTATTTTTTTACCCCTTTTTCTCCCCAAATTCATGGTTTCCAATTTAGTGGCTACTATCTTGTAACATCACTATAACTCCCGTATGGGCTTGGGAGAGACAAAGGTTGGAAGTCATGCGTCCTCCGATACACAACCCAACCAAGCCACACTGCTTCTTAACACAGTGCCCTCCAACTGGGAAGCCAGCTGCACCAATGTGTCGGTGGAAACACTGTGCATCTGGCAACCTTGGTTAGCGCGCACTGCACCCGGCCCACCACAGGAGTCACTGGTGCGCGATGAGACAGGGATTTCCCTACCGGCCAAACCCTCTCTAACCCGGATGACGCTAGGCCAATTGTGCGTCGCCCCACAGACCTCCCGGTCACGGCCGGTTACAACAGAGCCTGGGCGCAAACCCAGAGTCTCTGGTGGCGCAGCTGGCGCTGCAGTACAGCACCCTTAACCACTGCGCCACCCGGGAGGCTGTTCAGCAATATTCTTGTGATGTCTGGTGTGAACCGTTCTCTTGAGGTCATACTACTGCATCTCAATCGTGTTGAGGTCAGGACACTCCAGGTGTATTTTCTTCTGTTGAAGCCATTCAGTTGTTGATTTACTTCTGTGTTTTGGCTCAATGTCCTGTTGCATCACCCAACTTCTGTTGACCTTCAATTGGCAGACAGATAGTCTTACATTCTTCTGCAAAAAATGATTGATAAACTTGGTAATTCATTGCTGTCGATGATAGCAAGCTGTCCAGGTCCTGAGGCAGCAAACCAGACCCAAACCATGATGCTCCCTCCACTATACTTTACAGTTGGGATGAGGTTTTGATGTTGGTGTTCTGTGCCTTTTTTTCTCCACACATAGTGTTGTGTGTTCCTTCCAAACAACTCAACTTTAATTTAATCTGTCCACAGAATATTTTGCCAGTAGCGCTTTGGAAAATTCAGGTGCTCTTTTGCAAACTTCGGATGTGCAGCAATTTTCTTTTTGGACAGCAGAGGCTTCTTCTGTGGTGTCCTCCCATGCACACCATTCTTGTTTAGTGTTTTACGTATCGTAGACATGTCAACAGAGATGTTAGCATGTTCCAAAGATTTCTGTAAGTCTTTAGCTGACACTGTAGGATTCTTATTATCCTCATTGAGCATTATGTGCCATGCTCTTGCAGTCATCTTTGCAGGACAGCCAGTCCTAGGGAGAGTAGCAACACTTTCTCCATTTATAGACAATTTGTCTTACCATGGACTGATGAACACCAAGGCCTTTAGAGATGCTTTTGTATACATTTCCAGCTTTATGCAAGTCAACAAGTCTTGATCTTAGGTCTTCTGAAATCTCTTTTGTTCGAGGCATGGTTCACATCGGGCAATGCTTCTTGTGAATTGCAAACTCAAATTTTGTGAATGTTTTGTATAGGGCAGGTCAACTCTAACCAAAATCTCCAATCTCATCTCATTGATTGGAGTCCAGGTTAGCTGACTCCTGACTCCAATTAGCTTTTGGAGCAGTCATTAGCCTAGGGGTTTACATACTTTTTCCAACATTCACTGTGAAATTTTAAATTATATATTCAATATAGACGAGAAAAATACAATCATTTGTGTGTTATTTGTTGAAGCACACTGTGTTTGTCTATTGTTGTAACTTAGAGGTCAGATCAAAATGTATGACCAATTTATGCAGAAATCCAGGTAATTCCAAAGGGTTCACATATTTTTTCTTGCCACTGTAAATCTAGAGAATGCCAGACTTTTATGACAAAGTTTGATGACAAAATTTGTCCACAAAGGACACGCCACCTTCACAAGGTGAGTGCAAAAAAGTATTGTATGCTGCTGCATAAAATATGTATTATGCAAGGGAGATATTTATACTTGTCACGTTCTGACCTTTATTTCCTTTGTTTTGTCTTTATTTAGTATGGTCAGGGCGTGAGTTGGGTGGGCAGTCTATGTTTGTTTGTTCTATATTTTGGGTATTTCTATGTTTCGGCCTAGTATGGTTCTCAATCAGAGGCAGGTGTCATTAGTTGTCTCTGATTGAGAATCATACTTAGGTAGCCTGGGTTTCACTGTGTGGTTGTGGGTGATTGTTCCTGTCTCTGTGTCTGCACCAGATAGGACTGTTTGGGGTTTTTCACATTTCTTGTTTTTGTAGTCAGGTGTTCATGTGTACATTTACGTATTAAAAAGAACCATGGACACTTACCACGCCGCATATTGGTCCTCTGATCCTTTTCGCCTCTCCTCTTCGGAAGAAGAGGAGGAAATCCCTCACAATACTGTAGCTAAGAGAGTGATACTAAGTGTATATGTTGTGTAGTAAGCTGTTAGAAGCCCATGTGCCTCACCCTAATAATTTGGTCTATTTTCAGCAACGCAGTATTGTAAACACATCGTTTGTGGCCGGTGTGTGCTTGTTTGCAAACCTTTTTGTACAGCTTTGACAGTGCTACTGATATTTGCTCCTCTTAATTTCGCCTACTGTTCTAACTTGGGCAGTGCATATGTAGCCTATAACCTGTTTTAGAGAAATGTAATCATCAAATATTGTAAGCGCTTTCATTGTCTGTTTATATGCCCCCTATTTTTTTAACCTACAGTTCTGACTTGTTGTACAGGGAGTACACTGTAAAAACGGCCCATGTTCTGAATTCTGTCGCTGTACATTTCAAAAGTGCTGAACAAATAGTTATATTAACTACGTCCGTTGTCTTAACCTCTTGAGTGTAGGGGGTAGTATTTTGATGTTTGGATGAAAAACGTACCTAAATGAAACTGCCTATTTCTCAGGCCCAGAATCTAGAATATGCATATAATTCTCAGATTAGGATAGAAAACACTCTAAAGTTTCAAAAACTGTCAAAATATTGTCTGTGAGTATAACAGAACTGATATTGCAGGTGAAAAACTGAGGAAAATCCAACCAGAAAGTGCTGTTTTTCCTGAAACCTCTTTGTTCCATTGCATGCCTTCCCTCCATTTAAAGGGATATCAACCATGGCTTCCACATGGTGTGAACAGTCTTTAGACTTAGATTCGGGCTTTTATTCTGAAAAATGAGCGAGAAAGATCACATTACGTCAGTGGATGGCTGGGTGCCAGCAGTGTTTTGCATGCGCAAGCAGCTTGAAGCAGACATTTTATCTCTCACTTCTATTGAAAAAGCTACGGTCCGGTTTAAATATTATCGATTATTTATTGTAAAAACAACCTGAGGATTGATTCTAAATAACGTTTGACATGTTTCTACGAACTTTACGGATACTATTTGGAATTTTTGTCTGCCCCGTCGTGACCTCTCGAGCCTGTGGATTTCTGAACATAACGCGAGGTATTTTGGATATAAAAATAATCTTTATGGAACAAAAGGAACATTTTTTGTGTAACTGGGAGTCTCGTGAGTGCAAACATCCGAAGATCATCAAAGGTAAGCGATTCATTTTATTGATTTTCTGACTTTCGTGACCAATCTACTTTGCTGCAAGCTCTTTGTAATGTTTTGTCTGCTGAGATAGATGTCCTTACATAAACACCTGGATAGCTTTCGCCGAAAAGCTTTTTTGAAATCTGACACGCCAGGTGGATTAACAACACGCTATATTGCACTTGTGATTTCATGAAAATTAAATATCTGAAGTATCCATTCTAACCACGAAATACTTCATGGGAGAGAGACAGGCGGGTGAATTTTCCAACAGAAAGACAGTCGATTCCAACAGAGATCACGACGACATACTGAGCGTAAATATACATTGATTGCAATGCATTTCAATCAATATAATTATCAACTGTGTAGTGACTTTTGTCTTTCGCTCCCTTCTCAGTCCACACCCACTTCCCTTTGTCTACCAAGCCATCATATCGGCTTAGCCCACTAGGGAACCTCCCCTATCATTTCCTTGTAACCATATTTACTGTTTGTTTGTTATGCAATTATGCAATTATTTAGTTATTTCGTAAATAAATGATTAAGACAATTGATGTATTGATGATTCATAGTGAAGGCTGAGTTCGTGCAGATAGCCAACAATTTACGATGTTCAGAATGAGACTAACATGAGGTAAAGAATAATTAATTAGAAGACTAATTGATCAGATAATAAAATATCTGAAGTGTTATATTAGGAAAATTATAACTTTGTAATCTGAAAAATGTCCTTGGTGCCCCGACTTCCTAGTTAATTACATTTACATGATTAGTTTAATCACGTAATAATAATTACAGAGAATTGATTTGATAAAATAACAGTCTTCAATGTAATGATGCCAAAGACACGACAAGCGTAAAAGGGAACATTTGAAACAGGTCGCTAGATTTAGTTATTTGGGAAATTTAGTTGTTAATGATACAAACCTTAGAATGTCATAGAAATCCAAACATATATGGGCTGCATGATACAACTATAGGCTATTGAGAAAGTCACAAAAAAGCTTGCTCTCTGTTCCTTGCCTCAGACTGTTTATGGGTGTTTTTAATTAATCATTACCTTAGAAAGCACTGTCCATTTCATTGTTAGGTTTTGAAATAACATCCACCATGACCATGTTTTCCACTCAGTTTCAACCTGTTGCTGAACTTCTTTCTTCTTGATCAATCACAGTGAGGTATGTTTTAAAAGCACAATACTGTTTTGATGATACCTTTTTGATGTGTTTTTTGATTGCATTGATGTCAGAGTGGTTAGAAGGACAATAGAGCCCTGAGACCAGGCCATTCGCGAGTAGAATACTACCAACGAATGTCCTGAGTGCATAATAGGAGATTGCCATGACTCAACGGTCACATGGAATTTTACTATGGTCATGACTCTTGACTGCCGGTGTGGTGGTAATATGGTCACTGCAACAGCCCTAGAGGAGACAATGGCTTGTGCTTAAAACCTCTTTGGGCTAGGTGTCCCACTACGACAACATCCGGTGAAATTGCAGAGCGTGAAATTCAAAATACAAAAATCGTAATATTAAACATTCATGAAAATACAAGTGTCTTACATTGTTTAAAAGCTTAACTTCTTGTCAGATTTCAAAAAGGCCCCGCATACACCAGCATTAAAAATGTTTTTCAAACCAGCAGAGGTCGTCACAAAAATCAGAAATAGCGATACCTTTGAAGATCTTCCTCTGTTTGCAATCCCAAGGTTCCCAGCTACACAACAAATGGTTGTTTTGTTCGATAAAGTCCTTCTTTGTATCCCAAAAAATCTATAAAGTTGGCGCGTTTGACTCAGGTACCCTAATATGTAAATAAATGAAACAAATTTAAGACGGAATGTAGTATGTTCAATACCGGAGTTAAAAAAATGAAGTGCGCAAACTCATTCACGCGGGCCACAAGACTAGAGTCCTAATGAGGGACACCTTGAAAAACTACAACTACTTGCTCATTTTTCCAAAAACAAGCCTGAAACCCTTTCTAAAGACTGTTGACATCTAATGGAAGCCATAGGAACTGCAATCTGGGAGGAATTATTTTGAATATCCTTTAGATTAGCATTGAAATGGCCTGTGACCTCAAAGCAAAAATCAGCATAGATTCTCCCGGGTTTTTGCCAGCCATATCAGTTCTGTTATACTCACAGACATTATTTTAACAGTTTTAGAAACTTTTATTTTATTTTAACAGTTTTAGAAACTCCTATCCAATGCTACCAATTATATGTATATCCTAGCTTCTGGGCCTGAGTAACAGGCAGTTTACTTTGGGAACATCAGTCATCCGAACTTCCGAATACTACCCCCTAGCCCTAAACATTTATTTTATTTTATTCCAGGTTATCAGTTAACATTGTGTTACTTTCATCCCATCTGTATCTCCTGTAACCTTTCCTAGGCTAACAGACTAGCTAGCATAATCCTTGAAACCTATGCTCTCATTTAGTCACTAGATGCGTTAAGAAAATGACATTGAGTGTTTGGAACCTTAAAAACTAAACACAACTAACTCTACAACCGAAAAACATTTGGGTCAATTGTTTTACCTACAGGTGAAGTCAGAAGTTTACATACCCTTAGGTTGGAGTCATTAAAACTCGTTTTTCAACCACTCCAAAAGTTTCTTGTTAACATACTATAGTTTTGGTATGTCGGTTAGGACATCTACTTTGTGCATGACACAATTTTTCCAACAATTGTTTTAAGAAATATTATTTCACTTACAACTCACTGTATCACAATTCCAGTGGGTCAGACGTTTACATACACTAAGTTGACTGTGCCTTTAAACAGCTTGGAACGTTTCAGAAAATGATGTCATGATGTCAAGCTTCTGATAGGCTAATTGACATAATTTGAGTCAATTGGAGGTGTACCTGTGGATGCATGTCAAGGCCTACCTTCAAACTCAGTGCATCTTTGCTTGACATCATGGGAAAATCAAATGAAATTAGCCAAGACCTCAGAAGAAAAAGTGTAGACCTCCACAAGTCTGGTTCATCCTTGGGAGCAATTTCCAAACGCCTGAAGGTACCACATTCATCTGTACAAACAATAGTACACAAGTATAAACACCATGGGACCACGCAGCCATCAAATCGCTCAGGAAGGAGATGCGTTCTGTCTCCTAGAGATGAATGTACTTTGGTGCAAAAAGTGCAAATATATCCCAGAACAACAGCAAAAGGAGCTTGTGAAGATGCTGGAGGAAACAGATACAAAAGTATATATATCCACAGTAAAACGGGTCTTATGTTGACATAATGGGGCAGCAGCGTAGCCTAGTGGTTAGCGCGTTGGACTAGTAACCAGAAGGTTGCAAGATCAAATCCCAGAGCCAACGAGGTGCAAATCTGTCATTCTGCCCCTGAACAGGCAGTTAACCCACTGTTCCTAGGCCATCATTGAAAATAAGAATTTGTTCTTAACAGACTTGTCTAGTTAAATAAAAGGTAAAAAATAACCTGAAAGGCTGCTCAGCAGTGCTCCAAAACCGCCATAAAAAAAACCCAGACTACAGTTTGCACATGGGGACATAGATTGTACTTTTTGGAGAAATGTCCTCTGGTCTGTTGAAACAAAAATAGAAGTATTTGGCCATAATGACCAATATTATGTTTGGAGGAAAAAGGGGGAGGCTTGCAAGCCGAAGAACACATCCCAACTGTGAAGCACGAGGTGGCAGCATCATGTTGTGGGGGTGCTTTGCTGCAGGAGGGACTGGTGCACTTCACAAAATAGATGGCATCATGAGTCATGAGGAAGGAAAATTATGTGGATATATTGAAGCGACATCTCAAGACATCAGTCAGGAAGTTAAAGCTTGGTCACAAATGGGTCTTCCAAATGGACAATGACCCGAAGCATACTTCCAAAGTTGTGGCAAAATGGCTTAAGGACAACAAAGTCATGGTATTGGAGTGGCCATCACAAAGCCCTGATCTCAATCCCATAGGAAATTTGTGGGCGGAACTGAAAAAGCGTGTGAGCAAGGAGGCCTACAAACCTGACTCAGTTACACCATCTCTGTCAGGAGCAATGGGCCAAAATTCACCCAACGTATTGTGGGAAGCTTGTGGAAGGCTACCCGAAAGGTTTGACCCAAGTTAATCAATGCAAAGACGATGCTACCAAATACTAATTGAGTGTATGTAAACTTCTGACCCACTGGGAATGTGATGAAAGAAATAAAAGCTGAAATAAATCATTCTCTTTACTATTATTCTGACATTTCACTTTCTTAAAATAAAGAGGTTGTCAGCGATTAGGTGAACGGATAAGGCAGAGTCAGGCGCAGGACACATGTATGAGTAATAATCAGAGAATATATTCAAAAATTAAGCAATGTTCCAAACAAGGAAAAACACAAATATCCAGAGCACAAAATTACAAAACCACATGACAATGACAATCACGCACAAAACAGAAAGGGAAGCCAGAGGGTTAAATAAGGAACATTGATTATGGAACGGAAACCAGGTGTGTATAATGAAGACAAAACAAAACGAAAAGGAAACATGGATCAGTGGTGACTAGAAAGCCTGTGACATCGACCACCGAACGCAGCCCGAACAAGGAGAGGGACCAACTTCGGCGGAAGTCGTGACAGTGGTGATCCTAACTGACCTAAAACAGGGAATTATTACTAGGATTAAATGTCATGAATTGTGAAAAACTGAGTTTAAATGTATTTGGCTAAGGTGTATGTAGACTTCCCACTTCAACTGTATATTGTAACGACCCTGGGTTTATAAGCGCGGAAATCGACTCTGCCGCACGAGCATGCTTTTGCGGCACAGTCGATAGCGCGCTGGACTTTGGGCTAGAAGGTCGAGGGTTCGGGACCTGCTTGTTTCATTACAATATAAATAAATGTCAATTGAAAAAGGTAAAAGGAAACGAAGTGCAGCTAGTTTGCAGTCTTTCCAGCTTCAGTTTAAAGTGATTGTGTTAGCTGTGTTATTGGCTAGCACCTCTGAACAACAGTATCCTGACGAGTGTTGCACATTTTCTATGCCAGGCAAATTCGCGCCTCATTTGCTCATTGTTATGGATGTATCCAAATACATGTCTCTAGAAAACAGCTTAAACAAATGTAAATGCAGCTATTTTGCTGCTATTCTGGCTGCAAAGTGGTGACTGTAAATTAGCCGTAGTTGGCAAGCTAGAAAGCAAGGCATAAGAACATCGCCAGCCAGTATGGCAATAGAACATTTAGAATGAATGACTGGGTCATGGCCATAGATACAGAACAAAAAGACTGTAACGACTGGGTCGGATCTCTGGCAACCGAACCGATAGAACGAACGACCAGCCGGCTTGGGTAGCAACCCTAGATTTGATTTGATTTGAGATTTGTTTCAGGACTATATCTTGTGGAAGGATGAAATAGTGTTAATAAATTAATGAAGATAATGTTTTTAATAAAAATATTGAAATCATTATTTGAATATGTTTGTAACCCGTTGTATAAAAGTGTTAATGCCCTCAAAGCCAGTGTTTGGAGGATATATTGGCACGGTTTGCCAGCCCTAGACGAACCATGCCAATATATCCTCCAAACACCAGCTTCGAGGGCATTATCACTTAATTAACTCACTTAATTTACAGCATGACAATGTCATCATGGAAGGCCAAATCTCCATCCCACCAAAACAGGCTGAAATGTCAGGTGGTCTTTTCAAACAGCTCTTACACTATAAGAGCATTATCATCATGTTCACAATTTCACAGTATTATTCCAAACTCATAGTGTGGAAATGTATAAATATATATAAAACATAGAAAAATCACGTTTTTGACTACACTGGGCCTTTAAAACTGCCAGCCCTGCTTGGACACCACTTGAGGAATTGTAGTCAAGCCTACAGGCTATCATATTTAGTCAAATCTCCCAAAATATAGGCTATATGCTACAACTGAATGAAGGTGAAGTTGTGTAACAATCCTGCTGACTTGCGATTTGTGATAGAATAAAGGTTTTGAGAGAAAAACAAACTGACCATTGGGCCTATTAAAATCGTATTAACTAATAAATCTTCCCTATAAAGCTAATACATATTTTTCTTTATCCTCCTATAGGCTTTAGTATGAACACTAAAACAAAATCCAGTCTGCTACATCAACAGTCACTCCTCCCCTCTAACAAATGACCCAGGATATTCTCCAATGTGCTGAGCTATGGGGTCTGGGGGTCTACTCCTGGTAATTTACTCCAACTAGCTCAGATGTGTGAGCAAGGCAATAAATAACAATACTGTGGTCTGTGCTTGCCAATGTTCCTGCAGACGTCATCTGTAGCTGTCAGTTACTGAAAATCCACATGCATTTTTGATGTATGGACACTACACTCTCAGACAAAAGGGTTCCAAAAGGATTCTTTGGCTGTCCTCATAGGAGAACCATTTTTTGGTTCCAGGTAGAACACTTTTGGGTTCAGTGTAAAACCCTCTGTCGAAAGGGTTCTGCATGGAACCCAAAAGGGTTCTACTTTGTGGTCGCAAAGTGCTTTTCAAAGGGTTCTCCTATGGGGACAACCGAAGAACCCTTTTAGGTTCTAGATAGCACTTTCTTTTCCTAAGAGTGTCACTCAGGACAAATCATTGCTCCTCACTCTGCACAAAACTAATGGCTAATCCTATTACCATTCAGTGGGATATATGGCTAGATTTACCATTACAGGCTTGTAAGCGTTCTTTCTCTTGCAAAGTTATTCGGAGAAAATAAATAATGGGCACATAGCCAGAGCTGAGGTCGATTCTAGTAAGCTCCATTCAGTTGAATTGTTATGTTTTCTGTTCATAGTCTGTGGTTCATTTAACTTGTGTTCTGAGGTTAACCTCACCTCTGCACCATGTATTCCTTTAAAATGACCTTGGTTTTCAAGCATTTAGCATTAATATGATTTGTACAGTATTTCTCCACACATGAGTTCATATAAACAGCAATAGGCATATGCTGCATAGTCAAATGCATTCAGTTATTGAAACCTAAGTAGGTGATGTATTGCACTGGATGTGAGCATAGTAAGCTTGTGTAATGGGTGCCCTTCTTGGGTTTTGTGCGGAGTGTTTATGGACAAATATATGTAATATGCATAGACCTATGGAAAATCAATGCCAATCAGGCTCAATGGTTCTCCTTCGGAACATTAACACAACTTGGCTGTGCCTTGGTTTGACGTAGGCGTGATATTTTTGTTGAGAATTATTTTGAGTTGGAGCTAGGAAGTAGCCTAATCAGTTTGACCTCACACATTGTCAGAGGCAGCCGTCGACAGTTGCCGCTTGGAAAAAAAAGTCATACTTGTAAATTCCCCCTTTTCTTGGCTTCCTCTATGTCCAGTGATCTGAAAAGGCTGGTTGGAGGAGAGCAATATAGTGGAGGGCATATCAAAGAGAAGAAATCAAGGAGAAGCTTTTACAAACATTGTGACTCACGTTCTATCTTAAAGATAATAGATAATGAAATAAAGTTATGTTTGAGCCTGGATCCACATGGGGGCAGTATCTACCACAGTGTTCTTTTCACGTTCATGCATTCCTATTCACACTGGTCCAATCACAATTTAAAGTTTGAAGGTTTCAAACGTTTTCCTTGTTCATACAGTCACAGAGATTTATAATCTTGATAAACCATATTGGTTATATCAAGATAATATGAGGACCTCAATGGAAATTATTCCGTTTTTTAACCTTGATAATTTTTTATGTATTTAATGTCGTCTCCGGCTGAAGCAGCCTACTACTTTTAATTATCAGATGAATTCAAATCAATCAATCAACCAAGATTATCGCCCATACAAGGTGAAGCTCAAATGTTTTGCTGCAAGAATTAGCAGGATCTAATGTATAAAGGTGATCTTGGGTCAAGAATTATCAATCCCTGTCCCCTTTAGTGGATGTTTGTTGGATAAAGCCATCCATAACTTTTGGTTGTCACGACTTCCGCTCCGCCGAAGTCGGGTCCTCTCCTTGTTCGGGCGTCGCTCGGCGTCACCGGTCTTCTAGCCATCATCGATCCACTTTTCATTTTCCATGTGTTTTGTCTTGTTTTTCCTCACACCTGGTTTCAATTCCCTCAGTTACTTGTTGTATATTTAACCCTCTGTTCCCCCCATGTCTTTGTGTGGGATTGTTTATTGTAGTACTTATGTATGTTCCCCGTGAGCGCACAACGGGTTATTTTTGTGCATATTTATCTTGTTGTTCTGGATGCTGTTGGTTTGTCATAACAAATCTCCGGTTATCACCCAGTTCTGCTCTCTTGCGCCTGACTTCTCTGCCGCCAATTACGCACCCGCTACATTGGTGTTGATCAGTAAATGTTTTTGCCTTTGTCAAAATGTTATTTGTTTAGGCATTATTGATACAGTGCATTCGGAAAGTATTCAAACCCCTTGACTTTTTCCATATTTTGTTACGTTACAGCCGTATTCATCAATCTACACACAATACCCCATAATGACAAAGCAAAAACTGTTCTTTAGAAATGTTTGCAAATGTATTCAAATAAAAACTGAAAAATACATTTACATAAGTATTCAGACACTGTATTCAGTACTTTGTTGAAGCACCTTTGGCAGAAATTCCAGCTTCGAGTCTTCTTGGGTATGACATTTCAAGCTTGGCACACCCTTTATTTGGGGAGTTTCTGCCATTATTCTCTGCAGACCCTCTCAAGCTCTATCAGGTTGGATGGGGAGCATTGCTGCACAGCTATTTTCAGGTCTCTCCAGAGATGTTCCATCGATCTCAAGTCCAGGCTCTTGCTGGGCCACTCAAGGACATCCAGAGACTTGTCCCGAAGTCACTCCTGAGTTGTCTTGGCTGTGTGCTTAGGGTCATTGTCCTGTTGGAAGGTGAACCTTCGCCCCAGTCTGAGGTCCTGATCTCTCTGGAGCAGGTTTTCATCAATGATCTCTCTGTACTTTGCTCCGTTCATGTTCCCCTCGATCCTGACTAGTTTCCCAGTCCCTGCTGCTGAAAAACACCCCCACAGCATGATGCTGCCACCACCATCCTTCACCGTAGGGATGGTGCCTGATTTCTTCCAAATGTGACGCTTGGCATTCAGTTCAAAGTGTTCAATCTTAGTTTCATCAGACCAGAAAATCTTGTTTCTCATGCTCTGAGAGACTCTTAGGTACCTTTTGGCAAACTCCAAGCTGGTGTCATGTGCCTTTTACTGAGGAGTGGATTTTGTCTGGCCACTCTACCATAAAGGCCTGTTTGGTGGAGTGCTGAAGAGATGGTTGTCCTTCTGAAAGGTACTCCCATCTCCACAGAGGAACTTTGGAGCTTGGTCAGAGTGACCATTGAGGTCTTGGTCACCTCCCTGACCAAGGCCCTTCTCCCCTGATTGTTCAGTTTGGCCGGGCGGCCAGCTCTAGGAAGGGTCTTGGTGGTTCCAAACTTCTTCCATTTAAGAATGACAGGTGTGTATTTCCAAATCATGTCCAACCAATTGAATTTACCACAGGTTGTAGAAACATCTCAAGGATGATCAATAGGAACAGGATGCACCTGAACTCAATTTCAAGTCTCATAGCAAAGGGTCTGAATACGTATGTAAATAAGGTATTTCTATTTTTTATTTGTAGTACATTTGCAAACATTTCTAAAAACCTGTTTTCGCTTTGGCATCTAATCAATTTTAGAATAGGGCTGTAATGTAACAAAATGTTTAATACTGAATACGTTCCGAATGCACTGTATCTGCGAAGTATTTCTGTGGACTCACAGATATGGGTAAACTGCCAAACTAATGGAAACACTTGAGTAAATGAAGTATATTAAAAGCAGGTGCTTCCACACAGGTGTGGTTCCTGAGCTAATTAAGAAATTAACATCCCATTATGCTTAGGGTCATGTGTAAAAATGCTGGGCAGGCCATTATTTTTGTTATTATTTTGGCTACCATGGCCCCTATATGATGACAATTCCCCCATCCATAGGGCATGAGTAGTCACTGAATGGTTTGATGAGCATGAAAACAATGTAAACTATATGCCATGGCCGTCTCAGTCACCAGATTTCAACCCAAATCAACACTTATGGGAGACTCTCGAGCGGTGCCTGAGACAGTGTTTTCCACCACCATCAACAACATGGAAGATTGGTGTCGTATCCCTGCGATAGAGTTCCAGATACTTGCCAAGTTGGTTCTAGCTCTTGATGGCCCAACACCCCATTAAGATGATTTATGTTTCCTTATTTTGGCAGTTACCTGAACATTGCATTTATTAAGGCTTACTTCTCATGTTAAACATAGTTTGAGAGCTCTTGCCAAGAAAGATGTCTGGTGCCTTGTAGTGCAGCTTGTTGCAATAGAGTATTGCCTGTTGGGTAAACTTGTGCAGAGGTCTTATTGTCATGCAGGAGCACTTTGAAGGTCTTGACTGTGGCTTCATCCCGTTTGCTCTCCAGAGATGGGAGTGAGTTGTAGGGAGTTCCAATGATGTGGCAGCCCTAAGGTCTCACTACCAGGTCAGGCTGCAGAGTCAAACCAAAGACTATCATTGACCTGTGAATTGTAAAGGGTGTAGGCAGATTGCTAGCCTATGATATGCTAGATCAAGTGCATAAGGTCACGTACAGTACAGTGGTTGGATCAAGACAGCGAAATAAGGAAGTCACCTTCATATTTGTTGTTGATACATTTCCTTAAATTAGATACTAAGAGTCACAGTTAAAGGGATTTTCCTGTACTTTTGTATACTTTTTCACCAGTAGTGCTGAAAGTAGCGCCCACGAGCCAAAAATGGTCCTCGAAAATTGCGTACTATGCTACGTATGTGCAGACGTGCAACACATCTTTGCTCTCTATCACTCTGCTGTGGGTGCATCATGTGCAACTTGCTAGCTGTCACTCATATGGCGTGGGACAGAAGCTCATTCGTTAAACTCAAATTGCTATGGGGCTGGCCCACATTGGGGAAAATGTAGGGAGAATGCCTCAGCACAGCTTCCAGAAAAACGGTTGCTTTCAAACTCGGGATTTTGTGTCTAATTGAGGTAAGACAGTAACTCTGCTCATAGACGGTTTAGTTATTAGGCAACAAAATCGATGCATGCGCAACTATTGGGAAAAACAGACAGGGTTGGCTTAGATTGTTGATAACATGCAAGCTATATTTCGTCTCCAAAGTTTATTGAAAACATTAATACTTTGCACTGTTATGATCGTAGTAATGAGCGGACCAAGGCGCAGCGTAAGTATAGTTCCACATATTTTTAATATCCGTGAAACAAACGAAACAATAAAGAAACGACGAAACGTGAAGTCTTGACGTGCACACAGGCAACTAAACACAAACAATATCCCACAAAAGACAGGTGGGGAAATGGCTACCTAAATATGATCCCCAATCAGAGGCAACAATAAACAGCTGCCTCTAATTGGGAACCATATTAGCACCAACAAAGAAATAGACATAATAGAACACGCCTTAGTCAACTTCTGACCTACTGCACCATAGAGAAACAAGGGCTCTCTATGGTTAGGGCGTGACAGTACCCCCCCAAAAGGTGTGGATTCCGGTCGCAAAACCTAAAACCAAATGGGGAGGGTAGGGGGGGGGTGATTAGTGTCGGTGGCTGCTCCGGTGCAAGTCGTAGCCCCCGCCCAAACCCCGGATCTGGCCATGGCGTCGGGCTGAACGCCGTGCCTGGACTGGGCATCGGCGCAAAGGAGGGCTCTGGCCATGGAGCTGGTTTGGACACCGTGTCTGGACTGGGCATCGGTGCAAAGGAGGGCTCTGGTCATGAAGCTGGGTTGGACACTGTGCCTGGATTGGGCACCGGCGCAAAGGAGGGCTCCGGCCATGGAGCAGGACTGGACACCGTGCCTGGACTGGGCATCGGCGCAGAGGAAGGCTCCTGCCCTGGAGCGGGACTGGACGCCGTGCCTGGACATCGGCGCAGAGGAAGGCTCCGGCCATGGAGCTGGACTGGACGCCGTGCCTGGACTGGCCACCAGCGCAGAGGAAGGCTCCTGCCCTGGAGCAGGACACCTTGCCTGGAAGCTCCGGACCGTTGACCGTCGCCGGAGGTTCCGGACCGGGGACTGTCGCCGGAAGCTCTGGACTGTGAATGCGCACTGGAGACCTGGTGCATGGAGCCGGCACAGGTGGCAGCGGACTGGTGACACGCACTTCAAGGAGAGTGCGGGGAGCTGGCACAGGACGTACCGGACTGGGGAGGCGCACTTGAGACCTGGTGCGTGGAGCCGGCACAGGTGGCACCGGACTGGTGACACACACTTCAGGGCGAGTGTGGGCAGCTGGCATAGGAGGTACCGGACTGGGGAGACGCACTGGAGGCCTAGAGCGTGGAGCCGGCACAGGTGGCACCGGACTGGTGATACACTTCAAGGTGAGTGCAGGGAGCTGGCACAGGACGTACCGGACTGGAGAGGCGCACTTGAGACCTGGTGCGTGGAGCCGGCACAGGT
Organism: Oncorhynchus masou masou; assembly: GCF_036934945.1. Taxonomy (NCBI): domain Eukaryota; kingdom Metazoa; phylum Chordata; class Actinopteri; order Salmoniformes; family Salmonidae; genus Oncorhynchus; species Oncorhynchus masou. The sequence goes on from NC_088229.1 coordinate 30,339,488, forward strand.
GGCACCGGACTGGTGACACGCACTTCAAGGAGAGTGCAGGGAGCTGGCACAGGACGTACCGGACTGGAGAGGCGCACTTGAGACCTGGTGCGTGGAGCCGGCATAGGTGGCACCGGACTGGTGACACGCACTTCAAGGAGAGTGCGGGGAGCTGGCACAGGACGTACCGGACTGGGGAGGCACACTGGAGGCCTGGTGCGTGGAGCTGGCACAGGACGTACCGGACTGGGGAGGCGCACTGGAGGCCTGGTGTGTGGAGCTGGCACAGGTGGCACCGGACTGGTGACATGCACTTCAGGAAGGGTACGGAGAGCTGGCACAGGACTCACCAGACTGCTGACAGGCTCTTCAGGTCGGATGTCGTGCAGAACACACCTACATTTCTCTCATCTCTCTCTCTCCCCAGGTGGCACCGGACTGGTGACACACACTTCAGGGCGAGTGCGTGGAGCTGGCACAGGACGTACTGGACTGGGGAGGCGCACTGGAGGCCTGGTGCGTGGAGCTGGCACAGGTGGCACCGGACTGGGGACATGCACTTCAGGAAGGGTACGGAGAGCTGGCACAGGACTCACCAGACTGCTGACAGGCTCTTCAAGTCGGATGTCGTGCAGAACACACCTACATTTCTCTCATCTCTCTCTCTCCCAACTTCTCCATTGCCTCCCTGACGGTCTCTGGCTCTTCCCACGGCTCAGCCGCCAGCTCCATGTGCCACCCCCCCAAAATAATCTTGGGGTTTCTTTGGCAGCGGAATGACAACACGTATTCATGGCGAGTGCAAGAAACCGGCACAGGACATACCGGGCTGGGGAGACGCACTGGAGATCTGTTGCGTGGAGCCGGCACAGATGGCACCGGCCTGATGACCTGCTCTTCAGCCCGCCTGCGCTAACCCTGCCTGTGCTAACCCCTCTCTCTGGTATCCTTCCTCACATTGTTCCATCGACTCCCAGGCAGGCTTTGGCACTCTCCTTGGCTCGACCGGCCAACCCTCGCTGATAAGGTAGCACTATTGACACTAATATAGATACCTGTTATGCTGATGTGTTAACATTATAAACGCTACCATATAAATATATTTAATGCTAATGAGGTAACATTATAAACGCTACCATATAAATAGATTTAATGCTAATTAGGTAACATTATAAACACTAAACTATAAATACTGGCTATACTGATGAGGTGATGTTATAGACACTACCATATTTATAACTGCTATGCTGATGAGGTGACGTTATAGACACTACCTTATAAATAACTGCTCTGCTGATGAGGTGACGTTATAGACACTACCTTATTGTCACGTCTAAACAAGGTGGGTGGAATCAGGCGCAGAGAGCAGATAGCGATATGACAGTTTTATTCTCCGGTGAACAAGAACCACGGTCAACCCGACACACACAGGGTGAACAATCCAACACAGGATAAATACAGACCGGAGAATATAACACAAGATACACCGACTGACATGAGTACACAAAATACAATCCCGCACAAAACAAGGGCGGGACAACCTACTACATATACAGACACTAATTAACTAAACAACACACAGGTGAAACCAATCAGACAAAACCAACAGATACACGAAAAGGGATCGGTAGTGGCTAGTAGGACGGTGACGACGACCGTCGAGCACCGCCCGAACAGGCAGGAGAGCCAACCTCGGCGGAAGTCATGACAGTACCCCCCCCCTGACGCGCGGCTCCCGCAGTGCGCCGCCACCGTCCTCGAGGACGACCCGGAGGACGAGGTGCTGGGCGATCCGGGTGGAGGCGGTGGAAATCTATCAGGAGAGAAGGGTCCAAAATGTCCCCACCCGGAACCCAGCATCTCTCCTACGGACCGTACCCCTCCCAGTCCACGAGGTACTGTAGGCCCCCCACCCGGCGTCTAGAATCCAGAATGCCTCGAACTGTGTACGCCGGGGACCAGCCACCACCGACCTGAGGAGAGACACATGAAACGAGGGGTTAATAGGGTAATACCTAGGAAGTTGTAACCTGTAACACACCTCGTTTATTCTCCTCAGGACTTTGAACGGCCCCACACACTGCGGCCCCAGCTTCCGACAGGGCAGGCGGAGGGACAGGTTTCGGGTCAAGAGCCAGACCCTGTCCCCTGGTGCAAACACGGGGGCCTCACTGCGGTGCTGGTCAGCGCTCCTCTTCTGCCGTTCTCCCGCTAACCGTAATGAGTCCTGAACGGCTTTCCAGGTGTCCTTGGAGCGCTGTACCCATTCCTCCACCGCAGGAGCCTCAGTCGGACTCTGATGCCATGGAGCCAGAACCGGCTGGTAACCTATCACACACTCAAAAGGAGACAAGTTAGTAGAGGAGTGGCGTAAGGAGTTCTGGGCTAGTTTGCCCATGGAACATACCTTGCCCACTCACCAGGCCGGTCCCGGCAATAGGACCGCAGAAACCTGCCCACATCCTGGTTTACGCGCTCCACCTGCCCATTACTCTCGGGGTGAAAACCTGAGGTTAAGCTAACCGAGACCCCCAGTCTCTCCATAAACGCCCTCCAAACTCTGGACGTGAATTGGGGACCCCGATCAGAGACGATGTCATCAGGCACCCCATAGTGCCGGAAGACATGGGTAAACAAAGCCTCAGCAGTCTGCAGGGCCGTAGGGAGACCGGGCAACGGAATGAGACGACAGGACTTAGAAAACCGATCCACAACGACCAGGATCGTAGTACTTCCCTGGGACGGGGGAAGGTCTGTAAGAAAGTCCACCGATAAGTGTGTCCACGGCCGTTGTGGAACGGGGAGGGGTTGTAATTTCCCTCTAGGCAGGTGCCGAGGAGCCTTGCTCTGAGCACACACTGAGCAGGAGGAGACATAAAATCTCACGTCTTTAGCCAGTGTGGGCCACCAGTATCTCCCTCTCAGACTCCGCACTGTCCTCTCGATACCAGGATGAGGACGAGGAGGGAAGAGTATGAGCCCACCGAATCAGCTTGTCCCGGACCACCCTCGGCACGTACTTAGACCCCACTGGACAGTTAGGAGGAGCCGGCTCTGACCGTGAGGCCCTCTCTGTCTCAGCGTCCACCTCCCATACCACCGGTGCCACGAGACATGACGGTGGAATGATGGGAGTTGGCTCAACTGACCGTTCCTCGGTATCATAGAGGCGAGACAGTGCGTCGGCTTTGGTGTTTTGGGAGCCTGGCCGATATGTGAGGGTAAACTGGAACTTGGTAAAAAACATGGCCCATCTAGCCTGACGTGGATTTAGTCTCTTCGCTGCCCGGATGTACTCGAGATTACGATGGTCAGTCCAGATGAGAAAAGGGTATTTAGCCCCCTTAAGCCAATGTCTCCACACCTTCAGAGCCTTGACTACAGCTAACAACTCCCGGTCCCCCACATCATAGTTTCGCTCCGCTGGGCTGAGCTTGCTCGAAAAGAAAGCACACGGGCAGAGCTTGGATGGCACGCCCGAGCATTGGGACAGCACGGCTCCAACCGCAGCCTCGGACGCATCCACCTCCACTATGAACGCTAAAGAGGGGTCCGGATGCGCCAACACGGGCGCATTGGTGAACAGCTCCTTCAGACGACTGAAAGCTCTGCCCGCCTCTGCTGACCAGCGCAAGCACACCGGTCCTCCCTTCAGCAGTGAGGTGATGGGAGCAGCCACCTGACCAAAACCCCGGATAAACCTCCGGTAGTAATTGGCAAACCCTAAAAACCTCTGCACTTCTTTCACCGTGGTCGGAGTCGGCCAATTATGCACGGCTGTAACACGATCATCCTCCATCACCACCCCGGAGGTGAAAATACGATACCCCAGGAAGGAAACGGACTGTTTGAAAATCTCACATTTCTCCGCCTTGCAATAAAGGTCATGCTCCAGTAGTCGACCAAGTACCTTACGCACCAGAGACACATGCTCCGCGCGTGTGGCAGAATAGATCAAGATGTCATCAATGTACACTACCACTCCCTGCCCGAGCAGGTCTCGGAGAATCTCATCTACGAAGGATTGGAAAACAGCTGGAGCATTCTTCAACCCGTATGGCATGACGCAGTACTCATAATACACGTGACTCCTAGGAAGTGTAGCGTTCTCCAGAAGGTTTATCGCACAGTCCTCTCGACGATGAGGTGGTAATTGGGTCGCCTTCCCTTTACTGAAGGCGATAGCCAAATTGGCATATTCAGAGGGAATGCGCACGGTGGAAACTTGGTCTGGACTCTCCACCGTAGTTGCACCAACGGCAACTCCTATACACCTACCTGAACACTCCTCTAACCACCCCTTAAGAGACCCTGTTGCCAGGAAATCACTGGGTTGTGTTGAGCTAACCAGGGAACCCCCAACACCACTGGAAACGCAGGTGGATCTATACGGAACAGACTAATCTGTTCCTTATGATCACCCTGCGTTACCATGTCCAGCGGCACCGTAGCCTCCCTAATTACTCCTGACCCTAATGGTCGGCTATCTAAGGAGTGCACGGGGAAAGGTCGATCTAACGACACCAGGGGAATCCATAGCCTTAACGCAAGCCCACGATCCATAAAATTCCCAGCTGCGCCTGAATTGACTAGCGCCTTATGCTGTAGAGAGGGAAAAAACCCAGGGAAAGAAGTCAATACATACACATGACCGACAGGAAGCTCTGAATGAGTTTGGTGCTTACTCACCTGTGGGGTGATCGAGCAGTGTTCCGCCTGTCCTCCCGACTCCTAGACGAGTTCCTCCAGCACCAGTCGGACGTGTGCCCTCGTCGACCACAACTGGTGCAGGAGGACACTCCTCCTCCGGGCCCCCTCGAAGCCGTACCTCCTAATTCCATAGGGATAGGGGCAGGGGGGCTGGGGATTGGAAACGACAGGACCTGATCCGAACACCCGCGAGCAGCCAGCAGGTTGTCGAGACGGATAGCCAGATCGATAAGTCCATCCAGTGTGAATGTGGTGTCCCGACATGCCAGCTCCTTGCAGACGTCCTCCCTGAGACTACATCTGAAATGATCAATCAAGGCCCTGTCGATCCATCCTGCTCCTGCTGCCAAAGTCCTGAACTCTAAGGCAAATTCCTGTACGCTCCTCGTCTCCTGACGCAGGTGGAACAGCCGTTCACCCGCCGCCCGACCCTCGGGTGGATGGTCAAAAACAGCTCGGAATCGGCGGGTGAACTCTGGGTAATTATCCTTCGCCGAGTCCGGACCATTCCACACTGCGTTGGCCCACTCGAGGGCTCGCCCAGTCAAGCAGGAGACGAGGGCGCACACGCTCTCCTCTCCAGAGGGAGCAGGACGCATGGTAGCCAGGTATAGTTCCAGTTGAAGGAGGAAACCCTGGCACCCAGCCGCCGATACGTCATACTCCCGTGGGAGTGTCAGCCGAAGAGCCCCGGAGCCAGATGTGGTCGCAGAAACAGGAGGTGCTGGAGAAGGGGGTGCTAGAGATGAGGTGGGGAGGCCACTCCTCTCCCATCGATCCATTCTCTCCATCATTTGGTCCATGGCAGAACCAATCCGGTGAAGCACGCTGGTATGATGGAGGACCCTCTCTTCCATCGATGGGAGAGGAGACGCGGCTGCTCCTGCTGATTCCATGGTGGTGCGGGATTCTGTCACGTCTAAACAAGGTGGGTGGAATCAGGCGCAGAGAGCAGATAGCGATATGACAGTTTTATTCTCCGGTGAACAAGAAACACGGTTAACCCGACACACACAGGGTGAACAATCCAACAGAGGATAAATACAGACCGGAGAATATAACACAAGATACACCGACTGACATGAGTACACAAAATACAATCCCGCACAAAACAAGGGCGGGACAACCTACTACATATACAGACACTATTTAACTAAACAACACACAGGTGAAACCAATCAGACAAAACCAACAGATACACGAAAAGGGATCGGTAGTGGCTAGTAGGACGGTGACGACGACCGCCGAGCAGCACAGGCAGGAGAGCCAACCTCGGCGGAAGTCGACACTACCTTATAAATAAGCTATGCTGATGAGGAGAGCCAACCTTATAAATAACTGCTATGCTGATGAAGTCGTTATGACTACCTTATAAATAACTGCTATGCTGATGAGGTGACGTTATAGACACTACCTTATAAATAACTGCTCTGCTGATGAGGTGACGTTATAGACACTACCTTATAAATAACTGCTCTGCTGATGAGGTGACGTTATAGACACTACCTTATATAAATAACGTTATAGCTCTGCTGATGAGGTGACGTTATAGACACTACCTTATAAATAACTGCTCTGCTGATGAGGTGACGTTATAGACACTACCTTATAAATAACTGCTCTGCTGATGAGGTGACGTTATAGACACTACCTTATAAATAACTGCTATGCTGATGAGGTATTATAACCACTACCTGATATGCTGATAAGTTATATGAGTTTACTAGATGAATGAAAAGAGATGATCATTCAGACCAGCCTTACTGATTGAACTTTCATAAACTACATTATACACTGTAAGCTTTTTCTCTCTGTTGTGTCAAATTTCCTCTGAGATGTATGTTTTAATTGTGACGAAGTCCCTGACAGACAAAAAAACTGGACAATAATACATTTGAAGTGGCTTGAAGAAAGTCATAAGGCCTTTTTTCACTCTTTCGACCATATTATTCTCGTCTGATCTCGGAAGCTAATGCTGCATTCGCAAGAGGAAAGTGGAAATTTACGATTTCTGAAGTTGTAAATACAAATTGGATGCATTCACGTGTTTTGAACTTGTTGAGAAACACTGATTGGGTAATGGCCAACAAGCTGTGTAAACCATGAACTAACTTAATGTAGCAGGGGAAATGGATGTTAGGTTGAAAATATTGTATCCCTGAAACCGGCAACACCGCTTTCATCCACCGCCGCGAATGGTGATCATCTCCTGGCAACCAATTCCATGTGCAGCAAGACTTAAGAAGGGTTCCTCATTAAATTGCCTCCTTAAATTTTTTGTTAAATTATTTTATTATATGTGAACAGCTTAGTTAATTTAGTGCATTGCAGACAGGAAAAGGTGGCCACATCACTTGGGAGGATGGTGGAGAGGGCCTCTACCACCTCCCCAGATGCCAGGATTGTATTGTACACCCTGCTCCGGAGGAGAGAGTTTCACCTGCCACTATCGAGGGAATAAATGCCAGCCTCCCTTGGGACTGTGCTAACTGGCCAAATGTGAAATTGACCCACCATCCCACCCTTAGTCTGGACTGTCTGTGTGATAATGTACATGTGTTCAAAGAGGGTGTACCCACCTTCGTCATTGTGTTTCTCTGGGTGGCCAGTCCACCTCACCCTACAGGAGCAGCAGACCAGCCACCAACTCTCTGAGACAAATCAGAGGCTCCTTTAGACCTGCATCTGATGACGCCTCACAGAGACTGGAGAACAGCCAGCAACACTGCCCCCCACATCACCAGTCATCACTTCTCTCCCAGGAACTGCATGCAGATACACTGAGCTATGCTCAAGCCAGTCACAGTGGCCCCACGCAGTTTGGAACATCGCCAGCGACACTGCCTTCCACACAACCCTCTTCAATTCATCCAACAACTTGCCTCCTCATGTTACCAAACCAGGCAGGCATCAAAACTCAGTCCAGCTCTACACAAGACCGAACAAATCCCTAGGGTTTGGCAAAACACCGGTGAGGGTGGTGCACCACATGATGCAGTCCACACCATGTATCATTCACATCATCAGCCCTCATATGCTGAGAATTAGGAGCTTTGCCAGCTACACTGCCCTCCGCACCACCCTCCTCAATTCCCCCACAACCTCCCTCCCAGGCTAGTTTTGGTTACCCTCCCTACTCCCATCCCCAGGACAGGTCTGGGACATTACTGCCCCCCATGGCGGCCCCAACCCTGCAACAAGAGCAACACCAAGGCCTCATGTGCACACTCAGAATGGAGCATTGGCAGCCACTCCGGTCTCCTGCAACAGCTTCACTCCTTTGGTGGGAGCTTCATCTGGCCGGACTGATCTCTGCCAACACTGCTCACCCAGTTCCCGCACCAGCCCCTGCATCTAGCGACTTTAGGGAGGTCTGTCAGCTCAGTCTGCTCTGCTCTTACGTGGTTGGTCAGGGAACTTGGCAAAGGCCTCTGCTCTCACTCAACAAATAGCTACAGATGACTCTATGCCTGTTAGCTCTTATGGGAATGAGCTGAATACCCCCTCTGACTTTAAGTCACGTAGGAGGCTTGGCCTAATGCACCTAAATGTGCAAAGTATGATTAAAAAAATGGACACAAATTACATTTGGGTACAGGACTTGTGTCCTGACATTCTGGTTCGCTCAGACACACGGTTAAATGGTTCTGTCTTTGATAAAGACATTGACGTAAATGATTGTAATGTATTTAGATTTGACATATTACAGAAAGGGGGAGTTGTGGCCATATATGTCAAGTCAATATTTTAAAATGTAAAATTTCATGGCGCCCTGTTCTTTAAATATTTCTGTTCCCAGGTCATTTGAGCTCCTGGTTGTAGATGTGTCCATAAACCAGAATACTGCCAAGGCAGATGCTGTTGGTGCTACATCTAAGTGTTGAACACATTTTCTTTCCTCTGAGTTGGTCATTTTTCAGGATTTGAAATCTGGATTGGCTATCCCCAACCTCAATCAATTTAAGAGTAAATGCATTGATTTTAGTCTGACTTAATTGATCTCAAAACCCCCACAGCTAAATGGGAAAAACGCTGTTAACTCTTGATTAATTGAATTCTTACTAATAACCCCCATAAATATTTGTCTAGTGAAGTATTTGCATATGATCTAAGTGATCATTGTCATGTAGTATGTGTTAGAGATACCAAACAGCTAAATTCTAATCCTTGTTTAATTAAGAAGACACATTTGTGAAAGTTTTCTCCTCAAGGGTTTTCACGTGACATGTTCTACTCTGATTTAGCCATACATCTAGTCTCCTGTATTCCTGACCCTGAGTTGGCTCTAGAAAATGTATCAATGTATCATCCATATGTATTCCTCTGGCAGATAAACATGCCTCTTTTAAACAATTCAGAGAAAATAAATCCACTGGGGTTGATATGCTGGATCCATTTTTGCTACAGCTCTCTGCCCCTTGATTGCTGAATCATTAAACCATATTTTTTAAACCTGACACGTACTCCTCCTTCACAAAGGTGGTTACCGCTGTGACCTAATTAATTATCACCCTATTTCTAAACTTTCTTGACTAGCTAAAATATTTGAATCCTTGATTAAATTCTCAGCTAAAATCTTTGTTATCTTTGAAATGTATTCTAAATGTACATCAGTCAGGTTTTAGACCAGGTCATATCAGTATTTCTGCTGCATCCCTAGTTATAAGTTATGTGGATAAAATGCAACATTGTGCTGTCCTCTTCATTAACCTGTCAAAGGCCTTCAAAACTGTTGATCACTCACTGCTAATTCAGAAGCTTTCCTCAATTGGCTTAGACCAGGCTATATGAATGCACCTGCCACTTCATTAAAGCCGTTAGATGCATTTTAACATAGCACTTTATTACTGGCGACAGTTTTAGTACTCATCCCTGCATTCTCAACCAGAAAGTTAGTTGGCCCTCTTTGATGTCACATAGGGTGATACAGTGCTATGTTTTCATGTATAAAGCTCTTTTACAAATACTCCCACTTTACCTAGCATCATTACTAAACATTAGTCTTATGAGTGACCACACTCGGTCTCGGGGATGGCTATCTCTGAAAATTCCTTTGGTCTTTACCGTGTTAGGTAAATCAGGTTTAACTTTTCTTGCAACTTATTTGTGGAACAATCTTAAAAATTTTCTTAAATGTGATGTTTTGGTTCCTGTAGTGCTATTCAGAAATCGAATTGAGGACATTATACTGATGAATGTATTTGTTTTTTATGACAGAGTTTTTCTACCTGCTTGTATTTTCTGTAATTATACTTTTTTTTTAAACACTTCAATGTCAACCAGTGCAATCTAATATTTTTTTTATATTAATAAACCAAGATAGACCAGAACACGTCGTTTCCAATGGAAGCAAATGAATCATACGTGTGCAGAAAACTCGGTGGGCAGAGCCAAGCACGAGCTAGTGAGATCCTATTGGCTCGTTATAGCATTATTTTAAAATATTCGTTAGACAACGCAAAAAAAAAAAAAAAGAAACTCCGTCCACTCTGTTTGTTACAGGTTGTAGTTTTGGAAACAGAAAACTGTATGGATATCAAATGTTTCATAGATGAGAAAATGAGCAGAATGTCGCCCAAAATCGATCTCTCACAGCCGGCCCCTGGGCTTTCTCTCATCACCATATATGGTACTGAGTGGAAACGCCAAGCGGATGCTTCACATTTATACATCAGGTGAAATATCTGTCTCGTTGTTCCAGCTGTAGTAAATTGGCTCTTTGGCTAGCTTTTGCTACAGCCTATGTCAATGAGCGTTAGCATTCTAGCTAACAAATGCTGCATCCAAAATAGTTATATAAGCAAAGATCACAACCAAATATCGTCTTTGCGACTGTTATTAAAGCAGTAATCAAAACGTAATTAAATGCGTATGAGAACCTTAAGTGTGTTTGTTTATAAGTAATAAAAACGTAAATATAGGCTATGTGGAATGGGCGCAGATGATGATGATAATGATGATGATGGCTTTCTTATGGTGCGTTCACGACAACTGAGAACTTGGGGAAAAACGAGAAACTGACGTCAGTAATCTTAAAGTCGTAAAATCGGAGCTCTAGAAAGAGGCCTAAGTTCCCGACTTGGATTCCCGAGTTAGAGGACCGTTGAAAACTAATTTTCCCAGTTGGAGCTTGTTTTCTCCTAGTTCCCAATTGTCTTGAACGCACTGAATATGGAGGTTTCCGAGCTTCCAGTTGGTTTGAAGGCTGCATTAGTAGCGCATCCAAAAGCGCGTCTGTGCGTGACGTTAGTGTGTCTTGTACTGACTTAAAAGGGAGTCTACCAGTGCTGTACGCCTTTTCTCTCTTCCTATGATTTGGGAAATATGTAAATAAATGTTCAATGTTCTTAATTCATTGGAATTCATGATTATAAATACAGTTTTTTCATTCATGAGGTTGCCATGACAACATGTGTTGTCAAACCAGGTAGATACGAACTAGCTACTCCTTTCTAGTATCTCTGGTCAAACTACTCGACAGCTAGCTAACGTTAATGCTTCTAGCTAAACATTTAGCTAATTAACCTTTTAGCTGACCCCGGTAAACAGATGTGGCGAATGCTACCACGAAAACATGTCAAAGAATAAGGTGGGAAAGCCCAGAATAAGGTGGTGAAAATGTATGATTGCTCTGTGCAGCCAACTTTAGCAACGTTAACGTTACTGTTAGCGCATTTTGACCTGTGGTTCTGATACTGGTGAAGCTGAAGGCTCTGGTTCTTCTAGGCAGCCGATAGTGGGCTCTAGAGCAGATCTAGCGCCGATTATCAGCTGCCTAGGCTGGTCTGGTCACGACCTCATTGTGTCCGACTCAGAGGCAGATATATTTAGCTTAGTCTCTGTTGTGAACTTTAGCGAAGATAATCAACTAACGTTCAATGTCTAGCTAGCTAATTTATTAGCTTGTTCAGGCAATTGTGAATGGCTAGCTATCTTAAATCATTCATTGTTTTACCAGACTGCTGGATACAAGGGTCCTTATGGTTATCAAAAAAGAAGAGAGGGGTGAGTTGTTCTACAAATATGGTTGTTATTAACCAGCTAACGTTAGCTACTTAACGTTACTCACTAGCATGATTGGAAACATCTGACAGTACATAGACAATTTTACATTCATTTTGACACCCAGCTAGTTAATTCATGATAGCCACTGTAGGCTAATGCTATTAGCTGTGTGTGTGTGTTTTGTTTATTTGCATTTTACTAGCTATATTGTGTGTACACACTTTAAGAAGAAAGTGTTTTACATGGAACCAAAAGAGGGTTCTTCAAAGTGTTCTCCTATGGGGACAGCCGAATAACCCATTTATGTTCTAGATATAACTTTTTTTTCTTAGTGTAGACGGACTTACTTACATGACAAGAAGTAAAATGCATATGATTTGTGATATGTGATCACAGTAATGGCAAATGTGATTTTATCTGGTGTGATGTTGGATGGCTGATGTTTGTGACATAGCCTGGCAATGGAAGATACTAACAAACCACTTGTTGACTCCATAGGGATGGAAGAAGTTGTGTACGTTACAAATGTGGCCTAACAAACACCATTCAGGATGTCTTGCGACAAAGACCAGGCTGGATGGAGGTCAAAGAGTGAGTTGTGTAGGCTAGACTTAATGATGTAGCCACAATGTGTGTGTGTGCGTGCATCCACTACATTGAATTGTGATTAGTCTTTGTAGCATATTGTATCCTGTGTGTGTGAGCATTTTAAATAGCGTATTGTATCCTGAGTGACTTAGCCTACATTACAAGATGTCAAATGCCCATGTTTTTTTGTGTGTATATATCTGTGAGCGCAGTGATGGAGAATGGGATTTTAACTGGTGTGATGTTGGGTGGCTGAGGGAGAATTTCGACCACTCCTACATGGAAGAACACGTGAGGATATGCCATTTCCGCAATCATTATGAGGTCAGTCAGTACCATTATAGATTAGTCAGTAACACTTAATGTGGGGCCCCCTTATCTATGTATTCATAAAGCCTTTACAACACTAGCCTACAAAAGACATTAGGCTATAACAGCCGTCATATGTATGCTTGTTAGATGACAGGCAAATATTTTGTCATGTGCAGAAGTTGTGCCTGACTAGCCTCATTAACTAGCCTCATATAATATTTTGCCGGTGTCCATAAGGTTCATGTTTATCACTGCCTATGGGGGACATTATGTCTAAGCTGTTTTGAAAGCTTTTAAGATGCACAAGGATCATACAGTAGTGTTACCATGTATTGTAAAAATAGCTGTTAGCATATATGGACAGCAGGTGTGATTTGAACATATTTTCCCATGTGGCACTCTTATTTATAGTCATGTATTATAAGGGCAATCTGCAGTTCAAACAAAGGAGTTCACCCCACACTGTTTTGGTAAACAGCTGAGGAATGGGGCTGGAGAAAGGCAACCACTCTCAAATTCATAGTGAGATAGACTTCTGGATGAAGGGACTGACCATCCATCTCTGAGATCAAAAATATTATTAGTTTAAGTAAGATCATAAGGCATTTCTTAAAGAGTCAATGTGTATATAGGCTATCATTAATTTAAGAGTCAAAAAATGGATGTACCAATCACAGATTGGCCCTCATAATGTATCACTTATGTTTGTACTGTATCATAGTCTTAATTTGTTTTATCATGCAGCTGACACGCAAGAACCTAATGGTGAAAAACCTGAAGAGGTACCGCAAAACCCTTGAGAGGGAAGCTGGCCGCATTGAAGCGTCCAAATGTGACTTTTTCCCCCGAACCTTTGAACTACCCAGTGAATACCACCTCTTTGTGGAAGAGTTCAAACGGAGTCCGGGCAGCACCTGGATCATGAAACCGGTGAAAGGACCTGCAGATTTTTTTGTTGTTTAATATAGGCCTGTCAAACCTTTATTTTATCCATTCCCATCAGAGATGCAAAAACATATATTTTCCAAGGGAAATGTGGCAAACAAGGCAGCTCCAGTATAAAAAAAAACACAGAACAATCATACAACCAGAACATACCTGTGCACTAAATCTATAAATCTACAAATACATTATTTTCAACAGTGAACGTGACAATTCACACAAGCTTAGGTGCATTAGGTTGCCATCAGTAATAAGAAGAGTAGACAAAACAAAACTATTGCTTTTACATTATGCACTAACATAATACATTTGTATCTTTATACTATAGTTATGAAGTTCAACTCCCTCTATCAATCTTTGTTCAGGTTGCAAGATCTCAGGGGAAGGGCATTTTCCTATTTCAAAAACTGAAAGACATCATGGACTGGAAAAAGGTAACACCATGCGGTAATATAATAAATGGAAACATGACATTATATGATTGTTGTGCAATGTAGATGTCTTATAGTTTGTTTCCCTTAACTTTTACATGGTTTATGTTCATGTTTGTTAAAAATAAATAAAACATTTTTTTTTAAAGACAGACAGACAAAGAAACACACACTGACACTGTATGTTTGTGTTTGTACAGGATGGGAGTCGCTCAGAGGAGCAGAGAGATGAGACTCAAGTGGAGAGCTACGTTGCACAGCGCTACATAGAAAATCCCTACCTTATCAGTGGTGCATTAAACTTAAGTTTGATAATAGGTCTAAGTTTGGAATAAATTATTACACAATGGATTATTTTGATATTTCTGCATTGCTCTTCTCTAATGTTCTCTTTTTATGACCTTTCCTTAAATAGGGAGAAAATTTGACTTGAGGGTTTATGTATTGGTTACATCAGTAAGTTTCGGTCTTCTCAATCACTAAATGAATCAAAATCAAAGTAATCAAATCTAAAAACCATTTTGGTAGATCATTGGATTTAAGCACTTCACTCATATGGGCTTGACACACGTCAACTGATGAAGTAAGCAACATGCTGTAAAATATGTCAATCTAACACTGTTAACTATAATTCATTTGTGTGCATCTTAGTATATCCCACTGAAGGCATGGTTATATCGAGATGGTTTTGCCCGATTCTCCAGCACCCGATTCTCTCTCACCAGCATTGATGACCAGTGTATCCTTCTCCTTACCTCATTACAGCCTTGTATGTGAGCTGAGTTATTGTTTAAGAACAGTTATCTGCACACAGTAGTCGACTGTTCTGCAGCCAAATAATAATAATTGTCTTTTCCTTAGAAACAAACTCCCAACGGTCGGCTCTTTCATCTTGACTCAATTCAGGATTAAATCCGGAATCCTAATAATAAATTGTCTGTAACAATTTGAGTCTTTTGAATTGCCTGGAATTTAAATACATTTGACCCAAATTCTGTTCTACTATTTCTCCATCATCTCTTTCTCCAGTGCCAGTCTGTTTGTGCCATCATGCCAACTCCTTGTCACTCGTTATCCTGTCATATAGCACATTCCAAAAGTATTCAGACCTCTTGACCTTTTCCACATTTTGTTACGTTACAGCCTTATTCTAAAATGGATTAAATAATTTTCCCCCCTCATTAATCTACACACAATACCCCATAATGACAAAGCAAAAACTGTTTTTTAAGAAATTGTTTGGCTTGGCAATGACAGCAAATGGAGTACAAGCAGATCTGGGACTAGGCAAATAGAACGTCTCCTTAATGCTTCTTCTAAGATGTCCATCTCACCAATGTGGCAGTGCAAAAAACAGCACCAGATTATGATCCTGAAAAGGTGTGTAGAATTCCTTCAAAAGTCACAATGTTGTGGGGTAATCTAATCCGAATGTTTAGTAAGACCACTGCTAAACACAATTTAAGAATAAATGACTTTGCTATGAATCTCTCCCTCTATTCTCCCTTCCGTGTGTGTAGGGCTGTAAGTGGCAGATGCAGCAGCTTCGGCGATACCTGACTGCGAGGCATGGCACAGAGACCATAGAGACTCTGTTTAAGGACGTTGACAACATATTTGTCCGTAGCCTGCAGAGTGTGCAGAAAGTAATCATCAACGACAAACACTGCTTTGAGCTCTATGGCTATGACATCCTACTGGATCAGGACCTCAAACCGTGAGACACACGCACACCTCCCTCCTCATTCTCCACCAACTGACTGCATTTCTAATGCAAAACCTTAGCCAGTCTGAGCCCAGTATGTAACCACTGAATTGCTTTATAAATCTGACGTTTATGTAGGAAGGAACCTCATGAAGCTGGTTGAGGGAATGCAAAGAGTGTGCAAAGCTGTCATCAAGGCAAAGGGTGGCTCCATTGAAGAATCTCAAATATAAATATATTTTCATTTGTTCAACACTTTTTTTGGTTACTACATGATTCCATATGTGTTATTTCACAGTTTTGATGTCTTCACTATTATTGTACAATGTAGAACATAGTAAAAATAAAGAACCCCTTGAATGAAACGGAGAGGGGGATACCTAGTCAGTTGTACAACTAAATCACTTCAACTGAAATATGTCTCCGCATTTAACCCAACCCCTCTGAATCAGAGAGGTACGTTGGGCTGCCTTAATCAACATCCATGTTTTGAGTAGATGTATCCAAACTTTTGATTGGTACTGTATATATACACAGTATATATACAGTGCATTTGGAAAGTTTTCAGGCCCCTTAACTTTTTCCACATTTTGTTATGTTACAGCCTTATTCTAAAATGGATTAAATTGTTTGTTTTTCTTATCAATCTACACACAAGAATCCATAATGACAAAACAAAAACATTTGCAGATGTATTAAAAATAAAAACTGATGTAACATTTACATAAGTATTCAGACCCTTTACTCAGTACTCAGCAGCGATTACAGCCTTGAGTCTTCTTGGGTATGTATGACGCTATAAGCTTGGCACATCTGTATTTCAGTTTTTCCCATTGTTCTCTGGAGATCCTCAAGCTCTGTCAGGTTGGATGGGGAGCGTCGCAGCATAGTTATTTTCAGGTCTCTCCAGAGATGTTCGATTGGGTTCAAGTCCGGGCTCTGACTGGGCCACTCAAGGACATTGAGACTTGTTCCAAAGCCACTCCTGCGTTGTCTTGGCTGTGTGCTTAGGGTCGATGTCCTGTTGGAAGGTGAACCTTCACCCCAGTCTGAGGTCCTGAGCGCTCTGGAGCAGGTTTTCATCAGGGATCTCTCTGTACTTTGCTCCATTCATCTTTCCCTCAGTCCTGACTAGTCTCCCAGTCCCTGCCACTGAAAAACATCCTCAGAGCATGATGCTGCTACCACCATGCTTTTCCATAGGTACCAGGTTTCCTCCAAGACGTGACGCTTGACATTCAGGCCAAAGAGTTCAATCTTTGTATCATCAGATCAGAGAATCCTGTAGGTGCCTTTTGACGGAACTTCAAGCGGGCTGTCATGTGCCTTTTATTGATGAGTGGCTTTCGTTTGGCCATCCTACCATAAAGGCCTGATTAGTGGACTGCTGAAGAGATGGTTGTCCTTCTGGAAGATTCTCCCATCTCTACAGAGGAACTCTGGAGCTCTGTCACAGTAACCATTGGGTTCTTGGTCACCACTCTGACCAAGTCCCTTCTCCCCCGATTGCTCAGTTTGGCCGGGCGGCCAGCTCTCGGTCGAGTCCTGGTGGTTCCACACTTTTTCAGTTTAATAATGATGGTGTTCTTGGGGACCTTCAATGCTGCAGACATTTTTTGGTACCCTTCCCCAGATCTGTACCTCGACACAATCCTGTCTCGGAGCTCTACAGACAATTCCTTTGACCTCGTGGCTTAGTTTTTGTTCTGACATGCACTTTCAACTGTGGGACCTTAAATAGACAGGTGTGTGCCTTTCCAAATCATGTCCAATCAATTGAATTTACCATAGGTGGACTCCAATCCAGTTGTAGAAACATCTCAAGGATGATCAATGGAAATTGTTTGCATATGAGCTCAATTTCGAGTCTCATAGCAAA
Organism: Oncorhynchus masou masou; assembly: GCF_036934945.1. NCBI lineage: Eukaryota > Metazoa > Chordata > Actinopteri > Salmoniformes > Salmonidae > Oncorhynchus > Oncorhynchus masou. Next base: position 30,357,039 of record NC_088229.1, read on the forward strand.
GGGTCTGACTACCTATGTAAATAAGGCATATCTGTTATTTAATTTAAAAATGTGCAACATTTTATAGAAATCTGTTTTCCCTTTGTCATAATAGAATGGTGTGTGTAGAATGATGAGAGAAAACAAATATTTAATACATTTTAGAATACGACTGTAATGTGGAAAAAGTCCAGGGGTGTGAATTATTTCTGAAGGCACTGTAGATGAGCAAACAAATAGATGAGTGATACCCCCTCCACTTATTTGCCCATCCAGAGAATTAACCAAATATACAGATGGAGATTCAGTGAAACGAATCACATTGATTTGTTAAGACTTGCCACAGTCTTTTGGTGGGGAGTAGGCCTAGGCTACTAATTGACATAGAGTGAAGAGCAAAATAACCCACTTGTTAATTTTTCAATTTAACCTGGCAAGTCAGTTAAGAACAAATTCTTATTTACAATGACGGCCTACACCGACCAAACCCGGACGATGCTGGTCCAATTGTGCACCGCCGGTTGTGATACAGCCTGGATTTGAACCAGGGTGTCTCTAGTGACTCCTTAAGCACTGAGATGCAGTGCCTTAGACCGCTGCGCCACTCCACGCCACTCGGGAGGACCAACATGCTGGCAAAATGTTCTGATCAGTGCTAATAAATCAGTCAACTAGAAAAGATGATCATGCGCAGCACTCACCTCAACTTAGCTAACATTTCCATAGCCTAATTGTAGCCTAAACAATATCCAAATGGAGATATTGGTTGATTTATCAAGACCCCACGCTTGTCTCAAAACAGCACAAAACAGTGCTGAAATAGTTCACCACACGCGGGTAGGCTATTGCTTCAATCAATTGGATGACTTTTAGTTTTAGCAAGCAACAATTTGATGCCATCAATTGTATTAGCCTACTTTATTCCAATATTTTTGTCGTTCAGGTACATTTAGTCCCACAGTAATTCTTTATGGATCCATCCAGTTGTGGTTAAGAAAGCAGTGCATGTGGTGAGCTATGCGAAGAGATGGGTGAGACATGCCTCGCAAAGTTAAGAACTGCCGGGATGATAGTAGTAACGGGCGCTGCCTAGCAACCATCAAGAGTTTAAGAGCGTAGGCAGAGCTTTACTGCAATCATGACTAGGTCGGTTGGAAGAAATATAAGTATAGGCTTTGTCACCGACAATACCTTTTCATATATAAAGAAAAGTTGGCGGGATGCTAAAGTTGGCAGGAAAATGTCATGGTTTGAAAGGTGTATAAGGTTCAGGGCAAGGTACTGGGCGGAAGCCAGCTAGTGGCGACTGTTTAACAGTCTGATGGCCTGGAGATACAATAGAAGCTGTTTATCAGTCTCTTGGTCCCAGCTTCAATGCACCTGTACTGTCTCCACCTTCTAGATGGTAGCGGGGTGAACAAGCCGTGGCTCGTGTGACTGAGGTCCTTGATGGTCTTCTTGGCCTTCCAATGACACCGGTGTTGTAGATGTCCTGGAGGGCAGACAGTGTGCCCCCGATGATGCGTTGGGCTGACCACACCACCCTTTGGAGAGCCCTGCGGTTGCGGACAGTGCAATTGCCATACTAGGTGGTGATACAGCCTGACAGGATGCTCTCAATGGTGCATCTGTAGAAGTTTGTAAGGGTCTTAGGGGCCAAGCCACATTTCTTCAGCCTCCTGAGGTTGAGGAAGCACTGTTGTGCCTTCTTTACCATGCTGTCTGTGTGAAGGGACCATTTCAGGTCATCAGTGATGTGCACGCTGAGGAACTTGAAGCTTTTGACCCTCTCCACTGTGGTCCCGTCGATGTGGATAGCGTGCTCTCTCTGCTTTCTCCTGTAGTCCACGATCAGCTCCTTCGTTTTGTTGAGGGAGAGGTTATTTTCTTGGCACCACTCCGCCAGAGCTCCAACGTCCTCCCTGTAGGCCGACTCGTCATTGTTGGTAATCAGGTCTACCACTGTTGTCGTCAGCAAACTTGATGATTCAGTTGGAGACCTGCATGGCCAAGCAGTCATGGATGAACAGGGAGTACAGGAGGGGGCTGAGCACGCACTTCTGTGGGGAGGTGTTGCCTAACTTACCTACCTTCACCACTTGAGGTCGACCCATCAGGAAGTTCAGGACCCAGTTGCACAGGGAGGGGTTCAGACCCAGGGCACTGAGCTTAGTGATGCGCTTGGAGGGCACTATGGTGTTGAAGGCTGAGCTGTAGTCAATGAACAGCATTCTGACATAGGTATTTAGGGGCAGTCTGCCGTACAATGGCGATTGCGTCATCCGTGGATCTGTTGGTGTGTCCACAATGTAAAGTGGTAGCGAGGTCTGTCACAATTCTTGGATCATCTTAATGTTAGATCATTGCCGTCATCCTTAATCTCTTTTAGGCCAATTCAGAATTATAAGCGGACGCAACTCTTCACTTAATCTTTCATTGATGTCAATGGGAGACTGGTGCAAACATTCAAGTCGGATTGCAATTCCTAATTTGTGTCTCTCCACAGGTGGCTGATAGAGGTGAACGCCTCTCCCTCTCTCACCGCCAGCAGCCAAGAGGACTATGAGATGAAGTGTTGTCTGCTGGAGGACACCTTACACATTGTGGATATGGAGGGCAGGTAGGGAGTGGGGAAAGGATACTCATCCCAGGGCCAATATACCTACTGGTTTCCTTCTTTGCTTTTGATTTAGCCACTGATTTAGACCTCGGAAATCAAGATTCTCAGGCCAATTGGTGACATTATTTTGGTTTTAAAGTAACTCTCCAGGGAAAATATAGTTTTTAAAAGCTCTTTCTGTGAACTCATAGCCAAATAATGTTGTTGAGTCACAAGTCCTTTATTTGTATTTGTGGCCAAAGCATAAATTAGAGAATAACCACTGTAATACCCCTTCTCAAACCTATATCTGAAACAGACTGTTTCAAAAAGTTGACCTCTCACACTTTGGCCGATATGTCTCATTGGATGAACTGGCAAATCAACTGTTCAGACAGGGGTTCACAGAAGGGAGAATCTATTTCACTCATTTTGTATAGGTCATATTTCCTAGAAGATCTGGACAGCTAAAATACTGGACAACTACTGAAAAATCCACAGACAAAATGGCCCCCTAGTGATAGAGCTGAATATCTCTGGATTAGGGTAGACGTCATTTGGGAAACCAGTAGGCATGAATTTGAGTTTTCCCTTTTAAAAGGGAAACCACACTACAGGTTCAACTCAGAATGTTTACTCTGTATTAACATAAACCGCGTTACACCTCACATACCCTATAAGCTCCAGTGCAGACTGCAATTGTCACTAGATATTGACCTAGCCTCAAAATATTCAGTATCAACATTCTGAGTGACCCGCAGTGTGGTTGCCTTGAGTGATGGAATTGGATCCAAATATTGGCTTGCTCCTTTCCTATCTTCGTTACTTTCCACTGATGAGAAGACTTGATTGGTAGTCTCCCTGTGCAGATGGATTACCTCCCGCATGAACAATGTTCCAACATACATGTCTGCACCGATACAAACGTTCAGTTGGTATAGTCGGAAATGGACAGGAAAGCAGGAAATCCAGCTTTCTTACTTCACCGCCTTTTCCGATTGTACACTGGTATAAATATCCCCACCAGACAGCTAGCTAGATGGAGCTGGCAGAGAATATTTTCAATGTGTATTTTCCAAGTTAGTAGTTTGCATGAGCCATGACAGCGAACGTTAGTGTTACAAGCTTTCCACCACTGACTGGCTGTGGCTATAATTAGCCTAGCTATCTGCGTTCACGTTGGGTCCACCTCTTTCATGTTTCCGGGGTGACAGTATATCAAGGGCACAATTCCTGCCTGCATTTTAAGCTGAGCCTACCCAAATGTATGATTTGTTGGGAGAGTTGTCTGTCTGAAGAGCATCCTCCCTGAAAGATTTTCTTCTCCCCTTTCGAAGTTGCCAAGAAAATCCCCTATTGTTCCCAGACCTAAGGTAACAGCACTTCCCGAGACTACTTAATAGGGGAAAGTGATTTGGTGTTATTTTTCCTATCATCTATATTCTCTCATTGGTTGTTCTCCTTAGATTGACTGGCAGAGAGAAGAGGGTTGGTGGCTATGACCTTATGTGGAACGATGGACCCGTCTACAGAGAAGATGTCAACCTAGAGACACTGGGCAGTGCCTGTTTCACTGCAAACACACACCTCGGTAAGTCTGGCTTAAACTGTTACTCTCAGTCACCACACTTGGGTTCAAGTTCATCTCATGTCAGTCAAACAAAAAAGCCTCATAGAAAATGATTGTCTCTTAAACATGAATTTTTACACTTCAATACATTTGCTTCTCACCTTAGAGAGAGCATAATATCAGGTTGTGTTTTGACAACTGTTTTCTCCACAACAGGCTGTGTAAATGACAGAAAGAAGCAACTCCGTCAGCTTCTAAAACCATTTCCAAGCAAGAAGAGGATATGACACACTACCCAAAAAGATTTTCGAATTGAAATCAGCAAGCCTACATATCACCACAGTTTCCATCAATATTTCATAAATATGTATTTTCTTACAACCTCACTCATAGATGGTGAGGTCACACTCACACAATGACATCACTCGATGATTCAGTGCAAAGCATATTTATTTCTATGCCTTACAAACAACTGCATTCAACATTGAGAAAATATGCACCACTTTCTGTGTGCGTGTGAATGTTTACGACAACTCTACTCCCTGATCTATGGCTTAGATACTTTACATTAATATTGAATAAATAAAGTGCGATTTAACACAATACGACTATTACATGTATAAATTCCACATAAAGTACAATACATTGATAGACGTTCTAATGTAAACAAATGGAATAACTGTTAAATTATGCAAAACACTATACATTCAGCTTTTTTGCTTAACATTTTTTCCTACCCAAAACTGTAAACATAAATGTCAATGACAAATGCGAATCAAAATGTGATTAACACAATATCTATCATAAATAGAACTATGGTGTACAAAATTTGGAAAAATACGCATTTACATTCGTAGCAAACATTAGACTGTCTCTCTTGAACACAAAAAAAGAGCTTAGCCCTATGCAAATTATACTTGTAATAGACAATGTCAATTAAAGTCTATTCAAACAAGAGAAAGCCCTTACACAAGTATACCTTGAATAGAGTATATCATTCATATTGAACCAATAAACCATCATTCCAACAATATCTCAAAGTTTGTCTCTCCCTGTATTCAACCATTAAACTCTTAGACACAGAAACAAATGAGGCACCAAAGAAAGATACACGATGGTCAAACAACAAAGGAAAAACATAGAGTGAGAGAATAAAGGAACAAATACATTCCAACACCAGAAACAGCTCCACTAGACCGGTGATGATGGCTATTTTGAGTGAACCTCAGGCTCTGTGGATCAGCCTACTTGCTGACTAAATAATTAATGGTTGACTAATAATAGGCCTATATGTTGTCTACTTTTCAACATCAATAACCTGTACTGACAAAACTGGCTGTACAGTGCAAAGTGCCTTGAGCCCAAAGTCTTCAGTTTGCCTAAAAGCCTGAATTGATTACAGTCTGAAATAAACATGTCTGGGAAAAAATATTTACTTCACACATTAGATCATAATATCAGATATCATGGTCCAAGCTCCATGTAAAGGCTTGCGTGTATTGGCCAAACCAAAATTGTTACAGTGCAAGATTGTTACAGTACAACATGTTGGCAATGTTTTTATTCTTTGACCTATTAAACTATCACTTAAAATCAAGTCTACATGAAATAGATGATTATATATTTGTTATTTGACCTTTTGAAAGTTGCAAACAGCTAGCATAGTGATTTAAACAGCAGTAAAACAGTTACAGCGCCTTCAGAAAGTATTCACACCCCTTGACATTTTCCATATTTTGTTGTGTTAGAGCCTGAATTTCAAATGGATTAAATTAAGATTTTGTATCACTGGCAGAGCCTGTTTCACTGTGGAATTATGTTTTTAGAACATTTTTACTAATTAATTACGGATGAAAAGCTTGAGTTAATAAGTATTCAACCCTTTTGTTATGGCAAGCCTAAATAAGTTCAGGAATCTCAAACAAAGATTCAACCACAAAGACCAGGGATGTTTTCCAATGCCTTGCTAAGGGCACCTATTGGTAGATACAGACATTGAATATCCTTTTGAGCATGGTGAAGTTATTAATTACAATTTGGATGGTGTATCAATACAGTGTAGTCACAATGTAGTCACTTCAAAGATACAGGCGTCCTTCCTAACTCAGTTGCCAGAGAGGAAGGGAACCGCTCAGGGATTTCACAATGGGGCCAATGGTGACTTTAAAACAGTTAGAGTTTAATGGCTGTGATAGGAGAAAACTGAGGATGGATCAACAACATTGTAGTTATTCCACAATACTAACCTAAATGACAGAGTGAAAAGATGGAAACCTGAACAGAATACAAATATTGCAAAACATGCATCCTGTTTGCAACAAGGCACTAAAGTACTATTGCAAAAAAAAAAAAAATGTGGCAAAGAAATTAACTTTATATCCTTAATACAAAACGTTATGTTTGGGGCAAATCCAACACATCACTGAATACCACTCTATATTTTCAAGCATGATGGTGGTGGTTTCATCATGTTATGGGTATGCTTGTCATCGACAAGGATGATGGAGTTATTTTTAGGATAAAAAGAAACAGAATATAGATAAGCACAGGCAAAATCCAAAAGGAAAACCTTGTTCAGTCTACTTTCCAACAAACACCGAGAGACAAGTTCACTTTTCAGCATGACAATAACCTAAAAGTTGTTTACCAAGACGACATTGAATGATCCCAAGTGGCCTAGTTACAGTTTTTACTTATAATCGGCTTGAAAATCTAGGGCAAGACTTGAAAATGGCTGTCTAGCACTGATCAACAACGAACTTCACAGGGATTTTAAAAATATATATATAATAATCATGCGCAAATATTGTACAGTCCAGATGTGCAAAGCTCTTAGAGACTTACCCAGAAAGACTCAAAGCTGTAAATTGCTGCCAAAGGTGATTCTAACATGTATTTTTATTTATTTAACTAGGCAAGTCAGTTAAGAACAAATTCTTATTTACAATGATGGGGGACTCCAGTGACGCCCCTTGCACTGAGATGCAGTGCCTTAGACCGCTGCGCCACTTGGGAGCCCCATTGACTCAAGAGTGTGAATACTTACATAAATGAGATGTTTCTGTATTTAACTTTCAATACATTTGCAAACATTTCGAAAAACACGTTTCCACTTTGTCATTATGGGGCATTTTATGTAGATGGTTGAGAGAAAATATATTTAATCCATTTTGAATTCAGGCTGTAACACGACAAAAAGTAAAAGGATATGAATACTTTCTGAAGGCACTGTATATTATATAGAACTTTATCAAGCATAACTTTAAGCTCCTGTACTGAGCCAGGAAATGTGGTTACTTTGCAATAAAGTGAACATTCTTTGCTTTTCCATTCGCTTTGGCAGACAACGGTGCCTTGAAGAGAGAGAGTGGCTCTTTTACTGTTCTTTTAACCCCACTTTTAGATGCCTGACTTCCTGTTTCTGTCCTCTGACAGCCTTTCTCGACCCTCTTGATCGTGTTAGCCTCTCGTTTACTTCCAGAGTGTGTGTGTTTCTCCACACCCGCCTTAGCCGTACTGGACTCCTTCCTCACCTCGGCTTCCGAATTGGCTCTGGCGCGGCCTTTCTTCACACTGGCCTGACCTTTACCGTTAGTGCCTGGCTCCTGGGCGGGTTTACGGATGTTGCCAACCGCCTGCATGTGTCTGACGTGGCTTCTTCCTGCCGAGGGGCTACCTGGAGTCTGTCCTCCTCCACTGCAGCCAGTAGCCCTACTCTCAGAGGAAGTGACCCGGCTCTCACTGCTGCTCCTCTTCGGGGGAACCCCGGGCCTGGCTCGGCGCTCCAGCAGGGGACTGAGGCGCGAGTGGCGCTGGTAGGCATAGGAGGAGCAGCTCCCGTTGCACAGAGGGTAGCGGATGTGACAATGGGGGCAGACTGGGAGGCAGGAGAGCTGCTGTGCTGCCAGCGAGGGGGGGTTGTGAGGGGCAAGCGGGAAGGCGCGCTGACACTGCCTCAGGCCTTTGGGGGAGCTGAGGCGGCTGGGTGGCGCCGTGTGGGGCCGAGGTGCGTTCGTGGTGGTGGCAGAGGGGAAGCCCAGGGCCCTAGGACGGACCCCGGCAGGTCGGCAGGCTTCCGCCTGCACAGTCTGGATCTGGAGCCACTCCAACTGCAGCAGCCTCTCCAGGTACTTCTCCAGGGGCCCCACAGGTTTGGGGCGAGGTGCGCCTCGGCCCTCCGTGTGGAGGAACACAGCCAGCTGGCGTAGGCTCCAGGTGTTGAAGGGAGGAGGCAGGAAGTCAGGGTAGTTGTAGCTGACGCTGTCGTTGTCGCTCGTGGCCCCGTGTGGTCCTGGGAAGGCTGGGGGGAAGTCGCTGGAGTTAATCACTTCAGCGCGGAGGTTGAGATGGGGTGGGGTGCAGGGGGTACAGGGGGAGGGGAGTACAGGCAGTCTCTCTGAGTCTGACAGGTCACTGGCGCTGTCCGAGTCGACTTCCTTCTGCTCAAACTGCCTGAGGGACTCCAGGGTGGGGACTTGAGTGTGTGTGTGAAGCCGCATTGGCCCCTGGCGCAGCCCAGGTATAGGGGAAAGGGGCAGAGAGAGAGCTTTCCGACTTCGGCCCAGTACCCCATTGTTCTGATCTAACTCACCGCAACATGGGGACGTTCGCTGAACCTCTCGCTTCTCTTGCCTCTGTGTGGAGGAGTGTGTGAGTGGTTTAGACTTCAAGCCTCCTTCTTGAGGGCTGTGGAGAGTTAGTGTTATTAAGGATTTGACTGGACTGAGTCATTTTAAGAAAGGGTTCCCCTATAAACTTACCTTGCCAGTTTGCTAGTGTTTCGAGTAGTGCCAGATTTGACTCTGCTTCCCTTTGAATGAATGCCCTGAGGAGAAAATGTACCATATACGTTATTTGCCAAATACTAGTCTGGTTATTAATGGTAATTGTCCACATAACAAGACCTCATGATCTGCAAGATGATTTCACCACCAGTCACTCACCCTCTGGATTGTCGACACAGTGTCCTTATCCTGACCTGGAAGGGCCTTCTTGAGCTGAGCTCCTGCCTTCTTCACCTTGTTAGCTTTCTTTGAACTGTTGAAACAAGAGAGTGGAGTGAGGAGACATGAGAGAGCTTGTAATTATCTCTTTGCACTATACGCAATTTGGAGTGTTCCTGCATGTGGGCATTCCTGAATTTGCAGAAACCCCCTCCGGTATACAGGCAGGAGGCGGTGGCGCGCCAGTACAGTAGGTGGCAGTAATGCACCATAACGTTGGATGCCAACTGCCAATAAACCCCACAGAAGAAGAAGTGCCTGTTGGCCATTGCAACCTGCAGTTATGTTAACAATGGCTAGGGCAGGTGTTCGACAAATGTTAGCGAAGGAAACTGGGTGTAGCTAACTAGGACACAGGCGGTACATAGGAAGCAGGATGCGGGATATGTAGGTAGCTAGGACACTGTTTTCCACAGTTCTATTAACCACGGTGAGGGCAGGTGTTCAGCAGGCGTTAGAGAAGGAGTTAATCCATTTGAATTCAATCACTTTTTGACACCCCCCCCCTTTTGATTTGAACAAAACCTTCCATACATATTTGTCCATTGTAGAAGTGCTCAGAAAGTGACTTTTTTGGCCTGAATGCTAAAACATTCAAGACATAAAAGGTGCTCAAAGTTGACCTATTTTACATACCATACCATCACTGATAAAGATAAACAGTTGAGATTGATATCATTTAAAAACTTACAAAACAGGGCTGCCGAACTGTTTTATAATTATTTTTGATTAAAAAAAAGAGTTTTTTTTCCTTCATCGTCAATGATCTAAAACTCAGATTTTTTTTTCATATTCGTATATGTTGAAACTAGACCCAATTTTACTTAATCTGAGGTTTTCGGTTGTGCCTGCCATCGATTAAGGTACAACATGCTCTTGAATAAAGGTTGGATGTCGTGTTTTGGCTGATAAATGTAGTAAAATAGAATCAAATTGAAATTTCGACTTTCAAATAGTATGACAAAGAAAGCTATAGGTCCACACATAGAAGAATGTTGATTTGAATGGGCATATCTTGTTTTAAATTATACTCAATCCTCCATAAGAAACTATTGAAATCATAGAAATAAAGATAATAGAAAATACATGACCGCTGGATCCTTGTGGTAGTAGTTAGAAGTTACCATTTCAATTACATTTAAATGGTGTACCAGCTAAATTGCAGTGGTCTGAAAGGAACAGGTCCATTATATGAATTATATTTCTATGATTTAAATGACACCCACCCTGTATTCAAGAGCATGTTGTGTCTCAACCGATTGGGGACACAACAGAAAAATCTAAGAGGAAGACTCTAAGCAACAACATATGCAGTTCTGAAAAACTTGGCATTTACAAGTTTTTAGATAATTGATGTTAAAAGGTTAAGGTCCTTTGATGGAGATTCAGTGAATACAAACAGTGTAATTCCTTGCTCTGCTGAATTGCTGATTACTGCCACGGTGTACTTCCTGTGTTTTTTACACTGTATTTTACGCACCAGTGCATAATCTATCTTTTTATGCCTCGATCACACCAACAGTGTCTGCATTTTGGTACACCTGAAGTGCATTTATTTCCAATGGAACGATGTGTTTTCCTTGCAGCGTTACGTTGCAGTGCGTTCTGTGTGGTGAATGCGCCAAACAGTGTTCGTAGCTGGCTTGACAGATATGGGAGCAGAAGGTGAATGTTTAACTTTTGTTGCACACTTCCACATTATGCTGCATACTATTTTGCGCAACAACAGTATCTGTGTGATCAAGGCGTCCCGCACTCAACTCTGACGCTTCGATTTCGCAAAATAGTACGCAGCATCATCTGGATATGTATGCAACAAAAGTTCAACATTCACCTTATGCTACCATTTCTGTCAAGCCGTCTACACATACAGTTTGACGCATACGTTCGATAAATCCAACATATGCACCACACCGAACGCACTGCAACTGCCTCTGCAATGCTGCAAACGCAACGTTTCATTGGAAATGAATGTAATTATGGTGTACCAAAATGCAATGATGTTGTCGGTGTGTTCAACGCGTTAATGCTTTGCAGTTGTGCATCCTGATGTACTATGCTGACTGCACCCTTATGTACTATTTTGTACATACATTCTGTTTAAAGTTCAATAAAGTTTATTGCAATGTGCTGGCCACCTACTCCTCTTCTATCTTTTACATTTAAAGGTACCATTTTTTGGGGAATGTTTATTGAATTTATTTAGGAAATTATAACATTATGATCATCCTGTTTGTAAGCTCTTAAATGATATCAACCATTTACTGTATATTTTCCAGTGATGAAGACATGGATGTCTCTTGGTATGGTGGGGTATGGAAAATGGGTCAACTTCGAGCACCTCTATCTCCTGAATGATTTGGCACTGAGGTCCAAAAAGTAACTTACTGACCATTTCTTCCGTGGGCAAACATGTATACAAAGTTTTGTTTAAATCAAAAGCGAAGCTGTCAAAAAGTGATTGAATTCATATGGATTTACCCGAAGGACAAGTGGTGCTAGCTAGGACTCTGGCGGTACACAGCAGGCAGGATAGGTAGCTAGCTAGAACACCAGTAGACAGTGTCCTTTGCCCCGGAAAAACTCAAATAATACTTTTATTTCCCATTTGACCCAGATAATAACGTAGATAATCAGGGGAAATCCAGAATATCAAAAGTGTCACACAAGCATGAAGATATCTTGCTCTTTGGGAGGGGGCATGCCTACAGATGCAGGAATGCCCACATGCAGAAACAATTGCAGGCCGCAATCACACACAATTGGGAAATTGTGTGGAATGCATGAATTATCAACCCAAGAAGTGCTAGCTAGCTCTTTTACTCCTAAGGTGCTGACCTGTTGCACCCTCTATACACCCCCCTATTTCTATTTCTATGGGCACAAGCACTGTTCATGACACAAACTGTTCACACCCCTCTTGTTGGCATAGCGAACTTTGGAGGTTTAAAGTTTATGTTCTGCAATTCTACACATTTTGTCCTGAAGTGCAGATAAAAAAATACTTTTAAACCCAATTTTCTTGCAATTCTATACATTTTACCAGACCTAATGTATATTCATATGAAAGTTGAGTGGCTCGAACATTACTACAGTTTTGGAAACCACTGCTCTATATAACCACTGTGATTATTATTCGACCCTGCTGGTCATCTATGGACGTTTGAATATCTTGAACGATCTGGCCTTAATGGCCATGTACCCTTATAATATTAACCCGTACAGCCAGAAGAGGAATTGCTCTCAGAGCCTGGTTCCTCTCTAGGTTTCTTCCTAGCCAGTGCTTCTACATCTGCATTGCTTGCTCTTTGGGGTTGTAGGATGGGTTTCTGTATAAACACTTTGTGACAACTACTGGTGTAAAAAGGGCTTTATAATACATTTGATTGATTACCTCGTAATCGGTTCGTTATTTTCAGAATTCTTCGTACGTATCTTCTCTTTGGAAACAACGCGTTTCAATGCCGTGGAGGCAGTGCGTTCCTGCATAATGGGGCCCATGATCCTGGAGCTCAAGGACAGCTGCTTTCAGTCCAATGCAACGGAATAACGTCCTACTGTAGCTATAGATGCCAACCTAAATCCCATATGAGGTACTCCATGTTGAGGGTAAAATCGTCCATATTATCGAAAGTGATGCAGTGCATAATGCGCATATCAGGAGTCTATTCCCGTGCGAAAACAAATACTGTAATAATATTCCAGTTTTCTCAAGGGTTTACTGCCGTGTTGTGTACGGCAGCTAACGTGAGCCCCCGATCAATAAAACAACTGTATCCTAAATTCGTTTCCGCTATCACTGTGTCGAATGGGCTTGTTTACTTGCTGCGGTCCCTGTCTGGCACAGTTCCGTAGCCCACTGCTGGGATGCGTTCAGTTCGTTAAACGATTTGCTACGTTGCATGACGTACACATTTCCCTAAAACGGTGCGCATCGTTCTTCAACATAATTTGAAGTGTGTTTGCTCCCGTTTGACAGGTGTGATCAATATGTGTCTGCCTATTTCAAATCGCAAAATTCGTGCAGCACACAATCGTCCCCTATGCCACCATAGCCTACTCACAACATTCAACTGGTCGTTCAGAACAGGACTGTTTCTAACACAACGCTTAGTTCTGCTGAATGCGGCCCTGTTCTGTTAGCATAGAAGAGCATTATGGGAATTGATGTCATTACAACTGACGCTTTAAGGACACACATGCTGTATTGTATTCTCTATTTAATCCTTAACCATACAGACGTTTAAATATGTTTCAGGTTCAGTAGGTACATTTATGTTAACCTAAATTCACACTAAAACGCTGACAAATATTACTATCATGAGCTCAACCACTGCATTTCCCATATGACAACCTGATAAAATCAGGTATATCGTTGGCATGGCAAAATTGAAGTATGAGGGCGCATCTTCGATGATCTACACATTGTACGTTTCGCATCCGGGATAGGCCTACTGTGTGTTGGCTACATGAGTATTTACCCACATGTTGTGCGAATCAGTCCGCGTAATCACACGCACACGAATGGCCAACTACGAAATATGTAGGCTGCTCGTAAATGGAGGATCAGTCTTCGGGTTCAACCTACAAAATATAGCCTACTTGACAATCACTACATACTTCGTACAAATGGTGAGCTGTTGTGATTTGTTCATTCGTTTTTATTGAATAAGCCAACCATTTCAAGGGATCAACATAAGAATATAATGTTTATTTCCTGACTCGAGAGGATACGCCAAGTCTTCCTTTCTGTCTGAAAGTGAAGTCGCACTACAAAGACCGAGGCTGTGTTCGAGAGCAACAAAACCGTGATGTATCATGGGTAGAGTGTTCCTGACTGACTGATCCACAAATAATAATGCGTCGTTATGGTGTAAGGTGATTTGTAGATTATGTTAATTAAGTCTGATTTAATAAACAAATGCGATAGCAAAGATTTTTATAACGAAACCAAGACAGACCACAGCCTCTCGTGTCAAATAGAAACAAATGAGTCAGAATGGGCAGAACAAGCAAAGAGGTGGGCAGAGTCAGCGAGATCCTATTTGCCTGTTCTAGCAGACGTCTGCATATTTCCGTTAGGGAACGCACAATCTGTGAAGCGCGCGTGTGCAATAACGCAATTCGCCTTTTCACACCCACTAAGCAACGCGATTTAAAACATTTTTTGCAAATGTTAAAATCTAAAATACTTAATCCACTCTGTTTAAAACATATTCTAGTTTTGGGAACTGAAAGCTGTATTGTTTCATCGATGAGAAATCAATCTCCTTCCATCTTCTCCCACTGCTGGCGACTAGGCTTCCTCTCACTTCCATATTTGGTAGTGAGTGGAAATTCCAAGCGCATCCGGTGAAATATCTTTCTCATTGTTCTATCTATGACAATAGTCAGTTTGAAAAAGGTAAAGGGTACATTTCCAAAACATCAGACTCTTACCATTGTTAACCCAGGGATATGCAGTCTGAAAGAAGTCTGCCTAAAAAATATGCAAGACTCTACAAGCCAGAATGTTACAGAATGTAGGATAAAATTATATTTACCGTTGTCAGTGCTGTTGGTTCTTTTGATAGTAGGAGAAGGAGAAAGTGTTGTTTACCTGACTTTTTGCTGCGGTGGTAGGTTCTGTCACTTGTATTTTCAATCTCCCGATGCAATGCAGTGATGAACAATATGTAAACAATAGCCTAATGTTACCGAATGTAGTCAACCGAAGCACGTTTCCTTGCAATAAGCTGGAAGTGTTTGTCAAATTTGCCAGCTGATTGCATGGGACAATGTTCAGTCTGTGGATTGGTTAGGCTCGGCCATATTGTAGTAAGTGTTTGTCTCATGCGAAAAAACGATATACAGGATAGCATACTGAAGGTTGGGTTGATAAGGCTTTCCTGTGGATATTTTGTCTCAGATTAACCAAGCGGGGAGAGGCTGCCCGTTGTCACAGTTCCAAGATCAGTCACAAGCGTCCAGTTAACTTTACGCCAATTAATCTTAAAACTGAACTTTGATCCGCATTAAGTAATATTCATATCCTTCGCCACTGTCGACTTACAACAGATATTTAGATCCAGTCATGACCAGGGGTGTAGTGCTGCCGGACAACACTGGGCCAATTGTGAGCTACCCCATGGGACTCACGGTCATGGCGGGTTGTGACACAGTCTGGGATCGAACTGGGATCTGTAGTGACGCCTTGCCTAAGACCGCTGCGCTACTTGGGAGGCCCCTGTAGTAAGGATTTATGTTTACTACTTGGTCAATTGATTTGATGTTTACTACTTGGTCAATTGATTTACTACTTGGTCAATTGATTATGATACCGTGTATAAGCTACACAAAATGCTTACTCGCAATAAAGCTATCCTCATAAACAGTGCCATGATAGTAAGCTATTTGTATTTACATTAGGCTATAGCCTACAAATAGCTGTACCATGTAGTCATAGGACTATTAGGCTATAAGCCTACTGCAAATGATTGTTGTTTGTTCCTGAACTGGGCGAATGGCAGAGCTATCCTTCAGCACCACAAGTTGGTTCAACTTCTTTAACGTCATTGCGCGATTCTGGCGCTGTCCTTTCAGGACCACAAAGGGCGCTCCAATCGCTTAAAATTCCATCTCATCAAGATCTGTTACCTACTCAATAGTCATACTCATCACTTCTTCTTATTACAAATAGAAAAGTATCACTTCTCACAATGGTGCTTGTTTTGTAAAGTTAGATCAAAGCTGAATCAGTCTCTTGCAAGATCACAATGATTAATTTGCATTTTACATAACAGACCCGAATATAATAGCATAATAGCACAGTTACACCCCAAAAATAATTTCAAATTCTATTTTAGGATGGTTAGCTGAAGTTGACCATACAGTGCATTCGGAAAGTATTTAAACCCCCCTTGACTTCTTCCACATTTTGTTACATTACATCCTAAAATTGATTTTAAAATGGATTACTTTTATGTTTTATCCTCATCAATCTACACACAATAATACCCCATAATGACAAAGCAAAAACAGGATAATTATTTTGTGTGCAAATGTATTCAAAATAAATACGTTGTTTACATAAGTATTCAGACCCTTTGCTATGAGACTCGAAATTGAGCTCAGGTGCATCCTCTATTCATTGATCCTCCTTGAGATGTTTCAACAACTTGATTGGAGTCCACCTGTTGTAAATTCAATTGATTGGACATGATTTGGAAAGGCACACACCTGTCTATATAAGGTCCCACAGTTGAAAGTGCATGTCAGAGCAAAAACCAAACCATGAGGTTGAAGGAATTGTCCGTAGAGTGCTGAGACAGGATTGTGTCGAGGGCGTTGGTCAGGGAGATGACCAAGAACTCGATGGTCATTCTGACAAAGCTCCAGAGTTCCTCTATGGAGATGGGAGAAGCTTCCAGAAGGACAACCATCTCTGCAGCACTCCGCCAATCAGGCCTTTATGGTAGAGGGGCCAGACGGAATCCCCTCTTCAGTAAAAGTCACATGACAGCCCACTTGGAGTTTGCCAAAACAAGATTATTTGGTCTAATAAAACCAAGATTGAACTCTTTGGTCTGAATGCCAAGCATCACGTCTGGAGGTCACCTGGCACCATCCCTACAGTGAAGTGTGATGGCAGCATCAGGACCTCAGACTTGGGCGAAGGTTCACCTTCCAACAGGGAAAC
The DNA here is from genome assembly GCF_036934945.1 of Oncorhynchus masou masou. Lineage (NCBI taxonomy): Eukaryota > Metazoa > Chordata > Actinopteri > Salmoniformes > Salmonidae > Oncorhynchus > Oncorhynchus masou. The sequence continues at coordinate 30,373,868 of NC_088229.1, forward strand.
AACCCTAAGCACACAGCCAAAACAACGCAGGAGTGGCTTTGGGACAAGTCTCTGAATGTCCTTGAGTGGCCCAGCCAGAGCCCCGGCTTAAACCCAGTCGAGCATCTCTGGAGAGATCTGGAAATAGCTGTGCAGTGATGCTCACCATCCAACCTGACAGAACTTGAGAGGATCTGCAGAGAAGAAAATCTCCAAATACAATCCCCAAATACAGGTGTGTCAAGCTTGTTGCGTCATACCAAAGAAGACTTGAGGCTGTAATCGCTGCCAAAGGAGCGAGTAAAGGGTCTGAATTCTTATGTAAATGTGATATTTCAGACTTTTATTTTTAATAAATGTGGAAAAATGTTTTAAAAAAATAAATAAAAAATGTAAACGGTTTATTTTGTCATTATATGATATTGTGTGTAGATTGAATCCATTTTAGAATAAGGCTGTAACGTGGAAAAAATGAAGGGGTCTGAATACTTTCTGAATACTTTCTGAATGCACTGTACATGCACTATTAGGCAGTATATATGCTTTGATTAATACAAAATACAAGAAAGGCTAATAGTTTGTTAACACCATCTGCTCTAATTCGCTCACGAAACAGTAATGGAAGAGGATCTCAATGCATATTCCCATTTAAACTGATTGAGATCAATCAAATTAATGGCATGGAGATGCAGTTAGGACATTCCACCTTTAAAAGTGAAGAATTATAATTCATGAGTAAGAGTGATGATGGCCTATTTTGAAATTTGGTAGCCTATGCCTAACTTGGTGTTTGAGGGTATTAAAATAGAAACATTTATTGAGACAATATGTGTGGACATAGGCAGATTTTGCATTTGGAGGATGCATTTTATGCATATTCTTAAATGGTGGACTATTCAATTGGCTACATTTGCTGTACAAACTTTGAGGAGATTATGACATCATTGCACAAGACCATTGGCCATGACTATTCAACTAAACAATAGATCATCCATCCACCTGACAGGTGTGGTGTATCAAGAAGCTGATTAAACAGTATAATCATTACACAGGTGCACCTTGTGCCGGGGACAATATGCCACATTTCTCAAATTTTGAGGAAGCTTGCAATTGGCATGCTGACTGCAGGAATGTCCACGAGAGCTGTTGCTAGATAACTGAATCATACTTTCTCTATGATATGCCACCTCCAACATCATTTAGAGAATTTGGCAGTACGTCCAAACGGCCTCACGACCGTAGACCACGTGTAAACTCACCAGCCCAGGACCTCCACATCCAGCTTCTTCACCTGCGGGATTGCCTGAGCAGGTTGGAGGGGAGGGGAGGGGTGCTGAGGAGTATTTCTGTCTGATAGAAAGCCCTTTTTTGTGTGGAAACTCATTCTGATTGTTGCATTTTATATTTTTGTTCAGTGTAGTTTAGCCGGGGAAAACTGTCAAAACTACTCGGGCCTAGTGCGCATGTGTGCCCAACTGGGTGCACTAGGCTAATTCAGGGGACAGATTGTAGTTTTTATGCTCTGATATCAGGAGCTGGCAGTGAAACGTTTGATTAAACAATTCAGAGACTGAAGCTAATAAATCAGATGACTTACATTTAAGGAGAGTGAATCGATATACAATCACCTAAACAGCTGTAATTGCCAATAGTAAAACAAAGCTTAAAACTTTGAGTGAACCCTGAATACAGAAAATGAATAGGGAAGTTGCTTTCCTCCTCCTCCACACTCTATGGCTGCCAGTCCACCCATTATGACAACATTGACTTGAGTGGGGAAGTCCATTCTGTTCATTCTATTTCAGTGCTGAATCACCCTCCCCCACACAGGAATTTGGGGGACTGTATGTATGCTATATAAAGTCACATGTTTTGTAGCCCAGACTAGTCACACCATGAATTGTTTGTTTTACACTGGCTCTTTTTTGTGCATGTTATACAATATGTATTTGGAAAGTGAAGCTAATATTTTGTCTCAATGGGTCGATGCTACCATTTTGGATTTGAGATCAAATGATGAAAATGAGGCGGCAGTGCATAATGTCACCTTCTCTTTCAGCGTATTTTCAAGCATCTGTTTTGCCATTTAGAAATAAAAGCACTTGAGGTAGGCCCATCGAGTCCACCCATTTTAATAGTTAAAGGGATAGTGTGAAATGTTGGCAAATAAGCCCTTTTTCTACTTACCTATAGTCATATGAACTCATGGATAGGTCTACCATTTTAATGTCTGCATGCAGTTTGAGGGAAGTTGAAGGTAGTTTTGCGAGCCATTGCTAACTAGCGTTAGCGCAATGACTAGAAGTCTCTGGAAGCATATAGCCAAAGATGTTTTTAACTAACCTTTCTAGAATATAATTGCGTATTTTTGTTAGGGAACACCTATTCTGTGAAGTGCCCGTGTGCAATAACTCAATTCGCCCTTGCACTCCTAAACAACATTTTTCCAAACTTTGGCAAATGGTAAAGTCTACAAAACATAGTCCACTCTGTTTATTACAGGTTTTAGTTTTGGAAACAGAACTGTGTTGAGATTAAATGTAGGAGAAAATGTGCAGATGGGCAAATGATAAATCAATATCATGTTTGCAATTTCTTTAGCTAAATGGGTATATATTGCTTTGTCATTTTCATGATTGAGAATGCATAATGCCTGCCAATATGAAAAATAAAAAGCTAGCAAAGTGTGTGATATTTGTGCCGCGTTCACGTGCTCGTCGGAATAAGAAAATCAGACATTTACGACTTGATAACTGGTTATACACGTGTCGCATTCAACCAGTTAGCAAGTTGGATATTTCCGAGTTTCCTATTTCTGACTAGAACGTTAATGTGATACCAAATTCCCACGGTACTATCCAGTACAATACTGACATATAGAGCCAAAATGTGAAGTTTCACTGTTCAAAAGCATATGGTGAAGAATGTAGATAAAACAGGATACATTTTTATTTATAAAAAAAATCTTTATTAAATTAAATGTGTTTTTACATTACAAAACTCACCAGATTTGAGATTATGCACCCATAACTTTTTCCTTCACTTTTTTTAAAAGGTGGGAAGGACCTCTTTAATTTAACATCATGGATTGGACTATTGGGAAGGAGAGAATTCCCTCATGTAATAGTGAACTGCCTAAGGCCTCAAAGAATGCCTCCGGAACCAACCTCACTATCAATCTGAATGAAATGCTCAGATCAAAAGCTGACGTGGAAAGGAAGCGTGTTCCAATCCGCCCACCCAACCCAAGAGCCCCTGCACCCAGGGAACTGGAGTTTAGTCGAGGCCTTTCGTGTGAGCCCATGCCCAAACCCATTATCCGAAGACGTGCACGATCTCTGTCCTCCTCCACAGAGTGGAAGAGGCACACTCCTAATGTTGGGGTGCGTTTTGTAGACTGTCTGGGCCTGGACCTAGAGGACGTTAAGGTTTTCAAAACCGGAGAGGATCCCTTTGTGCCACAACATGTCTCCTTCAGGCTTTTGATGGGTGCAGAGCTGGCTGGGGGGAAGAACTTGGAAATCTCGCTGCCGTATCTGAAGCCGGTGTTCCCTCAGCAACCCGGTGATCGACCTGAATTCTTCAGCCGCCTGCGCCAGCAGAGAGTCTGTCTGGAGAGGGTTTTGTGCTTTGACCTGGGCATCATCGGGATCACTCAGGTCCTCAACCTCCATTTTGAGAAAGAGGTGAGCGTGCGCTATTCTTTCACAGGATGGAGGTGCAGCTCAGAAACCAAGGCCTCCTGGGTATCCACCACCTGCAAGTCCTGGGATGGAACACAGGAGCAGCTCAATTGTGACACCTTTCGTTTCCACCTGCCTGTTCCTCCCTTCCTGCTACCTGGAGCTGCTTTGGAATTTGCTGTCCGATACAAAGTGTCCGGGAAAGAGCACTGGGACAACAACGAGGGGCAAAACTATAAGTTGGTCTGCCATAGCTACAAGCTGACTGTGCCCAAGGAGTGTGAGCATAGCATGGTGCACTTTATTTGAGCTCATTCAACAAGGAGCATTTACTGGTTGCTCTCATAAGTTCCAATTAATAATTTGGCCATAAGGTAAAAACCTTCATCAGACCTGAGAGGCAGCAGTAGTGTTCAGAAAAAGACAGATCTGGTATATATGAATAACATGTTATTGGAGCACTCAGCTAATAGAGAAACACGTCATGGTTATCTGTGACTGTGGTGGAAGCCATGTTTATTATTCATTCATACACATTTATTTTAACAGAGCACACCTATTAGTATTGGAGTGCATGTTTTCAAATGCAAATGCACTTTATTATATACAGTGCCTTCAAAAGTATTCAGACACCTTGACTTTTTCCACATTTTGTTACATTACAGCCTTATTCTAAAATGGACACAAATCTGCACTCAATGCCCCATAATGACAAAGCAAAAACAGTTTTTTATCAATTTGAGCTGGCCTCCCGGCCAAACTGAGAAACCGTGGGAGAAGGGCCTTGGTCAGGGAGGTGTCCAAGAACCCAATTGTCACTCTGATAGAGCTCCGGAGTTCCTCTCTGTGGCACTCTACCAAGCAGGCCTTTATGGTAGAGTGGTCAGACGGAAGCTACTCCTGAGTAAAGACGCATGACAGCCCACTTGGAGTTTGCCAAAAGGCACCTAAAGACTCTCAGACCAAGAGAAGCAAGATTCACTGGTCTGATGAAACCAAGATTGAACTATTTGGCCTGAAAGCCAAGCGTCACGTTTGGAGGAAATCTGGCACCATCCCTACTGTGAAGCATGGTGTTGGCAGCATCATGCTGTGGGATGTTTATCAGCGGCATGGACTGGGAGACTAGTCAGGATTTAGGCAAAGATGAACGAAGCAATGTACAGAGAGATCCTTGATGAAAACCTGCTCCAGAGCACACAGAACCTCAGACTGGGGCGAAGGTTCACCTTCCAACAGGACAATGACCCTAAGCACACAGCCAAGACAACGCAGGAGTGGGTTTGGGAAAAGTCTCAATGTCCTTTAGTGGCCTAGCCAGAGCCCGGACTTGAACCAGATTTAACATCTCTGGAGAGACCTCAAAATAGCTGTGCAGGGACACTCCCCATCCAACCTGACAGAGCTTGAGAGGATCTGCAGAGAAGAATAGGAGAAACTCCCCAAATACAGGTGTGCCAATCACTGCCAAACGTGCTTCAACAAAGGACTGAGTAAAGGGTCTGAATACTTATGTAAATGTGATATTTCAGTTTTTCAAACAAGTTTTTGCCGTGTCATTATGGGGTATTGTGTGTAGATTGATGAGGGGGAAAAAAACAATTGGATATATTTTAGAATAAGGTTGTAACAAAATGTGGAAAAGTCAAGGGGTCTGAATACTTTCCGAAGTCACTGTTTACAGCACTTGTTCAGATAAGACTGACACAGAGTACACATTTCACTGTGGCAATGTGCCTCTGGATAATGCACTTACTTTATGGTTTCTACTTGTCGGATGTTCTAAAATCATTTGGACTCTGACTCTGGTCCTCGGAACTAGCCATGCTTGCCAGGTGGAACACATGTAACTGGTAGAGATTAATTTATAAAAGGAAATAAAGAGTTTATCTTCAAGAGAAGATCAGTCAAGCATTTAAACTATGCTACCAAGCAGTTTTTAGTTCAAATATTACTCATGATATAAATTGAAAATATTTAGCTACTAACAAAATAAATACACTGTTTAACTGGTAGTACATAGAAAAGTTAATACTATTGTTTCTTGTTCTTTTTACATTAAAGCACAGTTGATGATACAAACCTCTGTTGTGAATTATTTGCCTTTGTTGCTTACAATACAACACTAAAGCTGTCTTTACAGTGCAGCTAAAATGGACCCAATTCAACAACAAAATAATTCTCCTGTGACACAGTTCAATCTTCTTTCGAATGGTGTAAACAGCTAAAAACCACATGGAATCACATCTTTTCCGTTCTGATTTGGACCACACTCATATGTGCTACTACAGTGCCTTGCGAAAAGTATTCGGCCCCCTTGAACTTTGCGACCTTTTGCCACATTTCAGGCTTCAAACATAAAGATATAAAACTGTATTTTTTGGTGAAGAATCAACAACAAGTGGGACACAATCATGAAGTGGAACGACATTTATTGGATATTTCAAACTTTTTTAACAAATCAAAAACTGAAAAATTGGGCGTGCAAAAGTTAAGTTAATACTTTGTAGCGGCCACCTTTTGCTGCGATTACAGCTGTAAGTCGCTTGGGGTATGTCTCTATCAGTTTTGCACATCGAGAGACTGACATTTTTTCCCATTCCTCCTTGCAAAACAGCTCGAGCTCAGTGAGGTTGGATGGAGAGCATTTGTGAACAGCAGTTTTCAGTTCTTTCAACAGATTCTCGATTGGATTCAGGTCTGGACTTTGACTTGGCCATTCTAACACCTGGATATGTTTATTTTTGAACCATTCCATTGTAGATTTTGCTTTATGTTTTGGATCATTGTCTTGTTGGAAGACAAATCTCCGTCCCAGTCTCAGGTCTTTTGCAGACTCCATCAGGTTTTCTTCCAGAATGGTCCTGTATTTGGCTCCATCCATCTTCCCATCAATTTTAACCATCTTCCCTGTCCCTGCTGAAGAAAAGCAGGCTCAAACCATGATGCTGCCACCACCATGTTTGACAGTGGGGATGGTGTTTTCAGGGTGATGAGCTGTGTTGCTTTTACGCCAAACATAACGTTTTGTATTGTTGCCAAAAAGTTCAATTTTGGTTTCATCTGACCAGAGCACCTTCTTCCACATGTTTGGTGTGTCTCCCAGGTGGCTTGTGGCATACTTTAAACAACACTTTTTATGGATATCTTTAAGAAATGGCTTTCTTCTTGCCACTCTTCCATAAAGGCCAGATTTGCGCAATATACGACTGAAGGTTGTCCTATGGACAGAGTCTCCCACCTCAGCTGTAGATCTCTGCAGTTCATCCAGAGTGATCATGGGCCTCTTGGCTGCATCTCTGATCAGTCTTCTCCTTGTATGAGCTGAAAGTTTAGAGGGACGGCCAGGTCTTGGTAGATTTGCAGTGGTCTGATACTCCTTCCATTTCAATATTATGACGTGCACAGTGCTCCTTGGGGTGTTTAAAGTTTGGGAAATCTTTTTGTATCCAAATCCGGCTTTAAACTTCTTCATAACAGTATCTCGGACCTGCCTGGTATGTTCCTTGTTCTCCATGATGCTCTCTGCGCTTTTAACGGACCTCTGAGACTATCACAGTGCAGGTGCATTTATACGGAGACTTGATTACACACAGGTGGATTGTATTTATCATCATTAGTCATTTAGGTCAACATTGGATCATTCAGAGATCCTCACTGAACTTCTGGAGAGAGTTTGCTGCACTGAAAGTAAAGGGGCTGAATAATTTTGCACGCCCAGTTTTTCAGTTTTTGATTTGTTAAAAAGTTTGAAATATCCAATAAATGTCGTTCCACTTCATGATTGTGTCCCACTTGTTGTTGATTCTTCACAAAAAAATACAGTTTTATATCTTTATGTTTGAAGCCTGAAATGTGGCAAAAGGTCACAAAGTTCAAGGGGGCCGAATACTTTCGCAAGGCACTGTATATCCAATACCTAGCCATGTGACCTGTATCTGGACACTCCAATCAGATTCTTTCAGTGCCCAAGTGATTTTTACTACACTTTCCATGCAACAGGTTAATTTTGTCACATCTGCGTTGGTGGTAACCGTTGAAATGGACAGAGACAGCACGTACCAGCATAGCCTCTTCGCTCGGACGACCAATACATATTGATCTCCCATCACTGAACACTATATCCTGGTACCCCGCAAAATATTTACCAGCTCTATGATTTACATGTTTACGGGAAAAAAATCCTATCACTGAATGCATATCTAGAATTAATCCGGAATGCCTTAACCAGTCAGCGTGGGTTATCCTTTTTACTTTACACCAGGGGTAAGCAACTAGATTCCGCTGCAAATCCATTTTTGTCAGAATGGATGGTCAGGGGGCCGAAACGTAATTTATAATAATTTGACGAATTCAAATTGACAACAAGTAAGCCCATTTGTATTTGAAAATAACAATAATTTTATACCTTCATTACATTGAGACACGATTACATATGTCTCTTCATTTGTGGGGATACTTGGGAACATATTTCATAGTTTAAATACATTTTCCCATTGAATTCCTGGTAGGTTAGTCTCATTGAGATTACAAACCTATTTTGCAAGAGAGACCTGGACAAAAAAATCAGCAAGCAAAGTTTCAAACATTTACAACATAAAACACAAGCACTACAGTTTAAAAACATCAGTTTACACATTGAACACGCACATTAGTTTTGGCAGAAGTGGTTCATCTAGGGGTAAAACATTGACAGCCCCCTAAACCATTTTCCACCGTAGATTTTCCCCTAATATCAGTTAAGGAGCTCCTGTCATTTCAAGTCCTTTTGTTGCTCGTTCAAAGTAGAGGGCAGGGTACTGTAACACTTTTTTACCTTGGTCTGTGCCGGCCTTAGACACCATCAAAGAGATGTAGTCCCGTGAGCATACAGTGCTTTCATAAAGTAGTCACACCCCTTGACTTTTTCCTTATTTTGTTGTGTTACAGCCTGAATTTAGAATGGATTGAATAGAGATTTGTTTTGTCACTGGCCTACATACAGTACAATACCTCATAATGTCAAAGTGGAATTATGTTTTTCTGAATTTTTACTAATTAATAAAAAATTAAAAGACAATGTCTTGAGTCAATAAGCATTCAACCCCTTTGTTATGGCAAGCCTAAATAAGTTCAGGAGTAAACATTTGCTTAACGAGTCACATAATAAGTTGCATGGACTCACTCTGTGTGCAATAATAGTGTTTAACATGATTTTTGAATGACTGCCTCATCTCTGTACCCCACACATACAGTTATCTGTAAGATTGGTCAGTCGAGCAGTGAATATCAAAAGCCGATTCAACCACAAAGACCAGGGATGTTTTCCAATACCTATTGGTAGATACGTTAAAAAAATAGAAATAAAAAGCAGACATTGAACATCCCTTTGGTAGTTAGTCTTGTCCCATCGCTGCAACTGTACGGACTCGGAAGAGGTAAAAGTCAAGAGCCGCGTATCCTCCGAAACACATCCCTCCCCCAAGCCGCACTGCTTCTTGACACACTGTTTGCTTAACCCGGAAGCCAGCCGCACCAATGTGTCGGAGGAAACAGTACAGCTGGCGACCAAAGTCAGCATGCAGGCACCTGGCCCGCCAAAAGGAATCGCTAGAGCACGATGGGACGAGGACATTCTGGCCGGCCAAACCCTGCCTTAAACCGCTGCGCCACTCGGGAGGCCCATGGTGAAGTTCTAAATTACACTTTGGATGGTGTAACAATACAAGTCACTACATAAATACAGTTGCCAGAGAGGAAGGAAACCGCTCAGGGATTTCACAATGAGGCCAATGGTGATTTTAAAACAATAATGGCTGTGATAGAGAAATGAGGCTGAATCAACATTGTAGTTACTCCACAATACTAACTTAATTGACAGAATGAAAAGGAAGCCTGTACAAAATAAAAATATTCCTAAACATGCATCCTGTTTGCAACAGGGCACTAAAGTAATACTGCAAAAAAATTGGCAAAGCGATTCATTTTTGGTCCTGAATACAAAGTGTTATGTTTGGGGCAAATCCAATACAGCACATTACTGAGTACCGCTGTCCATATTTTCAAGCATAGTGGTTGCTGCATCGTGTTATGGTTATACTTGTAATCGTTAAAGGACTGGAGTTTTTCAGGATAAAAAAGAAATGGAATGGAGCTAACCACAGGCAAAATCCTAGAGGATCCTAAAACACAAGGCCAAATCTACAATAGTTGCTTTCCAAGAAGTCAGTGAATGTTACTGAGTGGCTGAGCTACAGTTTTGACTAATATCTACTTGACAATCTATGGTAAGATTTGAAAATGGCTGTCTAACAATGATCACCAACCAATTTGACAGAGCTGGAAGACTTTTTCAAAGAATAATGTACAATCCAGGTGTGCAAAGCTCTTAGATATTTACCCAGAAAAGCTGACAGCTGTAATCGCTGCCAAATGTGATTCTAACATGTATTGACTCAGGGTTGTGAATACTACTTCGATAAATTTGCTAAACATTCAAAAAACATGTTTTCACTGTCATTATGGGGTATTGTGCGTAGATGGGTGACAAGATAATATATTTAATTGATTTTGAATTCAGGCTTTAACATAACAACATGTGGAGGAAGTCAAGGGGTATGAATACTATCTGAAGACACTGTAGTTGATCATTGGCGTTAGTCTGCTGGACAATATAAGTACGCGAATGAGAGCTGTCTCAGTATGGCCTTATAAATAAAAATGTACCAATGACTTAGTCTCCGAAGAGCTATGGAAGTTAACTAGTGTGATTACAAGTCCACTTGCTGAAGGGTATTCCACATGTGTAATTACTCATGATCTACTTCATGTTTTTGCAAACTTATGTTTTGTAATTACACATTTCAAAGTCACCTGTGAATTACCATGTTAATAACTCCAAACAAAGTGTGACATTGTAACTACAAGGGAAAGTATAACAAAAAACCCAGCTAGCTATGTTGTTGATATGTGTATCCTAATAGACGAGGGTAACAACCCTTAAACAAGGCACACCTTGCCATGTTATAACCTGTCCCAAAGGATACATTGAATCAAATGTTATGTTACTACGATGCTGTTGCAAAGGATACACTTGTAATTATAATGTCAAATCAAATTTTATTTGTCACATACACATGGTTAGCAGATGTTAATGCGAGTGTAGCGAAATGCTTGTGCTTGTAGTTCCAACAATGCAGTAATAACCAACGAGTAACCTAACTATTCCAAAACCACTACCTTATACACACACAAGTGTAAAGGGATGAAGAATATGTACATAAAAATATATGATGAGTGATGGTACACAACGCCATAGGCAAGATGCAGTAGATGGTATAGAGTACAGTATATACATATGAGATGAGTAATGTAGGGTATGTAAACATATAAACGTGGCATTATTTAAAGTGGCTATGTCACGAATATTACCGAAGGCGACTCCCCTTCTTGTTCGGGTGGCCCTCGGCGGTCGTCGTCGCCGGTCTACTAGCTATCACCGATCCATTGTTCTGTGTTCCTTTGGTTTTGTCTGATTGGTATCACCTGTTTCTTGTTTGGTTGTTAGGGTGGGGTTATATATAGTTTGTTCAGCCCTCTTCTGTTTCGTGCGGGCTTGTTCGTCTCTTATTTTGCGTTTTCGCGCTGTCCGTTATTATTTCTGATCATTTCTTTTCCTACTTTTGTTCATGTTATTTTTCCTGGACATTAAAGCGTGTTTTTTCCCACATCTTTTGCTCTCTGCGCCTGACTCCACACCTCCTCACTCATTTGTCGTAACAGGCTAGTGATACATTATAATGTATCTACCCAGGATCAAGCAATTTGATGCAAAGTGAAACATGTCTTTTTAATTGCTATGTATTTACAATGTAACAGCATTTGCAGACAGGTGACTAACCAAGAGAAATAAGGACACAGGAGAACATTAGTATAACCATGGAAAGAAGGTGTACCCAAATGTACAATTCCCCATTTCAGACTCACACCCCGGGTTGGGTAGTAACGGATTGCATGTAACAGGGATACCTATGGACGGGGTGGTGGGTGATGCCCAGGGAGAGGCGTGATGGCGTGGCACGGTGTGGAGGTCTGGACTTGGGCTGTGGAGGAAAAGTGGAGGTCAGGTGGAAGTAACCTGGACTCCCAGGCCAAGGGAGAAGGCATGTTCCCTGAGCAGGGAGTATCGGCCAGGAGGCTGTGGAGCAACAGTGGGACAGTGGACTCTCTTAAGGGTCGGCACACCATTAAATCTAAAGAGGAAACCGATACCTTTGCATCCTGAATGAAGGATTTACGAAGTGGTGTGGGGGGACACAAATTTATTAGGGGTGGCGTCAATTCGGAATTTCTGAAATTAATCCATGAATTGAATTTGAATTGGCTACACCTCAAAGGAAACATCATTTTAATGTAAGGAAGTAGAATTGAATTAAAAGCAATTCAAACCAATTCAACTGAGACATTAAAGTCTCATTAATATTGACATTGCATTGGATTGTTCCGTTTCATACTGCAGCTTTTGAGCTAATGCATTCTGAGAAATGTATTTATGTTTCTGATATTTAAAACATTAAAGGAAGGATCAATTATTATAGACAACACACATGTAATTATTTAAAATTGTTTTAGGAGAATGAGTTTTAAAAATGACATGTTTCAACCATATAGTACATGGCATTGGTAGCCATACATGATATCAAAATAAACATTTGTATAGTGAAGTGTAGAATAAATACACCATTTGAATTTCATTTAATTAAATTATACTAACTTTAATTCAAATTCAATTCAAATTCTGCTTTCTGTTGGGTGTGGCCAATTCAAATTCAATTCAAATTCATGGAGTGTATCAGCAGCTGGGCAGATTATGCTTGGACGTCAGAGGACAAACGTCATCAGGAACAATAGCGCCCTCTGGCGGAATTTGGCCTGAGTCCCATGTGTAATGAGAGGGTTTTTTGCAATAAGTTAAGGCCTATATACTAGGGAATTTGGCTACAGGAGCAGTAGAAATCTATGAATGGAATCTTGGGGGAACCTGTCTGCAAATCAAGGTGTCTTTTAGTACCAGTTTAACTGATTGTGCTACAGTGAAGAGTTTACAGACACTTTCTCAAAAGTCCAACTGGAAACATTAAGACATCATGTGTATTCAGACAATGTTTCCCTCTAATGGCTAAAATGTCCAAACATCACAGAAGGATGATTTTGTAATAGTATTCACATTTACATCGGCAGTATTGGATGGCACAATAACAACAATATCAACATGCCTAAAATGTGTACAGTTATCACTCAGGACAGTTTGAATTCTATACTGCAGTTAAAAGTTTGAAATTACTGTGTCTAACAGCAGAATATAGATTACAATAGAGAGTGTAATAATATTCATATTAGTAATGAGTATATATTTTGATTTCAGATGGAATAGGCACAGTAATTAAGCCCAATTATTTATTTGTATTTTTGTTCCGAAGCATGATTTTGTCCTCAGGGTAAAATGCATCTTCCTCTGTTTTGCAGCTCTGCTATGAAAGGCATGCAGAATGTGGGATAGACTGTTCTTCTGGCCGAGAGGATTGTTTGAGTTCTTTGTGCCAGATGGATTGGATAGATGAGATTCACTGGATAACCCTGTGCCCATAGAAGGATAGTGCAGGTTGGTGTTGCAGAGACAAAAGCCAGGTTACATAATGTAAATATGGGGCCTGTGGTGTTCCTTTCACAGGCTTAGACAACCTGCAAGTCAACCGGTGCACATGGCTTTCTCCTTGATCAAATTGTAAACAGTGCTACCAAACGCAATGTACCAGATGCAGAGAAATGTACCATTCACTGTATGTTCTACTGAGTAGTTCCTCTTGACAGTAAGCTGTTACACATGGCTTGTTTTCTTGAAGCTGATGCGTTGAGTAACTGTGAGAGGCAGTTTTCATCTTTGCTTTCTCTATCCGCTTTTCTCTTTGTACTGTTAGTGTGTGGGTGGAGTGGACAAGGTTGCTTCAGGAAAAAAGTGTGATTTTCAATGAATGCTCATAGAGGACAGTGGTGACGAAGGTACAGAAAGAAGAACTGTGAAGAACGCTAACAGTCAGGAATATTCTCCGACACTGCAATCAACAGGTAAATTGGCATCCTATTATTTTTCGCCACATTTAACCAAACAGCACACTTGTTTTATGTTATATATACTTTACAGGTAGATTCAAGTTGATTTGAATAGTCATGTCCTATTTAGACTAGGAGGTTAGATTTGACCAAGTCATTCTGCCGTGCTATTTGGAGTTAATACAATAGGTTATAAACACATGTATGTTATAGGCTTGAACGCTATCAAAATATATATTTAAAATGCGCCTGAGGCTGTAAAGTTGAATTCTGCATTTAACATTTTGGTTACACTGTTGGAAAAATATAATAGTGAAGTCCTTGTACAGACATATTTGGCATGGAACATGACCATTCGATGGAAAGTGACGAAAACTTCAGAAACCTTCAAAGCAGTATAAAGATTATTCAGATTACTTCCAGACCTATCTTATGATGGCTATTTAATTTGAACACCGTTTAAAAGTAAGATTTGGCAAGTTACACACATTAGAATATGAATAATGGCTACTCTTAACCTAATACTAAAGATGTGCAGACCCTAGAGTTATTTTTTGCCAAATAACTAACCAGTGTAATTGGATTGGGTGAATAACCTTATTTCTTTTCCTTTGAATGGTGAGTTAGTTATTTCTGCTCAAATAAAGGCGACATTACGTTTTTCTATTTTCCCATTGCATAAAGCCTATTGAAGATGCCTCTGGGGAAGGAATTCAGGAAGAAAGCAGAGGACATCACAGCAGTGTATGATCTGAGAGAGAAGCTAGGAGAGTGAGTGTCTGTTATATTTTTGCCACATTGGATTAGATCTACATGCCGTTTCCACACAGATCTAAGGCTCTTTACTTGGTGTGAGAGCCATACAATTCTGTGAGAGCCATTACCTTGATGCCTTGATGCTTACTGAAATCCTGGCACATTCTTCCCATTATGAAATATTACAATTCTCTAGCAGAGGCCCCCAGAGTTGTCCGAGGGGGAAGCCATCCCAATTCATCGGGTGACTGAATAATTATCATCCCAAAATAAAGCAATGAGAACGAAAGCCTGTATGAATGGTTACTAATATGATGTGGGTGTGTTTCAGGGGATCATTCTCTGAGGTGCGCGTGGCTCAGCACCGCCGCACCCTGAAACTTGTAGCAGTCAAGTGTATCCGCAAGAGGGCGCTAAAGGGCAAAGAAGCCATGTTGGAGAATGAGATAGCAGTGCTACGCAGGTTAGTGTCACATCTGCACTTTTAGCTAATACAAAATAGACAAGAAATCAATGGTTCAGAGTGTATCCATTGTTTCCCCTTCAGAATCAACCATCCCAACATTGTGGCATTGGAGGAGACCTTCGAGACATCTACAAAGCTTTATCTGGTTATGACTCTGTGGGTGGTGGGATTTTAATTTAGATACCCTGAAATGATCTAATCCAAGATGAATTGTTGATTATTTCGTTGCTTATATTTTACAATGCAATTGATGGCTTGTTACCACAGTGTTACAGGAGGTGAGTTGCTGGACCGTATTCTGGAGAAGGGGAGTTACACTGAGAGGGATGCCAGCCGTGTCATACAACAGCTTCTGGAGGCAGTCCAATACCTCCACCAGCTGGGCATCGTGCACAGGGACCTGAAGGTACAACTGTCCACTAGCTGTTAGAAAAACACTTAACCTCACTATCAACAGCATCGTAGGATTACTGTTATATGTCCCCCAGGTATATCAACATAAAAGAGAATAGAATGTATCTGAGAGTTCACAGGTTAAGGTAGATGGTCAATGTGCTGAATGATCAACACTCTCATGTGATTTTCTTATTGTTTGGTACAAGTGTTCAAGTGATTGATAGATACAGCTTAATTGCCAATTATTTTAGGCCTTCTATTATTATCATTCCAGCCTGAGAACCTACTGTATCAGACTCCGTCAGAAGATTCCAAGATTGTCATCAGTGACTTTGGCCTGTCCAAGATGGAGGAGCAGGGGATGCTCACCACAGCATGTGGAACCCCTGCGTATGTGGGTGAGGATCCCCAAATACATACATCACTTCTGAACCCTCATCATGTCGAATTAAAGCAGTTTGAGCCTCATACACTAACCTTCTCTTTCATTTTGCGTGCAGCACCAGAGCTTCTGCAGCAGAAATCGTATGGCAAAGAAGTGGACCTATGGGCTCTGGGGGTGATCACCTATATACTGTGAGTGTATGGTAATGGTTCATTCCTCACAGTTGACTTCATACAGGCAAGTGAAAAGTTATGTTGGGCTAAAAGGATTTATTTTTGACGTTCCAGACTCTGTGGCTACCCTCCGTTTTATGACGAGAGTGAGTCACATATGTACAGGCAGATCATGAAGGCTGAATATGAGTTTGACTCCCCGTATTGGGATGAAATCTCTAATTCAGGTAAAGTATGACCTTGGTCTATGAGAGATCCTTTTAGCTAGCCTGTATTAGTTCATCACATCTCACACCTATTTGTCACGCAACGTTATCACTGTCTCGGCAATAATGACTTATTTTTCTTTCTTTGTTATGTGCTTTTAATTTAACTTTCTTTTGTCTTGAAATTGTATGTCCTCCTGAATGCTGCTTCTCTCTCCACATTTTTCCGTTCAGCAAAAGATTTCATTCCGCACATGTTGCAGAAAGAACCAGAGGAGAGGTACAATTGTGAGCAGGCCTTGAAGCATCTTTGGTGAGTTAAAAAAAATATTTAGTAGCTTTGTGTGGTTTCTTTTCTATAACATGTTTCGTAAACATTCTCAGTACTATCAGTGTGCATGTATTTGGTCAGTTGAAGTAAAGAATGAGATGTTCTATACAACACAATGAATGGGTACTTTGATATTTAGGGATATTTTCAAGTTTTTCTATACTTCTATAGCTATCGTAATGTCCATGGCAGGTGAGCTTTAAACATAGATCACTTTAATCCAAACATACAATAGATTCTTTCTGCTCAAAATATAATACTTTTCTTGATCTATATTGATTGCATATCACTTTATGTTCCCTCTAGAATTTCGATGAAAAACCTCCGTAGGTCTGTCACTATATCACATGTAGTATACGGTACACATAGCATCCCACTGGGTACAGATGTCAGTTCAATGTCTAGTTTTGATTTACATTTGGTTGAGGTGTTGTTGTCAGCTAACGTGAAATCAACAAAACATCACCATGTCATTGGATTTAGGTTAAAAATTGGTTACTTTTTTCAAATCCAATCAGTTTTCCATGCTGGTTCAATGTCATAACACAGAATTTTGGTTGTTGAAATGATGTGGAAACAACTTTGATTCAACCAGTTTTTGCATAGCGGGCTAATGACTCCAAAGTTATATGATAATTACATTTACATTTACATTTAAGTCATTTAGCAGACGCTCTTATCCAGAGCGACTTACAAATTGGTGAATTCACCTTCTGACATCAGTGGAACAGCCACTTTACAATAGTGCATCTAAATCATTTAAGGGGGGGGTTGAGAAGGATTGCTTTATCCTATCCTAGGTATTCAATAATGGTATTGATGGCTTGTTGATTGGTGCTGTGTGTGTTGTTGAATCAGGATATCAGGTGGAGCCGCTCTGGAGAAGAACATTCATGGATCAGTCAGTAAGCAGATCCAGAAGAACTTTGCTAAGAGCCAGTGGAAGGTAAGATTAGTCCTGCCTGGGCACTGTTTAAAATGTACAAATCATCTTCCACAATACAATATCTCCCATAAAACTAGAATCTAGATATATGCCCAGTTACATTGACTATGGAAATCAATTCTTCTGTGTGCAGGAATGCACTACACAAAAATATCAAAATACACAATGTGCTTTAGAGGTACACATAATGATCTCTTAGTACATTTTAGGGTACCTATGTGGATAAAGAGCCTGGTGGTACATTTTTGTACCCAATATTCTGAATATAAATCTACACTAATTATACTCTCGTTCTCCAAAAAAGGGGTACGATGTGAAGATACATTTCTGTTTCCCAGGATACTAACAGCTTTGTCACTGGGTTGGTACCCTAAAAGGCCACATTTGTACCATAATCATTATCATATTTGCCAGCATAGTCTACTGCAGGTAGATTCTTTTTGAATAGTTTGTAATATCTTTTTTATTGCGTATACATTCATTGATTGATTAATCTTATGCTACATAAAGATAATTAACATACATTTTTCAAAACAAATCTAATCAGTTAGTTAGATTTTTTGCACCTGTTATTGAAATGTTTGTTCCAGTTTAAATGGCGTAATGTTTTTGATTTTATTTCACCTTCATTTAACATTTACATTTACAACTGCTGTAACGGTTTTCTTTAGGGTAAGGAGAGTCGGACCAAAATGCGGCGTAGTTATTTAGATACATCTTTAATGAAGAGGAAACACGATCAATACAAAAACAATAAACGTAACGAGAAAACCTAAACAGCCTGTACTGGTGCAAACTAACACAGAACAAGGAACAATCACCCACAAAACCCAACACCAAACACCAAAAATATGGTTCCCAATTAGAGACAATGACTAACACCTGCCTCTGATTGAGAACCATATCAGGCCAAACATAGAAATAGACAAACTAGGCATGTAACATAGAATGCCCACTCAGATCACACCCTGACCAAACAAAACATAGAAACATATAGCAAACTATGGTCAGGGTGTGACATGCGCAAGGCTGGTGCCATGTAAGCCGGGCCAAGGAGACGCACTGGAGACCAGATGCGTAGAGCCGGCTTCATGGTACTTGGCTCGATGCCCACTCTAGCCCGGCCGATACGCGGAGCTGGTATGTACCGCACCGGGCTATGCACCTGCACTGGGGACACCGTGCGCTTCACAGCATAACACGGTGCCTGCCCGGTCTCTCTAGCCCCCCGGTAACCACAGGAAGTTGACGCAGGTCTCCTACCTGGCTTCGCCATACTTCCTGTGAGCCCCCCCCCAAATACATTTTTGGGGCTGACTCTCGGGCTTCCATCCACGCCGCCGTGCTTGTTTCTCCAACTCCATTCTCCTGTAACCCTCTTTGCACTGCTCCAGCGAATCCCAGGCGGGCTCCGGCACTCTCCCTGGGTCGACCGCCCACCTGTCTATTTCCTCCCAAGTCGTATAATCCAGACTTCGTAGCTCCTGCTGCCGCTGCCTGTCACCACGCCGCTTGGTCCTGTTGTGGTGGGTGATTCTGTAACGGTTTTCTTTAGGGTAAGGAGAGTCGGACCAAAATGCGGCGTGGTTATTTAGATACATCTTTAATGAAGACGAAACACGATCAATACAAAAACAATAAACGTAACGAGACAACCTAAACAGCCCATTTTTTTTATTTAGAAAAAATCATTTATTACATTCAATACCATTCATTCTTTACAACTCATAATTTTCATTCATACTTTAATAATGGTATTTTAATTTAACTAAACAAAAACCCCAAACAAAACCTCAGGGGAGCATCTTCCCTCCCCGTCATCATACAAACTACCTTTCCCTATCTCCCCGTCCCTAATCTATCCCCTTACAAATCTAAATGACACCCAGCCCTAAACCCCCCTTCCACCTCTCCCGGGCAGCATGGACAGGTGGGGGATTGCGCCAAACTATGCTGGTACATGATGGAATGTACCGGCAAGCACTTATTGAGGCTCAACCAATTCAGGTCCTTGAGCCTGTTGTCCAGGCCCTGCGCCTGCACTCCCTCCCAGACCACTGCCGAGATGCCCACTACAGGCGCCGGACTCCCTGCCTGCCAACCACTTGGCCGCATGGCCAAAGTGCCATGGCAGCTGTTCCGCCCAAGGACCCGTGTTAGACCACACCATTACGCTTCTCGTTTGATACGAGAAGAACACCCGCAGGAGGTAACTGGACGGGTGTATCACTGAATGAGCAAGCTCCGTTAACAAGAAAGAAACAAAAATTCCGTCCAGCTTGAGAGGGAGATGTGGTACCCCCCTACCTCCCTCCCCGATGGGACAGAGCATGCGTGCCCTGGCGACCCACTGTACCTGCCACTCCACATGAACTGAAACATAAGCCTCACTAGAGGCCTCCTCAGACAAGCCGGCAATGGGTAGATGTACGCCAAATACAAAAGAGACGGCAACACATCCACCTTTAGGACCAGGACCTTGCCCATAAAAGACAAATACCTAGCCTTCCACATCGCTAGCTTCCTTTGTACCACTGCGATACCCATGTTCCAGTTCAGCATCGCTGAGCCGGAGGTCTCAAAATGGACCCCGAGAATCCTCAGGGCCCCCTCACAGAGAGAGAATCCCCCGGGCACATCCGTTCTACCGCGCCATCTTCCGAAAAACTTAACGGAAGACTTTGCATGGTTCAGAACCGCTCCCGACGCTCAGGTGAAATCCCCAATGATGGCAAGGGACCTTGTCAGGCACGAGTCCTTGCACAGCAGCAAGGAAGTGTCGTCGGCGTACTGCGTCATCTTAACACGCAGCCCACCACTTCCAGGGATCAACAAGTCTTCCACCCCTGTGTCTGCCCTAATGGCAGCCCCCAGAGGCTCCATGTACAGAACGAAGAGGAGAGCCGAGAGTGGGCACCCCTGCCTGACCCCAGACAAGAGGTCAAAAACGTCACCCAAGTGACTATTTACACTAACTCGGCACCCCGCTCCGACATATAATGTACGAATCCATCCTATGAACTTCTTCCCAAATCCTAATCGACCTAACACTTTGAATAGAAAAGATCTATTCACGCGATCAAAAGCTTTCGCCTGATCTAGCGCTGCTACCATTAAAGGCAGGCCTCTATCTTCAACCCAAGCGATGGAGTCCCTGATTAACTGTAGGTTCCATCTAATAGAGCGGCCCTCTACCCCGCACGTCTGATCCTCATGGACGACGTAGGGAAGGGCTGTACGCAACCGGTCTGCTAAAACGATTGCAAGTAGCTTGTAATCTACGCACAGCATGGTCAACGGCCGCCAGTTGCCAAGGTCTGTTACTTCCCCCTTCTTATATAAAAGTGACAGCACACCAACAGCCATTGATCCCCCCCAGGACCCCCGTCTCAAGGATGGCCTTCAAGACTTTGAGGACAACTGGTCCAAGTATACCCCAAAACTTGAGATAAAACTCAACCGGCAGCCCATCCATCCCAGGCACCTTCCCTTTTCCCATCCTCCTAAGAGCACTCTCAACCTCTTCTAGTGAGATCTGGGCCTTCATCACTTCTCTAATGTCCTCTGGCAACCGCCTGGACAAGTGTTCTAAAAACACATTTCCCTGCTCTACATCTTTTTCCCTTTCCTTAAATAAACCTTGGAAATGATCAGTTGTCACCCTGACCATTTCCTCTGGTTTTCTAACTATATTACCATTTTCTTCCCTAACGCCATGCATTACATTCCTACTCTGTCTGGCCCTAACCGACTTAAAGAACATAGCAGAACAAGTCTCATTGTGTTCTAGAAAGCCACTATGCACATGCTCCAGGAAAGCTCGAGCCTTCCGCTCCTGCAACTCCCTGAGCTGCGCCTTTAGGGTTGCGGATCTCTCCCAGTCAAACAACCCGCCGAGGTTGCCTGCCTCGTACTCGAGTTCAATTAACCTTTGGATACGATCCACTACCCTCCTCTCCTCCCTTTTTTCCCTCTTGCAATACCCTATTATAAAAGTCCTAATCCTCACCTTAACTAATTCCCACCACTCTAATACCCCCTCGCACATGGACCGGAGGCCATTTTCGGAGTAGTGTACAGGCCACCATCAACCAGACCATAGCAAGCCATTAGCCCGGTGATGGCGCCTGCACTGCTATCCCCCCCTATTCCTAAATCTGTATTAAAATCCCCCCTATCACTAATTTCCTATTTGTGACACACAGGGGTGCCAGACAGTCCACCATCTCCCTCCTGTCTGCCACCACCTGTGGCCCATACACCACCACTAATCTAAATTTACAATCCCTTATCGTGACATCCACCCCTATAACCCTCCCCTGCATCACCACAAAAGAACCCTCCACTTTTACCTCCCTGTGTCCACACAAAATCCCTACCCCTGATGAGTGCACCACCCCCCAATACCCCAAACCGACTCCCCCTTGTCCCACTCCCTCTTAAACCTACTAACATCCCCTCCATCCCTCAGGTGAACCTCCTGTAAAAAACAAAAATCAAACCCCACACCCTCCAAATAACTAAAAACCGCCCTCCTCTTAACAAAATCCCTTAAACCCCTTACATTTAAACTAACAAAAGTAAAATTAGACCCCATGAAATAATAAAATAAAAACATGTAATACACAAATACTAAACCCAGACAGAAAAAAAACAAAAACAGGAGACTCACCCGATGCTCCCCTGCTCCATATCTACCGGTGATAACACCATCCGTACTCCCGACGTCTCTTCCTCCATCTCGCCAACCCAGGATGCAGGAATAGTGTTTGGCTCCGGGGTGCCCTGCACCCTGGGTCTACTCCCACACTCCTCCCAGCTGCAGCTGGTTTGGAAAAAAATAGGAGAGGCTGAGTCCCCAAACAAAAAACTCCCCACCTCCTCCTGTACCCAGTCCTGGGTCTTGTTAGGTGTGTCCCCACCCAACAGAAGTTGAGGGCCTGGGGAAACCAGCAGCAACCCAGAGGCTTCTCCCACCCCCATCGCTCTCTTGGCCATCCCCTCTCTCTCACTGTCGGCCAATCGCACCCTCCTCTTTACTCTCTTCTTTGGTGATGGCGGCAGTGGAGAGATACCACCCCCCCCGCCAGCTCCTCCACCATACCCCTCATCTCTTCCACCAGGGCACTTTCCCCCCACTCCACTTGCTCTTCCACCGTCTCCTTCTCCACCACCCCTCCCTCGCTTTCTTCTCTCTCATGCTCCTCCACTCGGTTGCCTTCTTTCGCCGCTTTTCCTGGTTCTCCTACTCCCGTGCCTTCCGTTTCCTTCTCTCTTCCATCCTCCGCTTCCTGCTCCTCCTCCTTCCTTGCGGCCTTCCCCTCTGGACCTGTACTCTGGTCATGAGGCGTGCTTCCTTCCCCTACTCTTCTTCCCCCATCCCCCGCTCCTGCTCCCCCCCCCAGCCGCAGACGCGTATGACCCCCGCCACAGGTGTGCTGACGAGCCACACCCGTGGTACGCCTTAGGCTTGTCACAATCTTTCAATGTGGCCGTAGGCCATACAGCGCCTGCAAAATGGGGGCTGACGTGCATAAAACAACGTCCCCCTGTCAGCCCCTAGGGAGAACATAGCAGGAGGATGGAGGTAGCCACCATGTCCCTTTGGGTCCTCCCTGAGGAGGGCCTGGAAGCCTCTCCTCCCATTCCAAAACCCAAGGGAGTCTTTGAGGTGCCTTGCTGAGGAGATGTTATCCATGTATCTCCCCAGAAAGGCCCTCACCTCTTCGTCCTTAACGTATGGGTTGTAAATGTTGACAGTTACAACTCTAAAGTTGTTCCTCGCCAGGCTTGTTATTTCATAGTGTCACATCGGCCTCTCACCTCCCACTGCTCTTGCCCTTCTCAGGATATCATCATGTTTCTCCTCTGTATTTAGTGCCACGTCGTATGCTCCCACGTCGTATGCTCCCCATCAAGATTGTCCTTCCAAAAGTTTCCTGTCCTAAAGGCTCCAACTCCTTTTCCTTCCAAGCAAACCGAATCGTGTTGGCCAGCCCAATCCCAGGGACCGACCATGTTGATGGATTTTGCACCATCTCCGCAAGGAGAATGTCACACCCGGCTCACGTTCTCTTTTCTTCCAAAACAAGGAAAAAAGAAAATCCAAAGTGACTGAGCCTATACTGGTGCAAACTAACATAGAGACAGGAACAATCACCCACAAATCCCAACACCAGGCTACCGAAATATGGTTCCCAATCAGAGACAATGACTAACACCTGCCTCTGATTGAGAACCATATCAGGCCAAACATAGAAATAGACAAACTAGACATGTAACATAGAATGCCCACTCAGATCACACCCTGACCAAACAAAACATAGAAACATACAAAGCAAACTATGGTCAGGGTGTGACAACTGCGACCTGGCCAAGATAAACCAAAGCAGTGTGACAAAATCAACAACACAGGGTTACACATGGGATAAACAAACATACAGCCAATAATACAAGAGAAAAATGTTCCTAACTCTGGCAGTCATAAAGAATGCATGTTGCGGGTGAATAAAGATTCCAGCTGTTGGATATCCAAAATCTGTCTGGATTCTAATAGGAATTATATATCACTTTGCAAGCCAGCATAATGTGACCTGTAGGTAGGATTGCAAAATTCTGGTAACGTTCCCAAATTTCGCAGGTTTTCCAGAAATCACAGTTGGAAAATTCATGGAAAACAGAGGGAATAAGCAAGAAATTATTCAACCAGGATTTCTAGTTAGCGGAATATTGCAACCCTACTTGCAGGCCTGGTGTGGCCTGTCAACCATGAGTTTTCTAATGAGATATGTAACGTATTGTCATAAAGAGATTAATTTTAATGATAACATACACCTAAGAACTCACTTGGTGAAAGCCACGGGACTGAAAATGAACAAATTCAACAACCATTTCACTAACAAACAGTCATGGTTGATAACGCTACAATTTCCTCAACAAAGCATGCCACACTGGGAAATTATATTGGATACGTGGCTCTGCCTGTTCTTTCAGTTAGTTCTTTTTGTGTGGAAGTGTTGTACCAGTTTAATAGTCTATGGTAGAGGTACGTTTTTGTCAATCACTAGGAACATATGACTATGTCACTGTGGTACACTGCGGTATAATGGCAAAATGTACCTTTTCTAAAAGCACACTTTTGTACCTGTGGACTATATGTTTTCAGAGGGCGTTCAATGCCACAATGGTGGTGCGGCACCTCAGTAAGAAGAATCTAGTAGTAGAGGAGGAGTCTAAGGATAAGGCAGAGACCAAGGCTACACTGTAAGGTGAGGGATGAAAAGTAATGGCACCGGAGAAGAAGGCCAACGTTTTACATGTCCCCAACCGATTGTGTTTTTTGGTTGGTTTATTTGCATTTTTTGTAACTTGTGTTTTTACTTATTTTGTACATAATGTTGCTGCTACCGCCTCTTATGACCGAAAATAACTTCTGGTAAACAGGACTGCGATTACTCACCACGGACTGGCAGAATCCTTTTTTTCCTTTAAAGTCTGATGTGCCTGATGAGAACGATATATTGCTTCCTCGGGAACAGGCCCAGATCCCTGTGATTTGCATGAAGAGGAGGTGGAGAAAAAGGGGCCAGAGGTCGAGATGCCTTCTGATAATTCGTAGGCTATTTAATAAACCTCCACTTCCTTCCATTTTGCTAGCAAAACGTGCAATCTTTGGAGAATAAAATAGATAACCTACGCGCAAGATTAAACTACCAACGGGACATTAAAAACTGTAATATCTTATGCTTCACGGAGTCGTGGCTGAACAACGACACTATCAACACGCAGCTGGCTGGTTATACGATGTACCGGCAGGACAGAACAGCAGTGTCTGGTAAGATAAGGGGCGGCGGACTATGTATTTTTGTATGACAGTTGGTTCACGATATCTAAGGAAGTCTCGAGCTTTTGCTCGCTTGAGGTAGAGTATCTCATGATAAGCTGTAGACCACACTATCTACCTAGACAGTTTTCATCAGTATTTTTCATAGCTGTTTACATACCACCACAGTCAGAGTCTGGCACTAAGACAACATTGAATGAGCTGTTTCCCGCCATAAGCAATCAAGAAAACGCTCACCCAGAGGCAGCGCTCCTAGTAGCCGGGGACTTTAATGCAGGGAAACTTAAATCCGTTTTACCAAATTTCTATCAGCATGTTAAATGTGCAACCAGAGGAAAAAAAACTCTGGACCACCTTTACTCCACACACAGAGACACATACAAAGCTCTCCCTCGCCCTTCATTTGGCAAATCTGACCATAATTCTATCCTCCTGATTCCTGTTTACAAGCAAACATTAAAGCAGGACGCACCAGTAACTAGATCAATGCAAATGTGGTCAGATAAAGCAGATGCTGCTACAGGACTGTTTTGCTAGCACAGACTGGAATATGTTCAGGGATTCCTCCGATGGCATTGAGGAGTACACCACATCAATCATTGGCTTAATCAATAAGCGCATTGATGACGTCGTCCCCACAGTGACTGTACGTACATACCCCAACCAGAAGCCATGGATTACAGGCAACATCTGCACTGAGCTAAAGGCTAGAGCTGCCGCTTTCAAGGAGCGAGACTCTAACCCGGAAGCTTATAAGAACTCCCGCTATGCCCTCTGACGAACCATCAAACAGGTAAAGCGTCAATACAGGACTAAGATTAAGTCGTACTACACAGGCTCTGATGCTCGTTGGATGTGGCAGGGCTTGCAAACCATTACAGACTACAAAGGGAAGCACAGCCGAGAGCTGCCCAGTGACACGAGCCTACCAGACGAGCTAAAATACTTCTATGCTCGCTTCGAGGCAAATGGCACTAAAACATGCATGAGAGCACCAGCTGTTCCCGGAAGACTGTGTAATCACGCTTTCCGGAGCTTAAACAGGTCAACATTCACAAGGCCACAGGGCCAGATGGATTACCAGGACGTGTACTGAGAGCATGCGCTGACCAACTGGCAAGTGTCTTCACTGATATTTTCAACCTCTCCCTGTCCGAGTCTGTAATGCCAACATGTTTTAAGCAGACCACCATAGTGTCTGTGCCCAAGAACACTAAGGAAATCTGCCTAAATGACTAACCCACAGCACACTAGTTTGTAGCCATGAAGTGCATTGAAAGGCTGGTCATGGCTCACATCAACACCATTCCAGAAACCCTAGACCCACTCCAATTTGCATACAGCCCCAACAGATCCACAGATGATGCAATCTCTATTGCACTCCACACTGCCCTTTCCCAACTGAACAAAAGGAACACCTATGTGAGAATGCTATTCATTGACTACAGCTCAGCGTTCAACACCAAAGTGCCCTCAAAGCTCATCAATAAACTAAGGACCCTGGGACTAAACACCTCCCTCTGCAACTGGATGCTGGACTTCCTGATGGGCCGCCCCCAGGTGGTAAGGGTAGGTAACAACACATCTGCCACGCTGATACTCAACACTGGGGCCCCTCAGGGGTGTGTGCTCGGCCCCTTCCTGTACTCCATGTTCACTCATGACTGCACAGCCAGGCATGACTCCAACACCATCATTAAATTTGCCGATGACACAACAGTGGTACAGTAGGCCTGATCACCAACAATGATGAGGAAGTCTATAGGGAGGAGGTCAGAGACCTTTCCGTGTGGTGCCAGGACAACAACCTCTCCCTCAACGTGATCAAGACAAAGGAGATTATTGTGGACTACAGGAAAAAGTGGACTGAGCCGCCTCCATTCTCATCGACGAGGCTGCAGTGGAGCAGGTTGAGAGTTTCAAGTTCCTTGGTGTCCACATCACCATCAAACTAACATGGTCCAAGCACACCAAGACAGTTGTGAAGAGGGCACGACAAAACCTATTCCCCCTCAGGAGACTGAACAGATTTGGCATGGGTCTTCAGATCCTCAAAAGGTTCTACAGCTGCACCATCGCGAGCATCCTGACTGGTTGCATCGCTGCCTGGTATGACAACTGCTCGGCCTCCGACCGCAAGGCACTACAGAGGGTAGTGCGAACGGTCAAGTACATCACTGGGGCCAAGCTCCCTGCCATCCAGGACCTCTATACCAGGCGGTGTCAGAGGAAGACCCTAAAAATTGTCAAAGACTCCAGACACCCTAGTCATAGACTGTTCTCTCTGCTACTGCACGCCAAGCGGTACCGGAGTGCCAAGTCTAGGTCCAGGAGGCTTCTAAACAGCTTCTACCCCCAAGCCATAAGACTCCTGAACACCTAATCAAATGGCTACCCAGACTATTTGATTGCCCCCCTCCCCCTCTTTTACACTGTTGTTACTTTCTGTTGTTATCATCTATGCATAGTCACTTTAATAACTCTACCCACATGTGCATATTACCTCAATTAACAATTGCCCTCGCATATTGACTCTGTACCTGTACCCTCCTGTATATACTGTAGTCTCACTATTGTTATTTTACTGCTGCTCTTTAATTACTTGTTTAATTACTTATTTCAACTGCATTGTTGGTTAAGGGCTTATCAGTAAGCATTTCACTGTAAGGTTTGCACCTGTTGTATTCGGCACATGTGACTAATTTGATTGGCATAAATGGCTCAGTATCACAATCCAGCAGCTAACAGACAATGGTCACAGTAGCTACAGTAACCTGTGTTTCTTTTCTCTTGGTTTAGGTTGTGACCTTTAGTCCATGGGTAGAAGAGAATTTGCCCAGAAGAATCCTGTGACAGACCAGTCAGAGTGGTCATTTCGGCTCTCAAGCGTCTCTATATGTGATAAAAAGCAAATACAGTGTGAAACTTTCTTTCTGCCAGCAGAGAGCACTCTTAATCAAGCTTAAGTTCTATTTTTTGTTGTCTGTCATCTAAACATTGCTCAGACTCTGGTTGGGCCCCATACACTTCAGCAATAAGACTCATTTGACTCATCAAGTGTCATTTTGTTGATAAATCCATATAGGCTTAGTATCTGTTGACCATGCATGGATGTAAAATGTTTTCTTGAACGTTATTAAGTCTCTATAGACCCTTGTATTCTTCAACAATAAAAATGTTAGAAAATACTGTATTTTTTACTCCTAGTTTGATCTATGATCATCCTCTTGAGTTTGACACAGTCATTAGCATTCTTGATTGTCTTGGGAAGAATAAGACCAAATGAAATTGACTAAATCTGCAGCATTGAAAATGACGAACTCCAAATTAAAGGTTCAATGCAGCTGTTTTTTTTTATCTCAATAGCAAATAATTTCCGATTACCAATTAAGTCTTAGCAAAGAACAATTTCTCAAGCAGGAATTTTGCTAGGAATGTCTGGGAGTGGTCTAAGTGGGGAGGGGAAAACTGAAAACTAGCTATGGCAGAGAAGTTTGGAATTCTAGCTCTTATTGGTCTATTAACAAATTTACCACCTGGTGATATCACCAGGCAGGCCAAAACTCCATCCCACTGAAATTTCAGGGGGTCTTTTCAAACAGCTCTTACACTAAAAGGGAATTATCATACTTTTCACAAATTCACAGTATTATTCTAACCTCATAGTGTGGAATTGTATATAAAATGTTTTTTTGACTGCACTGGGCCTTTAAAGCAACAATGTGGGATAGAGGCAGAATACATATTGCCTTTGACAGGAGAAACAAACCATGCTTACCCAAAACTAATGAGACAGCTCATAGAAAGCACTCCGCTGTATGTGTGTGAGAGAGAGGCAGCCATATTTGTCCCAGTGACCTAAGAACCCATAATATCTTACATTTGGGTCAATGCATCAGAGTGCTCTTGAACATGGAGCAGTTCTCTTTTCATTAGAACAATGCCTGGAAAAAGTTTTAAAGGGGAATTTCACCCTGGCTCTGCCACAGAATATAGTCATTACTATACTAACATTATGTTTTTATCATAAACGTCACAATTATCCAAACCACAAGCTAAAACTAGCACATTTTCATTTCACTGCTAGAATGGTGAAGTTGCAAATACCTGTGTATTCATCTGCTCATAGTGAACCACAAAGTCTGGCATTCAAAGCGAATGCTGAAACTGCTCGCTAGGTAGAGGGGCCATGCCCACAAACTTGAATAATGACGTTGTTTACTTCGAACAACCAGCACACAGAAATCTCAGAACTTTTCTAGGCAAGATTGTTATGAAAACATTTGTTTTTCAGTGTTTGTCATCATGCTCATGTTGTGCTCTGTGCCTGGCTGTGCTAATTACAAATAAGTGTGAAAATCTTTCACCATTTTACCTACCAGAGATTCCCCCCGATTCTGTCAGTGGCTTGCGACTTTCAAGAATGATGCGGTGACCAAAGATAATCTGAGGGAATTTCAGGCTGAACTAATTGGGAATCCATTTCGATGACAGATGAGAAGTGATGTGATACCATCTATTTTTTACCCTTCACAACAAAACAGAAGCTTCTCAATTAGAGGTAACCTAACGTTAGCTAGCCTCTTTGACTGATCCAATGAACCATTGCATATATTTTCAAAATGTTGTGTCAAGACTGCCCAAAAGTGCATAATTGGTTTATTAATATATGATTGTGTATTCTCCTCCAACAATAGCAGGGTATTCTTTCACTGTAATAGCTACTGTTAATTGGATAGTACAGTTAGATTAACAAGAATTTAATCTTTCTGCCCATATCAGATATGTCTATGTCCTGGGAATTGTTCATGTTACTCACAACCTCATGCTAATCACATTAGCTTACGTTAGATTCACCATCCCGTGGTAGAGGGGGATGGGGGACACCGATCCTGTAGAGGTTAACTTGCTAGCCTAGTTGGGTAAGTTAGCTAGCTAACATTACAGCCCTGTACAGCTAAATCATGTATCTATCGTTTGGGATACACACTGTCAATCAGTTTCGCCTATGCCATGGCAGTCACTGCTAGACTGGTAGCTACCTTCAGCAGAGTAAACAAGTTTGTTAGCTAACGTCAGTCAAAGATAGAACATGTTACCAAATAAAGAGTATCTCAATTTGGTGGCCATCTACTCCACCCTTGTCTAGAAAACACTCCCTTAGTAAAAATAGAATTGTCGATATAGCTAACTAACCCTCTGTTTGTGAATGTGTATAAGTCGTCTATGGTTGGTTAGTTGGTTCTCAGCCAGCTAGCAATCTTGCTGCCAATTTCGTGATGCTAGTTAGCTTACAGCAAGCTGACAATGTTGAAATGTCCATGTAAGGTATGCTTAGCTAGCCAGTCTACTAGAGATCAATAAAAATGAGTTGGGTGGTTAAATTGTGTATTTCTTTATACAGAATCTGATTCCACCAACATGCTCTTGCCACCCCTCGCTCTGCACAAGGTGAAGGTAAGTTGGACAAAATATTACAAGCTAAGATAGCTCAATTGAAAGGAAGCATGGTATAAACATAAATTGGGTAGTGTTTGTTTGGTTTGTGTTTGCGTTATAGGGTTACAGGTGGTTAGAGGTAGCCTGAGGACCACAGAGTACCTTCCAGACCATGTAATCAATTTAGACTATCCCTCTTCCCTTTTTATCTTTTATTTTTGTTAAACTCAGGTTATCTGGAGTCATTCCACAGTGCCCTGCTGAAAAATACCCCAAAGCGGGGGTATTTTGGATACACAAGCATGAGGGAGCGGACACACCTTTCAGTTATGGAGTACAACAAGATTGTGGGACAGAAACCAGCAAGAGACACTGAATGGTCTAAAATCAAGACTACAACAGTAATGACACAACACCCTTCGTTATTCTCTCTTCAGATTCTCAATACAAAGACGTTAACTTTAGTCATATCCCAGATTACCTATTTGCTTATGGTCTTGCCTACACCAAGAGACCGGTTTTAAAACATTATATGAGCAAAACATATTCCATTTTATTCAGGCAAGCCAGACAAAATTAATGAATTTGAATTCGGAGGGCAGAAATGAAAAATTAAAGCATTAGACCTCTCACTAAAGGCATCAGTCATACAAAAGTTGTACTTAAATCCGAACTGGTTCTCTCGCAGATTAGTAAGAATTTCTCACACCATGTTCAAGAATGGACTTTTTCCCTTTGTCCAGATTACCTCTCACTTTTGGTTCTTTGAAAATGAAATAATCTCCAAAATATTGCTATTTTTAAAACAAACCATAGAAAGTTGGTTGCAACTTCAGTTAATTCCACCAGAAAAGACAGAACAAATATTTCAACAACAAAAATTGTGGTTAAACTCAAATATACTAATTGATTAAAAAAACAATAAAAAACATTATATAAAAAAAAAAGGTATAATCCTTGTAAATGATATCATGAATAGGACTGGTGGAATTGCCACACATGCAGCTAACAAAAATATATGGAAATGTTTGCTCTACCCAAAATTACAACCAACTAATTGCAGCAATATTGCAAAAATGGAAGAGGCAAGAGGAAGGAGGAGAAAGTAAGCATATTGTCTGTCGGCCCCACATTAAATATCAAAATTGGTACCAAAAATCTCCAATTTGGACTCCAGACCAAAGGACAGATTTCCACCTGTCTAATGGCCATTGCTCGTGTTCCTTGGCCCATGAAAGTCTCTTCTTATTATTGGTGTCCTTTAGTAGTGGTTTCTTTTCAGCAATTCCGACCATGAAGTCCTGATTCACACAGTCTCCTCTGAACAGTTGATGTTCAGTTGTGTCTGTGACTTGAACTCTGTGAAGCATTTATTTGGGCTGCAATTTCTGAGGCTGGTAACTCTAATGAACTTATCCTCGGCAGCAGAGGTAACTCTGGGTCTTCCATTCCTGTGGCAGTCCTCATGAGAGCCAGTTTCCTCATGGCGCTTGATGGTTTTTGCAAGTGCACTTGAAGAAACTTCCAAAGTTCTTGAAATGTTCCGTATTGACTAACCTTCCCCAGCTAGCACAGTGGATCTAGGCCTATTCCGGCTCGAGAGTCGGGGCACTCGGCTGAGAGTTAGACTCGGCCGACATCATGTGGCCCGAGTCTGGGCCACCTTTGGCAGTATTACTTATTGCTAGGATGCGGGGATTGAGCTCGGGCCGATTCCGGCAAGAGTTATCTGGCCCAAATGTATATATTACTTTGGGCTCGGGACGATTCTGGTGAGAGTTATCTGGCCCAAATGTATTTCTTTGGGTTCGGGGTACTCTCTGGCAGATGATTACACGCTTTATATAATTAACATTTCATTATTTATTTTTCCATATTTTCTCATTGTTTCTGTGATCAAAAAATATAATTAACATTTATATGAAATTCTTTAGGAGTCCTGTGTAGTATTTTAGTATTGTGATACTTTGTGCAAGCCAATTGATAAGCATTAAAAACTTGTGGCTGGAGCTTCCCAAGTGGCACAGCGGTCTAAGTGGCACAGCGGTCTAAGACACTGAGTCGCAGTGTAAACTGCGTTTCTACAGATGCTGGTTCGAGACCCATGCCGGCCATGAACGGGAGACCCATGAGGCAACGCACAATTGGCCCAGCGTCGTCAGAGTTAGGGGAGGTTTTGGCTGGTCGAGATGTGCAGTACCAGTAAATTTTCTGCAAGAGGACCGAACAGTTGGTGGTTAAGAAGCCCTACGGCACTTTCGGGCAGTCTTATCCAGCTGGCCCTTCACTGAAGACAGGACAAGCGCATCGCCATAAGCACAAAGAGTCTCAGCTTCCCCAGCCCACCATTGCCAGCGTACCGAAGCCGGTTTATGACTGCGTTTACACAGGCAGCGCAATTCTGATATGTTTTTCACTAATTGGTCTTTTGGCCAATCAGATCAGTTCTGAAAAAGATTTGATGTGTTTAAGACCAATTCATGGAAAAAACATATCAGAATTGGGCTGTAAACACAGCCAGTGTGGCTCAGCATAAGACCATGTAGAACAGGGGTCTCCAAACATAGTTCCTGGAGTTCTACCCTCCTGTAAGTTTTCACTTCAGCCCCAGTTGTAACTAACCTGGTTCTGTTTATCAACCAGCTAATTATTAGAATCAGGTGTGCTAGATTCGGGTTGGAGTGAAAACCTACAGGAAGGCAGTTCTCCGGGAACAGGGTTGGAGAGCCCTGATGGAGAACCATCATAAAATAAATATGGATATTTTCTATCAATCTTTGAAATTTGTCTGATCTTATGGATTCACAGAAGATATTTATTTAAGCTGTACAGGGCTCTGTAGCATCAAACAGACGCTAGACATTCAGATATCCAAAGAAGGTTTGTTTATTTATCAAAATCTGAAATAAAGGAGAGTGTACACTGTTTAATGCTAACTCAAGAAAACTGGGTATTCAACAATGCTATATGGTAAAAGTAACATACCAAAAACAGTGTAGTGCAGTTCA
This sequence comes from Oncorhynchus masou masou, assembly GCF_036934945.1. Classification (NCBI taxonomy): domain Eukaryota; kingdom Metazoa; phylum Chordata; class Actinopteri; order Salmoniformes; family Salmonidae; genus Oncorhynchus; species Oncorhynchus masou. The sequence goes on from NC_088229.1 coordinate 30,407,568, forward strand.
GTATGTCCAAGTGTGTCTCAGGTGTAGAGACAAACAAGTGCAGAGAACTGTAGTTGCAGATTGTTACACCAGATAATGTGATTTGCCCAAAGATTTTTGCCGTCATCTTGTCTATTTCAAATCTTCTCTCACTGATTGAGACAGGTGGGTGTCCACCCCAAAGTGCTGCATGTCATGATGACAGAGACCTGTCTCGATCAATGAGTGAGAAGACTTGAAACGATGGCGGTGCACATATTGTTGGATTACTTTATGGAGCAAAAAAAGTATTTATTTTAATAACGGAGCATTTTCTAAATTCAAACTGACCCCCTGCAACTGGTAACAGACATTTTATGAGACTCCTGTTTCCCCAAATCAAGGACGAAGACAGCACCGCTGACATCATGTTGTTGGTCCAATATTCTTTGTGCTTCACCAAGCAGTACCTATCTTGTAATGCCCAGTAATGTATATCAAAAATCTTTGGTTAAATCACATTATCTGGTGTAACAATCTGTAGCTAAGAGACCTGGTGATCAGCAGGTGATGGGAGAGATCTTCATGATGAAATTGCTATTCACAAAGAAACATACAGTATGTTCAGGGAATACTTGTAAAGCTGCGGGAGGAGTGTTGTTGTCCCCCCCATTTGTTTTGTATACTGCTGCTACTCGCTGTTTATTATCTATGCATAGTCACTTCACCCCTACCTATATGTACAAATTACCTCAACTAACCTGTACCCCCGCACACTGACTCTGTACCAGCACCCCCTGTATATTGTTATTTTATTGTGTTACTTTAAAAAAAAAAACTTTAGTTTATTTGGTAAATATTTTCTTAACACAATTTTCTTGAACTGCACTGTTGGCTAAGAGCTTGTAAGTAAGCATTTCACGGTAAGGTCTACACTTGTTGTATTCGGCGCATGTGACAAATAAAGTTTGATTTGATACGCGCAGGCAAAGGAATTCTGTTCCTGTGTCTAGAATCCACTCCAGGAAGACGACCAGGCGCCACACGATATTGTATGTAAGACTAAAAACAAATAAAATAATACTCTATTGTACAGTTTGTACAACAGTTGAACCGTGCCAGCAAGACATCAACGTTAGGGTAGACTAGTTGAACATGCATACATGTGCACAGGCACAGATATTGGATTTACAACAATATCTAGCCTAATAGAAAGAAATATTGTGTAACCCTCAACCTTTGCACAGTCACCAAACCGTACAAATGAGCCTAGGTAGGTAGGCAGACAATATCTTTTTATAATAAAACCAGCTTCAGTTTTAGAGATTTACAACAGTAAATATTATTGTTTCTCCTCACTTTCTGCTAGTAAATGTAGCTAATTAGCTTGCTGAATATGTAATACTTGTATTCTGTTGGGAATCCTATCTTGCATCATGCCTATACTTTTGTGAGAACGAAATGAATCCAATGTCATAATCATAACCAATGTCAACCCTTGCCAATGATGTTACATAGCAAGCTTATTATTTACAGTTGCTGATGTTTGTTAACAGCTTACAAATGCGAGGCGTGGCACATAACAAGTTATTAGGCGCCAGGCGAACTAGCTAACCAGCTCCAGGCTAGTCAGCTCCAGTCATGTGCTATCGTTTGCTGGTAATACTAGGTGGCTGGTTGTAGCGTTGTAGCTCGCTGTTAAGTAGTTAGCCATATCGACATATTTTACAATCGAGATACAAAAGATCTCAGATTGTAAAACCTCTTCTATTTTTTTGTCATAGATATGGCTACCGGTTGTTGTTTATCTACCTAGCTAGCTACATTGCTAGCTAAATTAGCAAACATTTTATTTTATTTCCGTCCCACTGTAACACAGTATTACACTATATACAAAACAATGTGGACACCCCTTCAAATATTTCTGCCACACCTGTTGTTGACAGGTGTATAAAATTGAGCACACAGCCATGCAATCTCCATAGACAAACATTGACAGTAGAATGGCCTTACTAAAGAGCTCAGAGACTTTCACGTGGCACCGTCATAGGATGCCACCTTTCCAACAAGTCAGTTCATCACATTTCTGCCCTGTTAGAGCTGCCCCGGTCAACTGTAAGTGCTGTTATTGTGAAGTGGAAACATCTATGAGGAAGAACGGCTCAGCCACAACGTGGTAGGACACAGAAGCTCACAGAACAGGAGCGCCAAGTGGTGAAGCGTGTATCGTGCAAAAATCAGTTGCAACACAAAGCATCAGCACAATAACTGTTTGTTGGGAGCTTCATCAATGGTTACCATGGCCGAGCAGCCACAAACAAGCCTAAGATCAACATGCGCAATGCCAAGAGTTGGCTGGAGTGGTGTAAAACTCGCCGCCATTGGACTCTGGAGCAGTGGAAACGCGTTCTCTGGAGTGATGAATCATGCTTCACCATCTGGCAGTCCAACGGATTAACCCGAGTTTGGCGGATGCCAGGAGAATGCTACCTGCGCAATTGCATAGTGTCAACTGTAAAGTTTGGTGGAGGAGGAATATTGGTCTGGGGCTGTTTTTCATGGTTCAGGCTTGGCCCCTTAGTTCCAGTGAAGGGAAATCTTAACGCTACAGTATGCAATGAACCTTCTAGATGATTCTGTGCTTCCAACTTTGTCTCAACAGTTTGGGGAAGGCCCTTTCTTGTTACAACATGACAATGCCCCAGTGCACAAAGCGAGGTCTATACAAAAGTGGTTTGTCGAGATCTGTGTAAAAGAACTTGACTGGCCTGCACAGAGCCCTGACCTCAACCCCATCGAACACATTTGAGATGAATTGGAACGCCAACTGCGAGCCAGGCCTAATCACCCAACATCCAGTGCCGACCTTACTAATGCTCGTGGCTGAATGGAAGCAAGTCCCCGCAGCAATGTTCCAACATCTAGTGTAAAGCCTTCACAGAAGAGTGGAGGCTGTTATAGCAGCAAAAGAGGACCAAATCCATATTAATGCCCATGATTGATTGGCGGTGGCCCGTTCCTGTAGGTTCATGCTCTACAACATCCGCAGAGTACGACCCTGCCTCACACAGGAAGCGGCGCAGGTCCTAATCCAGGCACTTGTCATCTCCCGTCTGGATTACTGCAACTCGCTGTTGGCTGGGCTCCCTGCCTGTGCCATTAAACCCCTACAACTCATCCAGAACGCCGCAGCCCGTCTGGTGTTCAACCTTCCCAAGTTCTCTCACGTCACCCCGCTCCTCCGCTCTCTCCACTGGCTTCCAGTTGAAGCTCGCATCCGCTACAAGACCATGGTGCTTGCCTACGGAGCTGTGAGGGGAACGGCACCGCAGTACCTCCAGGCTCTGATCAGGCCCTACACCCAAACAAGGGCACTGCGTTCATCCACCTCTGGCCTGCTCGCCTCCCTACCACTGAGGAAGTACAGTTCCCGCTCAGCCCAGTCAAAACTGTTTGCTGCTCTGGCCCCCCAATGGTGGAACAAACTCCCTCACGACGCCAGGACAGCGGAGTCAATCACCACCTTCCGGAGACACCTGAAACCCCACCTCTTCAAGGAATACCTAGGATAGGATAAGTAATCCTTCTCACCCCCCCTTAATGATTTAGATGCACTATTGTAAAGTGGCTGTTCCACTGGATGTCAGAAGGTGAATTCACCAATTTGTAAGTCGCTCTGGATAAGAGCGTCTGCTAAATGACTTAAATGGTAAATGTAAATGTAATGATTTTGGAATGAGATGTGATGAGCAGGTGTCTAAATACTTATGGTCATATAGTGTATGTTAGCCAGCAATACACAATATGGGTTTCAGTAGATAATTTAAGTTAGCTAACTAGCCTGGTAGCATCCAGGAAAAATAAGTCAGCTAGGCACCGTATTTGTCATCTGCCCTCTTGATGCTGGCATCGGCTGTAGCTGAGCTTCTAATGTTAGCTGAATCCAACTCTTTGTTCGAATTCTCTTCTCTCTATTCCGGTTGAAATATGTATGGTTGAATGTCTCCATGTAGCTAATAGATGCTCCATCGTTGAATTTGTGCTGATGAGAGAAATCACTTGAAGCCATTGTATCTGGTCAGTTCTTTCAGTTTTGCCCAAAGGATTGTTAGTGTCTGCCTCCTTTTCAAAAGAACGCCTAATGGCTCTATCAAACAAGGACAAACATCTACACCCACAAAAGCGTATAGAGTGATCAGTATAACATTGAGCCTTCGCAAAATGCCACAAAGCAGGGATATATCAATACCCCCTTCCCCCAACCCCCATCAATACACCGGAAGACGTCATAGGGTGTATCATTCAGCACACGAAGCCCTGACCTGCCTTCCTCCTGGGCAATTATGTGTGAAACACAGCTCACTGTCCTAGAAATGCCTCAGATATGATGACAACAAGCCCAGATTCCCCCAGGGTGAAATTCCACTTTAAAGGGACAAATATAAGGCTGTGTAACGCTCACTCCTCTCTGGTCTGTCTGGTGTTGCCCATATAAAACATCAATGGGCATAAAGCAATAAAGCAGCTCTTGCCTTTCCATCACCCTATGAAATCCTGGTTAGGAGCACTCATGTGGAAGCTATTTAGTGTGCACCAAAGCAATTATATATTAAACCATTTTAAATGGGCTGTAAAGGGCACTTTACTGTGTTGTCAAGATGTTCCAAGGCAGAGAAATTGAGGTAGAACCCTGATTGGGTACCGCTGATGTCTCGCTGACCAATAACAGAGTAACTGTCGGAAAGATTATTTTAAATGTGCACACACTTCTGTATGAGAGCCATGGCTAATGCAGTGAATAAATAACTCATGGAGGAGGTTTTTAATCAACTGACATTGGAATGATGGAGATCTGGGATGGCAGGTCCTTGGGAACACAGGGTGACCTGGATAGTGCTGCTAACAAGGGAGAAGCCAGACGGGTAGCACCTTAACACATTATCCAGCCTGCATGGAATAGGTGTGAGGTCATGCCTGTGTGTGTGTGTGCGTGCGTGCGTGTAGGCTGCTCTATTTGAGACCCAACACAAGTCTATGTTCCTACTAACATACTAACACCCATTTGTGTTTTTTAATAGAGAGCATAGTGTTCAAAAGCCTACTGTGTAATCATTTTAAAATATGCAAATGACCCTAATGGTGTCACAGATACCTCGGGATGGAGATGTCCTCTCTGGCACACACACATGGATACATGTTAGTTATTGTAAGTTCCACACTGTTACTAGAACTGTGTTTACAGCTAATGTGGCTCATTTCCATAATGCAATCTGCCTCCCATCTGGTATAACTCATTTTAATTAAGACGGGTAATTCCCTCCCCCAAAATGCAGAGGCCTAATCATTAAAATATCCACGTTTTTGTTTGTTCTTGACGTTTGATGACAATGCCCAATGCGGCTTGGGTCAGGTAAGAGCCCAAACACCTGTCAGACATCCGTCTCCCGGGCTGGTTCCACTTCCCAGCCTCCTCTCCTCTCCACACTGCTGTAGCCGACAGCCAGGCAGCCTTTTCAGACATGCAGCCCCTCCTCATTCTCTCCAGCGCTTCACTGCCCACTTCTGTGGCCAGATGTTTGGGACGTTACAGAGACAGCAGAAGCATCCATTATTGCTTTTTACCATGTGAAAACAGTACTCTGTATGTGTGTAATTGTCCCACAAAAAATCTAGACTGACACCATGTCGTTTTTCTACAAATCTCTCGTCCAGGTGGTCTCCTATGAGTTCTGGTACAGTAACAGTGAGTCGACAGGATCTGTTTCTTTCTCAGTCTACTGGAAGGACAAATTGGTTATTTACAGAAGCTCAGTGTTTTAGAACATGTGTTTGATTTCACATCCAATATGTCTGCTTGCACTCACACATGTATCTCATTAGGTCGTCTAAACTTGTCTGTGTGTGTTTATTGCACACACAACCTATTGGATCCTGTTGGAATGCTAGATCCAATTACTGAATTTCATAGACAGATTTTTCCATGAGGAAATATCCAAACTCTCAAAAGAATTTATCAAAACAGACTGATCCTTCAGAAGAACTATTGATTGCCAATAGAAAACGCAAGTTGGTTGTCTTGCTTGGCATTTCACCACTCTTCCCTACCCTTCAGTCAGAGTCCTGCCAAACCTTTCCTCCCTTATCAGTGGCAAACAGAACCCTCTGTTTGGCAAATCCGTGGCAGTTCAAATTGGGGCTAATGTCTTCCTCTTTGTGTGAGAGGCCGATCACATCACATGGATAAAGCGATTATGGAAATCCTGCCGTGGTGTAAAAATCAGCTTTCAGGGACCAGGGAAGGCAGTTGACATTGAGTCAAGAGAGAAGGAAGGGGCTGGGGAGTGTGGAGTATTTTATTGGAAACGCTGGGCTGTTCCATAATGATACAAGTCTTTTTGTAGACAGACAGTCTGCCAGTATTGATATTGATCTGTCACCTTGTCTGGATTTCACGTTCATCAGCAAAAAGATTGTTCTTGATGAACCAGGGTACATAACATTTTGGCCAACATTTTGGCCAGGTTCCCTCAAGTCCCCGGACATTAGACAGAATAAGCCTCTGATAAAGACAGGTGGTTAATCATTGTCTCAGGAACGACGACCATTATTGATAAAGTGTATTAGAATTAAGTTTGATTTAGCTAAACCGGTATTCATGAGCAATCTACATCATTATCTAATATTTCAGACTCAGATTTCGGACAGGCAAGGGTGATGATGAATTCAATTTTATCCCAATTAGTCAGGGTTTTGGGCCATGGCATGGCAGTGGGAGAGATTAGGAATGTAATTTCAGAGAGCAAGCCAGTGTGTCTGGGCATGACACTGGTGTAGTGAGGAGATAAATAGGACTCTGGTGGGTGGTGTGCTGTATGAATGCCCTCTGGACTTATTATAGAGACATTACCCTAAGGTACTGTTCGGGGCGTTTATTTCACTCTCATAAGTGTAATAAGGATTTAAAGTGAGGTTATAAGCACTTATAAGCAGTTTTAACAACTGATGCCATTATTATGTCAAAGCTATGCCAGTAATGCCACTTATATTTCATAATTGTAGTTATGCCATATGTTTAAAGCTTCCATCATGGGCTATGCGAAATGCAATACATCTCATAAACTGTTTTACAGATTTAAGCATGGCTATTTCTGATCGGTTTATACGTTTGTAGATTTAAACTTGGTGGATAGTTCTCTCTGTTAAGGCATGGTTGCATTGGGTCATTTTTCAAGTTATTCATAGGGACATATTATGTGATGTGCTATTTTGGGTTTTTATTTGGATTTAAAATGTAGTTCTATGACCATGTTAGACATCGTTGAGCTATAATGTATAAGTTGACCAAGGTGTAACAGTTTGCCTAAATTTGCACTTTGAATGATGTTTTGTTCCCCACACTACAGATATTACTGTCTGTGTGCTCTTTGTGTGTTCCCCAAGGTCACCATTACAAGAGTTCATAGAACAGTAGCTATTTGTGATCACATACGCTATCGTTCAAAAGTTTGGGGTCACTTAAAAATGTCCTTATTCTTGAAAGAAAAGCAATTTTTTGGGCCATTAAAATATAAAACTGTTTAGAAATATAGTGTAGACATTGTTCGTGTTGAAAATTACTATTGTTGTCACACCCTGACCATAGTTTGCTTTGTATGTTTATATGTTTTGTATGGTCAGGGTGTGATTTGAGTGGGCATTCTATGTTGTGTGTCTAGTTTGTCTGTTTCTGTGTTTGGCCTGATATGGTTCTCAATCAGAGGCAGGTGTTAGTCATTGTCTCTGATTTTGAACCATATTTCGGTCGCCTGTTTGGTGTTGGGTTTTGTGGGTGATTGTCCTTAGGTCTGTCGTGTGCTAGTTTGCACCAGTATTAGGCTGTTTTGGTTTTCGTGTCTTCTTTATTGTTTTTTCATATTGATTCGTGTTTACTTCAGGTTTATTAAACATGGATCGTAATAGACACTCCGCATTTTGGTCCGACTCTCTTTCACCTACAGAAAACCGTGACAGAATCATCCACCACAACAGGACCAAGCGGCGTGGTAACGGGCAGCAGCAGGAGCAGCGTAATAAGGACTTGTGTACTTGGGAAGAAATCCTCGACAGGAGAGGACCCTGGGCTAAACCAGGGGAGTGTAGCCGCCCCAAGGTGCAGCTCAAAGAGGATTGGACATGGGAGGACGAACTGGACGGGAAAGGACCCTGGGCACAGCCAGGAGAATATCGCCGCCCCAAGGAAGAGCTGGAGGCGGAGAAAAGCGGAGAGGCGCTGGTATGAGGAGGCAGCACGGCAACGCGGATGGAAGCCCAAGAGTCAGCCCCAAAACTTTCTTGGGGGTGGCTCACAGGGAGTAGGGCGACGCTAGGTAAGAGACCTACGCCAACTTCCTGTGGTTACCGGGGGGCTAGAGAGACCGGGCAGGCACCGTGTTATGCTGTGGTGCGCACGGTGTCCCCAGTGCAGGTGCATAGCCCGGTGCGGTACATTCCAGCTCCGCGTATCGGCTGGGCTAGAGTGAGCGTCGAGCCAAATGCCATGAAGCCGGCTCTACAAATCTGGTCTCCAGTGCGTCTCCTTGAGCCGGCTTACATGGCACCAGCCTTGCGTACGGTGTCCCCGGTTCGCCTGCATAGCCCAGTGCGGGCTATTCCACCTCGCCGCACTGGCAGAGCGACCGTGAGTATTCAACCAGGTAAGGTTGGGCAGGCTCGGTGCTCAAGAGCTCCAGTGCGCCTGCACGGTCCGGTCTACCCAGTACCACCTCCACGCACCAGCCCTCCGGTGGCAGCTCCCCGCACCAGGCTTCCTGTGCATGTCCTCGGCCCAGTACCACCAGTGCCAGCACCACGCATCAGGCCTACAGTGCGCCTCTCCTCTCCTGCGCTGCTGGAGTCTCCTGCCTGTTCAGCGCAGCCAGAGCTGCCAGTCTGCATGGAGCAGCCAGAGCTGCCAGTCTGCATGGAGCAGCCAGAGCTGCCAGTCTGCATGGAGCAGCCAGAGCTGCCAGTCTGCAAGGAGCAGCCAGAGCTGCCAGTCTGCAAGGAGCTGCCGGTCTGCAAGAAGCCGCCAGAGCTGCCAGTCCTCAAGAAGCCGCCAGAGCTGCCAGTCTGCAAGAAGCCGCCAGAGCTGCCAGTCAGCATGGAGCAGCCAGAGCCGCCAGTCAGCATGGAGCAGCCAGAGCCGCCAGTCAGCATGGAGCAGCCAGAGCCGCCAGTCAGCATGGAGCAGCCAGAGCCGCCAGTCAGCATGGAGCAGCCAGAGCCGCCAGTCAGCATGGAGCAGCCAGAGCCGCCAGTCAGCATGGGGCAGCCAGAGCCGCCAGTCAGCATGGGGCAGCCAGAGCCGCCAGTCAGCATGGAGCAGCCAGAGCCGTCAGTCTGCCAGGATCCGCCAGTCAGCCAGACTCTTCCAGATCCGCCAGTCTCTTCCAGATTCGCCAGTCACACCCTGACCATAGTTTGCTTTGTATGGTCAGGGTGTGATCTGAGTGGGCATTCTATGTTTTGTGTCTAGTTTGTCTGTTTCTGTGTTTGGCCTGATATGGTTCTCAGAGGCAGGTGTTAGTCATTGACTCTGATTTTGAACCATATTTAGGTCGCCTGTTTGGTGTTGGGTTTTGTGGGTTTGTGGGTCCTTAGGTCTGTCGTGTGCTAGTTTGCACCAGTATTAGGCTGTTTTGGTTTTCGTGTATTGTTTATTGTTTTTTTCATATTGATTTGTGTTTACTTCAGTTTTATTAAACATGGATCGTAATAGACACGCCGCATTTTGGTCCGACTCTCTTTCACCTACAGAAAACCGTGACAATTGTAGCTGATAATGGCTGATTTTTTTAATGGAATATCTACATAGGCGTACAGAGGCCCATTATCAGCAACTATCACTCCTGTGTTCCAATGGAATGTTGTGTTAGCTAATCCAAGTTTATCATTTTATCATCCTTTTGTAATTATGTTAGCAAAGCTGAAAACTGTTGTTCTGATTCAAGAAGCAATACAACTGTCCTTCTTTAGACTAGTTAAGTATCTGGAGCATCAGTATTTGAGGGTTCAATTACAGGCTCAAAATGGCCAGAGACAAAGAACTTTCTTCTGAAACTCGTGCGTCTATTCTTGTTTTAAGAAATTAAGGCTATTCCATGCGAGAAAATGCCAGGAAACTGAAGATCTCATACAACGCTGTGTACTACTCCCTTCACAGAACCAGTTTATCCTGCCTGAGCAACAACACACATCAAGAATCTATAGTCATGCATACTGTACTTACATTTTCCCTATTCAGGCAAATTAAGTGAGTATTAGGTCTTTCAAGAGAACCAGAATGAATTGCATTTTCAAATCAGTGTGTAGATGACAAATTAACCACATAAAATATTAGAAGAGAGAAAGAGGGCGCTACTAACTGCAACGTGCAGCCTGCTTGGAAGAAATGTGAAACCATGACCTATTCAAATGGATAATTTGCAAAGATCTGTCATGTCTTGATGGAAATGCTAAGCACATTCATTTAAGACCCCTTCATTTTTCTGTGCAGTTTAAAAAAGAGGCAGAGGAGTGAACAGGGGATTTGCCATAGCCAGGGATTAGATGAGGGGAAGCCTTTGATGGATTCAATTATTACTGAAAGTTTGTGAAGGAAAAGGGGAGGGACATCAAAGAGTGCAGGCGATTAACTCACTGCTAACTCTGAGGCAGGCGCAGGCTAATCTTAAAGGTGACACCATACATCTTGTTGGCTCTTGAATCCCAATCTGGGCATGTGAGGGCTGAGCCTGTTGGTTAATTAGCCTGGATAACTTTAGTCCTGTCCTCTAGGAAGGGAAGTCAGAGGCCAAGTGTTACGAATCCCTTTTGGCCTGACAGTCTAGGGGGGGATGGTAATGAGACCCGTAACATAACTCATACAAATTCTAATAGTGACAAAGTAAAAGTGAGAACGAAATAACTACGACAACTGAAATCTACCGTCAAACTCAGGGTTTATTAATAAACACACGGCAATGGAGGGGAGCAGGAAAAGGGGCTGAGCTGGACCCAAGGAAAGAAACAATAAGTATTCAAAAACACCCCTAAGCTAGACTAGCCTACCTTACCCACAGCTAATTAACTAACCAAAAATACAGTGGGTGGTCCACCCAGTTCTAACTCGTGTATTTAACTAAGTTTACCTTCGGGTAGTGTATGCCCATGGGCGACTCGTCTTGGTTCCCCCTTTTCCCACCAGCAAACAAACACTATAACCAAAAACAATACTCACAAGTGATGACAAAGTGCTATGGAGGTGCTCAAACAAAAGAGGTTAATACACAAAGAAAGAGTGAAACAGAGAGACCTACAGACATGGCATTTACAGAGAGATTGAGCTCTAGAGCAAACAACTGACAGGGTTTTTAAACCAAGGGAAAGGAACTGTGATTGGGTAGGAAACAGGGGGAGGTGTGTCTTCTGATTAATGATTCATTGTTGACTGATTGGGGAGTGATGATTTTCACCTGTGAGGGGAGAAGGAGAGAAAACACACACACAGGATACTTGTATCTGTAACACTCCCACCCTTAAAAGAGCAACCCTAGGGATTGCGACCACAGTATTACAATGAATACTCACAAGAACAACAACAAAGTCAACCTTACAAAACATACAACAATCATTACACACGAGACAAAGCATCTGCCAATACATTATCAGAACCCTTTTTGTGGCAGATCTCCAAATTATAATTTTGTACAATCAGCGCCCAATGCATAAGGCGCTGGTTCTGGTTGTACATCCGGTGGAGAAAAACTAAGGGGTTATGGTCAGTATATACAATCACTGGTAGGGCACTGGAACCAATATATACTTCAAAGTATTGCAGAGCCAACAACAAAGCAAGAGCTTCTTGTTCTATTGTCGCATAGTTTGTTTGGCATTTATTAAATTTACGGGAAAAATAACAAACGGGATGATCCACTCCACTCTTGTCCTGCTGCAGTAGAACAGCACCAGCACCGCTGGCACTAGCATCTACCTCAAGTTTGAATGGTTGTTCAAAATCCGGAGCAGCAAGTACAGGGATACTACATAAGAGTGCTTTTGCAGATTCAAAAGCTCTCTTACAATCAGGGGACCACACAAATGATCTAGCCAGACTGAGCAAATCGGTCAATGGAGCAACTACCGCATCATTTTTTTTACAGAAGCTACGGTAGTAGCCAACCATCCCTAAAAAGCAGCGTAGCTCTCGTCTGGTGGTAGGTGCAGGGAATGCAGTTATAGCCGAGACCTTGGCATCAATAGGGCACACCTGTCCATGGCCAACCTCTTTACCGAGATAGGGAACAGTAGCCTTCCCAAACTCGCACTTTGCCAAGTTCAGGGTTAGAGAAGCAGCTGCCAACCGTTCACATACTACCCTTAGAGAGTCAACATGATCTGACTACTCAGATGAATAAATCACTAGGTCATCAAGGTATGCACTACAATTAGGAACGCCAGCTAATACGGAGTTAACCAGTCGTTGGAAAGTGGCTGGTGCATTTCGCATCCCAAAAGCCATGACTGAGTACTGTAGGAAATTGTCTGGGGTCACAAAGGCAGAAATCTCAGAAGCACGTGAAGTTAACGGAACCTGCCAGTAACCTTTTAAGAGGTCCAACTTAGTTACATACTTAGCAGCACCAATAGTATCGATACAGTCGTCCAGTCTGAGTAACGGGAACGAATCTGGCATTGTGACAGAATTTACCTTTCGATAATCCGTACATAACCTGGACGTACCATCAGGTTTAGGAACCAGAATGCAAGGAGAACTCCAAGGGCTTGAACTTGGCGTAGCCAGGTCATTCACCAACAAATATTTCACCTCATCCCTCATTATCTTCCTCTTGGAAGTGTTGATACGATATGGGTGTTGCTTGATAGGTGTAGCATTTCCAACATTAATGTCATGTTCCAACACATTTGTGCGAATAGGAACGTCATTAAAGAGACATAGAAAACTGTAGTAGCCTCACAATATCATCGGCCTGTCCGTCCGTTAAATGAACCAGACCTGACTGGATAGACAGCAGCATTTCTGAGTTGGGCAATCTAACACACTGCTGTTGAGTATTGCGCAACTACAATCCATCAACATCATCAATATGACAGTCCACTATGATCGTAGTAGTAGCAGCAGAGGGGACAGCAGTACCTTCCTCTGTTTTTGAACTATCTAACTGTGTGATGGGTCGGGTGTGGTAAGCTTTCAACATGTTAATGTGACACACACGAGACTGGCGTTGTCTATCAGGAGTTTGAAGCACATAGTCATTTTCTTTTCAATTAAATAAGGACCAGAGAAACGAGCTGACAGTGAAGATCCTGGAACAGGTAATAATACCAGTACTTGGTCACCTGGCTGTAGTGGACGAGAAACAGCCTCTTTGTCATAATGTCTTTTCATGCTCCTCTGTGAGGAAGACAGAACTTCCTTTGCGAGAGCACAAGCTTGGTGTAGGCGCTCACGAAAGCGACTAACGTAGTCCAACACATTCTCGTCTACTGTACACAACTCTTGGGACAAGAACTGTTCTTTAAGGACTTTCATTGGTCCTCTCACTGTGTGACCAAACACTAGTTCAGCCGGGCTGAAACCTAGGGACTCCTGCACAGTTTCACGAGCAGCAAACAAAACTAGAGGAACTCCCTCATCCCAATCTTTTTCAGATTCCAAACAATATTTACGTAGCATAGACTTCAGTGTCTGATGCCATCTTTCAAGCGCACCCTGAGACTCTGGGTGATAGGCGCTTGACACACGGTGCGTAATTGACAAGGATTTTAACACTTGCTTGAAGAGCTTGGATAGGAAATTGGTACCTTGATCGCTTTGTACCACCTTAGGTAACCCGAATGTCGTGAAGAATTTTATTAAGGCTTTACTCACTACCGGGGCTGTAATCCTTCGCAGAGGAATGGCCTTGGGGTATCTTGTAGCCATACACATAATCGTTAACAAAAACTGGTTACCCGATTTTGTCTTCGGTAACGGTTCGACACGATCAACCACCACATGCTCGAATGGTTCACCTATGACAGGTATGGGACAAAGAGGAGCGGGAGGAATAACCTGATTTGGTTTCCCTGTTATCTGACATGTGTGGCATGTCCGACAGAACTGAGCCACATCTTGTTTTAAACCCGGCCAAAAGAAATGTTGAAGGATCCGATCATAAGTCTTTGTGATTCCTAAATGACCAGACCACTGGTGATCATGAGCAAGGGATAATACATTTTGTCGAAAGGCTGTAGGAATCACTATTTGGTAAACAGCATTCCGATCTCCACACGCGTCAACATGGGATTTCCATTTACACATGAGGAGATTACCATCAATGAAGTAAGCCACGTTCTTCTTCTTTACACCTTCCAATGAGACAACACTAGAAAAACATTTAGCAAGCTTGTTGTCAACCTTTTGGTTAGCAATCAGCTGCTCACGAGTGACTGGTAACTGTATTGCATCAGCAATAAGTTCAACGTTCTTTGATTCTTTCCTGGGCTGTTTGTCAGAGGTGATCAACTTCGAGGTATCACACAATCCATCCTCTTGATCAACCTCTTTGAACAGAACAGTGTTCAACAAATCTATCACGTCACCCTCTTGTTGTGCCTGAGCACGAGTGACAGCACAAGCGGGGAACACATGTGGATAACTCTGTGCCAGCTCATTCGAGAGTGGGTGGTCACTTTTATCCAATACTTCCAATACGGGAACTACCTTTCCTCCGGCAATATCGTTACCCATTATTAAGGTCACAACTTTCACTGGCAACATAGGACATACCCCCACTCTGCATATTCCACTGATTAACTCAGAGTGTACTTTCACAAAGTGCAATGGCACTGGGACAAAACCCATTTCAATACCCTGCACCAACACACTGGAACCACAGTATGTATCATCAGATAAGGGCAACACATCAGACAATATAAATGACTGCGCCACACCAGTATCTCTAAGGATTTTAACCGGACGCTGAGACGCTTCGTCATTCGTTAGGGACACAAACCCCTCGAAAATAAATGGTTCATAACTGAGGTCGGGGACTGAGACTTTCAAACTACAGTTACCCTGAGGCACCTGTTTTGTTGCAGACCTTACAACCGTACGAATTAGACCAACACCTGTTGGCGGCTTGGCACGAAGAGGCATCCCTTGTTTGCGTTTAAGCATGAAGCAATCATTAATCATATGTCCCACTTTATGACAATAGAAACAGGGACGCTCATTTTTCTGGCGTGCTTGATATACTACTGCTGGCCGACTAGGGCTAAAGGTAGGAAACTCAGTGGCTCTACTCTCAGTATGAGCCGAAAATACACTCGTGCGTCAACACAAACTCGTCTGCCAACACAGACGCTTCTGCCAGGGAGGATACTTTCTGTTCATTTAGGTAAACTACAATGCGTTTAGGTAAACTCTTCCAACAATATTAACTCCCGGAGAGAGTTGAAATCAGTTACCTTACTAGCAGTATGCCATTTATCAAACAGATTTCCCTTGTCTCTAGCAAATTCTACATAAGTCTTACTAGAAGACTTTCTATGAGACCTAAATCTCTGTCGGTATGCCTCAGGCACAAGCTCAGGCACGAAGAACAGTAGCTTTGACCACTTCATAATTCAAACTGTTCTCCAGAGGTAGTGCTGACAAAACCTCTTGGGCTTTACCAGTTAATTTACACTGAAGCAATAGGCACCATATGCCTTCAGGCCATTTCAATGCAACAGCTATACGCTCAAATACACAAAAATTGGAGTCAACCTCCGACTTTCTGAACAAAGGTACTAAGGCAATCTGCCTACTAATGTCAAACGTGTTTGAGGACACAGCAGGTGAGGACGACTCACTAACAGTGACAGCAGGACCGGAGGCTAGCCTCGCTGTCTCCAGTTCCATCTGGCGCATTTTAAACGTCATCTGCCGCTGTTCTTTATCTGCCTCAATTTTACACATCTCCAAATCTAACTGCCGTTGTTCTCTTTCTGCCTCAATTTTACACATCTCCAACTGGAGAGTCTCTCGCCTAATTTGGGCTCTCTTCCGCCTCCAGTTGGAAGTGTGCTAAACGGACATCCCTCCTGGCATCACCGTTTGACAGTGGGGAGAGTGGATCAAAACGGGACAATGTGGCTGGTGTTTTAGCCTCACCCTCATTATCAGACACCAATGGGCTTACAGGAGCAGCAACATCCCCTACAGGAATAGTAGGCTCAGGCATCGGTAACACAAGCACCTGCTCTTCCAACAATACATTTAACACTAGCTGTTTACCCTCCGCCTTAGCTAAACTCTGCGGAATCGATATTGAATAATGATCAGCCAAGGTCATTAAATCAACTCTACGACATTTATCAAAAACCTCCCACGAAGGGTTATCCAAAAAGGACTTCAACTCAAAAGTAGCCATCTTAACCTACCTCACAAGAGCCAACGAAAATAGCAAACACTACTGCTACCTCAGCTATAACGTTCAACCCTGAACTATACCACTAAAACAATCTGCATGAGCGGCATGGGTGTCAGTAAAGACTCGGATCTCGGACGAGCCCCCACTTATGTTACAAATCCCTTTTGGCCCAACAGTCTAGGGGGGGGGGTGGTAATGAGACCCGTAACATAACTCATACAAATTCTAATAGTGACAAAGTAAAAGTGAGAACGAAATAACTACAACTGAAATCTACGGGTTTATTAATAAACACACGGTAATGGGGGGGGGGAGCAGGAAAAGGGGCTGAGCTGGACCCAAGGAAAGAAACAATAAGTATTCAAAAACACCCCTAAGCTAGACTAGCCTACTTTAACTACAGCTAATTAACTAACCAAAAATACAGTGGGTTCTAACTCGTGTATTTAACTAAGTTTACCTACGGGTAGTGTATGCGCATGGGCGACTTGTCTTGGTTCCCCCTTTTCCCACCAGCAAACAAACAGATACCATAACCAAAAACAATACTCACAGGTGATGACAAAGTGCTATGGAGGTGCTCAAAAAAGCGAGGTTGATACACAAATAGAGCGTGAAACACAGAGACCTACAGACATGGCATTTACAGAGAGATTGAGCTCTAGAGCAAACAACTTACAGGGTTTTTAAACCAAGGGAAAGGAACTGTGATTGGGTAGGAAACAGGAGGAGGTGTGTCTTCTGATTGATGATTGATTGTTGACTGATTGGGGAGTGATGATTTTCACCTGTGAGGGGAGAAGGAGAGAAAAGAAACACACACACAGGATACACACACAGGATACTTGTATCCGTAAAACCAAGCATCAAACACCGACTCACCTCTCCCCTCACTTCCCCCAAGTCAGGTAGTCTGGCTCTGCTGCAGCTTCCATATGGAGGACGGTTGGCTGGGATTTTACTCAACAACGCAATGCAGTTGGCACAAACCGCAGTGGGGGAATCTAGGAGAGAGAGAGGCTGTTGATGTGTCACAATCCCCATGTTCTCTGATTAGTTCATCATTCTGGAGGATTTGGTTAAGTTGTTGAGGAATATCGACAGCATTTTTCTATTGCTCCTGTTGATAAAAGGCTTTAGAACTAGCTGTAGGTCACCTGCATTGAGCTGCTAATCATGTCAATATAGCGGAGAATGTGAGATAATGGGCCTTGTGGGTATGTATATGAAGTCAGGGGAGGGGATTAATGATTTATTCTGCTCTGCTCTATGAAAAGAGCCTAATTGATGAATGAGTGTTATCTCAGTACCAATTCTGTGGCTCTGAGGCAGACGTTAACAGAGCATTAAAAGGCTCTGTTATTTATCATTCAGCATTAAAATCCCAAAGAGTTTATCATTGAGCCACATATTTCCTTGTATTTTGAACAATGCTTCTTGGAGTTTACAGTTTGACAAGTATTGGAGGATCAAGGGCATAAGTGTACTTTGACCGAGGATGTGCTCGGTTTGTTGTTTATTCTGGCATAGAATCTATCAGAGTGGGATCTGGTGAAGGGTGAAAGTAAGGACATAAGGAAAGTGGACATTTCCTTGAGTAATGTGCTGTAATGGTTGGTCCAGTCAGACAAGGAGGTAGAGGACAAAAGGCAGCTAGTCTGGCATATTGACGAGGAAACCAAATATGGCTTCCTTCAAATCATTATTCGTATCTCATTTCACATTTTTACAAATATGATGTCATATATTTATGAATTAAATATGGGCAGAATTGGTGACTTCTAGTCATTTCAATAAATGATTCAAAGACTTTCTTCACTGGTGCCATGCAGTTTTTATGGTAGAATATGTAGGCTACATAATTGGCCAGAAATATAGCTTTGAGTGCCTTTTGAAAATGATATGAGTGATGGCATATGAGTCATGACTTGTTGCCAGTCCAT
Source organism: Oncorhynchus masou masou (assembly GCF_036934945.1). Classification (NCBI taxonomy): domain Eukaryota; kingdom Metazoa; phylum Chordata; class Actinopteri; order Salmoniformes; family Salmonidae; genus Oncorhynchus; species Oncorhynchus masou. The sequence continues at coordinate 30,425,905 of NC_088229.1, forward strand.
TTTTTTTAACAAGATAACAATATAGTAATCTCAGTAATCAATGCTCATCAAATGTATATAATTTACTCAGACTTATTTTATCATCACTTCCACAATGAGTAAAACCAGTTATGATTACATAGCTGCCTGGTAGTCATTGTTGAATTATTCTGTAATACATGATTGCTGTGTTTTTGTTCACTCTTGTGTGAAATATCACCTTATTGTTGTAGCTATCCGAGGAGTGAAATAACCTTGGCAGTGCACACACAGGTCCACAGTGGCATTGTGTAAATATGAGGTAAGGTACTAAACGACATCATAACCGCCATCGATAAAAGACAGTACTGTGCAGCCGTCTTCATCGACCTTGCCAAGGCTTTCGACTCTGTCAATCACCATATTCTTATCGGCAGACTCAGTAGCCTCGGTTTTTCGGATGACTGCCTTGCCTGGTTCACCAATTACTTTGCAGACAGAGTTCAGTGTGTCAAATCGGAGGGCATGTTGTCCGGTCCTCTGGCAGTATCTATGGGGGTGCCACAGGGTTCAATTCTCGGGCCGACTCTTTTCTCTGTATATATCAATGATGTTGCTCTTGCTGCGGGCGATTCCCTGATCCACCTCTACGCAGACGACACCATTCTATATACTTTCGGCCCGTCATTGGACACTGTGCTATCTAACCTCCAAACGAGCTTCAATGCCATACAACACTCCTTCCGTGGCCTCCAAATGCTCTTAAACACTAGTAAAACCAAATGCATGCTTTTCAACCGATCGCTGCCTGCACCCGCATGCCCGACTAGCATCACCACACTGGATGGTTCCGACCTTGAATATGTGGACACCTATAAGTACCTAGGTGTCTGGCTAGACTGCAAACTCTCCTTCCAGACCCATATCAAACATCTCCAATCGAAAATCAAATCAAGAGTCGGCTTTCTATTCCGTAACAAAGCCTCCTTCACTCACGCTGCCAAGCTTACCCTAGTAAAACTGACTATCCTACCGATCCTCGACTTCGGCGATGTCATCTACAAAATTGCTTCCAACACTCTTCTCAGCAAACTGGATGCAGTTTATCACAGTGCCATCCGTTTTGTCACTAAAGCACCTTATACTACCCACCACTGCGACTTGTATGCTCTAGTCGGCTGGCCCTCGCTACATATTCGTTGCAAGACCCACTGGCTCCAGGTCGTCTACAAGGCCATGCTAGGTAAAGCTCCGCCTTATCTCAGTTCACTGGTCACGATGGCAACACCCATCCGTAGCACGCGCTCCAGCAGGTGTATCTCACTGATCATCCCTAAAGCCAACACCTCATTCGGCCGCCTTTCGTTCCAGAACTCTGCTGCCTGTGACTGGAACGAATTGCAAAAATCGCTGAAGTTGGAGACTTTTATCTCCCTCACCAACTTCAAACATCAGCTATCTGAGCAGCTAACCGATCGCTGCAGCTGTACATAATCTATTGGTAAATAGCCCACCCATTTTCACCTACCTCATCCCCACAGTTTTTAGTTATTTACTTTTCTGCTCTTTTGCACACCAATATCTCTCCCTGTACATGATCATTTATCAATCCAGTGTTAATCTGCAATATTGTAATTATTCGCCTACCTCCTCATGCCTTTTGCACACATTGTATATAGACTCCCCTTTTTTTCTACTGTGTTATTGACTTGTTAATTGTTTACTCCATGTGTAACTCTGTGTTGTCTTTTCACACTGCTATGCTTTATCTTGGCCAGGTCGCAGTTGTAAATGAGAACTTGTTCTCAACTAGCCTACCTGGTTAAATAAAGGTGAAAAAAAAATAAAAAAAATGAGCACATGAAACTGCTCTAAAACCCTCTTCAGCAAAGCCTTGAAGGACGTTTCACCAGCTTCTGTATCTATAAGAGATTATATGACTTATTGTGTCCTCTCACCTCCCATGTGTTGACACAATGTAGTGATCTGGAGCTGATGATCACGACACAATCAGGATCTTGAGCAGATGATTGGTCATGACCTCCTCTTTATCCCACCTCATACAGACACAACAATGGGGCCTGTGTACCATTCTCCTTGTATACCTTCTCTGAGTCTAGACATAACATGGGCTTTCAGGCTGGGTCAAATCAATGCTTTGTGTGATAACAAAATATGGGCATATAATCCCTCTGCAACCCATCCTTCCTGCTCATCCCTGGATGTCGCACCAGATCACATCACACGGTGAACACACACACATTCGAGCGTTGGACTAGTAACCGAAAGGTTGCAAGTTCAAATCCCCGAGCTGACAAGATGCAAATCTGTCGTTCTGCCCCTGAACAGGCAGTTAACCCACTGTTCCTCGGCAGTCATTGAAAATAAGAGTTTGTTCTTAACTGACTTTTTTATTTATTTTTATCTCCAAACACACATATCTCCTAACTTCTGTCAGTCCTTAGAGAGTGAAAGCAATTAAAGTGTAGGTCTATGGGCCCAAGTCTGGATTGGTCCAGATTTCCTAAACTCTCTGGTTAGTGAAATCATTAAGTTAGTGGCTGAGAGCCAGCTGTAGGGATTCTCCTGGACCTTGAGTTGAGCAGCACCTGTATTTGCATTGATACTCAGTTCAAAAGCCCTACGGTGATGAATTTGCCAATTTGCTCCTTCAAGCTCTTGTTCATTGATTCCACCAACCAGAACTTTGAGAATGATAAGGATTCCCAAAGGAAGCAGAATTCCTTAAAGCACATGCCTGAAAAAAGTGTTCCTTCATCTCAGTCCAACCATAGAAAGCTCTCCCTATGGAGACTCTCTCTGCCAATGTTTTGAGGTTGGGCCATTCTGTCTATCTTACAGGTGTATGATCTTCATGTGTGCCAGTTTGATACAGCAGGAAAATACAGGAAATGTCAATTATTATATGGATTATAATTATTGGCAATTGTTGTAGGGGTTGATACATTTTTGTGGAAATTACAAACTTCATAAGCCAATAAACCTCAAATACACTACAAGTTGAACATTTCCTGCATTGTAGGATAGCTCTCCTGCAACAGGCTGATCAAATTAAGATCCTACACCTGTACTCCTGAGTTCATATTCTGGCAGGGCCTTGCTTTTGCTGTGTTTATACCCCTATATCAGTAAATTATGGAAGAGGTAGTCAGCTGGCATGATATTGCACTTCTACACCCAACACCATTTTGTGATATATGGCAGAGTGGTGTATCATAAAGTAAAATGGAAGACCTGCTTTCGAAGAAATTGTAAAAGTATTCGATTCAATTCTCATCCTTTATCCAAATTGATTGAAGATACTAATGTGTCTTCTAAAAGGCCATTACCTAATTGGATGCAACCTTGTTCATAACAGCAACATGATTCGGGAAAGCTGTTTACACGTCTCTTCTCTACTTTAAGTAAATAAGACACCCAGTCTCATTGCCGTTTTAAGTCTTTTCCCTTGTTTTTTATGTCACTCATACGACTCCATGCTCATTAATCAGACAATCAATAGAGGGGAATGCAGAGGGAAAAAGTGAAACATATTCTGAGTGTATGTGGGTATGTTGCGGGCTGACTGTCAAACAATGTAATTGGAGGCAGAAGGCAACTTTTTAATTTTCCAGAGTGGTTCTAAAGCAGTCTCACGCCTGTGGATTGGGATTAAATTAGGCCCGCAATGACAGAAAGATGCACCCAGAATCCCTGGCTCCATCCATCCTGACAGCTAACTGGGGCTTCAGACTCGCTCCTGGATAAATGGAACGGACACAAGAGCATAGGGCCATTTAGAAAAATGTGCTCCCAGAAAACTAACCCCTGAGAACCCCATGGGTTGCATGGATAAAGTAGCTCTTCTCCACAGAGAATGAATTGAGTTGGATGGATAGATAGAAAATATTCTTACCTATCCAGAGATTATACAGGAGATATAAATGATTTGGCCTCTGTAATTGTGCAGAGCCATTCCTCTGAATTATTCATAAAACACCCAGGTTTATGATTTTTGAATGTGACTGCTGTCTGACAGTAAGAGGCTGAAAGTGAGGTCTGAATTCTGCATACAAGACTACTTCAATACCTCTTTTTTCCATTCTACTTCATTTTCAGCACAGTTATTTCGTGCCTTTCATGTTCTTCCACATTTACTTTATTCACAGATTTTATTTTATTTTATAAACTGCACCTCCGTTATTTTCTCCCACTGTCTTTATAAGTCAGTGTTTTGGAAAACAGCTTTTGTCTGGGCTTGGCTAAACTGTCATGCCTGCTCTTCCTGGTCAGGACTGTATCTGCAGGGTTTGGGCCTGTCCTAGGGGAATCTATTGCTATAGTAAGAGTAATTACCTTTAATAGTACCTATGAGGGGCTGTGTGTTTTGGATTTTGTAATCCCTGGATATCCAAGGCATATTTCTGTCCATACACTGCCTACTGGGAGAGTGGTACCTTGTCTTTTCTCATCCTACTGTGGACCCCTGGAGATAGCTCTCTCCCCATTTAACAATAGTGTCTCACAATGACTTTAATATACCTAAGAAAAGTAATTTTTGTGGATACAACATCTGGATCATATTATGATATCTAAAGGTCAAGAATGTGGCGATGTTCCCTCTCGGTTGATTTCAAGATGAAAACACAATTGACATTTATAAAGTGTGTACACAGACCTGCTAAAACACATCACCCTTCTGTGCGGCGGGGCTTGTGGCCTGTGGCATAAGACAACAATATCCTCCTCACTCTGCTGGGGTCTCCTTTTAACTGAATAAGTTACACAGTGGCTTGAAAGACTATAGAAGAGGTGAAGAGTGTGCTGGAGTCACCCAGCTAGGAGTGTGATTGTGATGGGGTAGCAGCAGCGCTTTAGGTGAATGTTGTGGAGACGGTGGTAGAAGCTCTGCTTGTGTGTGCAGTTATTTTGTGTTTTTTTGCAGCCACACATTTCTGTTCCCCTTAGTATTGAGAGTGCTCTGCTAATGAGCACCCCCCAGCATGCATTACTTATTTATAAACCCCACACCCCCAGAGGCAGCCTGCCTTTTGCCGTCTGTTTTCCTCTTTCTCTGTAATCCTTCCCTTTTGTCTGGAGGAGCAGCTCTTCCGCTCTCACTCGATTTATCCCTCCTCAGAAGTTGCACCTTCACACACATCAATATTCATGACTGTGTTACTTCCTTTCTCAAAAATATCAGCCAGTGAAAGGGCGAGTCACCATTGATTTGTAGAGGAATGTGCATATATATAACTGACTGTGCATGCCACGATTTGGAGAAAAAAATATGAAACTTCCGTATAAACTGTAGATTGTTCTAGGAAATATGCTACGATTGGTCCGTCAATCCGAGATAGTCAATGCCATCAAACATCGTCCGTATACAAATCCCTAATAAAGACTGTTAAAGGTTGTTATAACAAAAATAGAAAACGTGTATCAATTCACAACCACTAATATGAATAACATCCCACCTTGACTGTTTTGATTCATCTTCTAGGGGGAATATGGTTGTAATGATCTGTTTTTCAGCTTTGTTTACAATCCTGCTTGATGTTCTACATCTTTGATCTGCTGTCCTAATTAATGAAGTTGAGGATTCTGGTACTATTTTTTCTTAATATTCCACACCTAGATACTGTTTCCATGCATACCTGTACCACAAGTGCCCATCTTCATGTGTCAGGCCCAGATTAATTCATGTTTTTGATGAAATGTGAATATGGAAATCCCTGTACATAAAACGGTCTGCAATCCCATTTTTCTCTCTGATCTGTATACCAAATCCTCTGCCCTGCTTTTAATCCAGGAAGGCAGAGAAGAAAGCACAATCTCCCCCTTTCATGATAAAGAGATGATATCTGAAAGGTGGGATAGATTTGCAATCTTTTAAAAAGATGTGATACATATTCTGTTTTTATTATGAACATGCTCACAGCACCACTGGTCATTTCAAGTGTATACTTCTTAGACTGTGAATTGATCTCTGTTAGTTTTGTAACAGTATTTTGTGTACTGAAGGAGCAAAGTAAGGACACTGAATTTCATATACGTGGTCCACTTTGGATAATCTTTGTGGAATTTTTACTAAAACACTTGCCTTTATTTGAATTCAAACATTGTTCAGAGAAAATAATCATTGAGGATCATACACGAATAAAACATTCAAGAACATACAGCATCATCCACATATTTTAATTAGCAAAACAAAAACACCATGCTTGTCATTTCAACATTAAGTTAGAATCCAATCTTTTAAAAACCTCTGACTGAGTAAAAAAAAGTGCAAATATATACAAAACACTTCATTGCAGCCAGCGTTTAAAGGACTCATTACTACAACTCCTTCAAACTAACAAAATAAAATATAAAAAGAAATAACAATAATTTAAAAGGAAACATTTTAAACAAATAATTATACAAAATATATTTATATATTTATATAGAATTAAGGACTAGGCAGAGCAATCATCCATTCGTCAGTCAGTCACAAAGCTACCTTCTCTCCAGACAAAGTTAATAAATTCCATATATCTTTGAAGCAGTAAAGAAATTTGTTACGTTAAATCGATTAAAACATTTGGGATAAACAGACAAAATCAACAAATAAATTATAATTAATTTATCTGTGACAAAAGTTTAACTTTTTTACTAGAACACTGACTGAAATGTAATTATGGATCTAAAACTGACATAGCTTCTACAGTATCTACTTAGAAACATCACAAGTTTGCACTCCCTCTTTTCTTCCTTACATGTTACAGGTGCTTTTTTTTATGTTGCTGTTTATACAACATCACAAAACCAGACGTACGGCCGCGGCTCTGAGTTCTACAGCCCATTTACCTGGCCCTTCACTAGTTTACATATGATGTATGTGTAACAGTGTTGCTTCAGTCCCTAACACATTGGCAACTGCCTCCCAAAAATATTGTTACCTATCGCTCCAGAAGAGCCACGTCAAGGTCTCAGAGCCAGTGACGTCACCGATTGAAACGCTACTCGCGCACGCCGCTAACTCGCGAGCCATTTCACACCGGTTACATATGGCAGGCAGCCAAACTAATTTGGATATGATTACAGATTTCACCCCCAAAAATGGATACCTTATTGCAGTTACTATTTGAATTGTTTACTTATGTGGGTAGATTGAAACCAGATTCAAACCCTATGAGATGGCGTTAACCAGAGGTACCAAGTCAAAATTCAAGACGTTCTCTTCCAGATTTATGATAAACTTTAATTTTGTAAAGTGGCTCAAGCAGAGCTTTCTGTAATACACCTGCAATGCTGACAGGGCAGCTCTGGCAACCAGGCCGTCATTTCTGACTGAGTCATTTTCACATATGGTGGAAGGTGATATCCCCCCCAGAGCTAGATCCAGATACACTGACCCAATTTCTCTGCCCCAAAATAACACCAGGATGTTGAAACCCATTCTCCTTAATTATCCTCCTGCAGCTCTTAACATGCTAATGAGCTCCAGTTTTATTTGAAAATGTATTTCCCTCAGAGTTCCAAGACCAAATTCTAAATTGATTTGGTGGTTATCTACAATGTGCATCTTCCATGTAGAAAAATGGGTCTCTCTCTCTCTCTCACTTGGTGTGGATTTAATGAAATGTGTGCAGGGTTATGAAAATATATAATAATGGCTCTTTTGTTCCTGGGCTGATAAGCAAGCCTAATTAGTCTACAGTAATGAGTTTGTTTCAGATCCATTTCGGTTAGATCTAAACAGAGCATAACCGTGTTAAAGGTCCCTATGAAAAACAACACACAGCCAGCGTCTAGAGGACTAACACCTGTACACTGATAGACCAAAGTATTGGTTTCATTTATTAACAATAAATTGTATTTCATCTTCGAGGAATTAATGGATAAAATAACTGTTAGTTATACTGAAATATTTATATTCAGGAACCAGGATTACCACAAACCTCTGGCTTTAGTAGTACAAATACATATTTGTCTAACATTAGTTATGGGGAACATTGGAATTTGAGGCTTTATCCTATTAAACTAAAAATATTTTAAAGGTATGTTTGTAGCTGAATTGTTAAACGTGGTGTAATCTATGGTTAACATATATTGTAATATGTGGGTCAAGCCTTACGGCATTATTCAACCCAAAGACAAGAGCGTGATCATCTGACTGTTCTCTGTGCCTCCTTTGGTCAGTCTGCATTCCTCACTGTTGTCACCAAACACTTGATGTGGCGACCAAAGATTTACTTTTCAGTTATGGATGTGAAGGAACTCTGTTATTTACTGAATCTATGATGTATCCTAAATTAACCCGGCCCTGTGCGGGAATTGGCATCAAAAAGACTCCTCCAGCAGTGTTGCAGACTCGGCCTATAGTACAGTACAGAGCACACCAACTGTGTTCAGGTGTACAGTCACTAAAACTGTACAAAACAAGAGTTCACATTCTTGTGTAAAATGTAAATAAATATGAAATAAATAAAGACAAAACAATAAATACTTCATCATTGGATAGGGCCGAACTCAGAACCACATGTAAATGCACTCAAATAATATTGAGGTATAAGACCACCAGACTGCATTCCCTCCTAGTAGAGAAGTATGGAGAGGGAACATAGGGGTGTGTACAGTAAGCCGCTCTACCACCACTGAAACATACAGAGATTCTACTGTCTGTCATGGAGGGAGTCAACACAGAGCAATGGCATTTACCAGCTGATCAGAACCTACAAAACAGCCTACTACTGCTGGCTCTCTGGGACCGTGGGGTAAACAGAATGAAGGATTAAGGTCTCCTCGGTTGGGAATCAGAATTCAACACAGTAACCTCTAGCATGGTAATGGAAACACGGGCAGCATAGAGGCATTTTCCCCATTAACTACTGCGAATGACCTACAGAAGTGAACTCACAACCACACAGGTTGTATTTAGACTGCATTCTGTTTCTAGAATAAAAAAAAACAATGAATACTGGTGTCCCCTGTCTGTTGTGCTTGGTGTTGCGTTACACATTTTGATCAAGCTGTCATTTGCAATACAGAAAAAATCTGGAACAGAAAGATTACTACACAGAATGATTATCGCAACATAGAGATCCTCTAACATATTGGTTTAGTGTAATCTAATGAAACATGGCTTGCTGTTTTAGAACTAGACTTATTGCTCGTGACGGATCGATTAGATTTAGGATGCTTGATATGGGTAAAAATAGTTGTTTCCACGACAGCAGTGGCCCTGGGCTCTGGATGGGAATTCCTCAGATCCTGACAGATCAGATTCACAGTGGTGCAGACTGACACGGGGATCTAAGTATAATTAGCTGGACAGTTACAGTAGGGGTGGAACGTCTACGAGGAGAGGGCTTCACTTCCTGCAACACAAAGGCAAGCTTTAAAACTCTGGACTCTGAGCTGAGCCTCACCATCAGCAAAGGTCCATTTGGCCCCAAATTTCAAGAACAAAAACAATAAGAAAAGGAAAAAGGCGCTTTGTCGCTATGGCATTTGAGAGACGGGGGGGATGGCCCAGCCTCAGCCCAGCCCCAACACTCCCCTCAATTTGTCACTTAATTAGGCCTCTGGTGCTTCCAGAATTTGGTCTCTTTTGTCCATACACTGCCTCCTTCATCACGCACTGGCATTGAATCTCCCACCCTAACACATCAAAACAGAGCCTCAAAGCTTTCCTTTGGGGCCAATAGGTTATGGTATCTTACAATACTTGTAGTAAAGGCCATACGTTTCTAGATAAAATCCAGTCTACACCTAAATGTTACTTTTCAGCACTTTGTACAATTATTATCCCAGACCAAACGCTACTCATCCCATGGCACTAGCTTGGCAATTCAGAACAGTTCCCAAAGCAACTTACTGTATGCCTCTATTGGAATGTATCTCATATTATCCACAGTAGTCCTCTTCCATTAGATTAGGCAGTTACTAAAGAGTCTGTCATGGAAAAGGCCAGTGTGGAGAAAAAAATGACTCAATGTTTCACTGGCAATGGCAGGTAGAGGTTTGAGGGAGTGAGGATATTGGGCACAGAATCTGGTCAGTAGACATTGGGCTTAATGTGCTGTGCTGTGGTTCGTTGTGTTGATTGTCCAGTGTCTTATGTCTTAATTTTTACTAGCACAAGCTGCGGATGTTCCAACACAGGTCCGTTCCCCAGTTCAACCCCCCCCCCTTCCTCCCGACCCCTGACCCCCTGTTCCATCCTCCGCCCTCAGCTGCTGCCCGACATAAGGTTAATGGCTTGTTCCAGTTTGTGTCGCAACTTGTGTTTGCGGCAGTACCCATCCCGGTCCAGTGCTGTCAAAATCTGAACAGAAGAGTAAGAGAAAGAATTCCTCAACATTAATAAGAACGTTAATTTACATTACATTTCGGTATAAAATAAGTTAACCTGTGCAATATGAGGAATAATAAAGCAGAGGATTGGCCCATGCCTCTTACCTCCTCTTTGTACTTGTTAATGTAGAAGTAGAGCTCACTGAGAGCACTGAGAGTGTTGAACTCGGTGCCATGGAGACGAGACTGCTCCACCAGATAGGCATCCATGTCCTGGTCACTGATGGTAGGCATCTTACTGATATCTCTGTAGTACCTGACACAAGCAAAGAGACACAAGAGTGCTCAGTGTTTGACTCTTTGAGAGAAAAGTCGATATGACAGCCAATCAAATTGATGGTAACTGAAATTATACCTCTCCACCCAGCTCTTGTAGTTGGGGATGTCTTTAGCGTACAGCAGCTTGTTGGAGGGGGAGTCCTTGCCCAGGCGGTGCTCTGATGTAGAGCAGGAGTCCATGAATGTCTGGGCCACCACAGACAGACAGGCGTCCGTAATGCTGCTCTTGTGGATGTCAAACACAAACTGAGGGTTCTTGATCACATTCACCCAGAAACGCAGGGGCAGACTGTCAGAGAGAAAGCAGAGAGAAGGTAGGAGAAAAGGTTTGGGACCATTATAAGGGAATCTTAGAGTTAGAAACATGTATTAAAGTGTCACTCCACAATGATACAATAGTTGGCAATACAAAATACAGATTTTAAAACCACATTGTGGACCACACAAATAGAGCTTTGAGACAATAAAAGCAGTCACAGTCATGGTACTGTACAATACAATCTTATGAATTTTTATTAATTAAATCTATATTCCAAGTGTCCCATTTTAGTTATTTGTCATAAACACTTGACTAAAAAGACTCAGTTCTATACCTTTATAAAACGAAAGCCAAAAGCAACAGTGGTGAGAGAAAAAACTCCCTTTGGTTGAGGAAGAACTGGAAATTGCACATAATTCTTGTCATTACTCCCTCCTTTGAAAAGTTGATTATGGAGTGGGCTTGTAAGTATGCCTGTGCCATTCCTGCGAGGTTAGTAGCACTGACTCATTAGTGGCCATTTCAAACAGCCAAGAAGACTGAGACAGATTGCGACAGAGGTCCTAAACTCTTTTACCAAATGCACAGATACAGCTTGGGTTCCAGAGGCTTATTTAAGGGGCAGCTATAAGAAACAGGGGCAGACAGAGAGGTGACACTGTGCTCACCAGTTGCTCTTCCAGGTGTGGCGGACGTCCGGGTCAGTGATCTGCCTCCTGTCGGCCTGCTCGTCCAGGAAGTCAAACATATACTTGATGGCCAGAGGGAGGGCACTGCCGCGGTGGGCCGTGCTGAACACTGTCTCAAAAAGGTCATCCACAAACTTCTGCAGAGTTCCCTGTAGGGTGATCAGACAAGTGGTGTTTAATCAGTGTCCAAGAAAGGAACGTGTGCCTGGCAATGATACATTATCATGACACATTATGAGACAATTCACAAAAATACAATGAAAAGAGACCTTGGTTGCCAGTAGGCGGGTGAGATAGATCTCAGACACCATCTTGCTGCCGCGGTCGCCCTCCCGTTGGTCAGCGTGCTCGTGGTTCTTGACCAGGTGCCAGAGCTTGGTGCCAGTCTCCTGGTCAGGGGTGATCATGGGGGCACGGGAGCGCAGGCTATCTGGGCTGCTGGACGTCCTCAGAAGGCTTTCTGGAACCACAACGACACACAGTCAGATACTGTAGGAGGCTGGGTGGGGCCAGGCTTTCAAACAGTACTGTAGGTATGGAAAAACTGAAAGGGTCATTGATAAGTACCATAGCGGCTCAGAGAGCGGGTGAAGGTAAACGAGTTAGCAATATTGTAGGCTGAGACTTGCTTCTGGACCAAGGCTACCAGAGAACCATCGGTCACCTGAAGGAGGAGAGATCTTTAATGTTGTATCATCAAATGAATGACCATCAATATGATAGTATTTGTCTTTGTGTGTGAATAATGTGGATGAGTATTATGTGGATGTGTCCAGCTGGTGTTACTGTCTGACCTGATAGTGGGCCAAGGTGTTGAGCCTTTTCCAGTCACTCTCAATCTTTGTGGTGACGTCCTCATCTTGAAGGATAATTCTGGTCAGTCTACCTTGTCGCCACTCTGTGAGGACATAAAAAACCAACAGAAAATTGGTGAGATCTGATTTTTAAAAATCTGTATCTTTAGTTTCAAAAGGGAATCACTATTAACCAATGTCGCAATTAGTTGCAATAAATCCTTCACATCCTTCACAATAAATCCTCCATACCCAAGAAGACTCAAGGCTGTAATCGCTGCCAAAGGTACTTCAACAAAGTACTGATTAAAGGGCCTGAATACTTATGCAATTAAGGTATTTCAGTTTTGTCATTATGGGGTATTATGTGTAGATTTATGAGGACAAAAATGTAATTTAATCCATTTTAGATTAAGGCTGTAATGTAACAAAATGTGGGAAAAGTCAAGGGGTCTGAATACTTTCCGAAGGTTCTTACCCAGGTCCATGTCGTCAGCCTGGGGTCTCTGGGAGTAGGGGATGCCCTTGTATACAGCGTCCAGCAGCTTGTCCTTCACCTGAGTGACCGTGTCACAGTTCAGCACCTTCACCGGGACCTCCGTGCCTGCCTCTCCCTCCGGAGGGATACACATCAGAGTCTGGGGAGGGAGAAACCATAGGGCCGTCAGTACTAGGGATGATGCACTGTCAAACCTTTGTATAACTTCAGACAATCATTTTGAAAACAGCGCTCACAAGCCGAAAGTGGTCGCCGAAAATTGCACACATATGAGCAGATATGTGCACCACGTTATTGCTCTCTCAATCTCTCTCTGCTGTGTCCACTTGGACCCGCCCTGCAACCACATTGGATAATGCTGGGCAGGCCTTTTGCTAGCTGTCACTCAAATGGCGAGGGGCAAGCTCATTGGCTAAAACTCAAATTACCAGGGGGCTGGTGCACGTGGGGTAAAATGGAGCAAAAATGGTGCTGCACAGCTTCCAGAAAACAAACTAGGGATTTTGTGGCTAATTGAGGTAAAACAGTAATTCTGCTCAGAGATTATGCATGTATGAACTACACATTGACACAACCATCCCAAAGCGGGAGGTTTAAAAAAATACTTACTAGGCGTTAAAGTACCGTTCAATCTCTTTAAAGAAAGAGAGAGGTTTTGACTGCAATTTCCTCAATGTTTTTTTTTAATGAATCACTTTATATGCAATTTTATCAATAGTCACCCCAGATATATTAACTGCATTGTCGATAATGAAGATTTCATCTGTTTGAAGACAATCACCGAAGAATAAAAGCGATCTGGAGGACACATTTATGAGCCATCCTCAGGTCAATATAAAACTGACAGAGGACATTGATTTAACTACAAACAAGGATTTATATGACACAATGTACCATAGTTAAAAGGAGGAGATTGAGGATAGAGAGCAACCACATAACATCTTTTTAACAGTTCTGGCACCCCTTCACAGCTCACTCAGTCACAATATAGAGAAGTCAGGCTCTATTTGGGAAACTGTCATTATAACAAATGAAGATGCATTCAGCCTAATTTGCAACTTGCATTGACAGATTAACTAGCATAGAGGAGTGGTGTCACAACGAGTCCGTCTTCTGAGTTCATATACAAATTCTATGCAGGGATTACCATGTCACTGTATAGTGGACATAAATAATAGATTCCATATTGTCTACTGGCTAATGCCTTTCTGTAAACTAGTGTGCCATGCTGACGGACGATCAAAAATGATGCTGTAGGCCTGACAGGTTTTCTGAGTTCAACACTGTTTCGCTAGAGGAATCCTGACTATTGGATAAGCATTGATTCTTGTTTTCACACAATCTACCAACTACAACGCCATCAAATGACCTACGTTGCCTTTTGGAATAACCAAGGTGTACTATCCATCCAAAAAGGATAGTGACCAGAGAGTAGAGGGGTCCTTCTAATGTATTTATATACTGGGCATGTACACACCATGCTGCCAGTCCATATAAATTCATGAGGAGACCTTTGGTGTGGGCTGGGTGCGTTAATCAGGTGATTAGCACAGTGTGCAGCTGGCACAGGGTACCACAGACATCTGTACCACTGCCACTCACTGATCATTAGCAAAGTCAATTTCCTTCTTTTCATGCACTGGAAATAGTTAACAAGTGGGGCATTTGTGATTAAAAACCAATTATGAAGCAAATTACAGGAATGGGAGAATCCTCATCATTTGAGGAGGTCCAAGGCCAAGCAAGTTCTGACAAGGGAAGATTTGTGGCACATTGGTGGTAAAAGATGCCTTCAGAAAGTATTCATACCCCTTGACTTATTCCACATTTGTTGTGTTACAGCCTGAATTCAAAATCAATGTAATATTTTTTTTAAATATCACCCATTTACACACAATACGCCATAATGACAAAGTGCAAATTTATTGAAAAGGAAATACAAAAATATCTAATTTGCATACACTACCATTCAAAGGTTTGGGGTCACCTAGAAATGTCATTGTTTTTGAAGGAAAACTGGCCTTCTCGAGACTATCTTCAGTTTCTTGGCAATTTCTCGCATGGAATAGCCTTAATTTCTTAAAACAAATATAGACTGATGAGTTTCAGAAGAAAGTTCTTTGTTTCTGGCCATTTTGAGCCTGTAATCAAACCCAGAAGGCCAGTTTTATTGCTTCTTTAATCCGTTTTCAGCTGTGATAATATAATTAGAAAAGGGTTTTCTGATGATCAATTAGCCTTTTAAAATGATAAACCTTGGTTAGCTAGCACAATGTGCCATTGGAACACAGGAGTGATGGTTGCTGATAATGGGCCTCTGTACGCCTATGTAGATATTCCATAAAAATTCTGCCGTTTCCAGCTACAATAGTCATTTACAACATTAACGATACCTACACTGTATTTCTGATCACTTTGATGTTATTTTAATGGACGAAAAATGTGCTTTTCTTCAAAAACAAGGACATTTCTAAGTGACCCCAAACTTTTGAACAGTAGTGTAAGTATTCACACACCTGAGTCAACATTTTGTAGAAGCACGTTTGGCCGCAATTACAGCTGTGAGTCTTTCTGGCTACGTTTCTAATACCCTTTAAAGATATAGAACGCTGATACAGTAACGCCGGTACAGTAATGTGCTGATAGCGACAATTGATAACCTTTTAGACAATTATTATTATTTTTTTTTTATACAGTAGAATTCTGGCATAGAATGTTCTGTATTGTTTCCCTGACAACAACAAACGTTGCTAACTAATGTGCTGTTGTGTTGTTTACATGCTGTTTTTTTATGGTAGGGTAGCTAGATGTGTTTTCTTTCGATTAAATGTGTTGGTATGTCATGGTATTTAATGAACTTTAAAATACATTTTTTTAGGAGAGAGTGATGTGTGTGGAGGCAGCAGACATGCAGGCCGTGCGCAGGTAGTTTATTTGATTGACAGTTCTGGTTGCCTAGTGATGGACATTAGTCCCGCTTCAAAAGCGTCATTTCTTTGCAGACAAGTAAAATGCCTGTTCAGTGGCGCTTCGAAACTATCTCCAGAGAAGTTTTCGTTTTGGCATTTAAAAAGCTGTAGTGTACCCTTACAGACAAACAAACACGCCATAGCCGAGACGCTTTCAAGGCAACACATTCCATGTGTCTGAAAAGGGTGTAAGAGCTTTTCACACCTGGATTGTGCAACATTTACCCAATATTATTTTCTAAATTCTTCAACCTCTGTCATATTGGATGTTGATCATTGCTAGAGAACCATTTTCAGGTCTTGCCATAGATTTTCCAAGTAGATTTCAGTCAAAACTGTAACTCGGCCACTCAGGAACATTCACTGTCTTCTTGGTAAGCAACTCCAGCGTAGATTTGGCCTTGTGTACTAGGTTATTGTCCTGCTGAAAGGTGAATTCATTTCCCAGTGTCTGGTGGAAAGCAGACTGAACCAGGATTTGTGCTTAGCTCCCTTCCGTTTCTTTTTTATCCTGAAAAACTCTCCAGTTCTTAACGATTACAAGCATACCCATAACATAATGCAGCCACCACTATGCTTGAAAATATGGAGAGTGGTACTCAGTATTGTATTGTATTTGCCCCAAACATAACACATCCTGAATTGCTTTGCCACATCTTTTGCAGTATTACTTTAGTGCCTTGTTGCATGATTTGGAATATGTATATTCTGTACAGGCTTCCAGTTCCCTCTGTTAATTAGGTTAGTAATGTGGAGTAACTACAATGTTGTTGATACATCCTCAGTTCTCTCCTATCACAGCCATGCCATCATTGGCCTCATGGTGAAATCCTTGAGCATTTTCCTTCCTCTCTGGCAACTGAGTTAGGATGGATGCCTGTATCTTTGTAGTGACTGGGTGTATTGATACACCACCCAAAGTGTAATGAATAATGTCACCATGCCCAAAGGGATATCCAATGTCTACTTTTTCATTTTTATCCATCTACATGTACCAATAGGTGCCCTTCTTTGCCCTTCTTTTACTTATTGACTCAATACATTTCCGCTTTTCATTTTTTATTCATTTGTAAAAAAAAAAAAAATAAAAAACATAATTCCACTTTGACATTATGGGGTATTATGTGTAGACCAGTGACAATTTAACTCAACTTAATCCATTTTAAATTCAGGCTGTGACACAAGAACCAGCTGTCAAGAGCAGCTCACAGATTACTGCACCTGTACATAGCCCACCTATAATTTAGCCCAAACAACTACCTCTTTCCCTACTGTATTTATTTTATTTTATTTATTTATTTTGCTGCTTTGCACACCATTATTTTTATTTCTACTTTGCACATTCTTTCACTGCAAAACTGCCATTCCAGTGTTTTACTTGCTATATTATAGATACTTCGCCACCATGGCCTTTTTTGCCTTTACCTCCCTTATCTCACCTCATTTGCTCACATCGTATATAGACTTGTTTCTACTGTATTATTGACTGTATGTTTGTTTTACTCCATGTGTAACTCTGTGTCGTTGTATGTCTCGAACTACTATGCTTTATCCTGGCCAGGTCGCAATTGTAATGAAAACTTGTTCTCAACTTGCCTACCTGGTTAAATAAAGGTGAAATAAATAAAAAATTAAATAAATAAACAACAAAAAGTGGAAAAGGTCAAGGGGTGTAAATACCTTCTGAAGGCACTGTATATCTATCCGATCTGTGTATCTATGGTGCATAAGATAACTTTACAGTATCAGAGTATCAAATACTGAAGTACTTCCCAGTAAAGTTGCCAGTCTTGGTTAATGCCATTTAAAGGGATACAAGAGATAACCATGAATGATAGTGATCGATAGAGTGCACAGATGGCCCTAGATTTATCAATAACAGAGCCTCCATCATCCATAGGTGGTACAGATTATGAGTGATTTAAGGGTATATGGAACCAGGGGGCATAAAGCCGTCCTATAGGGTTGACCTTTACTTGTGTTCCCCAGGGCCAGAGATATAGACAGCTCCTCGGGGAGCATCTGTCTCTTTAGGGCTAATTCCTCTGACATCTGCCATTCCTTCTATCGATCCCTCTGAAGGAGGTAGAGATGAACCTGTCCTGAGTTGATGCTGCAGTGTTTTACCAGGCAGTGTGCTCGCGAGTGAAGAATGGCCTCGGATGCAGATTCATGGAGAAGTGGAGGGATGGGTTTGGGACGGGCTACTAGTGTATCCTACTAAGTCTGAGTATTGTTATTGTTCCATATAAATAACTAATATGAGGTCACATTTAGAGAATTCCTGTGCTGTTTCTATTTTTTATTCGCAAATGTGGGGTGTGACGCTTTTATGTGGAAGTCAATGGGTTACTGACGGTGAGTAAATCAATAATTGTTTAAGTGTAGTATTTCCTGGCAGTGCTGCTTGGCCGCCTCATTGGGGAGAGAGAGCGATGTGGTGGGAAGGTTTGTTTTATGGGCAGACAATAAATGCTTGATTTGTTTGAATCATTACTGGCCCGCAGCAGGTCATTGTGTGATTGAGTGATGAGTGGGTTCGTTCCAAGAGACCTCCCTCACCCATACAGCCCCAGCTCTGCCTACCACTGTCTACACTGGGATCCCACAGCCAATGGGGGAGCCACAGCCCACATCACTTCCTCAGTAACATGACAGGTGATTTCCATGGCAAAGCATGCTAAACATCCTCCTGTTTGTTTTGCTTCTGCAACCACATTAAGAGAGAATCAGTACATGGATTCATCTTGCTGTCCTGGGACTGAGGGGGTTGGCTCCGTTGGGCCACACTCAAATGAAACATGAAACTGGTGTGTGAGAGCTGTGTGTGTGTGTGTGGAGGAGGGTCCTTCCTTACCAGCTGTTTGTAGTCAATCTGCTGTCTGATGAGCTTGTCCTCACTGAGGGAGTAGCGCGCCTCCCCTGTGATGGAGTCTATAGGCCCCTTCTCCATCTGCTGCTTGATGGCACAGTACAGCATGAACAGAGGTTCGCCCGCACACTCCTGAGAGGGGGGGGGGCAGAGGGGGAAAGAGTAGAAGCGGAAGAGAGAAGAGAGGGAGTGATTGGGAGAAGGGGAGAGGGATCGGCAATCACATCCCTTTCAGACAGTGTAGTGAAGAGTGGGGAAGTTACCAATTACCCACTTACAGGCTTTTGATTACTAACCAGTGATACTGAGAACACTATTATTTAGTTCTTAAGGCTGATTAATTTGACATCATTAATTACAACGTGACATCCTGAGTCTCAAGCTGCTCGCACAGAGTGGCCTTCCAGCCCAGACACACAGAGGACAATGGACAATCTAGCAGGCCTCCAAATCCTCCTGTCAATGAGCAAATGGAGCATTATTCAAATCCATACTCAAACAAAGGAAACCCCAAACAGACAAACGACCCCAAATTGTCAAATTTAAGTAGGGCAATGAGAGTATGAGCAGCATTCAGTAAAACTGATTGGTCATGCTGGGATGTGTCAGGGATTTTCTGTATTACCGTACTGTTTTCAAGGACATGCTCTTCTGTGGTCTTAATCTTTAAAGTTGAGTTGACGTCATATTTAATAACATCATAACTACAGATTTCAAGTTACTCTCCAGAATTTCTTCTCAGTTGAAAACCAGTCAAACTTCTATATTTTTCCAGACCATGTCCAATTAGATTAAATCCTCAGATAATTTATTCTTCACTAATTGTGTTTATGTTGCTAAGTAAGTTTTTTGTTTGTTTTCAGAACTTTAGAAATCTTAACATGGCATTACATTTGTTATTTTAAACAAGTCTAGAACCTTTACCTTCCTGAATAACATTTATTTTTTTTTTTATTTAACTAGTTAAGTCAGTTAAGAACAAATTCTTATTTACAATGACAGCCTAGGAAGACTGGGTTAACTGCCTTGTTCAGGGGCAGAACGACAGATTTATACCTTGTCAGCTCGGGGATTTGCTCTCGCAACCTTTCAGTTACCAGCCCAATGCTCTAACCACTAGGCTACCTGCCACCCCCATCTACCGTAAGGTACTGAACTCCCCCAGTTAAGATATATATTTGTGTTAAAACAAATGTTTTGCAGTGATAAGCCTTGCTAAGAAAGATGAATATTGCTATGCAAGCTGAATATAAAAATGTGAAAGTCAATTCTAAATAGAAGTTTAAGTAAGGCTTGTGGAAACATTTCAGGGTAATTACTTGGGGAGACTGGGGAGATGGCCAGAACACTTTAACATCTGCACTGATGTAACTTAAATTTACTTGGCTGCTATCCATAGCTACATTCCAAAAGGCATTTCAGGCATGAACGCTCAATGGGCCTGATGTTCGTGTCCTTAACGCAAATGGCCATTTCGATCCAACCCCAGAGTAAAGCAGAAGCAGCATATGGGCAGGAAAAACACAGAAAGGCCATTTTGGTTGGTGGATGTGGTTAGACAAAATGACCACAACTGCCCCTGGAGTGATTCCCCGATATGGTTCATGCTGTGGCCGTGCTGTGTGTGCACTCAACTGTGCTGCGGTCACACAGAGTGAGAATTAACAGCACCAGGACCATGATTAGCCAAAGAACTCCACCCAAAAAATATAATTACAACTCACAGATTACACTAATAATAGTCATTAAAGATCATTTTACAGACTTTCAGGTTCAAAAATGAAAACGTGAACAGAAAGAATACAGTCCACAGTGTTGCTTTAGGCTTACTAGTATTTCAGCCAAACAGACATTTTTCGAATAAATCACGAACATAAATATTCTGCTATGTACTTAAATCTCTCTTCTCTGAACCTACATTAACCCTCAGTTAGAAATAAATCGGAGCACCATTAGAATTACCTTGAGGAATCGATGCAGCAGAAACGTAAACCAGTTGGTGAGCATCTTCTCTGCCACAGACTCTGTCCTACAGGAGAGATGAGACACCGGTCAGTTTCAACAACAACACGTGTCCTGTACACATACAGCATGAGTAGAGGTGTTAGTGAGGGAGCGAGAACAGAACCCCCATCCCGTTTCTCTACAGGTAAGTAGCCTCACCGTCGGAGCAGCAGTTTGGGATGGTTGCGGTTCTCAAGGTTCTTCTCGATGAGGTCTGCCAGCAGCTGTTTGAGCACCATGGTGGCATACTCCATGCGGCCCTGCAGCGCGGCCATGAGCAGAGAGGCCACGTTGCCGCGATCCCGCATGGAGAAGGACCTCTGGGCCTCCAGGGTGTGGATGAAGGTCAGCAGAAACATCTTATTGTGCAGCAGCTGGCTGAACAGACGCAGGGCTTTCTCCACATTGGCCGGGGACTGAGGGACAGGACACAGGAGGATGGGGGGGTACACAGAGGTGGGAATAGACAAAAGGAGGTCCAAAGGGTTAAGAGGGGAGAGGGATAGAGGGAGAGAGAGGGGGAAAGTGTAGGAGAAAAAGGGGGAGAGAAAATTGTTTGTCTTTTGTAGTATGAGTATTACATGGAGTACCAGATAAAAACTTCACTATTTTCCAAACATTTCTGTGGCAGTCTCTAGACGGGTAGTCTACGGAGGCCTGGTGGGGCTCCTGCTTTGATTCTGCCTCAGGTTTTAATTAAAAAGAAAAGAGGTTGAGAGGAAAAGAAAAGAGGCTGCTCTGAAGCTCAGCACTAAGAGAGGAGGAGTACTGCTGGCTACTGAGCTTGGGGGATTTTGAAACAGGATCTGTCGCTTTTTATATTCTTTATTTTTTGGGCAGTGAGTTACAGTACAAGAAAAGTGAACCTCATGAAAGCATACTCTTCCAAGTTACCAAGACAAATGAAGATAGAAACACAAGGCAGTGAAGTGAAGGGAACTGGCGCTGTAGTTCTCTTACACTTACATCCAGCTCCTTGAGGACGGGGTGCTCCTCGATACCGGGGAACATGACTCTCATGGTGTAGGTGCGATACTCCAGGAAGGGGATCTTCACTCCGTCCATGTCATTGGTCAGCTCCTGGATGTCTGTCTGCAGCTCAGCGAATGCTGTGTTGACAGAAGCAGAGGAGACAAATCTCTGAGTCACTGTCTGGATGCTTTGATAATCCTCATACTGTACACAGTCAGCCGTGTGACATGAGTAATACTTATTTTACCTCGTACAGAGTCAACGTCTGAGAAAACACATGGTAAAGAATGTGGAGTGATTCACTTGTATCGTGTTGTCACATATCGACTACAGGAGCATCACAGTAAGAGAAACTGTTCAGACCAAGCAAATTCTGATAGCACCCTTGTCACTACTCTTACAAAAGTACACACAGCTCTCTGATAAGAGAATATCAAAATAACCTGCGAGCACTGGTGTCATTTCAGTGACAGCCATGTATGTGGAACACATACACATAAACCTGTTTGTTAGTGGTCATGGTGAAAAGGACAGGAGAGAAATAGGAGAAGGAAGACCAGTGCTCCTACCTTCTTTACACTCCAGGGCCACTCTGGACTCCAGGTTGTCCATCTGCAGCTGCAGGCGTTTCAGGGTGCGGTCAGCGTCCCGGGTCTTCCTCTTGTAGGCGATAAGTACGGCGATGATGGCGATGAGGAGCACCCCTCCTCCCGCCCCGATCCCGATGATGGCCGGCAGGGTGAGGGTGCTGTCGGAGTAGATGTGCAGGGTGCCTGGGAAGTACTCCAGACCACCCACCACAATCTGGAGGAGAAACGCAGAGATGGAAAAATGTGTCTCTGTGATACGAAGGGTTTCATAACTACAGTATGTAGCAGAGACTCAGAGATACGTGTTGAAAGTTTTTAGATTTGATCCAGGTTCATTGGAGCCCCTTCTAACATCTCCTTTTTAAACTCCAGGCCAATTACTGATGGCCTCCAACAGGTTTGGCTAACGAGTTTCACCTTTACCCACCCATTCCACTCTTGCTGAGTGCTTTAATTATTGAGTGGCGTGGATGGAAGGGAACAGGGAGAATACCACTCTGCTGTCTGTCTGTGTGTCTGTCTGTTGCTGTGCTGTGTGTCAGGTCATTAACACAGCTGGCCCAGCCTTCTCGCTATACCATGCATCTCCATCCCTCCCTCCCCCTGGGAGGGAGATCACTCCACCTCACCCATCACCGCTACTGCTCTCTCTTCTCTCTATCTTCCCTCTCTCCCCCTCTCTTTGATCTCAGCTTTGATTTGTAAACGTACCCTTCTCTCCACAGCTGACTCTATTGATCTGATGAAATTGAGTCTGAGCGTTTCACTGAATCAACAGCCAGTTACCTCGTCCAGGCGTGTTAATGTCAAGTCAATACCATAGGATCAGGAACGATGCCTTTGATACAAAAAGTAAACAAGCTGCCACACTCCAGACTAAATCTACCTTCTTCTAATCATTCTGTGCCGTGAGTGTCTTGGCAGCTGGCACTGTATAAGAATACATGGATAACTGCTTATGACACTTGCAGTTATCAAATTGACCAGACTGCCCTCTGCCGATTAAATCACCTGCTCCGACAACGGTTGTCTGTCCATAAAACTGTTTAAAAAGGAATTGCATTTCATCAATCCAAGATGATTATTTTTCACCTTTACTGCTTAAGCCCACAGCTGAAATCATTGTGCGCTGAGGCGTGCCTGTAATAAAGAGAGGTAGTCCTGTCTGGCATTGATGATAATGCTCCGAGCTGCGGAGTCAACAGATAGTTAGATTAAATGGGAAATTGCTTGTATCAGCAGGCCTCCGTAATCATCATAAGTGCTTAATGCAGGATGACCCTTTCCCATTTGACCTTTACATTTGTTGGATTAGCATTCAAGTTAAAAAACATCCAGACAGCCAGAGCTATTATAGAATTGATTATGGATGTACAAAGCCCTCAGAGTCAGACATGTTCCCAAATAGCACAGATAAAAGTGCATTAACTACATGGCAAATATATTTAGGGAAATAACAGCACTGGGTTATGGCCAGAGCAGTTTTGACAATGTCAATAAAGGATACTTCACAAAAAGCTATTGTTGACATAAAATACTCATATTACAGTAAATGGTGGGCGGGACATCTGGCCTTACCAGGACTCTCTGCTCCCCGGTCAGGTCTGGCGAATCACAGAGCAGCTGAGACTCCGAGACGGTTAACAGACAGGGAGTTTCACCAATCATCACACTATAGTTCAGGCGGGTGTTGCCCGGCGCAGGGGGAATCAGATTCTTTCCCTGTTTTAAAAAGAAGCATGTTGTAAGTTTTCAAAATACATTTTTGGGGGGACAATAATATCTTTATCAGACTAAAGCACACACACAATAAAGTGTTTTTATGGGTCTTCAATCCTGACTAAGTCCATCCTCAGCTCAGGGATTTGTAAGTAGACATGTAGGGAAGTTGTCTTTGTACTGGTTCTGTCTCACAGGACCTCTCTTGCTTTGGGCCAATACCCAAGACGCTTCATCTCTAGAGATTTTTTCTCCTTTCTCTCAACTGACAAAAGTAACAGAAAATGAAATCAAACGAACACAATCTACTTACTTTGAGGATAATGGGAGAGCCAGGCTTGACCTCCAGTATCCCAGAGTTCCCTAGTGTTTCAAAGGTGGGGTTGGGGTAATAGGTGAAAGGTGTCCCATTGAGGACGAGCAGTGCGGCCACGTGATCCAGGATGAAACCGTACTCGTCGGGGTGCAGGCCTGACTCTGGCGCCTGGTGCTTGGTGTAAATGATGCCCGGGGCCAGACAGGTCATCACAGAATCATTAACCACAGTGCACACCTAGACAGGAAGAGGAAGATGAAGGAGGAGGGTCAAACCAGGAATACGTATGAGACAAAGGGCCTTGTCTTACCAAAACTAGCGCAATGGTAAATCTTAGCGCTGGCGGTAGCGCTATAGGTCTGGGGGTGTGTCAGAAATATTTTTTTGCTATTTTCACAGCGGGAATTATGGGCACAATAGGTGGCGGTGGTGTGAAAGGGCTGGGTTTTGATTAACAAATAAGTTGTTTTTGTGACGAAGGCTTGACTATTCACTGGCCAATCAGCGGCTTCCATGGCTTAATACTGCATTCGGTTTTCTCAAGTTTTGTAGCCTACAGTATGTTATTGACGGTCTTTGCTTTGTCATCAACTGCAATTCGTCTGGGGGCCGGAATATCCTCGTCCTAGTCCATTGTATATTGATATGTTTATTAAATACATAGCATAGGTTACAGTAACAAATAATACAAACAGTTTTTGCTAAATATGTTTGAAGAGTTGGCAGTCAACATTGATGTAATTGCTTCAATGAGTATAGGCCATACATTTACATTTACATTTAAGTCATTTGGCAGACGCTCTTATCCAGAGCGACTTACAAATTGGACATGTCTTGATGTATCGCAATTCTCCTGAAATACAAAAATACTAGGCTCCCCTTAAAATATTATGTAGCCTATTGCATGTGTGAGTCACATTCGCAATAATCAAGATATAGGCCTATGCACCGTTGTGGCGTTATAAGACTGAATCATTTTGTTTGGAGGAGCGTGTCTTTGGTAACCGGACAAGAGGAGCACTTTGGAAATGGGGATGGATACAAGCGAAATGGAGTATGCAGGTAGGCCTGTGTAAATTGTGAATAATGCAAAAGCATGACTGTAAAAGCCTCACGATTAGACCATTTTGGAAACCTTTTATGGATAGGCTACTTGGCTAATGCATGGCCAGGACAAGAAAGACACTCGACGCATTGCTGTGGAACCAGCTTTAAGGGTAGCTGACTGAGCAGTGTTGGGGTCATTACCATTTAAATTCCAACCAATTCAGAAAGTAAACCCAATTCCGATTCCAAATCTTCCTCATTGAAAAGCATGGAAGAGAATTGGAATTGGAATTCCAGTGTACTACCTGAATTGACTGAAATTGAAATGAATTAACCGAAACCCTGCTCCTGAGGGCTTGTTTTTCAATCAAATGAAACGGAAAACAAGCTATTCTTACAGGAAATAACATACACATTTCTAAATACGAGGGTCATCGACATCATCTCATCTCTCGTTCCATGATGGACATATGGACATGTAGCCTAACTGGAGGGGGTTTTACGCACATCACAAATAATAGCAGTAGCTGGCTGAAACAATGTAGGCCTACAATACATATACGAAAAGGGGATGTCAGCTAGATATTTGCGGCTCCCAAACGTAATCCTTTAATAAAGCTTTGGTGATTAAGATTTATTTAAAAGCGGTCTCACGAGCCAAACCCTTTCTTGATAGACTTGGCTACTTTGTGAATGCATTGGCAGGACAAAAAAACAGCCTTCATTGAGGGGAGGGCAGGCTAATCTTGGGGTTTTATTAAATTAAACAAAGTGTTTCTAAATACAAGGTTCACAGGCACAAAAAGCACATCTCTCTGTTCCTTGTGCATATGGGCACTATGAGTCATGGCTGGATAGGCTACGGTTCCACTGTCCAAATCCATGCCATAACCAACCACGTTACTGCTAAGACCTACTTTTGGTGAGTCTTGAAGACCCAGTGGAGTGTTTTATATATATTTACACACTATGATCCCTGATCTCTCGTTTGACGAACATATCAAGACTGTTTCAAGGACAGCTTTTTTCCATCTACGTAACTTTGCAAAAATCAGAAACTTTCTGTCCAAAAATGATGCAAAAAATGTAATACATGCTTTTGTCACTTCTAGGTTAGACTACTGCAATGTTCTACTTTCCGGCTACCAGGATAAAGCACTAAATAGACTTCAGTTAGTGCTAAACACGGCTGCTAGAACCTTGACTAAAAAATGTGATCATATTACTCCAGTGCTAACCTCTCTACGCTGCATTCCTGTTAAGGCTAGGGCTGATTTCAAGGTTTTATTGCTAACCGACAAAGCATTTCATGGGCTTGCTCCTACCTATCTATCTTGCTCCTACCTATTACTGGTGCTCCTTCTTGCCGTCTCGAGGAGGGGTGCGCCACTTGAGTGGGTTGAGTCACTGACGTTGTCTTCCTGTCCGGGTTGGCGCCCCCTGGGTTTGAGATCTTCGTGGGTTATACTCGGCCTTGTCTCAGGATAGTAAATTGGTGGTTGAAGATATCCCTCTAGTGGTGTGAGGGCTGTGCTTTGGCAAAGTGGGTGGGGTTACATCCTGCTTGTTTGGCCCTGTCCGGGGGTATCGTCGGATTGGGCCACAGTGTCTCCCGACTCCTCCTGTCTCAGCCTCCAGTATTTATGCTGCAATAGTTTATGTGTTGGGGGGGTAGGGTCAGTCTGTTAAATCTGGAGTATTTCTCCTGTCTTATCCGGTGTCCTGTGCAAATTTAAGTATGCTCTCTCTAATTCTCTTTCTCACTCCCTCTTTTTCTCTCTCTCTCTTTTTCTCTCTTCTCTCTCTCGGAGGAGGAGGACCATGCCCCAGGACTACCTGGCCTGATGACTCCTTGCTGTCCCCAGTCCACATGGCCATGCTGCTGCTCCAGTTTCAACTGTTCTGCGTGCGGCTGTGGAACCCTGACCTGTTCACCTGATGTGCTACCTTGTCCCAGACCTGCTGTTTTCAACTCTCTAGAGACAGTAGGAGTGGTAGAGATACTCTGAATGATCGTCCTAGAAAAGCCAACTGACATTTACTCCTGAGGTGCTGACCTGTTGCATCCTCGACAACCATCTGTGGTTATTATTATTTGACCCTGCTGGTCATCTATGAACATTTGAACATCTTGGCCATATTCTGTTATAATCTCCACCCGGCACAGCCAGAAGAGGACTGGCCACCCCTCATAGCCTGGTTCCTCTCTAGGTTTCTTCCTAGGTTCCGGCCTCATCTAGGGAGTTTTCCTAGCCACCGTGCTTCTATACTTACATTGCTTGCTTGGGGTTTTAGGCTGGGTTTCTGTACAGCACTTTGTGACATCAGCTGATGTAAGAAGGGCTTTATAAATACATTTGATTGATATAAATCCATTTGATTATGAGGTTGGAATAATACTGTGAAATTGTGAAAATGATGAGAATGCCCTTTTATTGTAAGAGCTGTTTGAAAAGACTGCGACAAACAGCTGCTTTGGGCCTTCAAATCTCCGTATTTGCACTGAATGAAATTGCCATTTTCCACTTGTTTTTAAGGATACACCTCAAATATTGCCATCCTCCCACCTCAGCGCAAGTAATCTGATGTTAGACGGGTAAATTGCAGAACCTGGCACAAGGGGTACTTTTTCACATATGGAAATGTCCAACTAAAGTGTGTTGACATTTGCGCAGCCTTCGCGCCAGACAAAAATAGAGCCCATAGATTACTGTGTAAAACCACAACACTGATGTTTCACTAGAATTCCATGGGCACAGTAGCAAAAGCTTATTGCGTAAGTCCTTGCTGCTACAGATGTGGTCAAATATATTGGCACCCTTGCACTTTACAATGGAGTGCAATGGAGCAGAATGTTAAGATTTTCCATTTCAAAACTGGTTGATTAGCTATTTTTACCATGTAGACACCTGCAACTTACCACAGTTGAGATACATTTTTAATTTTTTAAATTTTTACCGGTTACTAGTCCAACGCTCTAACCACTAGGCTACCCTGCCGCCGCCCCATTACACAGTAAACAAGAATAATTGTCTCTAACCAAATTCATTTAAATGTTGAATAATTTAGTCCAGGCCATTCTTTTTAGTTCAAAGTGAAAAATCTCCATTTCAGTTTTGATTAGTTTCCTCTTGGTCCTGTGCAGTTGTAAATCAAACAAATATACGTGTAAACACCAAACGTTTTTTCAATTTCTGTAGCTATTATACACGTTAACCAACTGTAATAATCAAAGCGATGCTGTGCAAACATGGAATGTATTATATTTGGAACACTTGCATTAGTAGTCTCTATTCCTCCATACTTGGCACGGACTTTGGGTTCCTGAATGGTGAGCAGGTTGGTACCTGTGACGGTGATCAAGGTGCTACCACTGAAACACAAACAGAAGCATGGTGGTTAAGAGCTATCAAGCTATGCTAAAGACCTGCTAGTTATTGCATACTGGTGATATGGGCAGAGAGAGAAAAGGGAATGAAATAAGAACTTCCGTGTAGCAGAGGTGCTCTTTTGCTACAGCATGTTGTTTGTATGATTTATCTTACAGTATTGTTGGGATTCAGAGGAAAGGGAAGCTCTACAGTCCCCTCAAAGGTCCCATGAATTCGGATTTTATATACATTAGATACATCATCCCCCATACTGTCTATTGTGCTTTAAGTGTCATGGTGAAATGGCTACAATGGGACTGTGTGGGCGTCTCTGTGTGGCTTTGGGGATCATGTTGTAATCTCTGTGTGTTCCTGGGTCAATACTGGCAGTAATAGATGGTTGGGCTGAGTTTCTCTTCAGGACTCTCCCAGGACCCTGGTTATGCTCTGAGAGGCTCCAGCCCGTTGGCTGGGAGAGGAGAGGAAAGGAGAGTAGAGGAGAAGAGAGGAGAGGAGCCAGGCTGGGATCACCACCACTCACTTCACTATACTCCAGCTGGGCTCGATGCTGGAGATGGTGGGGTCCTCTGTGTAGATGTAGCGTGTGTCACTGCTGGTGACTTCAGCTTTGTCAATTAACAGCTTGATTGACGCGGGGCCTGAGCCAGACAGTGACGACGGTGTCACACACACAATGTCCCTTTTGGTCCTCCTGTGTGGGTTAGGCAGAGAATGTCATATAGTAGTATCTCATAGAATGAATTCACTGTCTGAAATGACACTCAAGACAATGTCATGCTGTCACACTGTCACTCTCACAGACAGAGTGTGTCCAGTATGTTCAGTTCTGAGTGTACTGCACAGACAACACTGCACTACTGTACTACCACAGTCCATTCCCCTGAGGTGGGGTCAAGCTGACTGACTACTCACTTAACAAACAGACACTCCTCCTGGGCGATGAATACAGTGACAGTGCTCCCAGCGTCCAGATGACGGCCTGATATTGTCAGCCTGGTCCCCCCAGACACGGGGCCCTTCTCCGGGCGCACACGGTTGAAGCTGGGGGTCTGAGAGAGGAAGGAAACTCACTGTTAACACCCAGCACACAAAACAATTATACAGTTTTTGTGAAAAGCTACAGTACAACAAACCGATTCCCATTATATTTCTGGTAATTGCTGCAACACACTGCACTACAGTAAGTGTTTTCAACAGCACAGTGACAGTGACATGAGTGAGAATGTTACTTTTTTCTGTAATTAGCTACATACGTAATTGCTCCATTCACATATATTCATTTGGCTGGGAGCTGCGTTTGGGTTCTGGTGGAATAGAACTGCAGGACTGCTATTGATTGCTTGTTTAAGGGCAGCAGTCAAGCCCATTCATTTCAGTCAGCTGCCCGCCTTGCAGGCTGAGGAGATTATAAACTAACGCCACATTCCTGTTTCACCGCTGCTTAATGCTCTGTTGGGATAGCTGGGTAATTACTGTATGTTACATTGGCAGGGTTGGGTAGGTTACTTTCTAAATGTAATCCGTTACAGTTACTAGTTACCTGTTCAAAATCGTAATCAGTAATGTAACTTTTGGAGAACCCAAACTCAGTAATGTAATCTGATTACATTCAGTTACTTTTAGATTACTTTCCCCTTAAGAGGCATAAGAAGAAGAATATGTTATCAATTGAACAACATCTATTGCAGGATAAATCATTGTTAAAGTTTACATAGCTGGCCATATATATGGATGTTACATTTTACTTTGTTGGGTTGGTTATGTAGGCTTCTTCTCACCCATTGCTTTCTACTACATAATAATAATATGATTAAATCATATATTTACATCAATATATTTAATTTATAAGTTCAAAAATGGATGTAGCAACTACAGATTGCCCCTTTAAGATTGCCCCAAAGCATTACATGGGCTTGCTCCTACCATCTTTACGATTTGGTCCTGCCATATATACCTACACGTATGCTACAAGACGCAGGCCTCCTAATTATCCCTAGAATTTCTAAGCAAACAGCTGGGCAGGGCTTTCTCCTATAGAGCTCCATTTTTATGGAATGGTCTGCCTACCCATGTCAGAGACGCAGACTCGGTCTCAACCTTTAAGTCTTTATTGAAGACTCATCTCTTCAGTAGGTCCTATGATTGATTGTAGTCTGGCCCAGGAGTATGAAGGTAAAAGGAAAGGCTCTGGAGCGATGAACCACCCTTGCTGTCTCTGCCTGGCCGGTTCCCCTCTTTCCACTGGGATTCTCTGTCTCTAACCCTATTACAGGGGCAGAGTCACTAGGCTACTGGCGCTCTCCCATGCCGTCCCTAGGAGGGGTGCGTCACTTGAGTGGGTTGAGTTACTGACGTGGTCTTCCTGTCTGGGTTGCCACCCCCCCTCCCTTGGGTTGTGCCGTGGCAGAGATCTTCGTGGGGTATACTCGGCCTTATATCAGGATAGTGTTGGAGGGCCAGTAGGAGACACTCTTTCCTCTGGTCTAAAACAATATCCCAATGCCCCAGGGCAGTGATTGGGGACACTGCCCTATGTAGGCTGCCGTCTTTCGGATGGGACGTTCAACAGGTGTCCTGACTCTCTGAGGTCATTAAAGATCCCATGGCACTTATCGTAAGAGTAGGGGTGTTAACCCGGTGTCCTGGCTAAATTCCCAATCTGGCCCTCAAACCATCACGGTCACCTAATAATCCCCAGTTTACAATTGGCTCATTCATTCCCCTCCTCTCCACTGTAAATATTCCCCAGGTCATTGCTGCAAATAAGAATGTGTTCTCAGTCAACTTACCTGGTAAAATAACGGATAAATAAAATTTAATTAAAGGATGGTAATTTGGTGGTTGAAGATATCCCTCTAGTGGGGTGGGGGCTGTGCTTTGGCAAAGTGGGTTGGGTTATATCCTGCCTGTTTGGCCCTGTACGGGGGTATCATCAGATGGGGCCATAGTGTCTCCTGATCCCTCCTGTCTCAGCCTCCAGTATTTATGCTGCAGTAGTTTATGTGTCAGGGGTCTAGGGTTAGTCTGTTATATCTGGAGTATTTCTCCTGTCTTATCCGGTGTCCTGTGTGAATTTAAGTATGCTCACTTTTCCTCTCTTTCTGTCTTTCACTCTCTCTCTCGGAGGACCTGAGCCCTAGGACCATGCCTCAGGACTACCTGGACTACTAATGACTCCTTGCTGTCCCCAGTCCACCTGGCCGTGCTGCTGCTCCAGTTTCAACTGTTCTGCCTGCGGCTATAGGACCCTGACCTGTTCACCGGATGTGCTACATGTCCCAAACCTGCTGTTTTCAACTCTCTAGAGACAGCAGGAGCGGTAGAGATACTATCAATGATCGGCTATGAAAAGCCAACCGACATTTACTCCTGAGGTGCTGACCTGTTGCACCCTCGACAACTACTGTGGTTATTATTATTTGACCATGCTGGTCATTTATGAACATTTTAACATCTTGGCCATGTTCTGTTAAAATCTCAACCCGGCACCCCTCATAGCCCGGTTCCTCTCTAGGTTTCTTCCTAGGTTTCCAGCCATTCTAGGGAGTTTTTCCTAGCCACCGTGCTTCTACACCTGCATTGCTTGCTGTTTGGGGTTTTAGGCTGGGTTTCTGTACAGCACTTTGAGATATCAGCTGATGTAAGAAGGGCTATATAAATACATTTGATTTGATTTGATTTAAGTCTATCAAAAGTGTGTGATTTTGTGTCCGTTAGGCCTATGGATACATTTTTTTATCAGCACTAATTAGATTGAGCAATAAAAGACCCACTTTTATTCCATAGGTTGGGATCCTCACTATGCAGCTGTTGCAAGAGCACATTTTTCACTGGCTGTCCACTGGTTTCAAAAACAATGATTGATAGGCAGCTTAAACTTCTTCAAATCAACCATTATTGGGTTCAAATACACATTTAGATTTCTGAACAGCCATCCACAACAACCAGAATCCATAAGGCACAAATAGCTCAATGAGAGAGCAGCAGTGTGATTCACATCAATGCGCTATGTAGATAAGTTATATCAATATCGCTGTAGAATGCACCACTGCTCTCATCCTTAACTCCAAGCATTTATTCAAGTTGGATAGTCTTCAGACACTGACAGCAGTTGCACCATTGGAAGACATAGCTTGGACTGTAGCCTACAAAAGCCTATTCTTGCTCTATTCCCGCGATCCATCAAACACATTTGGTGTGTCATCATAGTGGTCTCTGACTTGTGGTCAGACACGCTAAGGTGGAACAAACTTAAACTTGCACCTTTTTTCAATGCTGATTTGAATTTGATTGAGAAAACAACCTTTTTTTTGCAAACATCCTTTCTGAATTCAAAAGTAATCCTCAAAGTAATCATCAAATTTTTCGAAAGTATCTGTAATCGGATTACAATATGTTTTTTGCCGGTAACGTAACAGATTACAGTTACCGTTTTTTTTTGTCATCTCTGACTTGTAACATCGGCCACACTTTCTTTCACAACACGTTCACCATCTCTGTATTGCAGCATAAGACTAGTTATTCGCCGGGGAAGAACCACTGCAATTGATCGGGTATCCTTCCTTCGCCTCCGGAAACGGTCAGACACTTTCTTCACAGTCATCTTTCTGGGAAGAGATGGGGTCATGTGGGGTCATACACACCACAAAGGAGTAGGTCTGGGATGACTGAGTGCGGTACTCTGCACTGCACACCCCGATACACAGCTCCACTGGGCCACCTGGAGAGTGGGGCAGTAGCGCCTCGGCCATGTCACACACAATCCTGAGGGACAGAATACACTCAGCTGTCAGTCAAAGGCCCACTGCTTATGTTGCCTAATTTTAAAAGGAAATAAAGTTAGAAGACATATGACCAAGTATCACTAATTTACTTGCATACCATTCAAGTGAAACCCTATTGACAAAGTCACCACACTCACCTCTCAGCGCTGATGTACTCGGAGGGCACAGGGTTACAGCGAACCCCAGCCACCTGGACGTGGGCGATCTCCCGCACCTGCAGCCCGAGGTTCTCCCCCTCGATCGTCACTCGCGTGCCCCCCTCTTTGGGCCCCGTCAACGGGCGGATCTGTCCATGGAAACAGGGTCAAGGTCACGGAGAAGCAATCTCCCTGTCAGCATGCTCGCACACAGCAGAAGGCCTGGGTTCTGAGGCTCTAGAATTAAACACACCTATACAGTATTATACACAGTATATCTCTGTACTCCAGTCTTACCATGGTGATGCGGGGGTGGCTGCAGCGGACGTTGTGCCTGCCGGGGTGCATCCAGTTCTGCTCCGGCGTCTGGCAGTGCTGCTTCAGGAGACACTTCTTGTTGTCCAGGCACCAGCCACACTCAAACGCTGTGCTGGCCTTCAGACACAAGCCACAGCTGTCCCTCTGGGCCTCACACTTATACAGCAGGGCTGAGCACAGACAGACAGACAGGCAGGGTTAACACTCGTCTAAGATGGAGTCTGAGACAGAAAGGTGAGTGGTGAGGTGTGCGGCACTGTGCTGTCTGTATGTGACAGCACACGTCCTGAGCTGCTAATCTCCCTTTATCCTCTTGCTCAGCCTCGTCCTCGCTCCTACGCAGCCGCCTCGATAAAAACAGGTTTGAAGGTGAAGATGGTACACAGAGTTATTGACCAGTTCAGGAGGAGAACATAATCAAATACTGTGCAGCTAGTTACATGACTAGCTCTCTCCTCTCAGCTCATCTTCGCACAGGGCCAATCGCCCAGTGGAGAGATGGTATCTGCAGTCTGATTGTGGAGAGCTACGAGTCTCTTTCAGAGTGGCCCGATGAAACCAGTGAGATAAAGCTCCTTTGAGGGAAGTATTGACAACCACTATGTGTCCCCGACTTGCAGTTATACAAGGTGTGTTCATACAAAACATGGGACTGCACATTCAATTCTGTATTTTTTTTTACATCTTACTCATCTACAAAAATCTTTGTCATTTGAACAGTTTTGAAGACAATAAGAAAAAAAACTGCCAAGGCTTAATCCACATTTGCGACTGAATTATCCCACTGAATAAGATTTATTGTGGTAGCCATAGCCCCAATCCCCATAGAGTGCCACTAGAGGGCTCAGCATGGGATGACCACATATTTGACCAGTGTGTCTGCTGTTTCCCTGTTGTGTGCCAGTTACGTCTTCGACTTGTCCTTTACACTACTTAGCTGCAACACTATTATGAAGAACGTTTAATTTTGAAAATGATAAAACAACATACCTTTCATGGTGGAAGGCTTGTCGATGAAGAAGTCTCCGTCCCAGACGATAGAGAAGTCAACAGGCAGGTCTCCCGTCTCGTCCCCATCATACCAGTACTGCAGGAAACACACACATATAAACCATGAGTCAATCATCATACTGTACTGATGGTGCATAAAGCCCAACATCATTCAGAGCATGACAAGCCTTCATAGGGCCCTATTAATAAAGACAGTGGCACTCATTCCACTTATAGTGGTTTATGACTTGGCTCATCAGTATAAACTGAGTTCATGGCTGGCATGGCTGGCTGGCACAGTGCAGTGGAAACCATAATGCTATACTATACACTATACTGTACAACGAAAAACATTTAATCTGCTCTGTGTAACAACCCATTAGCCACCAGCCTATCCACTAGTCACAACATTCCATAGTTGTGAGGGAGTCAAGGAAACATAGTGGCTTTTTTGACAGACTAGGCTTTGAGTTAATCTGGCTTTTTGCAGAGAGAGAGAGAGAGAGAGAGAGAGAGAGAGAGAGAGAGAGTGTGTGTTGCTGCTGCTGTGTGTCTGTCAAGTGAAGGGGGGGGGTGGTTTTACTGCCTGTGTTTTAATTAGCAGCAATACTCAGAGCACTAAGCCAGCAGCAACCCTGAGAGAATATCGCTGATCAGCCACATTGATGCACGGCCAGAACACTTATGGGTGTTCTTAAGGAGGCAATGGAGGAATGAGGGCAGACTAAAAGCAAGCGAGGCCCTGAATTCAGCTTTAAAAATATAACTTATTTCAAAACACAATAAGATGACTCTCAGCAGATTCAAAGAGAGAGAGAGAGCAGCTACAGTATGACCACCAAGATGATGATACAGTAGAACCTGTAGGTTCCTGTTGAACCATTAAGTCTTTATGGCAGTATCAGATGTGGCACGTTTATCCATCCATACCTAACCTTTTATCCATCCACAGCTCATCTTTATCCATCCATACCTAACCTTTTATCCATCCACAGCTCATCTTTATCCATCCATACCTAACCTTTATCCATCCACAGCTCATCTTTATCCATCCATACCTAACCTTTAATCCACCTTTAATCCATCCACAGCTCACCTTTATCCATCCATACCTAACCTTTATCCATCCACAGCTCATCTTTATCCATCCATACCTAACCTTTAATCCACCTTTAATCCATCCACAGCTCACCTTTATCCATCCATACCTAACCTTTATCCATCCACAGCTCACCTTTATCCATCCATACCTAACCTTTTATCCATCCACAGCTCATCTTTATCCATCCATACCTAACCTTTATCCATCCACAGCTCATCTTTATCCATCCATACCTAACCTTTATCCATCCACAGCTCATCTTTATCCATCCATACCTAACCTTTATCCATCCACGTTGCCTAGTGGGTAGGAGCATTGGGCCAGTAACCGAAAGGTTGCTGGATCGAATCCCCGAGCTGACAAGGCAAAAATCTGTCGTTCTGCCCCTGAGCAAGGCAGTTAACCCACTGTTCCCCTGAGCAAGGCAGTTAACCCACTGTTCCCCTGAGCAAGGCAGTTAAACCACTGTTCCCCTGAGCAAGGCAGTTAACCCACTGTTCCCCTGAGCAAGGAAGTTCACCCACTGTTCCCCTGAGCAAGGCAGTTAACCCACTGTTCCCCTGAGCAAGGCAGTTAACCCACTGCTCCCCTGAGCAAGGCAGTTAACCCACTGTTCCCCTGGTGCGGATGACGTGTATCTCTGAATTCCTCATCAGTCCAGGGGCATGTTAACTGTGAAATCAGCTGTGGTATGTTGTTTTCATTTTTAATTTAAATGTATTTTTCACCACTTTTTTCTCCCAAATTTCGTGATATCAAATTAGGAGTTACAGTCTTGTAACATCACTGCAACTCCCGTACGGACTCGGGAGAGGCGCCCTGCTTCTTGACACATTGTTCGCTTAACCCCGGAAGCCAGCCACACTAGCCCTCCACAAGGAGTCGCTAGAGTGCGATGAGACAAGGACATCCTGCCTGGCAGGCCAAACCCTCCCCTAATCGGACGACGGTGGGCCAATTGTGCGCCGCCTCACGGTCGGCTGCGACACAGCCAGGGATCGAACCCGGGAATGTAGTGACGCCTTTAGCACTGCGATGCAAGTGCCTTTGAACACACCGTGGTATGTTTGACTGTGTTTGAATGTGTGTGACTATTTGTGTGTATGTGTGTGTGTGTGTGTTGGTTCTTCTGTCCTTGTGGGGACCTAAAATCTCCCAAACTCCCTACGACAATAGTAAAACAAGGAAAATTCTCCTTCGTTGGGACATTTTCCATGTCCCCATGAGGACAAAGGCTATTGTAAGTTTAGGGGTTAGGTGAAGGGTACGAATTAGGGTTAGGGGTTAGTGGTTAGGTTTAGGGTTAGGAGTTAGGTTTAGGGTTTGGGTTAGGATTATGGTAAGGGTTAGGGATTAGGGAAAATAGGATTTTGAATGGAAATACATTTTGGGTCCCCACGAGGAAAGAAGAATAAAACTTGTGTGTGTGTGTGTGTACGCTCACATGCCTGTGTGTGTGTGTGTGTGTGTGCACGCGTGTGCACACGTGTGAAGTCTTGAATCTTTGTGCAGCTGCTCTGCGAAATATCTGGGAGCAAGTCAAGCAGGGAATGCAACAGTGTGGGTGCTGAAAGGCTGAACTAAAGCCCACTGAACCTGTTGACACGTGGCTCCAAATGTTCTTACATCTCTATAGGGTCCAGTTGGTTCTGCAGGCACCAGTCCATAATTGAGGTAACTGCAGCTCCCTGGGTGGGGTCACTGAATTAACTTCCCCCAATCATATCGCTTCACAGTGTCACACAACAAAAACTCAACTCAACTTGAGACCATCCTCACTCCTATCCATCAAACAGACATATAAACTAGTTAACCTTTGTGGTCTCCGTTTTTTCAGCCGAAAAATGGAAATTCTATCGAAAATGCCTCATTCAATAACAGCATTTCGTGAAATGGTTGATAAGGCCAACAATATTCTTCACAGTCCAATGAGGCGTCACATTTGTTCAGTAGGTAAACCAAATCAGGTTGGTGAGTTGACGGCAGCGTTAAAGCCTTGGCAGGTTCAGAAACAGATATTCATTTGTAAATATCTAGGTTGTTGTCATGCAGTCTTCCCAAGGCCCTGATAATGAAAGCCACAGGAGAGCCATACAATGTATTTCTGGAATTAATATAATATTCATTTCCTAGCCTTCTCCCTCTTTTTCAAGTGAAAGGCAGGCAGCTTTGAGGAGATTAGTGGATATGTGTAAATGGGGGGACGCTTTTGTGTTGGGCCATACAATGCAGCTTATCTCTGCCAGTCGTGAATTGATTTTCCTCCGGCCTTGGTTCCACTGGATCTGAGACTAGCGAGTGGAGACAAATTGGCCTGGTTCTGTCAGACATGTCTCTGGGATGACAACGAGGCGAGTAAGTGAGGTAATCTTACCTTTAAAAAAACAAATCCATCACTGGATACAGATACAAACTTGCGCTACCACTGAGACAGAGACACTATTTTCATGATTTATTGTCTACTTATCCTTCGGTTTTAATGGGTTGCAAACAACAACAATGGAAGATATTCCTTTTGATATTCCTTTTGATCAATGAGAATTGGGTCTATTGAAGGCATTAATGTGAGAGGTACACAATGTAAGCAAGTTCATTTTACTGTAGGAATTGGAATGGCAGGTAGCCTAGTGGTTAGTGCGTTGGGCCAAACAAGGTCGCTTGTTTGAATACACGGGCTGACAAGGTGAAAATATGTTGATGTGCCCTTGTGCAAGGCGCTAAAACCTAATTTGCTCCAGGATGGCCGTACTACTATGGCTGACCCTGTAAAACAAGACATTTCTCTGCTGTATGTGACAAAAAAATATTTATACTATATATTAGAGACGATACACGATACGTTCAGAGAAAAAAATACACATTTAGAATGTGTGTTTATTCAGAATAAAGTAATTAAGATTTCAATTAAGCCATTGAACATTGACACGGATCGACTGTAGTTATCTGCAGCGGCTCAACCATCAGTCTAAATGAAGAGGACAAATACTGTGAGTAGTAGAATTGGCTGCAACTGTGCCGTCGATGCTGGCTCCTTGTAGTGACAGAGTGAAAATCTATTTACCTTAATGATGAAGGCTTTCCTGTTCCATTTAATTAAGTTTCAAAATTCGACCGACTTCAGCAAAATTACCTTTGAAAAAGGGCATTTTTTCCTTCATAAACATACACAGTAATTAATAGGGAGTCCATATTAGTGAACATAAATTATATTTTCTGCAAACCAAACTTTCATCATTATGATTACTGCACTAGGAAAAAATGTGTACTTCGTCACGGTGACAGATTTAAGGTCACAAGGTTTTGGTTAAAGAAACAGACAGGGTAATATGGAGGGGTCTTATTGCCCGTGAAGAATTGTGCCTGGTTCAGAGCTCACTCCATAAACACAGAATATATGACTTGCATGTTGAGGCCTTGCTTGAACTTGTGTCATCATATTTGAGGTAAGTGCTTTAACACAAGAAAACCAAAGCATACTTTTCACATGATGACACCAAAGCATTCTTTGTAGATGACTTTGGGAATCTAAAAAAAAAATGTCAGAGCAGGGGTAACGAATGCCCTGATTTCTCAGTTAGGGGAATACAGCTGAGGCTCTCTCCCCTTCCATTGCTAGTGCCTAAAGCAAACAGGATGAACCACAGACATGATGAAACAGGCTCATACTTCATGCTATTGATTGATCACCTCGTTTAGTGGACAATTTATTCCACCAGAACCCACCTGCTACAGAGCCTCACAGGCACAATCCAGTATATCCAACCTCAGAGACTGACAGGGGTGCAATATGCAATAATCAAAATGGAAAGGATAAATACCATAGTATTAGACTGCCATTTTCTATGGTAAATACAACGAGCAGGTGTAAGATAAACCTACATGAAAATATATGCATGCAGTGTTCAATATATCATATCCTACTACTTAGTCTGCATGGAAGCATGTTTACATTGACCATGAGGTGACATATCCACAGTATCACTAACATGTAGATTGTTCCATGCTACATCTTTTCCATTAGTGGAGCCTTTGGTGTCAAGAGAAGGGCAGGTCATTTCCATACCTTCCACTTAGAAGCACCAAAGACGTTGATAGTCTGATTGGACACTTGATGAGAATAATAGAATAATGAGGGCATGCCGGTTCAGAAAGCCTGAAAAAAAGAACATGTAAGTGTTTTTATTCAAAAAAGCTTTGCCACCACCGTTCGGGAATAATGGTGTTCTTTGTGAGAGCACTTTCCATCAAAAGGGTAGTTCAGAACTTGGTCATTGTGCAAAAGGCTTTACTGTACGTTTCCTGGGTAACACCGCCAATGCCTGTCGCTAAGGGGTCAGCAGCGCTTAGCAACACTTACGTCCATGGGATTCATTTGGATTTCCTCTCATCTTGATACAAAAGATGAAAAGTCCCATGTATGCCGATTCAGCCTATCAAGGGTTTACATGTGTGCCATGTGTAATCTGCAACGTAAAGCGTGCTGTCAAACAAAAATGCACAAAAACCCTTTACATTATCAAAGCAAATGCTTATTGAGTTTCAACGGCAAAGACCCTACTTATCATTTACTTGAAAGGCAGTGTGTATATGTGTGGGGGGGTGTATCATACTGATTTACTCCGCCTGTGGCAGCACATTGTCTGCAGTACAAATCAAGCGGGG
The DNA here is from genome assembly GCF_036934945.1 of Oncorhynchus masou masou. Lineage (NCBI taxonomy): Eukaryota > Metazoa > Chordata > Actinopteri > Salmoniformes > Salmonidae > Oncorhynchus > Oncorhynchus masou. Next base: position 30,466,598 of record NC_088229.1, read on the forward strand.
AGACAGATAAAAGAAAGAAACAAGCAGGCCTGCGTTTGAGCTGAATTACAGTACATTTGACGTGATACCGAATCACATTTCTGAAGGATATCCCACAGTTGGGGAATGTGATTGATGGATTGATGTGGATCAGCATGAATTATCACACAGTGTTGTCTAATCTTTATGCATATGTACCTTACAAAAAAAGCTAATGCATTTCTCTTTGGATGCAGGATGCACCTGCTGCAGTAAAATTTAAATGACACGTATCCAGCAACGCCAGCAGGAAGCCAGTATAACAGCATAACGGTATCTATTCTATTTAGCTGGAGAAAATGAATGAATGGAAATGCCAAAGTAGAGGCAGAGAGACGGAAGAGGTGGAGCATGGAAAGAGGATGGCATGTATTTGACTTCAAGTTGTATGTGGGCAGAGGCAAGGGCACAACCTTGTGTTGTATTTATGCAGGATGTGCTGTCAGACATGTGTGTTGCTCTGGTCTGTTCACTGGTCTGTCTGTCTGAGGGCAAACTGTTGTTATCTGTCTGCATCACTTACACAGGGCTAGTCGAGATCTGTGGCAGATGCATCTTTCACATGCTGAACTGCACATCATGGGTCAATTTCACATACAACAGTCCTGGAAACACACGCACACCAACATGGACACACGAGCCTCAGGGCTAGTTTCTCTGGTGAATGACATCTCTATGTATTGTATAGTGGACTTTTAAAATGTATTTACCAGGACAAACCAGCTGGCTCTAAATGTAGATAAGGGTGTACATACAGAGGGAGCATTGTGAGAGTGAGAAAGGCCAGGCGGCGGGAAACAGCAGAGAAGTGAAGGAGACGGGAGGGAGGCTTGTTGGTCCACTAGAACGGCCCCTCTCTCCCAGGGAGGGCCAGGAAGGGGCTCTCATTAGAAGAGAAGATCGTCACAGGGATAAGAGTGCTGATAAGAGGACAATTATGAGGCAGTGATGGGGTAATATGAGGGGTCTGGCTGTGTGTTTAGTTCCCATAGGATGAATCAAATCAAATCAGAGTTATATCTCTGTTAGTTCCCCCATGAGAACATTTACATCATCAAGCAGGGCCAAAGTAGCCTGGGCGCCAGTCTGTTTCTGCTCTCCTGTCAACTCCTTATGGAATCGTCATGCCAAACAATGACACAGAATACAAGGAGTGAAGTGTTAACTAAGCAGACGGGTACCCAGGCTGGGGCCAAGGCTCCAGCTGAGTCACAGAACGATCACTCAATCTCTGCATTACTCTACCTACAGTAACAGTTTTAAAGCAAGACCTGACCGTGAAATCACATCCAACTGCAACATTCAACTACACTAGAAGTTGAAGTTGCCCTGTCTGGTAAAACATACTGTCACAGCTGGTGAACATGTCCAGCAGCATGTTTAACCTAACTAACCCCCACCTCAGTGGCCTGCCATCAAAGCAAAAGTGCTGACTGATACCTGAATGTTCTCAGTGAGGGGGAGACTAAACAGCAGATGAAATTGATTGATTCAGCATCGCCCATCTGAGGCCACTCACAATTGCATTAGCATGGACCCCATGGCCTCAAAGTCACCTGGCTGCAGCAGTCTTGACAGCCAATCGTCTTGACGGCCATTCTGATTGATAGCCGTTGAGTATGAGGGGAGGGAGGACAGCACACACCCCAGGAACTGAGTGTAATCTGCGGCATGTCTTCACTATGGCTAGATTACTATTCAGGAGAGATCCATCAGATAGGGGCAGAGACAGAGAAGACGGGATGATGTGGCCCCAGCCCACTGTGTCACAGGTAATCACACTATCAATTCATCTAAAAAATCCCCTCCAAACAGAGAGAGGGGGAGGGAGAAAGAAAGAGATAGAGACAGCGGGTAGTAGCTACCAGTCAGAATGGGGGAGGGAGAAAGAAAGAGATAGAGACAGCGGGTAGTAGCTACCAGTCAGAATGGGGGAGGGAGAAAGAAAGAGATAGAGACAGCAGGTAGTAGCTACCAGTCAGAATGGGGGAGGGAGAAAGAAAGAGATAGAGACAGCGGGTAGTAGCTACCAGTCAGAATGGGGGAGGGAGAAAGAAAGAGATAGAGACAGCGGGTAGTAGCTACCAGTCAGAATGGGGGAGGGAGAAAGAAAGAGATAGAGACAGCGGGTAGTAGCTACCAGTCAGAATGGGGGAGGGAGAAAGAAAGAGATAGAGACAGCGGGTAGTAGCTACCAGTCAGAATGGGGGAGGGAGAAAGAAAGAGATAGAGACAGCGGGTAGTAGCTACCAGTCAGAATGGGGGAGGGAGAAAGAAAGAGATAGAGACAGCGGGTAGTAGCTACCAGTCAGAATGGGGGAGGGAGAAAGAAAGAGATAGAGACAGCGGGTAGTAGCTACCAGTCAGAATGGGGGAGGGAGAAAGAAAGAGATAGAGACAGCGGGTAGTAGCTACCAGTCAGAATGGGGGAGGGAGAAAGAAAGAGACAGAGACAGCGGGTAGTAGCTACCAGTCAGAATGGGGGAGGGAGAAAGAAAGAGATAGAGACAGCGGGTAGTAGCTACCAGTCAGAATGGGGGAGGGAGAAAGAAAGAGACAGAGACAGCGGGTAGTAGCTACCAGTCAGAATGGGGGAGGGAGAAAGAAAGAGATAGAGACAGCGGGTAGTAGCTACCAGTCAGAATGGGGAGGGAGAAAGAAAGAGACAGAGACAGCGGGTAGTAGCTACCAGTCAGAATGGGGGAGGGAGAAAGAAAGAGATAGAGACAGCGGGTAGTAGCTACCAGTCACAATGGGGGAGGGAGAAAGAAAGAAATAGAGACAGCGGGTAGTAGCTACCAGTCAGAATGGGGGAGGGAGAAAGAAAGAGACAGAGACAGCGGGTAGTAGCTACCAGTCAGAATGGGGGAGGGAGAAAGAAAGAGACAGAGACAGCGGGTAGTAGCTACCAGTCAGAATGGGGGAGGGGAGTAGTAAAAAAACGTCATGGCCTGAATATCAATCTCAAAGTGTGGTTTCTCTTTCTGTCAGATTGAGATGAAGCAGGTGAGTGTGAGAGAGGACTACCATTTACAGTTTAATGTAGTATACTCACTGTTTCAGCCTGTCCTTGTGTGTGGTAAACAGCCTCAAATGTTTACCTTTAGGTTTTTACTTTTTTATTTTGAACCTTTATTTAACCAGGCAAGTCAGTTAAGAACAAACAAATTCTTATTTACAATGACGGCCTACACAGGTGAAGTGATTAACACACTAGAACACATCTATTTAATGCTGATTTCCTCACTATATTCATAGAGCTGTTGCATTGTTCACACAGCATCTGCAGCTTTATGCTTTGAACAATCCAAACCCCAATGCCCAATCCTCTAACCTTTGTGCACTCACTTAATAATTGTCTACCACAAAACTACTTTTCAATTTAATTTTAAATGCATAGCCGCAGCACGCGGGGTGGGGGTCAGAGAAAGACATAACGATGAGGGGGAGGAAATGAGTGGAAACAGATGGAAGGACAACAGTTGCTCTTCGCGGCAGGGTCCTTCCGAAGGCCTTCACAATGTAGTGCGCCAGACAGCATGTGTCAGCCAGGGAAAGGACAACAATCAATCCTAACCCGACCCGCTGGGGAAGGGCGTGTGTGCTGGATACGTGATCCTCATTATTAAATTGCCACGGGACATCAATTGTCCTGTCAAAGGACAGTGGTCCACAGCCTGACCTTTGACCTCCAGGGGTTAAGGGGGTTAGAGGGGAGACACTCCGTGGCAGAGGGCTAGTCAAACCCTACCCAAGGAACGCTCCAGCACCTCCACCCACACCACATTCCCTTTCCCTAGGTCACATTGTCCAACCAAATGAAGACCCGCATCCTGTGACTGGCTAATTATTTTACAAGATTCCCTGGGGTTACTGTGACAACCAGATGGGTCACAGAAGGCAGCCGTCTGTAACATTACTACGAGACAGAGGGAGTAGGAGAGAAAGGGAGAGAGAGAGGGAGAGAGAGAGAGGGTTCTACGGAGCAATAGAGAGAGAGAGAGAGAGAGAGAGAGAGAGAGAGAGGTAGAGAGGATACTCTCAATGTCAGCTCTTTGACATGCCACATTTTTCACTGGGATTGAGAAAACAAGTTTAATGCTCTGAATTGATGCCTTTGCTGATTTTGCGGATAACGTTTTTTTGTGATCAGTGACTCAGTGGAAAGTCACCTTGATTTTTCTGCCTATTATCTCCATGAGACAGAGAGGAAGAGAGGGAGAGGGGAGGCATACTCTTTCTTTATACACGCATTAGTAAAAGACCTGTGGAAAACTAATTCAAAAGATCGGTATAAGAAAAAATAGCTTTTACACTGGACCAAGAACTCAAATCCAACAACAATTCACATCATCTTTAACAGTGAATACTGTATAAATAACAACATTCTGTAGGGCCTGGAAATAAGGCTGCCAGGGCGGGTATGTCATAATTATAGGCCATGTACTCACTGAGGTGTTCTGGCATTGGATACAGGAGCTGTTGAAGCGCACAGCTGGGATGCGTTGCATCTTGCCCTGGATGTTGAACACACACTCATAGTTCTTCTGTCCAGACTGAGGCTGAGGGAGGTTCCGGGCTCTCAGCGTGATTGGACGAATGATCCCTGCAGGTACCAGGATGTCACTGGTGGGCAGGATCTGGGGACAGCCCTGAAAATCAAGCAAAAAAAGTTACAAATGAACACAGCTCATTTTCTTTGTAAACTCATCAGAATACGGGATGTCAGAACTGAATAATAAACATAATCATTCATTAAAACTTGGTCTCCATAGCTAAAGAAAATGTATTGATTCCAGTTTATTGAGCGGAGAGCAGCAGTGAGTTATGTCCATTAGCAGCTCTACTTTCCCAACAGAGCAGTGGTACAGCCAACCAGATGTGAAAGATCTGCACAGAGGCCATTAAAAGTGGAATAGTTTGAAACCAAAGCAAACGGAGGTTAAAATCCCTATTACACAGCTGTTGGATCCATCTCTGATTTTATGAGCCACAAATCATACTGATGAAGCGGGAAATTAATATCTTCCTTAGTCCTGCATGTCTGCCTGTGCTAGTGAGGTGAGCACAGCTCCAGAGCCCAGTTAGGGTCCAGGCATTTATTAAAGGGATTACTAGTGACATTGTGGGAAAGAACACATAAAGGATCTCGGAAGTCACAGGAAAGTCACTATTGATGCAATGATTACAATCTGAGAAAATTGCTGATGTGCCCATCCCCAACCGAGATGCCACAGCAGGCTAATGTCCCTTCAGACCCCCTGTGTATTAAAGGATCTTTAGAAATAATCTGTTATCCATTTAGCGCTGAACAATAATCAAGGAGGCTGTAAAAGCAATTTGCCAGACTGGAGGTGATAAATCAGAGGCCTTGTCTGGGCAGGTGGAGGCGGCAAGCGACGAGGAAGGCGGTGGGGCGGAGGGGAGGGAGAGAAGCCTCTGTCTGCAGGACAGATACACCGAGCACCAGCCAACACCATGGTAACAATGATGCAACTCCACAGCTCACACAGCCATAAATCTTGCGTCTGGCAAGCGATTTGTAAAGGTTTGTATACTGGTGCATCAATAAATCTCATTTTCATATTCTGTGGATGAAGAGAAAGATTTACTTCCTGTAGGGAGGTGGTGGTGGTGGTGGTGGGCACAGGTGGTGGTGTTAGCAGGGTTCTGCCTGCAATATGAATCCGATTTATCAGCAGCACCATTGAATAACCTCCATCTCCATAGTGAGGACAGAAGGCTTCAGACTGGAGATGGTTAGCCTTTTGGAAATGATGAATGGCTCAGATCGCTTCTCAACACCGCTTTGTCAATTGGCAAATTGACGTTCAAAACACCAAATATATCCACTGATATCACATATGCCACGTTGGGTCATCAGGGACCTAGCCTCAACACCTGGTTTGCCAGAAAAGGCAAAATTATGTCCAGTATGACAAATGTATACATCAAAGTTAATGTGAGTGAAAACATTTGTGAATAGCAAAACTTTCCCTGGTAACAGCCAAATACATTTGACCACATTTGTCCATTTTGACTGGATTCAAGAGAGGTCTGCCATGGTGAAAAATGAGATGAGACTAGAAACATCCTAGCAACCAGGCGATGGTGTACAGTAGCACATCTCTGATGGCCTAAGAGCTACTATCTTTGTAGAGAGCTCTAGTCAATGGCTGACATATACAGTAGGTACAGTGGATCTGGTTACTTAGAGCCTGTTTATTGGATTTTATGGCTACCTACATCAGAGTAAAAGTAGCATCACAAAGATACTTTGAGAGGTTGGCACAACAGAAACACATGGTTCATCTAACAGAGTAGTACAGTCACAACTGTGACATATTTTAGGCGAGGACTCACGATGGAACTTAATGTTTTATTTTTTTCAATTATTTGAGTGGACACATTATAAAACCCCAAACTACTACTACACTGCTTCGGAAGTACTTATTTCTGCTTCTTTTATCAGAAAAGCGAGAGTGTGTTTAATCCTAAATGTATCATTCTATTGGCCATTCAAAGTCAACTTTAAGCTTTCTCTAAGTCGAACCACGGTGTTCTCTTTCTCTGCAACACTGTCATGTATAAGGCATTTCGACTGGTTTATCTCAGTGGAGTTTGAATTTTTATGAATTCCTCTTGTCTGTGTTTGAGTGGAATTGAATATAAGCGTAACCCCAAGACGCCACCCCTATTTCCCCTTCATTCCCGTCTACTAAATTGCATTAACAAGCTTTAATCGGCTGCATATTAGGGCTGAAGCAAGCACAGGATAAGTGGTTTGTTTATCAGAAACGTTTGTGTGACATTCTAAAAAGCCCAGGGCAGGTAAGTGAGGTTTGTCATGATGAATTGGGACTCTTTTCATAGGCTGACTGGAAGACAAAGAAGGGGAGACCCATCCGCCTCAGTGAATTTCATACAAATAAAATAGTGAAACATGAAAAAGATGTATTTTTTTTAGATAAAACTATACTGAATATTTTCACATCACCAAATAATTGATTAGAACACACTGTTTTGCAATGAAGTTCTACAGTTGCCTCAACAGCACTCTGTAGGGTAGCTAGTTTCCGTCCGTGTACAGCTCATGGTTCTCGCCCCCTTCCATACACTTACACAATAATTATGACAACTTCGGGGGGCGTCCTCCAACCTATCAGAGCTCTTGCAGCATGAACTGACATGTTGTCCACTCAATCAAAGGATCAAAGAATGAATCTTGTACTGAAAGCATAAACTACAGCTAGCTAGCACTGCAGTGCACAAACTGTGGTGGGTAGTTGACTCAAAGAGAGAGAAAGACAATAGTTGAACTGTTTTGAACAAATAAAAGTATTTAAAAATGAAAGAGAAGCAAGAGAGAGAGAGAGAGAGAGAGAGAGAGAGAGAGAGAGAGAGAAAGAGAGAGAGCTACAGTGGCAAGAAAAAACATGTGAACCCTTTGGAATTACCTGGATTTCTGCATAAATTGGTCATCAAATTTGATCTGATCTTCATCTGTCACAACAATAGACAAACATAGTGTGCTTAAACTAATAACACAACAATTATTGAATTTTTCTTGTCTATATTGAATTAGGGATGCGCGATATATCGGTGAACATATCGGAATCAGCCGATATTAGCTAAAAATGCCAACATCGGTATCAGCCCGATGTCTAGTTTAACACCCATGTTAAAAACCAATTTCAAAGTTACCGTGGATACCTATATAACGTAGATACATGATGTAATGACGCCACGTAAAATTTTGCGCTACACGTGCAACACAGCATTCCAAACCTAGCCCACAATGTCTGCTGTGTGGATCGAGCTGTCAACAAGTCGAGCAGTCATTTTAAAGAGTAAGTACATTTCAGCAAGACAACTCAAAGGCGAAATCCATTAAAGCCAAGATAATGGAATTCATTCATTCAGAACCGCAACTTCTGGGGTAGCTAGCTTTAGATTGGCACCTAGCTAGCACCAATACAACCAGCCTGAAAACAATGAACAGTAGAAACTACAATCATTTTCATTATTCTTAGAAATGATTTAGGAATCCTTGTGAGTAAGTATTAGCTAGGTTGACACCTTTGGCATACTTTGATTTTGAAGGCTAACCGCAAAGTCCACTATTGTGGCTAGCTTCACATAGATGGGTCCGACTACCATTAATCAAATAAGAACTGTCTTATATATTAGGGTTATTTTAGATGATGACACCTAGCTACTGAAACAGATTATGTCATTTTGCTATGTTTTTGGGGAAGAACAGTGTTATGCATCCATGAGCTAGCTAGCTTTTTTTATGAACATCAATGTAGGTGAGTGAAGCCACTTTACCAGCATCATAGCATATGTATTGATGAATCGTTGTGACATATGAAATACGAGTGATAGTGTAAGCAATGTGTAATAATTATGTAAAAAATATATGAGCGCGTTAAATTGTTATGTGATGTGCAGTCATATTCAGATCCTGATTAGTCAAAAAGTTTATTTGACACGTCAAATAGTGTTATTTGACGTGTATCTTTTTTGACACGCAAAGACCCAAACGGCATTCCATAGAAATCCTGGTTGAGAATGAAACGACTGAACAAATGAACAACGAAACAGCACAGGAAGTAATTGAAAGAAATAGGTTTTGATGATGTTTTACTGGTAATGGGGACATACCTAAGTCCGAACAAAATACATTTTTGGTCAGTGTGGTGTGTGTGTGTAACCTTTATTTAACTAGGCAAGCCAGTTAAGAACAAATTGTTATTTACAATGATGGCCCGGATGACGCTGGGCCAATTGTGGGCAGCCCTATGGGACTCCCAATCATGGCCAGATGGAATACAGCCTGGATTCGAACCAGGGACTGTAGGTAGTGATGCCTCTTCCACTGAGATGCAGTGTGTTAACTATTTAACTGTACTAGTATGCTTAAAATGCCGCTACATTTTTTAAGTATTGGTTATCGTATCGTTTTTTTGAGCAAGGACAATATTGGATATCGGTATTGGCTAAAAATGTCATATCGGTGCATCCCTATATTGAATACATAATTTAAACATTCACAGTGTAGGTAGGAAAAAGTATGTGAACCCCTAGCTAATTGGAGTCAGAAGTCAGCTAACCTGGCGTCCAATCAATGAGACGAGATTGGAGATGTTGGTTAGAGCTGCCTTGCCCTATAAAAAACACTCACAAAATTTGACTGTGCTTTTCACAAAAAGCATTTCCTGATGTGAAACATGCCTTGAACAAAAGAGATCTCAGAAGACCTAAGATTAAGAATTGTTGCCAAAAGTATCTCTAAAAGCCTTGATGTTCATCAGTCCACGGTAAGGCAAATTGTCTACAAATGGAGAAAGTTCAGCACTGTTGCTACTCTTCCTAGGAGTGGCCATCCTGCAAAGAAGACTGCAAGAGCAGAATGCTCATTGAAGAAGAAGACGTCTAGAGTGTCAGCTAAAGACTTACAGAAATCTTTTGAACATGCTAACATCTCTGTTGACGAGTCTACGATACATAAAACACTAAACAAGAATGGTGTTCATGGGAGGACACCCCAGAAGAAGCCACTGCTGTCCAACAAAAACAAACAAGTTTAAAAAATTGTACCTGGATGTTCCACAGTGCTACTGGCAAAATATTCTGTGGACAGATGAAACTACAGTTGAGTTGTTTGGAAGGAACACACAACACTATGTATTGAGAAAAAAGGCACAGCACACCAACAACAAAACCTCATCCCAACTGTAAAGTGTGGTGGAGGAAGCGTCATGATTTGGGTCTGCTTTGCTGCCTCAGGGTCTGGACAGCTCGCTATCATCAATGCAAAAATGAAATCCCAAGTTTATCAAGACATTTTGCAGGAGAATGTTAAGTAATCAGAATGGCTTCAACAGAAGAAAATATGCCTTCTGAAGTGGCCCAGTCAGTCCTAACCTCAACACAATTGAGATGCTGCGGCATGACCTCAAGAGAGCAGTTCACACCAGACATCCCAAGAATATTGCTAAACTGAACTGTTTTGTAAAAAGGAATGGTCCAAAATTCCTCCTGACTGTTATGCAGGTCTGATCCGCAACTATGATGTCTAAACTGGTTATTATCCTGGCTGGGTTCTGTATGATGTCTAAATTGGTTATTATCCTGGCTGGGTTCTGTATGATGTCTAAACTGGTTATTATCCTGGCTGGGTTCTGTATGATGTCTAAACTGGTTATTATCCTGGCTGGGTTCTGTATGATGTCTAAACTGGTTATTATCCTGGCTGGGTTCTGTATGATGTCTAAACTGGTTATTATCCTGGCTGGGTTCTGTATGATGTCTAAACTGGTTATTATCCTGGCTGGGTTCTGTATGATGTCTAATCTGGTTATTATCCTGGCTGGGTTCTGTATGATATCTAAACTGGTTATTGTCCTGGCTGGGTTCTGTATGATGTTTAAACTAGTTATTATCCTGGCTGGGTTCTGTATGATGTCTAAACTGGTTATTATCCTGGCTGGGTTCTGTATGATGTCTAAACTGGTTATTATCCTGGCTGGGTTCTGTATGACGTCTAAACTGGTTATTATCCTGGCTGGGTTCTGTATGATGTCTAAACTGGTTATTGTCCTGGCTGGGTTCTGTATGATGTGTAAACTAGTTATTATCCTGGCTGGGTTCTGTATGATGTCTAAACTGGTTATTATCCTGGCTGGGTTCTGTATGATGTCTAAACTGGTTATTATCCTGGCTGGGTTCTGTATGACGTCTAAACTGGTTATTATCCTGGCTGGGTTCTGTATGATGTCTAAACTGGTTATTATCCTGGCTGGGTTCTGTATGATGTCTAAACTGGTTATTATCCTGGCTGGGTTCTGTATGACGTCTAAACTGGTTATTATCCTGGCTGGGTTCTGTATGATGTCTAAACTGGTTATTGTCCTGGCTGGGTTCTGTATGATGTGTAAACTAGTTATTATCCTGGCTGGGTTCTGTATGATGTCTAAACTGGTTATTATCCTGGCTGGGTTCTGTATGATGTCTAAACTGGTTATTATCCTGGCTGGGTTCTGTATGACGTCTAAACTGGTTATTATCCTGGCTGGGTTCTGTATGATGTCTAAACTGGTTATTATCCTGGCTGGGTTCTGTATGATGTCTAAACTGGTTATTATCCTGGCTGGGTTCTGTATGATATCTAAACTGGTTATTATCCTGGCTGGGTTCTGTATGATGTCTAAACTGGTTATTATCCTGGCTGGGTTCTGTATGATGTCTAAACTGGTTATTGTCCTGGCTGGGTTCTGTATGATGTGTAAACTAGTTATTATCCTGGCTGGGTTCTGTATGATGTCTAAACTGGTTATTATCCTGGCTGGGTTGAGGTTATTTCTGCCAAAGGAGGGTCAACCAGTTATTCAAACCAAGGGTTCACATACTTTTCCCACCCTGCACTGTGAATATTTACACGATGTGTTCAATTAAGACATGAAAACGTATAATTGCTTGTGTGTTATTAGTTTATGCAAACTGTGTTTGTATATTGTTATGACCTAGTTGAAGATCAGATCAAATTTTATGACCAATTTATACAGAAATCCAGGTATTTCCAAAGGGTTCACAGATTTTTTTCTTGCCATTGTATATTTTGTTGTGAATGCAGCTAGCTAGTTTAGCCTACTCAAACACCTGGCTAAAACAGAGAGGGATGCTATGCTAGCTAGCTGGCTATGGCTATCCAACACTGGAACTCTTCCAAGTCAAGGTAAGGTTTTGTTTTTTATAAATGTATTGCCATTGGGACCAGCCGGTGTAACTGCTAAACTTCTTGCTGACTGCACACTGTACTCCATGATTGTAGTGGGTTTACTAACAAGTTCATTCTCGTAGCTATGTTGACTATGGCGTTAGCTAATATGGTGACAACGATGTAAGCTGTGTGTAGCGGTTAGCGGATATGATATGAAAGTTTTTTAGCTGGTCAGTGACAGCTAATGTGTTTTGCACTGAAGTCCACAAGTGAAGTGAAAATGTGAGAGGAGGAGAGCATATAGATGCGAGAAGGAATTATACAAGCAAAAATATCATGCTGCTTGTATGTGATCAGAGTTGTATTCATTCTGCCGATTGTGTTGAAAATCGTTTCTTAAACGCATGTAAACGGAATGAAACGGGGATAAACATACCTGAATTTGTCCAATGGAAACTCTTGTTTGTAACTGTTGGACTAATGATTACACCCTAGATCAGTTAGATGTTGGCAAGAGTGTATAAGGCGGTATAGAATCTGTCACTGTCTGTCACCATGATTACTTTAATTTTCCTCTCGACCTTGAACGTTGTAAACATAACCTCATGATGGGTAAAGAGAAAACCTGAGTCCCATGTAGTTGCTTAAACCTATCAATGTTACATTGAGCTGGGTGAATGGAATATGAATGACAGTCATCCAATATGCTGTAATAGCCATGCTCATAACAAAAGATTTGTCCTCCCTCATCTTAAACCTCACGACTGCCACTGCTGGCTATGCTATAAGACATGTAATACATGTGAGGCTAATGCAATAAGCCATGTAATAGAGGAGCAGTCCCTCCTCGGTGGTAGGCCTACAGTACAGTAACAGTATAGTCTCCGAGGCAGCTGTATATTCCCCCCAGCAGGGCCGTTCCCTGATGCTGATTAGCACCCCATTAAGAAAGACCGGGAGTTTACAGCCTGTTGACAGTGTTTACATTAACCTTATTGTGCATATCCCAGTTATCACACAGCTAAGCACTTTTCTCTGTTGAAACATTAAAAGCCAGAGATGGTAGTGAGGTATAATTTTTCTCTCACTTTCTCCCTCTCTCTCTCTCTCTCTCTCTCTCTCTCTCTCTCCCTCTCTCTCTCTCGCCCGCTCTCTGAAAGCAGTGACTAGCAAAATCGGGCTGTTGCTGCTTACATATGCGTACATTTCTACTTCCCATTGCTTAGCCACTGTTCTTTCCCTTTTCTATTCCTCCTCTCTTAATCCCATTTACAGTCTCCATTCGCTGTAGTCCTTGAAATGGGCTCCCTACGCGTGGTAGAAAAAAAACACAACCCTCCAAATCATCTGAGAGCTGCTCCAATTAAACGCTAGCTACACGGCAGGCTCCTAATTCTTCCTAATCAAACTCAAACTAGTAGCAAGGTGGGAAATATATGGATTGAACACTGGCAGTTTGCTATTCTGGACTCCAGCATCTTCTACAATTTATGGATAGATTTTTACGTTATTTTATTACTAATAGAAAAGCAACCATGTTAAAAAAAAGAAGAACAAAAATAACTGTTATGATATCATAGCTGACATGGAATCAACCCTTGATGACAGAGAAGGATTCAAGCCACTTTGTGCCACAAAGACCAGTAGACTGAGGCAATAGAAAGTTCTCACATATAGGCTGTTACCAATAACAAAGCATGCAGGGAACTAATCTGATCTTGATGTTTAACTTGCAAAGTGTTTTGTAGCTTATCTTTCTTGTTTGCCATGAGAAGAGAAGACGGGGGGGGGGGGGTTCTTATGCTTCTCCTCAGTGGGTTGTACAGTGGCCTCTGGGTTACACAGTGAGTAATGGGCCAACTTGATTTCTGTGGCCGTGGAGGGGGCTCGGTAATGGGCTACTGGTGACAGATGCACACAGTGTCACTTCCTGTCTCGCTGAGGCACTGAACCTCTTTTGCCGTCCCCACCGCTGAGTGCCAGGACCACTGCCATGCTTCCTGCCGGGCTAATGGCTCCTCGGTCACTCATCCCACAATTAATTACTGGGCCATCACTCGTTAATAAAGGGCCGTCCCACTGAGACACAGCACCGAGGGGAACAGACGGTTGTTTTCGAGAGCCCAGCAGAGCGCTGTTTGATCTCAGGGGCCCTCTGGGAAAGGCCAATATGAAAATGTGTCTTTGAGCTCTCACTAAATATTAGGAGTCCCAGTGAGACACTCCCCCTGAGCTGGCGAGGAACTCCCTTTAAGGTTAAAGATCTGCATGGTGTAATTAACTTTAGTGTAATGATTAATGTGGGGGAAATGTGGGACGGAGCAGGCTGCACAGTATCTATCTGCCAGCCTGTCTGTCTGTTGGGCTCTGTGGCTGGCTGGCTGGTGGGGCCAGAAGATTTTCATCAGATGGAAAATCGATTCCTACTCTGATACTCTCAACTGAGGAGCTGAGGCTGAGAATAAAAGAGCATCCTTGGCCGTGAACAACTCTGGGATCTCTCGGTTTAACCAACCAATTAATGTAGTAAATAAAGAACCTTTCACATCACAAAGCCTGTTTCCAAACTCTGTATGCAAGATTTGGACTCTACCCTTACATTTGCAGCACAGCAACTTTTTAAACCCATATCAGGTTTCAGTCATTCAAAACATTCCCCTCTCAGAAACCAAACAGTTTACGGCTGCTGGTTCCCACAGGGATAACTTTTCCCACCCTAATGAACCTGGTGAAGGACCAGTAATGAGCTATATATCTCATGTCAATAGTAGTCATTATCACATCACTGAATACACCAACTAATGACGCTACCTAATCGAAATGACAACACATGACTAAGGACAAGAACATTTCAAATGAGCCTATAGATACATACAGAATGAAACTTTTATTCGGGGGGGAAGGGGTTTGTTTTTTATTTCTCATTTCCTGTGAGCCATGCATCCTTGTGGAGGACAGTGAGTTTGGACAGAGCTCAGTTCTGATCCAGTCATATCTCTCTCTGCACACTCCTGGAATGAAGGAGGCCACTGTGCTGTGGATTACACAGTAGGATCTGGCGGGCTGGCGTGTCCTTGGAGAGACATGGGGGAGAAACCTGTTCTGAGTAGAGCAGCACATCTCCTCCCCCCAGCCCATAGCCCTCTCTCTTTCTGTTTGTCTGTTTGGAGTGCCCCCGCTGTTTCTCTGAAGCACCTCTCCAACCCAAGGCCAACAAAGCCCTGGTAGCACACTGGAGAACAGGGCTGCAGATAAGACACGCTCCACTGACACAATCACACACATATGCAACCAGAGAGAGAGACACACTAGAGGGCTGCATTCCTGCGGGACCTGCATGTCCCGACAAAGATCATTGCTTTATGGGCTGTATTTTTTGACCTGCGGTTAGGAGCGGGCGGTCAAACAGACAGCTTTGGGGATTCAAATATTTGTGTTTTCCCACCAATCATTTGGAAACGGTTGACTTTCTGCTTTGTATGCGCTAGCCTAGGCCAGGGAAGGGACACTCCAGTCCTCTGGGCCTGATTGGTGTCACATTTTTGCCCCAGCCCCAGCGAATACACCTGACACCAATAATCAACTAATCATGATCTTCAGTTTAGAGTGATTAGTTTAATCATCTGTGTTTGCTAGGGATGGGGGAAACGTGCAACACTACTCCAGCCCCCCAAGGACTGGAGTTACCCATCCCTGGCATACCTCTTGTATTAAAAACACATCTTTGTTGCATTTTTCACACACAGAATTCGCTGCTTCAAGTTCAGTAGCCTACCTCTTCTCTCCTAGCTGGGCGTGCGAGATCAAGTGTGCCTACTATATGTGTAGTCTACAGGTTCAGTAGATACGCGGTGCGATAGAGTAGGCTATAGCCTATGCATAGACGGAGAAGAACGGGGCAGTTAGCTATCCAAGGAAATGTACTTCACAAATATGATTAGCCTCTAGTTTACTATATTGTCTAGAAATAAATAATGGTCAATCATATTTGTGTCCGTCTGAAAATTGTCCCTCCCCTAAAAGGTGGGCTATAAAACGGAGCTCAAGAGAAAGTGCAAGTCTCTCTAACTCTTATCTCTTGAAACTATGTCTAGCCTATTGGCTGATATTGCCCAGTAATACAGATAGCCTATATAATGGACCATGTGAGAATCTCTGGTAATTAAACATTTTCATTGGTTATTTATGCGCATTTTGATATTGCCAATAGGCTGCCCAATTGCTGCGAGCACGGCTGGCAAGTGAGCTGCGTCATATTCATCTAAAATAACATTGGATATATAACGTGGGAAATAATGTGGGACTGAGGTTGGTTCCGGAACCAGTTCTTGCGGTAGCGTGTGGGAGTCAGACAGAAAGTCAGCGGGTGTGGGCAGGTGTGGTAAGAAAAGCTGTGGGTGGGAGCGGGTTGAATAAATCAGTCCCACACAGACCTCTAACACACACACATATGCATACAGAGACAGAGACAGACACAGACACGCGCACGCACACAGATCCACACACTAACAATCTAAAACTTAAAACCTGAACAACTGACATTGACCACTGGTCAGAAATACTATCCGTTGAATAATAGACCACTGTGCTAAGTACAAACAACGTGCTCTGGCAGCCGGTCTTCGTCAAAATAGATTTTACCCCTCTGCTTTACTTTACAGCAAATGACAGTGAACTTGTTTAATCACAACATACCAGTTCAAGCCTACTTCTAAAATCCTCTTATGATATGTGTGCTTGTTTGTGAATCACCCCCTCTTTCTCTGTGGGTGTGGAGGAAGAGGAGACAATACTGACCTGCTTCTCCACCATATTCCCCCTCCAGTATCAACAGTGCATGAGTCACTCTTTTTCGCTGAGTAATTCCTTTTTTTCTCTGAGGGAGATAAGGAGATTGTCAATCGTGGTGCTGGGGGCAAGGAGGCTGGGGGAGGCAGTGACGGGCTGGCTGGCACATCCCTGCCGCCCTGCTGTTGGCTGCCTCTGTCAGATAAGCCTAGATAAGGCATCGCTTTGATGTTCAGTTAAGTGTCAAATTAAAATGTGCCAAAAGCCGAAGGGAGCGTGTTTCCACCCCCCTGTTACAAAGGGACGCTGCTCCTCTTTTCTCTTAACTTCTCTCCCCTACCCCCTGTCACCCCTGATCCTTATTCTGAACAGAGATGGCTCTACTTGTAAAGTAAGGTGGTTGTTAATTAGGGGATGTATTCTTATATGTTGCTTGTATTAGTCAAACGACTGTTTCATCTTCTGTCTCCAATTCATTACGAATCATCCATTATGATTCTCCTGCTAAGAACACAGAATAATGAGGGCAATTTGCTTTATTCTGTTTGTTTCAACGTTCATTGCTAATCTATCAGCATTTTGTGTTATCAATCATGTTTGAACAGAACATGGACGTTTACAAGCTGGTAGAATCTTCTGTGAGAAGACAACAACAGCAGATTGGGGGTGTCTGTCTGTATCCCAGTCATATAAAGGGTGTTAAGGTTCTGTAGGGCATCTCTTGCTGAAAAACAACCACCGCAATAAAGCTACAGTGTTAAGTCTGAGCCTGTCAATACCCTCCTTATATACTGCTGCCCTGGGATTCTCAGCTGGTCTGTGGACCAGTCAAGTGTGTAATCAATGTGTTCTGAGACACTGAGAAAGAGAGCGACGGGGTAAGGGTTGATGCAAAGCCATTATGAGATCCAGACAATTACTCTGGTGTCACTCCCTGTCACAGTAGACCATCATTTGGCCTAGTTTGATGGTTTGACACTCCCAGGGGCATTGGGGAAGGAGCAGAGGCATATAGACGATGTGGGTTTTTATATATAACATCAAATAAATACACATTGTACCAGATATTATGACGTACAAAAAAAAAATGTATTGTGAAACCACATCATAGCACATTAGTTTATTGTTAACTGAGAAGCTAGTAACCTTTCTGGTCAGTTCGCTAGTCAGCTCAAGCTCTTCTTTCCTGCAGTTGTTTTGGAGGGGAATACTACAACCCACCTTAAAGTGCCTGCATGTAAACGAAGGAAATTACATTTGCTTTGAAAAGATGGGCGAACAAAACTTCTATGGTTCATTATGACAAAGAATTCCAAGTTTACGACTGAATGGGACTTTAAGACCACTCCAATAAGTGAGTTCCCAAACGGTGCCGACAATGTGTCCCGGTCGTAGTGAATGCTCCGATTGTGTGGATCACACACACAACATTGGGACCAGTGTGTTAGACTATGGGGTCAGCCAGACCTAGGTTCACAGGACCATGACCAGGTTGGATTCTCCATGGGCTGTAAAAGGGCCACAGCGCTGAGGTCATATGAATAATAAAAGCAGACAGGCAGCTCCATGGACAGCCTTCCTGTCACCCCGGGGGCCTCATCCTGTGTTCAGTCTGCTGTAAGATACCATTCATTAGTGTCTGTTTGGGCAGTATAGTCTCTTACCTCCACGCTGCTGACGCGTCCCTCCTGGAAGGAGCACTCTGCCAGGTTGTTGGTGCAGATGTGGCGGTATTTACACCAGTTGCAGGGGAAGGGGCTGCTCACACAGGAGGTGCACCTGGGGAGAGAAGGGGGAGAGGGTTAACTCTCAGATTTAACAGCCTGACTTCAACTAAAGAGATCTACTGTCTGTGTGGATGAGAAAGGCTGCCTACAGATCTCCTGGTCAATATGTCATCAACCTCTCTGGTAAGCCTGCAGGGCTAATGGGCTAGGCTAGCATCATATTCTAGCTGCCTTTCAATTAGAAGTTAGAAATTAATTACAGCCTGAAAAGCTATTTCATCTGGAATCAAAATGATGATTCCAATTCAATAATGCATCTAAGGACTATGAAATACCCGTGGACTACTGACAGTCCCACCATCAACGATAGGCAACACAGGTAAACGTCAGACTCTCAACGCATTGTAGGAGGACAGAATAAAAACTCAAGTGGTTTCCTTCCATGCTCGTTCCACTCTTACTCTGAGCCTTTCTGCGCTCCCCTCCGCCCCTCCTCTGCACTACAGCCTATTGCATTCTGAGCACAAAAAGGTCTGCATGAGGAGAGGAACATCCACTTTGTCCCATACTAATCATAGCCTTCCTCTGGAGGCACGGTTCAAATCCCCTTTGGAGGGTACTCAGCAGTCTGCTCACACTGACTCCTTAGCTACACTGCACTGTATAATCTCCAGGCTGACTGCTGCCTCCCTGTCGGTGTGGGGGATATCGGAAAGCATTCTGCAGGCGAGCCACATTTTATATACACCTGGAAATAATACCAACACATTTTCAATACGGTGGACTGACTACTTGTCGACCATGATAATATAGCATTTGAGTCCGTGTATTCGTAGAGATTTACAATGCCTGCTCTACACATATAGTATACCTCAGCAGCCCTGACTCTTGTAAAGGGAATGAAAATGCCTGCTTTAATATGAGAACAATGAGTGCCACTGGCTGTAGGCTGGTGCAGTGCTGCCTTCCACTGCAGAGGGAGGGGATATGTTGTAAATACTGTGTGCAGATCAGCATGTCTTGACTGAAATATGCAATATGCTGCGTCAGGGGTATAAACTCCATCAATTCACTTTGGTCTAATTTCAGTGAAGCCTGAGAAACACAGCACAGCCAAAACTTGACACACTGATGAAGTGACTTTCCTTCCTAACATCACTGCTTGGAAGTGGATTCAGTAGCCTGAGTTGTGTTTCTGGAAACTGGTCAAATCAAATTTTATTAATCACATGCTTCGTAAACAACAGGTATAGACTAAAAGTGAAATGCTTACTTATGGGCCCTTCCCAACAATTCAGAGAGAAAGAAAATAGATAAATCATAGAAAAGTAATAACACTTAATAATACAAGTAATAATAAATACACAATGAGTAACGATAACTTGGCTATATATACAAAGTACCAGTACCAAGTCGAGGTCCAGGGGTACGAGGTAATTGAGGTAGATATGTACCTATAACTAGGACTATAGTACAGTTGAAGTCAGAAGTTTACATACACCTTAGCTAAATACATTTAAACTCAGTTTTTTCACAATTCCTGACATTTAATCCTAGTAAAAATTCCCTGTCTTATGTCAGTTAGGATCACCACTTTATTTTAAGAATGTGACATGTCAGAATAATAGTTGAGAGAATGAAGATGATTGAGAGAATGCCAAGAGTGTGCAAAACTGTCATCAAGGCAAAGGGTGGCTACTTTGAAGAATCTCAAATCTCAAATTTATTTTGATTTGTTTAACAATTGTTTGTGTTATTTTATAGTTTTGATGTCTTCACTATTATTTTACAATGTAGAAAATAGTAAAACAAATAAAATAAAAAAATAACCTTGAATGAGTAGGTGTGTCCAAACTTTTGACAGGTACTGTATATCTCTGATATTTTATCTCCATATGAGCCAGGACACAGCTTGAGATCCTCTGGCAGACCATTCCAAAGTCTAGTTTGAAAACTAAAGCAGACCGGGCATTTGCCATTAGGGCCCCTAGACCTTGGAATGGTCTGCCAGAGGAGATCAGGCTTTGCAGATGCAGTGCCTCTTTTAAATCCCTGCTGAAGACACACTATTATAAAAAATACTTGATTTCACTGTAAGATTTTAATGAGCTATCTTGTTTCTTTCTCCTTCCTTCTGTCTATGTTTCTTTGTTAGCACTTTTATTTTATTTGATCATTTTATGATGTGAAGCACTTTGTTACTTGTATTGAAAAGCGCTATACAAATAAAGTTGTTATTATTATTATTGGAATGCCTGTGGAAAACATGACTGACAGGTAAATAATGGAGATAGGAAGGGGAGAACTGAGAGGTGTTGCAGGGGAGACGAGAGAGAGCCTTAAAAGGTATCCCAGAGATGTAATCATTTCTTACCTTCCAGTCTTACAATAAGAAGCTTTTGTGCTTAAATGCCTAAAATGGCAAGGGGAGATACGGTGAAAGTATATAATCAGTCAGAGCTTCAGAGCTAGCTAACTTCCCTTTTACAGGTGGTCATTATCCCTGAGGATGCAAGAAGGGAAGGAGCTCTTACAAAATTGCGGGAGAAGAAAATGAGAGCCAACGTGGCAGGGCCAGGGTGAGTGAGTGAGTGCTGTCCACCAGCAACACCAGAGGGGGAAACAATTCAAGGGCTAAATGTTCCCACAGGGTTTTTGTGAAAACAGGAAATCTGGCTTGGCTTCAGGCAGACTACTCTGGCAAGGTAGGCCTCTGCCGAGGTTGCCATGGCAACTGGCGAGCCCTGCATGGATTATGTTACCCTGCTTCCTTACACTAGAGAATTGATCGTTGTGTATGTGTATTCTGCCAGCCGACAAGGCCATTTTATTCTCTGACAAAAAAACACATTCATTTAATAATAATAATAATAAGTAGAGCGCTTTTCAATTTACAGACGTAAATAACCAAGCTCTTTACATTGAGAGCAACCATTAAAATAAAAATTAAAAGGGCTCTACAAATAAAAGGGCTAAAAAACATTAAGCGAGAAATGAACAGATAGCTAGCGGTCTAGTACTATACAAGACACAGTAAAGGAGGCAACAAGGTCAAAACAATAGAACTCGACACTAACGTACAAGACCAACGACAGACACCCCAACAGAGATCACATTAAGTGAAAGCCAGTTTGAAAAAGTGTTTCTTAATCTCACACTTAAAGGCAGTGGTTGTCTGGGGGCATGCGGAGGGTGGGAGGGAACTCGGTCCAGAACCGGGGTCCGAGAGAGCAGAATGCTTGGTCACCCATTGTTTTTAGGCGTGTCTTTGGGACTGCAAGGAGTCTTTGACCATTTGACCGGAGTGAACGTGAGAACTGTTAAGGGCTGAGAAGTTCACTGAGGTATTGGGGACCAGAGGCATTTTTGAGGAATAACAGGAAGATTATGAAGTTGATTTTGAATTGGATGGGTAGCCAGTGCAGATAGGCTAGAATGGGGGTGTGATGTGGGTTCTTGTGAGGACCCTGGCATTTCTGTTCTGCACAAGCTGCAGCCTGTGGATGCCTTTTGAAGGGAGAGCACCAAGGAAGCCATTGCAATAATCAAGTCGGGAGGTGACGAGGCAGTTGACCAGCTTTTTCAGATCTAGTTTGGAGAGAACAAGAGAACAGGACAGAGCCAGGTGATGTTTCTCAGGTAAAATTATAGTTTTTTTTGCAGACGGATTTTATGGGGTCGGAGAAAGTGAGGGAGGGGTCCAGTAACACACCAAGGTTGGAGACGGAGGAGGACAGTTGGATGGAGTGGCCGCCAAGGTGATGGGATTGGTTTTGGTGTGATGGCCAGTGCCTATGAGGATTGCTTCTGTTTTAGTATTGTTGAGTTGTATGTGGTTGTTCGACATCCAGGCGTTGATGTCATCCAGACTGTTGGTGAGGGTGTGTATGAAAGAGAGGGAGTCTGGAGTTGTTTTTATGTAGATCTGTGTGTCGTCAGCATAGCAGTGAAAGTGGATGGTGTGTTTCCTGATTAGGAGACTAAGGGGGAGCATGTAGATGATTAATAGAATGGGGTCTAAGACGGAGCCTTGAGTGACGCCACAGGTGATCGTGGTGGGTTCTGACTTGGCATTTCCTTAGCCGCAAACAAATTATAGTAAGCATGTTTGGATGTGATGAAGACTGAGTTTGCCAGATAACCACTTTTTCTACGCTAATGTGATCATCTTAAACTGTGAGGCATCATTTAAATTCAAAAACAAAGGCAATATACACAATATTCAGTATGATACTGAGTGTCATACACTCCTCCATGTCAAGAAAAGAACACTGACACCCACACCATCGACCCAGTGCTAACCGAGAGTCTTGTGCAGCTGAAATGCAAATGCTCACATATGGCAGTAAAACGGTACAGCTCCACAAACGAAGCAGAAGAAAGACGAGTCCTCGGGCATGGAGGTCAGCACTTCACAGAAGCTGCAGCCAGCGAGAGGCTCTGAGCGAGGGGCTCTGACTGATCCTAGGAGAGAGGCACAGTCCCATTGTTCTGCCTCAGCACAGATGTGGTCTGGAAGCCTGGCCCTACCCTGCGTGAGGCTGCTGCTGCTGTTCCAGACCAGGACCATCTGAAATCATATTAGCCAGCAGCATCTGGCCAGCCTGTCCAGGACGTTATCTGGTCATGTGTCCTGTGGTCGTATGATGGATAACAGCAACAAGGAGTATGGACGTAGCAGTGGGACATCACTCTGTGTATGGCATGATTGCCAGTTCTCATTGGTTTTGTCATTGCATTTATGTGTCCTTCCTTGTATTTTTGCTTTCCAACATGACGAGTTTCTGAAAGTCCTTGTTGAAAATAATGACAATAAACATAACTTTATACCATCTACAGCAGTGGTCACCAACCTTTTCTGAGTAAAGATCACTTTCGCAGTCAAAAAGCAAAGCCGAGATCTATCACTCAGATTTGTTTTAAAACATGACTTGCATTTTTTAAACATTAACCTAATAAAAACAGTTATGTTGGAATGAGGTTTGTACAGTAGGCAGGCCTAAGACATCATCACAGCATATTGGCTAGATGTCAATATTGTTCTTCTCAGACCACATTATATTTCAAAACTTGAGCTTTGATGACAAAATAGAACAGTTGGTGTAGCACCTGCGAGGCACAGCTGAGGATAAATTGAAATCATTTGCTTTTTTATTTTACTGGACTGATGGCACCTGTATTTGATGCTGATGGAGCTTTCAAGGCAAAAAAAAAAAAACGAGATATAATCACGACGTCAGTGACGTTCAGGTCAGAAAGTCGGGGCTCTAGAAAGACGCCAAAGATTTCGAGTTGGATGACCATTCAAAGCAATTTTCCCCAGTCTAATCTAGTTTTTTCCCTAGTTTCCAAATGTCTTGAACGCACTGAAGTCGGAGATGACGGAGTTCCGAGTTCCCAGTTGTTTTGAACATGGCATTAGTCTCAGCGGATTGAGGGAGAGAGTAGCAGAGGGTCCACCTCTCACGGTCCATGCTCTCTCCTTCCTTTCCTTCTGGTGAGACTGATCAGAGAGAGGGGACACCGTTGTCCACTTGATGGTGAAACCCGAGTCGCATCGCATCCGCATCTGACTCAAACACAAATTCATGTTGTTCCTATGACCAGAGAAACTGAAATATTCCTTGATATTAAAATAGACATAACGAGCTGCTAATAATAATTCAAATGCAGGGCTACTCATTCATTGCAGCTGCAGTGCAAACGGCAGTAGGTGTTTTATGTTTTGTAATAGTGTTGAATAAAAACAATGACAGTGCTGAATGAAAAATTGAACCTGAGCTCACTCATAAAAACAGCAGCTCCTTTCTCTATTCTTTGACAGACTCTCTGGTCATTGTTTTAAAAGTGATGAAATCTCAGGTAGGCTAGTATCACGGCCTGCAACGGAAACATGCGGTCTCTCCTTCACTGCAGCCGAGGTGAGTAAAACATTTAAACGTGTTAACCCTCGCAAGGCTGCAGGCCCAGACGGCATCCCCAGCCGCGCCCTCAGAGCATGCGCAGACCAGCTGGCTGGTGTGTTTACGGACATATTCAATCAATCCCTATACCAGTCTGCTGTTCCCACATGCTTCAAGAGGGCCACCATTGTTCCTGTTCCCAAGAAAGCTAAGGTAACTGAGCTAAACGACTACCGCCCCGTAGCACTCACTTCCGTCATCATGAAGTGCTTTGAGAGACTAGTCAAGGACCATATCACCTCCACCCTACCTGACACCCTAGACCCACTCCAATTTGCTTACCGCCCAAATAGGTCCACAGACGACGCAATCTCAACCACACTGCACACTGCCTTAACCCATCTGGACAAGAGGAATACCTATGTGAGAATGCTGTTCATCGACTACAGCTCGGCATTTAACACCATAGTACCCTCCAAGCTCATCATCAAGCTCGAGACCCTGGGTCTCGACCCCGCCCTGTGCAACTGGGTACTGGACTTCCTGACGGGCCACCCCCAGGTGGTGAGGGTAGGCAACAACATCTCCACCCCGCTGATCCTCAACACTGGGGCCCCACAAGGGTGCGTTCTGAGCCCTCTCCTGTACTCCCTGTTCACCCACGACTGCGCGGCAACGCACGCCTCCAACTCAATCATCAAGTTTGCGGACGACACAACAGTGGTCGGCTTGATTACCAACAATGACGAGACGGCCTACAGGGAGGAGGTGAGGGCCCTCGGAGTGTGGTGTCGGGACAATAACCTCACACTCAACGTCAACAAAACTAAGGAGATGATTGTGGACTTCAGGAAACAACAGAGGGAACACCCCCCTATCCACATCGATGGAACAGTAGTGGAGAGGGTAGTAAGTTTTAAGTTCCTCGGCATACACATCACAGACAAACTGAATTGGTCCACTCACACAGACAGCATCGTGAAGAAGGCACAGCAGCGCCTCTTCAACCTCAGGAGGCTGAAGAAATTCGGCTTGTCACCAAAAGCACTCACAAACTTCTACAGATGCACAATCGAGAGCATCCTGGCAGGCTGTATCACCGCCTGGTATGGCAACTGCTCCGCCCACAACCGTAAGGCTCTCCAGAGGGTAGTGAGGTCTGCACAACGTATCACCGGGGGCAAACTACCTGCCCTCCAGGACACCTACACCACCCGATGTTACAGGAAGGCCATAAAGATCATCAAGGACAACACCCACCCGAGCCACTGCCTGTTCACCCCGCTATCATCCAGAAGGCGAGGTCAGTACAGGTGCATCAAAGCTGGGACCGAGAGACTGAAAAACAGCTTCTATTTCAAGGCTATCAGACTGTTAAACAGCAACCACTAACATTGAGTGGCTGCTGCCAACACACTGACTCAACTCCAGCCACTTTAATAATGGGAATTGATGGGAAAGGATGTAAAATATATCACTAGCCACTTTAAATAATGCTACCTAATATAATGTCTACATACCCTACATTATTCATCTCATATGTATACGTATATACTGTACTCTATCATCTACTGCATCCACATGTAATACATGTATCAGTAGCCACTTTAACTATGCCACTTTGTTTACATACTCATCTCATATGTATATACTGTACTCGATACCATCTACTGTATCTTGCCTATGCTGCTCTGCACCATCACTCATTCATATCTTTATGTACATATTCTTTATCCCCTTACACTGTGTATAAGAAATTAGTTTTGGAATTGATAGTTAGATTACTTGTTGGTTATTACTGCATTGTCGGAACTGGAAGCACAAGCATTTCGCTACACTCGCATTAACATCTGCTAACCATGTGTATGTGACAAATAAAATTTGATTTGATTTGATCAAACTTCTAGGCATGGTGATTTGAGCTATCCAATCGGCCAGCGCAGGAGGCGCACTCGATTTAGCCACAGATCTTCTGGTCCACCAGGTAGGCAGAGTTTGTCTTTTCAGACAAATTAAATGGTTATAAATTTTGCCAACCCGGTATGCGGGGCTTCTAAATCAAGTGGACCTACAGCCAACAGCGCCACACGAATAATACAAAAAAAGAACGCAAGCCTTTTATCGTCGGCTTTCATACAGAAATGTTTGATAATCGACTAGAAATGCGATTGACCAGTTGGTGACCACTGACCTAGAGTATTTTTATACCATCATAAAAACAACTTGACGAGGAGATAAATGAATGAAAAAAACAGGTAACGTGACTTGTCAAGGCAGTTTCTCAGCCTGACGTGGCTACACAGTCCCATAGAAATCATCAAGTAACTTCAAGTGACGGACTGACCCAATCAATATGTTACTTCACTGAACGCTCCTCTGTATTTCCTCTCCTCAGAGAGCGAGAT
Organism: Oncorhynchus masou masou; assembly: GCF_036934945.1. Taxonomy (NCBI): domain Eukaryota; kingdom Metazoa; phylum Chordata; class Actinopteri; order Salmoniformes; family Salmonidae; genus Oncorhynchus; species Oncorhynchus masou. Next base: position 30,493,164 of record NC_088229.1, read on the forward strand.
GAGAGATCGTAATAGATAGATACTTACGACTGGAGCACGCTGCAGTTGTAGAAGATGAAGTCAGTGGTGATGAACTTGTGCCCTGTCTCCTTGGACTTCAGGAAGAACTTGACCACTCGCTTGTCACCTGAAATGACAAAAGACCCAGAGTGAGCCAAACAGCCGAGAAGCTCGGAAACAATTATCCGTCCGTCTGAGAACCCATACCCCAGGAAAATAATCTTCTTCTAAGCAAATGAAATCATGTAGATTTGTATAAACATGTCTAATTGCTCCTGCCTTTTATCTAACATTTCCATTACCAAGAGAAGTGCACTTATGGTCCTAAACAGGAACCCATGAACAGATGTACTATTTCATTTGAAGTAAAGGCCGCATCTCAACTAGTCCAATTATACCTGTAGGCCTGACTTCAAGATAATTGGCAAAGCATTTCTAGTGGACTTTAAATAATTGCCGTTAATGGAACAAAACACGAGCTACTGCACTTTTCAGGTTCCCATCAGTAGATCCAGCAAGAGCATTCAGTTGTTTTTCAAATGTTTTCGAAAAACACATTAAGGCCCATGTCCACAAGGCTCAGAAAAACCAAAACACTGTGTACGTCAGACACATTACAGCAGTCTGAACAAAAAGCAAATATGATACAACCAACTGAAGTGTATGAAAACGTATAGATAATGTCATACACAAAAAGCATGGCTGTAGTGATAAATATGATAAAGATCATCAGAAAATAACAACATTATTATTCAACGGACAACCTTTGAACGTGGTCCTCTGTATCTCAGTTGATAGAGCATGGCGCTTGTAATGCCCGCATAGTGGGTTTGATTCCCGTGACCACCCATATATATATAAAATGTAAGTCGCATTGGATAAAAGCATCTGCTAAATGGTTTATATTATTAGTATTATTACTATAGATTTACAGTGGTATCTGATAGAATCTTTACCGTATCCCTGTGCGAGGGAGGGGACATCTCTGAGGGAGGGGGACATACAAAGGATCTGCCCCTTGGCCAGCACCTCCCCTGGGCTCTCTGTCAACTCCTCAAACACACACGTCACCCCGGCTGACAGGCTGGGCACGTTTACCACTTTCACACTCAGCTGGAGGGAGGAGGGGGGAGAGAGACGGGAGAGAAGCATATCAGGTGACAGGTGGAGTCGTCCCTGCGCGTATCCTTGCATCTCAGTGAAGGTTAGACTAACACCAGAAATCTTTAACGACAGCTTAATGAGCCAACTCCATATTGGTCATGTTGAGATTAGCTAGCGTCGTGCTTTTCTCTGGTGAGAACATTTTTTATTTTTTTTAATGTTTTTACAGCCTGTAATTACCTGGGTGGAAGTAGAGGTCACAGATATGTTGTTAGGTGTGACACTAATGTCCACACACTGGTCCAGCTCCGTGTTAAAATGCTGCGGCTCGGCCCACTTCTCACAGGCCTCCTGTCTGGAACACCTGGGAGAAAACCCAATGAGGTTAGGGGTCAATAATGATCACAACATTACATGCTGTACTACTCCTAAAATGACACTCAGCTCAATGCAGTACACAGCCTGCAGCCATATTACTGGGTAAAAATCCGTCCACTCCAATGTCCAACAGAGCACCGGGAGTCTGGCACAAACGTGTAACCTCTGGAATAAGATTTAGGTGTAACAAATGACTGAGGTGGTTTAAGTGGGCAGGTCAGGTATGAGCAGCATAGAAATGATTCCAGTGTATGAACTAAGGTAGGGCTAACATGGCACCAATGGATGGTGCCTCGCTTCGAGCTCCTACAAAACATGGCAGGATTCTACTTTTTCTTCACACCTGCACTGTTGGAGCTCGGAGCTTAAGTATTTCACTGTGTACTGCAACTACATCTTCAACCCAGTGTATGTCATTAAATAGACATCTAATCTACTCTAATCATGAACACACATTTAGGAAAATACATGGAAATGCCCCAAAATTACACATTTTGAAATATTCTGAGCCAAGCATCACTTCGCTGTCACGGCTTCCGCCGAAGTTGGCTCCCCTGCCTGTTCGGGTGGTGCTCGGCGGTCGTCGTCACTGTCCTACTAGCCGCTACCGATCCCTTTTTTGTTTGTCTGTTGGTTTTGTCTTATTAGTTTCACCTGTGTGTATTTTGGTTTAATTAGCTTCCCTATATGTAGTAGTTTGACCCACCCTTGTTTTGTGCGGTATTGTCTTTTGTTACGTGTGTACATATTAGGTCGTGATGTATTTTGTTTTCTATACTGGACACCCTGTGGTTTTGGGTTGTCTGGTATAGTGTCCTGCGCCCAGTATTGTATTGGGCTTATTCAGTTTGGTGTGCAATAGTAAAGCACTTTACTCCGTTACTCTCTCTCTGCGTCTGATTCCTGCACACACACCTAGTCCCGCGTGACATTCGCAACAAACTTCAAAGATGTTTTTGTCACCAATTTTCCCATTGTCAGGTTAATGTTGCATAGCAGAAACTTTTATACTGCTAATTTAACTCATTTACCTGGTCTTGATGATTGGAACCAATTATTTCATAAATCACTATTGAAGCCAGAACAATGACAATTCAACCAAATGTTTTTTTTGTGACAAAAATATGATCAGGTTAATGCGGCATAGCAGCCGTTCTCTCTCTTGTTGCAGTTTTGTTTTAAGCCTGTTATTTTCTGCTGTGGAAGTGAATGTCCTATTTTTCTCCTTACAGATTCTAAGGAGCAGCCGGATATTAAAACATTTATAACAGCAGCACATTTGTTAGACGTGGCGTTACTGTAAGTGCAGTTAAAAGTTTCACATGTTTAAGCTTGACAGCTGCACTGAAAGTGGTTGAGGATTATCCCCTATAAAAACTCCTGCTTACGCACCAACCAGCCCTGTCCATTTTACCATGTCCAATATGCCACTGGATTTTACTGCAGACAATTAGGGATTATTTCACATTGGGACAGACAGAGCAGAGCATGACAACACACAGCATTATCTCACTACAATCTCCATTAACACCATGTCCAGAAACCATTCAATAAAATATTGTAACGTGATGAAAATTAAATATAAGGAAAAAATAAACATCAAAAATGAAATGAATGAAAATATAAATTGTTTTGTTCTGCCAATAAAATAAACTTGAAATGTGTCACATGCCTACTAATATTTCACAGGCTCGTCAATGCGAGAAAGCAGAAGCAGTGAAGCACAAACTTGATTTGAAGGTTAGCATTCAACTTAAGCGCATGATAAGTGTGTCTCCGGAAGGAAATGTATTTTATTTTCCTTTAGAAGAACATCTTCTTAAAGAATTAAGAAGCCGCTACAGTTCCAGGGCTGTTTTTTATACCTAAGACGTAACACACCATAAATTATTTGTTTACTTCTAATTAAAGCCATATGTCTGGGGAAAGAATGGGTGTAGGCTTAATAAAAAATGCAGGGCCTAGACATGACTGCTCTCTGTAAAGTAAGTGGAACTGTGGTGCGTCTCCTCGCCAGCCAACAACAAACAATTCATATCACTGCGATTCTTCTGTTGCTTTGTCATTTCTTCTCATTCAGTTTCCAGGAATGAGATTTAATTCAATTCCAGTGCAGCCCTCTTCCTAGTGGAACGGCAGATATGTGATTTATGGTGAAACGTTGTCCCCCTGGGGTGGAGGTCCCTTCAGCTGCTTGCTCTCTCTCTCTAACAGCCCTGCAATGACGCCATGAGAAATCCAGTGGATCAGGGACCTGCATTAGTGACTGTTCTTTGTGGGGACAAAATGGACTCAACACATCTTCAATTAGCAGGTGAGGAGTCCTCTGTAATATATGATCAAGTGAAATGGGGATAGAAACTGTCAGAGGAGAATGTAGCGAGGCACTAAAGGCACTAGAGGGACATGGGTGAGAAACAGGAGATTGGGGGCTCACATTAACCCGAAGAGAAAGCCACGCGTTGAGCACATGGCTTCATTTAAACTTGAGAACAGGTTTTTTCTAAGGAATAAGCCCAGGAGAGTGGAGTAACTGATTTAGTCATTTATTTTGGCAGATAGGCTCCCTCCCTACATGCCCAATTCACCACTTCAGGTTATGGGAATTCTATTAAATAAATCCAAGGCCACATTCAAACCACATTATTTACATTTTTTTGTTTCACCTTTATTTAACCAGGTAGGCAAGTTGAGAACAAGTTCTCATTTACAATTGCAACCTGGCAAATATGACCTCTGTGTTCATTCTGACACTAAAAGGCAAAGTTTCAACTTGTTAAATTATTAATTGGACGGAGGAGATTAAAAAATCCTTTCATAACACATGTAAATCATCTACTAATAATGTCATTACATAACTAAAATGGCTGTGTTGGGGTTAACTGGGAGGCATTGGGACACAGAGACAGGATCAATTGAGCACATTCATTGATATGGGGAGGGTGGGGGCGGTAACGGCCACTAAGGGTCTGGGTTAATTATCTATTTGACTTTGATTAGAGAGAAAGACAACACAAGAGACAATCATGTCTGCTGAGGGGGCTAAACTATTGAAAGGGCAGTCACTTATCACAGGCTTTCTTCACTGTCCTTTTTACTTTAACCTTGAACCATGTTAATCTGAAACACCTTCTCTCAAAGACATCGGACAACCTTTTCAGAATGTGCATTTGCTGCTCTGCAAAATGTTGAATAAAAGAAAGGCTGTCTTCAAACAGTAAACATTGCAGATGTTCCATATTACATTAAAAGCAAAAGCATATGATATTTTCATGTAATAGTAGTTGCTCTCAATGATCCTCTAATTATAATAATACGCTGACAATCCCAGTCTTATTTAAACTAACGCAGAGGTACCTTCACCATTCAGTGAGCACTTTACATTAATAACTGAACAGATACTGACATATGATGGCGTGCTGTCATTTCACGGTGTGCTTTCATCATTTATAGAACATTAATGAAGTCTCTTGAGTAGGGGAAGTTTCCACAAGATAAATGCCACATGAGACATCCTAACCAATGCCCCACTCAACAGATAGAGTAGCAGAGAAATCACTAAATAAGCCTGATTTGAATCACACTGCAAATCCATCTTCCAGTTTCCTGTTGTTGCCATGGACACAGACCATTTCCCAGGGTGCATTTTTTTTCTCCTCTACCCTGGCTCGACTAACATGATGGCTCGAGGCTAAAGAGCCCTGGAGGAATAGCAGACAAAGCAGAGACAACAAGTAAAAGAAAGGGAAGCAGGTCAAAGCTAGTCTCCCAAACAAGAGTGTTTTTGGCAGGGGGTGTTTTTGAACAGCCATCTCCCATGGCAACCCATCTTCCCAAGGGAAGGGGAGCTCTGGCAACACAGTTTAAGAATTAAGATTTAACAACCCCAAAATTTCACTGCATCATTTTTCGGAGCATCACTCCAATACGTGTCATAACAGTAGCAAGACAAGTGATAAGTGCCTAGATAAATGTAGATATTACAAATCAGAGGAGCACATGACAACCCACAACACAGTTTTCATATGAAAACTCATCATACCACCTTCAAAAGCTTGAGGCAGTGCATTCAGATTGATAAGTGCCTTAAATGAGGTCTTGAGAGTTATGTCACACAGACATACCAAAATAAAGCTCTCTATCCGTGAAATGAGAGCAAGGGTTGAATGGGGCCATTGCAGACATCTGTGTTAAACACTGAAATATACAGCTGAAATAGCTACCTCATGATCAAAAAAGCAATATCCCACAAAGGACTCAAAATAAAAAACCTCAAGACCAAAACTGCTTTAGAAAGTTCAGTATATTATTAGTTTCATTTTAGGACCTGTGACCGCATCGATTGGCCTAGAAAAAGTAATATCAAAGATATCGAAGAAACCACAATGAGTTTTAGTAGTCTGGTCAGAAATTCTAAAAATTAAAGACAATCTAAAGCACCAAGCAAAGTGTGTGCTGAAAACGTGGCTCATTGACTGGGCTTGAATAGGAGATGCCCATTGTGGTCCATGGAAGCGAGTCATCCCAGTAATTTGAGTTACCTCCTGCACATGAATGAGCAGTCTGAGGTTGCCTGGCCTGGCCTGTACCCTGCTAGGAGGAACAAAGCCCTGCTCTCTGTTTCTCATGGGCCCCAACACTGTGAGATGACACAACTCAGACTCCACCGAGCATATGACCTGAGTGTGTCTGCTGTCCCACTGACTGAATGTGCCTGTCACCCCATCTCAATTTGACCCAATCAAATTCCCTTTGTTTCTCTGTTTGAGCATCATAGGGGTTCAAGTAGACAGCCAGCCTGACAGACAGCACGTTGAAGCCCCCTAAAGGAGCAGAACACGAGTGGATGGGAATAGAAGCGGATTGTGTCACACAGGGATGACGCTTCACCAGAGAGGAACAGAGGTTGGACGTATGAATCGGGCACAATTCAGCCATTCAATCTATTCATCACTTTGCTTGATCTCACACTAATTGCGTTGTGCAGTGGTTGTCACAAGGTCATGTAAAAAATGTTGGGGATATCGCATTAATATGCAAACAAATGTCACTTTCAAACTAGTTTGGCAAAATCTATGCTAATTATTACATCATCAGTCCGAAGATTGTTATCTTGATTAAAGTATGGATGGCAGGGAGAAATATAAAAGGACTGAATTAATTTATTTGTAATTTAAAAAAAAATGGATATCATTGAGGTCTTAGGCTCAGAAAAAAAGATTTTCATCTATCTCTGGACATTATCTAGATATGTAACACAGTGACAAAACCAGGCCTTAGTGTGAGAAATGTAACATAATGAAACAGTTTCAGGACTTTCCCATGGCTTGCTATTTGAAAGACGTGCTTACATTTGTGGACCTTTCATTGAAATCCACTCAGGGGATTTCTGCTCTACTTTATCGGTGTTACTTAGTTTTTCCGTTAATCATATGTCAGAGAAACCCCCTCCATATTGTGGCCATTACACTCAATAAATTAAAGTGTACACTATGCAGCAGCCACACATGCTTCTCCCTTCGCAGGAATAACCTTCTCCCCGGAACTGAACACATCACTCTGTCATGATGTACCCAGTCAATTCATTTACAGTGGGACTGGAGGAAAAAATGTGCATGATGACAAGTGAGGGAGTGTGAGAGGAGTGGCAGAGGGCCAGCAATATTTAGACATTTCCTGAGCTCCTACTAGCTGCTGCCCAGGGGTCATCCCAGGGGTCAACAGGAAGGATCACATCTGGAGCAGCTGTCACCTGTCACTTCCTGTGTGGAGCAGACTAGAGCGGGCCAGGTGGACTGGGTGACAGCAGGCAGCTTCCCACTAGTTGGGCTGAACCCCGGATCTCTTAGTGGTGCTATTAAAAGTCCATAATAAACTGGCTGTATTGCTGCTAGACTTTTACATTCCAACAGCATCTGGCCACCCTGATGTTTAACAGAGCCTCCATTATTCTCACTTTGATTGGTATCAAATGTCACCTTGGAAATCTGTGCAGCAGTTCTGGAATCAATTAATTCTGTTAAAGTTGGCATCAACTGAGGCAACTTGATCACACAAACCAACCAACCATTATCCCCCCCCCAATACATTCATTTAGCCTTACAAGATATGAATGTAAAGTGATCCACTTACTTGTTGTGAAGAACACACCATCCACAGTGGGGATCTCCAGAGCCCAGACAGGTCTTGCAGGTGGTGTACTGGCCACAGCTCTCCACAGGTAACCTGCTCACCTGCAGAGCACAACAGAGCTTCAGCTTACCATCTGATTCAACCCACACACACCCTCACAGGCTCACGCTAGCACGCTAGCACTGTGCTTTTCACACATACAGGTTTTTTTTTTAAATGCGAAGAGAGTGTCAAACAAATCTAAATCCAAGCCATAACCATGAATTTGTCATGATAGCATTAAGTTTACGTAAGATTTTCTGCTATGAAACAAAACAGAGTGAAAATTTTATGCTCACAATTTTCATGGGTTTTAGGGCACATCCAGGCTTCACAGACTAAACCATTCCCCGACACAAGGTCTGAATCAATTTATTAAACTGTGGCTTTCGACACAGACGTCTCGGATGCTGAAAATCTTTTTTTAGCGTAAGAGATGATGTGGATGCATCAGACCAAAAAACTGTAAGCACTACACTACACTAGACTACACTACTTTACACTACACTGTATTTGGTTCAGTGACACCAGCTAAGCCTCCAGCCTCTGCAGTGATAGAGTGGGTCAATTCAACAGTGTTAGTAAACATTTCAAGCCTTTAAACGCTAGACGACTTATTCAACATACCACCCATGGCTAACTAAGAGTGACACAGTGCAGAGTCAGTGGAAAGACTCATTTGCGGGTGTTCCCTTGTCGTAAACAGGCACAGTCTAATGGGTTGCCTTGAATGATTGATTTAAATATATAAAAAATATATTTTAGTGATCATCCCCCTCCCTTTGGCATCAAGTGAAACCATCCTTTTACATTTCCAGATGTCACTGGGTGATATGCCACGTACACCGTATGCACAACGCCGTTCTCTGCATGTCAATCATGTGCCCGGGAAAGGACTTTAACAAAGACATCCTTGCCACTTTCTTCTCTCCTAAAGTGCTGAAATGCTTACGCTGAGGGTACCTAATCTCCTTTGATCGCCTTAATTTTTTATAATTTTGAAACAGAGAAAAACACAATCCCGCCCAAAGGGATGTGGCGTTGCCTTTCAAGTTGCTGAGCTTCTGGTTCCAAGTACTGCTGCAGTGGAGAGGGCTACTAGCATTAACGCTAAGCGTTAAGCCTGGCAGGCCCTGTGGAGCACAGGCCTGCCTCTCTGCCTCTAGTGTCAGGGAGTCAGGCGGTGGGTGGGCGAGGTGTTATGCCGAGATCTGTGCTTCCTGTCCCATGCTAATTTATGCAGCAAAGAGCCAGCATGTAAACACACCACCAGCACCGACATGTTTTATAATCCTCTGCCCTAAGTCTCCGTTTATGACATGATGCTCGGCTTTCAGCATCCCACAAGCACCTTGCAGACAGACAACTCACAAAGGGATGGAATTAAACAAGTCCATTTTATTGAAGCTGCAATATGTAACTTTTTGGGCGACCTGACCAAATTCCCAAAGAAATGTGAGTTATAGATCTGTCATTCTCATTGAAAGCAAGTCTAAGAAGCGGTATATCTGGTCTCTGTGCGCTATTTCTATGCTTCCTGTTCTTAAGTTCAGTTTTTGCATCTTTTACTTTCAGTTTTGTACACCAGCTAAAACCAGCTGAAAATGCAATATTTTTGCTTATGGAAAATATATATCACAGTGGTTTAGATGGTAATAAAAGCAGGCTGTCCACTGACTACTATCTTTTATCCTTTTTATGTATGATGGTTATATATTATATATGTACAGTACTGTTAAAGTTAGTGTATGAAAATAGCATCATCAACTGCCATACATTAATCTGTGTTTAAATTGGGCCCATGTGAAAGGCAGAGCGCTATAGGAGTTCATCTTTGATCCAATGTATTTACCTCTCTGTGATGACCTACAACAAGAGGGTCGTTATGGGGCTGAGGTGCCCTCACACCAACCTGTGCACCTGCCTTTAATGAAATATTCAAATCACCCTGCAATGCTCTGCTCTGCCGGTCAGTGTTGCCTATTAATTATTTACCTACCGCAATTCATTCACATTTCATAAATACTGAAAACGTAAGCAGGAGGCAGGCTCTGAAGACGCATGTACGGTACAGTAGGCAAAAATCCCAGTGCAGGAGTGGTTTTAGAGAAGATGAGAAAGAGGATCGACTCTACATGCTTTTCTTTAATCAGTTCCAGATAAACAGCTCTTAATACACATTCTGCATACAAAACAAATCAATTGGGAATCATTTGACACACGCTTAAGCATCGGAGTACCTCACATTTAATCATTATAGGGAAATATCAATATCTGGACCAGACCCACGTGGTTTTACTCCATCATGCGTAAGGAGGCCCATTGTTTGAGTGAATGAGCTCGGCCGCACAGAGCAGTGCCATTCTCCCTCTATCAGATTCTATTCTTTCATTCTGGCATTAGGGGATCCTCCTCTCCCCTGTGATTCCTGTCCTCGTGGCCACCCCACCCCCCCCATGCTCCAGGAGGGGCTGCTCTATTCCTTTGATCATGCACCACTTCCCTCTAACATCAGTCTCAATCTAACAACTCTGGATTATAGCTGGGAGTTTAGAGAAAAGTTGTATTTTTTTTGCTGTCCACTAAACTGTAGTACTGAGGTTTTAATAAGAGCTCTACAAGCTGCGTGGCGTATATCTACTTATATAACACTGCGCCAAAATCATATCTCCTCATTTCGACGACGCAGACCTTTTCTAAATCACAAGACAGCCTGCCAAGTCTCCTCATTGGAGGGCTCTTTCTTTCTTTTCTCTGAGACATGCATTCTGGCGGCAAAAAGTGAACGGCCAAAGATCAAATCTTTGTGAGAACTGCACAACGACAGCAATTCATCCTTTCTTTCAATGAATTGCTCAATTCCGAACAAAACAAATAACCTCTGAAAGATGTATTATGCAGGGAACCAGCATCATTATTGTGCGCAGCTGCGTGTACTGTATGTATGTGGCTCTCTTCTAGTCAGCTGCAGAGGAACTTGGTGTGTTAACCTTCCTATCCGATCCTCAGCTGTACAATAAGACCTCTTAGAATAGAGCTATTCTGCAAGCCTCTCCATGGAGACACTTCCCCGAGGTTTCCTATTAGGGAACCAGCTGAGGCAGAATTCAAAGACAGAACTGGTGTTTCATATTCCGTCTTCCTGTCGCGCAGATTCTAAAACAACATAACTGAAATTCCGGTTAGGTTTTAAAACAAAGCAGACTGTTGACAGTGCCTGAGTCTAATTTGATTCCTTTTGACAAATGTATCTTGATATGGCCAAGATAGGTCATCATAGCGCAGAACAAATATTTTCACACGCATTATGATTGGAACCATGAAACAAAAGTAAATCTCTCGAGAAGTAAATCAGCTAGAGATGACATAAAGGTCTGAGAATCTCTGAAAGAAAGACAACACTGTATTAAACTGTGGTGGTTTAATGCTGGAACAATCTACTGTAGACGAGTTCATACTTTTCCTTTCTCACATCCTAAAATAAAACTATGGATTGTCTTTTGTGGTCAGTGCTTTCTTTATGCTGTGTGTGTGTTTGTGTGTGTGTGCGTGCTTCTCTCACCTGTTTGTCACTCAGCAGGTAAATGTATTGGTAGTCAGGGCTGAATACCATGTCACGCAGAATAGGTTTCCCTTCAACCACTGTAACGGTCTCATACAGCAAAGCACTCTGGGATGGGGGAGGTATGCCATCTACTCGGATCTAAGGAAGAAAGAGCCAACAAATTGCAAAATAATTTCATAATTTTTGAATTACTATTTCATGAATCATGACTATGTAATATCATGTGGAGATTTGTTATACACCAAACTGCATGTGGGGAACTTTGTAAGGTTTACAAACATATATATATGTTTTATTTTGCTTTGCATCAGACACAAATAACATTCCACAAATCTCCCACAAATCCTCAGCTCTTTCGATGACCTAGAAAACAAATTCAGAGGAATTCTGAATATGGATGGTAGAGGGGGGCTGATGAGGAGGAATATCCTCAATATGTAAGATCAGTAAAAAAGATTAATCAAATTTTAATGATGCTTACTATACACAAACAGTAACACACACACACACACACACACACACACACACACACACACACACACACACACACACACACACACACACACACACACACACACACACACACACACACACACACACACACACACACCCCCACTGTTTCATCATTACCACCTTCTCTGTTTCCTTACACTGATAATTAGAACGCTGAGCGGGCTTGGTAAAGGAGTTCTAAAAATGTCAAATTCGCATAATCTTTGATGTGATTGGGAATAAATGCTGTGAGCTTTGACAACTGCAGTTACAGCTGCAAAGCTCACCCATATTCACATCCTTTATTCAGGAGGGGAAAAAAGGTGGCAGCTTGCTTTTCTGTCCTAATCAATTGTGATGGAAATGTGACAGGGGGAGGAATGGAACGGTAAACAAACCAAATGAATGCAGAGGAATCCATTTTGAAAGAACATGAAATAGAAACGTAGAAATCTAAGGACAGATAAAGTGGAGCAGATGTCAAGGTGACAAGCTTGGCTTTCTCCTAAATATCTAGGTCAGCCTGAAGTGACAAACATCGTTAGTCTGTTAATTAGCTGCCTCCTCATTGCTGCAGTCTTAGTAATTAGTGTTGACAAGGTGGCATCAATTAGTCGAAGGCTGCCATATTGGATGTCACAAGTTTCTGGCCAAGATGAAGACTGACTGAGACCATGTCCCCCCCAAAGCAGTGGGACAGCAGGGATGGAAAAATATGACGTTTATTGTCAGCGCTTTGTCAGTTCAAGTGATACCAGCTGCAGTCATCTCACACCCAGCTATCCGCTGCCATGTTCTTCATTTTCACAACTTTCCAATGCAGCACTATTAGCATGTTCCTCTAGCCAGTTAATTTTTTAAATCCAGGGCCATTTGAAAATTTGGGAAATGGATCCTGGGGCTTATACCTGATTACACATGATCAAATATGAGATGTTAAAACACTTTACATGGCTGTTACGCAATACTTTACATACAAACATTCAAAGCTATGATGTAAAATGCCCTCAGATCAAACTGAAGAAAATCTTACTCATAATTAGTTGACGTCGTGATCAATAGTCTCAAAATCAAATCAAATCAAATTTTATTTGTCACATACACATGGTTAGCAGATGTTAATGCGAGTGTAGCGAAATGCTTGTGCTTCTAGTTCCGACAATGCAGTAATAACCAACAAGTAATCTAACTAACAATTCCTAAACTACTGTCTTATACACAGTGTAAGGGGATAAAGAATATGTACATAAGGATATATGAATGAGTGATGGTACAGAGCAGCATAGGCAAGATGCAGTAGATGGTATCGAGTACAGTATATACATATGAGATGAGTATGTAAACAAAGTGGCATAGTTAAAGTGGCTAGTGATACATGTATTACATAAGGATGCAGTCGATGATATAGAGTACAGTATATACGTATGCATATGAGATGAATAATGTAGGGTAAGTAACATTATATAAGGTAGCATTGTTTAAAGTGGCTAGTGATATATTTACATCATTTCCCATCAATTCCCATTATTAAAGTGGCTGGAGTTGAGTCAGTGTCAGTGTGTTGGCAGCAGCCACTCAATGTTAGTGGTGGCTGTTTAACAGTCTGATGGCCTTGAGATAGAAGCTGTTTTTCAGTCTCTCGGTCCCAGCTTTGATGCACCTGTACTGACCTCGCCTTCTGGATGATAGCGGGGTGAACAGGCAGTGGCTCGGGTGGTTGATGTCCTTGATGATCTTTATGGCCTTCCTGTAACATCGGGTGGTGTAGGTGTCCTGGAGGGCAGGTAGTTTGCCCCCGGTGATGCGTTGTGCAGACCTCACTACCCTCTGGAGAGCCTTACGGTTGAGGGCGGAGCAGTTGCCGTACCAGGCGGTGATACAGCCCGCCAGGATGCTCTCGATTGTGCATCTGTAGAAGTTTGTGAGTGCTTTTGGTGACAAGCCGAATTTCTTCAGCCTCCTGAGGTTGAAGAGGCGCTGCTGCGCCTTCTTCACGATGCTGTCTGTGTGAGTGGACCAATTCAGTTTGTCTGTGATGTGTATGCCGAGGAACTTAAAACTTGCTACTCTCTCCACTACTGTTCCATCGATGTGGATAGGGGGTGTTCCCTCTGCTGTTTCCTGAAGTCCACAATCATCTCCTTAGTTTTGTTGACGTTGAGTGTGAGGTTATTTTCCTGACACCACACTCCGAGGGCCCTCACCTCCTCCCTGTAGGCCGTCTCGTCGTTGTTGGTAATCAAGCCTACCACTGTTGTGTTGTCCGCAAACTTGATGATTGAGTTGGAGGCGTGCGTGGCCACGCAGTCGTGGGTGAACAGGGAGTACAGGAGAGGGCTCAGAACGCACCCTTGTGGGGCCCCAGTGTTGAGGATCAGCGGGGAGGAGATGTTGTTACCTACCCTCACCACCTGGGGGCGGCCCGTCAGGAAGTCCAGTACCCAGTTGCACAGGGCGGGGTCGAGACCCAGGGTCTCGAGCTTGATGACGAGCTTGGAGGGTACTATGGTGTTGAATGCCGAGCTGTAGTCGATGAACAGCATTCTCACATAGGTATTCCTCTTGTCCAGATGGGTTAGGGCAGTGTGCAGTGTGGTTGGGATTGCATCGTCTGTGGACCTATTTGGGCGGTAAGCAAATTGGAGTGGGTCTAGGGTGTCAGGTAGGGTGGAGGTGATATGGTCCTTGACTAGTCTCTCAAAGCACTTCATGATGACGGAAGTGAGTGCTACGGGGAGGTAGTCGTTTAGCTCAGTTACCTTAGCTTTCTTGGGAACAGGAACAATGGTGGCCCTCTTGAAGCATGTGGGAACAGCAGACTGGTATAAGGATTGATTGAATATGTCCGTAAACACACCAGCCAGCTGGTCTGCGAATGCTCTGAGGGTGTGGCTGGGGATGCCGTCTGGGCCTGCAGCCTTGCGAGGGTTAACACGTTTAAATGTTTTACTCACCTCGGCTGCAGTGAAGGAGAGACCGCATGTTTCCGTTGCAGGCCGTGTCAGTGGCACTGTATTGTCCTCAAAGCGGGCAAAAAAGTTATTTAGTCTGCCTGGGAGCAAGACATCCTGGTCCGTGACTGGGCTGGATTCCTTCCTGTAGTCCGTGATTGACTGTAGACCCTGCCACATGCCTCTTGTGTCTGAGCCGTTGAATTGAGATTCTACTTTGTCTCTGTACTGACGCTTAGCTTGTTTGATAGCCTTACGGAGGGAATAGCTGCACTGTTTGTATTCAGTCATGTTACCAGACACCTTGCCCTGATTGAAAGCAGTGGTTCGCGCTTTCAGTTTCACGCGAATGCTGCCATCAATCCACGGTTTCTGGTTAGGGAATGTTTTAATCATTGCTGTGGGAACGACATCTTCAACGCACGTTCTAATGAACTCGCACACCGAATCAGCGTATTCGTCAATGTTGTTATCTGACGCAATACGAAACATGTCCCAGTCCACCTGATGGAAGCAGTCTTGGAATGTGGAGTCAGCTTGGTCGGACCAGCGTTGGACAGACCTCAGCGTGGGAGCTTCTTTTTTTAGTTTTTGTCTGTAGGCAGGTATCAGCAAAATGGAGTCGTGGTCAGCTTTTCCGAAAGGGGGGCGGGGCAGGGCCTTATATGCATCGCGGAAGTTAGAGTAACAGTGATCCAAGGTTTTTCCACCCCTGGTTGCGCAATCGATATGCTGATAAAATTTAGGGAGTCTTGTTTTCAGATTAGCCTTGTTAAAATCCCCAGCAACAATGAATGCAGCCTCCGGATAAATGGTTTCCAGTTTGCAAAGAGTTAAATAAAGTTCGTTCAGAGCCATCGATGTGTCTGCTTGGGGGATATATACGGCTGTGATTATAATCGAAGAGAATTCTCTTGGTAGATAATGCGGTCTACATTTGATTGTGAGGAATTCTAAATCAGGTGAACAGAAGGTTTTGAGTTCCTGTATGTTTCTTTCATCGCACCATGCCTCGTTAGCCATAAGGCATACACCCCCACCCCTCTTCTTACCAGAAAGGTGTTTGTTTCTGTCGGCGCGATGCGTGGAGAAACCCATTGGCTGCACCGCTTCGGATAGCGTCTCTCCAGTGAGCCATGTTTCCGTGAAGCACAGAACGTTACAGTCTCTGATGTCCCTCTGGAATGCTACCCTTGCTCGGATTTCATCAACCTTGTTGTCAAGAGACTGGACATTGGCAAGAAGAATGCTAGGAAGTGGGGCACAATGTGCCCGTCTCCGTAGTCTCACCAGAAGACCGCCTCGTTTCCCTCTTTTTCGGAGTCGTTTTTTTGGGTCGCTGCATGCGATCCACTCCTTGTACTGTTTGTAAGGCAGAACACAGGATCCACGTCGCGAAAAACATATTCTTGGTTGTACTGATGGTGAGTTGACGCTGATCTTATATACAGTAGTTCTTCTCGACTGTATGTAATGAAACCTAAGATGACCTGGGGTACTAATGTAAGAAATAACACGTAAAAAAACAAAAAACTGCATAGTTTCCTAGGAACGCGAAGCGAGGCGGCCATCTCTGTCGGCGCCGGAAGTACAATAGGAATCCCATTTCATGGACTCATCCTCTCAACGTAGTGTGTTGGAATTTATTTTATATATGTTTTAAACTACATCCAACTATATTTTCTTGCCAAATCAAAAATAGCAAAAAAAAAAGAAAAGTGGGCTACTTCACTGACAATAACTGAAACACTGACTGTAACAATTGTTGCATTATCAAGCAACTAAGCAAACAGGCAGCCAAAATACAGCAAGTTCACACTTAAACACATTGCTGATATGCAAACAGCTAAAGGAAAACAACCTGCCAACCTGACATGATGCAGGACCTGCCAAGGTCCAAAATGAACCACTGTCTAACAGTTGACCTTTTATTGTGCCTGTTTAAGACTGAATAATATGTCAACACAGCAGAGTGAACTCCTTGCCCTTGTTGATGCTGTAAAACCATGTGGCATACAGTTAATCAGGCCTGATGGTACAGTACAGTTGGCTAGCCCTGTGTGAATATGACATGCTAAACCAGAACAATATCACTGATGCTAAAAAGATGCTGAGGAAAATGCTGGTTCATCTGACTAAATGAAAGTGCGGTGTTGTTTTAATGGAACAAACATTTGAAAAAAAATCCTAATTAATAATCGGTTCTTATTTGTGAGCAGTCCTCGAGTCATTTTAGAATTACGCTGGCAGCCCTGCAGCAATGCTTCATGAAAGTAACACTGCTATGATCCACAGATATGGTGCTGCTAGTGATAGACAACATTTAGAGACCGCATGTGTCTAAATCAGTGGAGGTCAGTGCCATTTAAGATGAGGGAGAACAATTTATTTTATTTCTATTAATGCATATTGAATGACTATCATTTATATGTCATTCACCCAGTTCAATGTAATAACGATAGGTTTAGGCTTCTACATGATAAGCAAATTTTCCCTATACCCATCATGAGGTTGCTACAACCTAGCCTATGAATGACAGTTTACAACGTAGGTGCACACAAGTCGAGAGACAAATTGACACATGGACAGACAGTGTGATTCAATACCGCGTTGCACACTCTTGCCTGCATCTAGCTGATATAGGGTGTAATCATTAATACAACAATTGCAAACGAGAGTTTCTATTGGAGAAATTCAGGTATGTTTATGCCCATTTTGTTCCGTTTGCTTCCATTAAAAAAACAGAATCAGCAGAATGAATACACCCCTGATTACGCGTAAACACAGTTCACTTTCCTAGCAGCAACGTTGTATTCCTTCTCGCATCTATGCGCTCTCCTCCTCTCACCTTGTCCCTTCACTTGTGGACTTCAATGCACAACACATCAGCTGTATGTGACCAGGTGAAAAAACCTTTCCAAGCCAAACCGCTACACACAGCCCTCGTTGTCACCATATTAGCTAAAGTAATGTCATAGTCAACATAGCTAATAGAACTAACACGTTAGTAATCCTGCTACAATCATGCAGTAACGGTACAGTCATTACAGTCAATAAGCAGTTACACTGGCGGGCCCTGGTGGCAATAAATTAGTAAAACCAAAAGCTTAAATTGACTTGAAAGAGTTCCAGAGCTGTGTTGGAAAGTGATAGCCAGCGAGCTAAAAAAACATCCCTCTGTTTGAGCAGGGTGTTTCAGTAGGTTAAACTAGCTAGCTGCATTTGCTAGCTAAATAAGTGAAACTAAATGTGAAAAGAAATGACAATCTCTTCCTATTTCTCTCTTGCATCTCCATCGTTTTGTAAGAAATGAATTTGTTAACCCTAACTACTGTCTTTCTCTCTCTTTGAGTCAACTACTCACCACATTTTATGGACAGCAGTGCTGGCTGTAGCTTATTCTTTTAGTACTAAATTCATTTTCTGATCCTTTGATTGGGTGGACAACATGTCAGTTCATGCTGCAAGATCTCTGATTGGTTGGAGGATGTCATAAGGTGAATTCACCAATTTGTAAGTCGCTCTGGATAAGAGCGTCTGCCAAATGACTTAAATGTAAATGTAGGATGTCTTCCGGAAGTTGTCATAATTATTGTGAAAGTGTGTGGAAGGAGGTGAGACGATTGAGCCTCCTAGGTTTTGTATTGAAGTCAGTGTACCCATAGGATTATGGATCATGGTGCTACCCTACAGAGTGCTGTTAAGGCTACTGTAGACATTATTTGCAAAATAGTGTGTTTAATCAATTATTTGGTGACATGCGATTATATTTAGTATAGTTTTATCTGAAAATGATAACTTTTTCTGAAATTCACTGAGGAGGATGGTCCTCCCCTTCATCCTCTGAGGAGCCTCCACTTGTCTAAATGTTTATACTGTAGGTGTTGTCTATCACTAGCAGCACCATATCACCAAGTAACATTCTGAGTATGAGTAAATGTGCTTGGCGAATCAAGGTGATTCTGATAGTTGTCTGCCGTCCATATACTGCCACTGCCCTCCACACAAGCCTCAATATATCAGGACATAATGAAGTCTGGGATATTGCAACGGCATGTGAGTCTCTGGGAAGGTAATGTCCTCCTCAGTGTCGTTGGAGTGTTTGAAATGTAGAGAGCTTGCTACAGCCTGCTGAGAGCTGACCTCTTGACATCAAACAGATCAGATGAAGGTAATTGGAATTTAGATAAATATTACACTCTCCTGTCAAATGATGTCATGGCGGCACAGGGCTCCGATTCATCCATTAATGAACTTGCCTGGGCCCGGTTTCCCGACAGCGATGGAACTTAGGCTCACGAGCATTTTAACAATGCATCTTTCCTATAACGGCCCGAAGCTGTAACACGCGTTTCCTAAATTACCACCTGGAGAAAACATTCACTAAGTGCGTCGTTGAGGCATGTGTCAAGACTGATAGGATCGACAGAATGGCAGCGCTGCTCTCGGATCAGCTATCTCCATTCAAATCTTACCGTAACATTAGAATACTGATGAAGGATCAGCTCCTAGAAAGATATTATCTCCTATGGCTGCAAATATTGAGGTGGCTTATTCGAATGCTTACCCTATAATAATACCCTAAATCAAGAATATGGCACATAAATGCACGCATGTATTTACACACCATGCAATATATTGAGGCAAAAATGGTAGCCTACAATAAGCAAAATATAATTAAATTGAATGACATGAAATTGATTAAAATATTAATGAAAGTATAGGCTTATAGCCTATACTGTAGGCTATTTATATTTTAATGCATGCAGTCATCTCAGTTTTCATTTGAAGTATATTTTTATCTTTTGCTTGTTTGTAACATTTGCAAAGACATTGGCAACTTTGTATTTGTAGTCAACTTCATTGTGAAGTTATGGGATGTCACAGAGAGACAGATAAACATCTTGATTCTATGTTTAGCGGAGATCTTCTGTGTATAAAGTGACACGGTAGGGGGAAAAACGCATCTAATGACGCACTTAGCTGTTCTATGAGTGGTCTGAGGCAAGCGGTAAATGACAAGCGTTTTTAAGTGCAACTTTAGCAATGATGTTTTTGCGAAACAGCTCTGAGATTTAACGATGCTCCTACGAAGGTTCTAACAATGAGCTTAGCCTTAAGATGCTTTTGGGAAACTGGGCCCTGGCTGGCTGGTGGGAGAGAGCGAGACTGGGCCCAGGTGCTCTGACTGCAACACCGCCTGCCTGACGAGTTTCATCATAAGCCCATTTCCCCTCTATCTGCTTGTTTGGTTGCTTGCCTGCAATTGCAAGCTCTCATCAGGCCTTCTTTATAAGGGCCAATCATGTGTAGTTTAGGCTGATTTGTACCTTCTCTCTGTGAATCTGTAATTTATCTTATTTCAGTTTCCTATGATTTTGCACTGCATCATGGAATGGTGAGAGATACTTTATTTTATGTAGGCATTCTTGCATGTTTTCTGCAAATATGAATATCAATTGATTATAGTTACTATATCCGTAACTGCACTGAATGTTCTGTAAAATTGTACTTGATAAAAGAGATCATCTTAATTTTTGATTAAATTTGAGATAATAAAATAAACATGACTGTATCCTATAATCCTTTTATTTAAATGTATGCATATCCCCCGAAGCCATTACAGTAAATCAATGTAGCTATGTATAAGGTCCTCCATGCACCAGTATATAAACACATGTCAAAGAGAGCAGGGCGTTATGAGAGCTCTGACCTCTGTCTGTGTTCCAGGGCTGTGAGAATACACAGGCCGCTGGCCCTGGGCCCCAGCCATACAAGGTAATTGTGGGAAAGAGATTACATTTTAAAAAAGGGCAACAAACACATGAATTAATAAAGGTGGAGAGGGGACGAAGCATTGTGAATCAGAGGTCGAGCAGGGGTTGTTGACTTTACTGCTAATCACAGCCGGATGGATTGTCTGTCTCAGGAAGGTGGCCATTCATCCGACTGAATGGAGGGTGAAAAACAGAAAGAGAGAGATGGAAGGAGGATGAAGAATGAGATAAATGACACCATCTTAGGCCTTCATTGTAAAAGGAAATTAGAATTTGG
Organism: Oncorhynchus masou masou; assembly: GCF_036934945.1. Taxonomy (NCBI): domain Eukaryota; kingdom Metazoa; phylum Chordata; class Actinopteri; order Salmoniformes; family Salmonidae; genus Oncorhynchus; species Oncorhynchus masou. Next base: position 30,513,879 of record NC_088229.1, read on the forward strand.
AGGCAAGTACTTCAAAGAAGGAAGGTACAATACCTCCCCCTTCCATAGACAGGAAGACATTCTGTGGAACTATTAATGAGCTATATAGTTAATACCTCCCCCTTCCATAGACAGGAAGACATTCTGTGGAACTATTAATGAGCTATATAGTTAATACCTCCCCCTTCCATAGACAGGAAGACATTCTGTGGAACTATTAATGAGCTATATAGTTAATACCTCCCCCTTCCATAGACAGGAAGACATTCTGTGGAACTATTAATGAGCTATATAGTTAATACCTCCCCTTCCATAGATAGGAAGACATTCTGTGGAACTATTAATGAGCTATATAGTTAATACCTCCCCCTTCCATAGACAGGAAGACATTCTGTGGAACTATTAATGAGCTATATAGTTCATTTGTCAAATCTCTCCCTAAATATCTAAGAGACTCACATTTCTCCTTGTTGCAAATGACACTAAATGTGGTCATTTTCAGAAATGGATTGAAAATCATCATTTGATGGTGAAGAGAGTGGAACCTAATATAGTGTGTTTTTCCACACGGGTATGCACAACATTTTTCAGTCTTAGATCAACTTCTTTATTTGGTTTCCCTTTATCCAGAATGTTTACCACAGATATGCAGTAAGCACTGAACACAGCTGAACTGAACTGTTCAACTATTTATATCTTATGTTCTACCCATGTTTCAGTCAGTATAACATATGCATCCTAAAACTGCAATTGCAATGCTCAGTGTTATCCATATAAGGAAATACATTACAAAGGACTTGAACACTATAACCATGGTCTGTATCCTCTGAATCTAGCCAAAACAAATTCCTGCTGCCCCAATGTGACTATAGTTAGGGTACGTGGAAGGACCAGAGAACACGCTTTTGTTCAATAACTGCAACATATATTTGATCCACTGGTTTCTGTCAAAGTTGGATATAGCCTGTCTTACACTCAGGTCAACCTCGCAAAAGAAAAAACTCCCAGCAGCCTCAACATTATGTAATAAATGTAAAACAGACATTGGCACTTAAAAGCACTGCCTTCGGATATGCCCTAAGCACTGCCACGCTGATCCTAAATATCTAACCTTTTCTTCAAAGCGTTTAATAAAAGCAGGGTACCTGGGCCAGATGTGGCCGTTCCTGGCTCTAAAGGTATAAGTGTGACTGGGGATGGCAATGGCAGATGGCTCATTCCCATGGCAAAGGTGAGTTTCCTTCGATGGAGAGAGTACTAACGTTTTTAAGTGATTCAAGGGATCTGACTGAGCAAAAGTGCTGGAGAGTATTTTGCAATAACTGTCAGACTTGGGGCTTGAAGTAAGAGATGAGAGAGGAATGAGAGACGAACACTATTTCCTTTTCTTTCTTCGTTTGCCATGTGTTGTATTGTATGTTAAACGTCATCAAAGAATATGATTTTATCACAAAATCACACAGACATGACATGTAACAGTATCACTTGAATATAAATACATGGTCTGCCGAGTGTATTCGAGTTAAGGAATACATTGAAGCAGCAGCAGTTTAAGTGAAGTGATATTTACTGCATGTTCAGTATTTATGTCTTCATGTGCCATATGTTTCAATGCAGAGCAAATGTCTACATAGCCTTGCTGTATTCTTCATCATATAATACTGGCATATATAGTGCCTTCAGAAAGTATTTACACCCCTTGACTTTTTCTGCATGATGTTGTGTTACAGCCTGAATTTAAAATTGACTAAATTGAGATTTTGTGTCTCTGGCCTACACAATACCCCATAATGTAAAAGTAGAATTTTAGACATTTTTACAAATTAATTAAAAATGGAAAGCTGAAATGACTTGAGTAAATATAATAACTATTCAACCCCTTTGTTTTTGCAAGCCTAAATAAGTTCAGAACTAAACATTGGCTTAACAAATCAGATATTCATTTGCATGGAAGGGTACCTACAGGTAGATGGGTAAAAAATAAAATAAATAGCAGACATTGAATATCCCTTTGAGCATGGTGAAGTTACTAATTACACTTTGGATCGTGTATTAATACACCCAGTCAATACAACGATACAGGCGTCCTTCCTAACTCAGTTGCCGGAGAGGAAGGAAACTGATCAGGGATTTCACAATGAGGCCAATGGAGACTTTAAAACAGTTAGCTTACAGAGTTTAATGGCTGTGATAGGAGAAAACGGAGGCTGGATCAACAACATTGTAGTTACTCCACAACACTAACCTAAAGGAACACATGAAAAGAAGGAAGCCTGTAGAGAATATAAATATTCCAAAACATGCATCCTGTTTGCAATAAGACACGAAAGTAACACTGCTAAAACTTTGGCAAAAAAAATAACTTTATGTCCTGAATACAAAGCATTATGTTTGGGGCAAATCCTACACAACACATCACTGAGTACCACTCTTCATATTTTTTAAGTATGTTGTTATGGGTATGCTTGTCATCGGCAAGGACTAGAGAGCTTTTTGTAGGATAAGAATAACTGGAATACATCTAAGCACAGGCAAAATCTTAGAGGAAAACCTAGTTCAGTCTGCTTTCCAACAGACACTGGGAGACAAAGGTTTACCTTTCAGCAGGACAATAACCTGAAAGACAAGGCCAAATATACACTGGAGTTGCTTACCAAGAGTGGCCTAGTTACAGTTTTCACTTAAATCTGCTTGAAAATCTATGTCAAGACTTGAAAATGGCTGTCTAGCAATGATCAACAACCAACTTGACAGAGGTTGAAGATAAAAATTAAATAAAAAAAGCAAATATTGTACAATCCAGGTATGCAAATCTCTTAGAGACTTACCCAGAAAGATTCACAGCCATAATCGCTGCCAAAGCTGATTCTAACATGTATTGACTCAGGGTGTGAATACTTATGTAAATGAGATATTTCTGTATTCATTTTCAATAAGTTTGCATTTGCCGTTATGAGGTATTGTGTGTAGATGTGTGAAAGTAAACAAATCAATATAATCTATATTGAATTCAGGCTGTAACACAACAAAATGTGGAATACATCAAAGGGTGTGAATCATTTCTGAAGGCACTGTACATAATACTGAAAGTTTTCACATACAAAATGTAGAATTTTATAATTGTTCATTTCATATTGCACCTTATAGACCCCACAGTACAGTGAATGTTAAGAACGAGCTAATGCTGTTACTACACATTTGAAAAGAGAATGGGTAAAAAAACATCCCTGATTCCCTATCAGATTATAAGTGAAAGATACACTCCTGCAGTTAGTTTCATTTTCAAAAAAATGCCGACCCTTTTGTGTTAGAAGGGAATTTATTCTACATTAAACCTGAAAGCTCTGGGTCTGTGAGATGAGGTCAAAATCCTCAAGCTGCACATTTATCCTCTTAAGAGAAGGGAGGACACAAAGCCCTGCACCCCAGGAACTGAACAAAGGGCCTGTGATTCAATTAAGGGCCTTATCCTGTTTCCCCGCAGCCAGCCTGTCACATCAGGCTAAAAGCACTGGTGGACCCAGCAAACAGAGGTGGCTCTCAGTCTCCACTCACACTCAACACCTGCTTTGTTCCAGCTCTGCTCCATGGCTCCACAGCCACATAGCCTGAGGACCAGCTCAAAGTTTCCAACACAAACGGCCATTCCTCTCTTACACCTCGATGGTTGGCCTATGGCTCTGTCTCTCTGACCCCTGACCTAACCTGACCTCTGTCAACAGGAATCTGTGGTGCATCTGTGTTATGTCTGTTTTACAACTGTGATGAACAATTAATCGACCTGTATTTTTTTCAATTAGTCTTCATTAAAATTAATTGTAGGCTGTGTGTAGAGGTCAACAAGATTGTGAAATTGCTGCCTCACGTAGAAAATCAGCTACACAGACATGATACTGACCCCAATTTGCTACAGAAATCTGTAAGAGTGTGCATGCCGTGCGGCACACTAGAAATGAAATCTTGTTTGAACAAAGTCAGCAAATATTGGTTCAACAAGTATGGTCACAGTAAAAATCCAATCAGGAATGTTGATGTCCAAAGGTGTCAAATAAATGTCTGACACTAATTTTCCTTCTATGACACAATTCTCAGATACACTTACGTAAAAATGGCCTCTTTTAGAGAATATTTTTTCGAAATGTGAGTGGCATACATGTTTGCCCTCCTCTCAGACCTGTTTCTAGCATGTTTCGGTGGCCAAGCAGTACTTGGTTTGTGTGTTATCATCATGTGCCTCCCAGGAGTCCTCTTTCCTGATCTCTAGGCCGGTAGGGTGAAATCTGTGTGCCCACACTTGGAGGTCCTCCACCAGCCAAGCATCATAGAGTGGCTCTCACCAGCCTAACTAGAGTCCTCCACCACAGTTGTCATCTATCTCACCAACAACCATAACTGCAGTCCTCCACTATGACATCCATCAGGTCTCATCTAAAATGAGCAATTACTGAGGAGTAGTCATGCGTACTGTCAATCCCCTACAGAAAAAGACAACGCAGGTGCAACACAGGTTAGTTTATTAGGTTAGAGTATGGCCTATCTTCTCCAGTACTCTACAGCCATACTTACTGGACCCCCTGAGGTGACATCAGCAGATAATGTAGGCTGATCATGTGACATGGTTCTGGTTGACTAGACAACTAAATGCTGCACTTTGGTCAAGTTCCTAGGTCTATCCCTTTAATCACAAGCACTATGTAAATGATCTAACGTATCACCAAAAGTCATCAGTGGTCAATATCTATTATCCTCGCTAGGTAACCTATCACTGTTTTATTATTGTAGGAAGTCAACGTGTCAATTGGTTGCAGATGAATCAAAGCAGTGGTGATGAAATCTTTCTTCCTGTTTGTTCTAAAATCACGACTTGACCTGCCAGAGAATCCCGGCAGCCAGTGATTGGTGGTGAATTCCGCTCAGGCCTCTGAGCCAGTCACACAGAGAAAAAGTAGTATCCCAGGATGTTCCCTTTCAAGAATTGCTGTCAGGAAGCAGAGTCTGGTCAGGCTCCAGCGATCACAGCGGAACCAGTTGCCAGCAGCCACTCCTCAGGTACTGGGCTGGAGCCAAGGGACTGTCAGTAGACTGCCCAGTCATCTCATAGCAAGACTACGAAACACACACACGTGTACGCGCAAGCATACACAAACGCACACGATACACACACTCACACAAACACACACACTCAAGCATCAGGAAGGTCTTTGTCAGGGCTCTAGTAAAAAGGAGCTAAACTTTGTCTATGACCCCAAAGAGACTCCTAAAACCCTATAAGCCAATCCGCCTTCCACCTCCTGGCCAGCCACAAACACCCTGAACATGAAACTGCACTTAATCTCGGAATTAATTAAGCAGGAAATTGCTTGTTGGTTTAGCACATCCTCATGCTAGGAATCCACCCTTAAAAGTGAACTGGCATATGAGTGGACTGACAGTGTTTGTGTTAGCTGAACCACAGTCCAGGGAAATTTATTTCCATCAAATCTTTAACAATGTTTGAAAGCTTTCCTATGGTCTACAACATGAACAGTGTGAAGTATAAAAAGCAGATAGGCCTAGTTGCCCACAGGGCGGGATATGACGGTTAGCTAGGGGAAAACAATTGGGACTATTTATGTGTAGAAACAGAGTAAAATGGAGCGGCTGCCTAATTTATGATCCATTATGTTTCTAACGCAAGTGTGAACCAACAAAAGCAGGAAACTAGGAAATTCACACAGGAAATGCAAACAAATGTCAGAGCTCTTTAACGTGACACGTGATATGACAAATGATTACTGACAAACCTTTCTTCTACCTGTTCCAGTGAAGAATGTGGGTACTTTCTAGAACAATATTAATCATTGGACAAGTCAGTACTTACATTTCTGTCAATTCTTCTATATGGAACAACTATTGGATTAATGTATTAAGAGGTTAGAAAAACATGATTACAATCAAATAATTGTAATATACTCATGTTCTGCATCTTGTTGACTAATATGCCCGAAGCAGTACAAGTTTGAAGATTTCCTGGTGAATGAACGACAGTAGCCTATACAACAGAATACATTATCATCGCCAGCAGTGTCCACAATATCTGCATGACGAGCTATGCTGTTATCCTCCAAGTGCCAGTTCTAATCTGTCAGATTCATTTGAGTCATTTTGAGCAGAAACTGTGTACACTGTCTGTAAGGACAAACAACAGCCATGTCCCGATGTTTGAAGGCAAACAGAGTTAATGGAGCTTAGTGTGAGGCACTCTCCTGGTTCAAAACACTCCAGTGCTGTTGTTGAATCTCTCTCCGACTGTCAGGAATACAGGGCTTTGGCACAGTACAGTACAGTGTTGCCATGACCAGTACCCCTTCTCCATCATCTTTACTGATAGTTTTGCCTATCGGAAAGTTGATTAGGATTCAATTAATTTGCAAACAAAGGCTGTCTTTGTCATTCGCCTTCATTGCATGATCAACAGGGGCACAGAGAGATAAATTATATATATAACGTCTGAAATAGTTCTGCTGTTTATCTTAGTTTCACTTCTTTTTTTTATTACTTATCGAAGCATCAGAGACAGACACCATGAGTTATGTTAAATCATACATTTGGCCAATTAAAATTCACTTAACATGTTGATTGTGTTTGGCTTGGCCAAAATGTGAGGCCCTGAGAAAACCATTAAACAGAGATTGAAGGAATCCAGGTGTCCTACTCTCCACACCCCTATGCCTGCCAAAGCAGAGGTGTAGAGTTACTGAACAGGAATGCCATGCACTCAGGTTCTGTGGCTCAGACAGGATGGAACACTTGGAACATCCATTTCCCCTTTCTCCCCCCTCTCTCTACGTCTGTGGCTGGTGCTAGACCATGAACGCCCTCCTTTCTCACCCTAAATGGGGAATGACCAGCTGCCAGTGGTGGAGACTTCCTGGGACTCAGTTACTGTAGATATCCAAATTCCTCTTCCCACTCGGGTTCATAGACTTTTTACTCTCTACTTCCCGTTTGCATTCTCTCTTTACAATACCTACATGTCTGGTAGCATTCCTGGCTTCTTGGGCAATTTAACACACACTTACTCAACTTAATGTACTGTTCACTGTGCTGGAGACATTGTTATTTATGTGTGCGTATGAGGCATTCGTTTGATGTATAGGTCTTCATTCCATTGTATTTTTTTTAAGCTGTCATACAGTGGCGTCGCTGCTAATAAATCTATGGCAGAAATGTGACTATTCTCCGTCACTGTGCGTTACGCTCAATAACATTCCGTGATTTGGTGTGCATACACAACACATATACTGCACATACATGAATCAGACCCCATGATTAACACTGACAACTAAACAATCACACCATCCCAGGAATATTGTCACCAGTGTTTATTTGTGTGGAGCGGACAGGCCAGGGAGTCACAGTAGTACCCTGTTGTTCTCTACTGTAGAACACAGACTCAGGAAGGCGGTGGACCTGCAACACTCCAACCAACTAACCCTTTACAACAAGTTCCTGGCCACGATTTATGACCTTTGAGTTGCAAAAAAAAAAAATAATCAACTCAACCTCTATATAAGCAATTTCAAGTCATCCTATATATTTGTGGCTGACCCGAATTGGTTTTTATGCACTAAATAATTACATTTGAACCATCTGGAAGGAAGCCTTGTGATCTAATTCCGTCCATCTCCAAAGAGCTGGCTGGCTGTAGTTTACAGCGTTTCCACCCATGCCTTTGTGGAAGCAGAGAGGGAGGAGAGAAGGGGAAAAAAAGTACCATTTTAGAGTGATGTGTCAGTAAGTCTCCCATATCTCAGAGCAGCTTGAAACTGCCTGGTCATCTCCGGGTGGGATATAGACCCGTTACTTCTTAGCACACACACAGCCTTGGCTTGAACTCCCGAATCAATCAGAGCATGTGTATATCTCTCAAAACAGATCTGTCTGTCGGGAAAGGTGGGGTGTTGGTACTCGTCTGTAAATGGCTGACATGGGTTGGCCCTTTGAACCGATCTCTCTCTGCTCTATGGGAATGGGGGTGTCTGTACGCCCCTCACTTGAATAGCAGCATGTAAGCGTAGTCAACACAGAGCCTTTAATCACACCCCTATCCTGGGCTTTTTGTGTACTGCTGGCATCTAACATGTAAAACCCCACCCACTCGTTATCTGATAAGTTAGTGTTAAGACACAAGCAGTCTGTGTCAACAGAGCTCTGTATGTCTGTAGGAGAGGAGAGCCTCCACAATAGAGGAGCAGCACCTGGCCAAGTGATTCTTTCACCCATCCCCCATCCCCACACCTCGTCGCTCTGCCCACAGGCCCCCAGCCCCGTTTTAGTATGCACTTGCTAACAGGAGGCGATAATGGCTCCTTTCCACAGGGTGTGTGCTGCTCCTAAATTAGACACTTTCATAGCATATAGAGAGGCTGAAGCTTCACACAATTGTCAGAGCTGACTGAGGTTGGCAGACGTTCTCTCTCCCAGGACATTTATCCTGAAAAAGGGACTGTCTGATCATACAGTATCATATATTGACTCTGATTCAAAATATGTGTGTGGCCAAATGTGGGAAGAAGGACATTTTTTGACATTCCCTCTAGTAAAGAAAGCCTGCAGCTCCTGTGTGAATATTGACACTGCGGTACAGTCCCTACCTGTTCGACCTCTCTCTATCTCTCCTCTTCAGGCCACAGATTAAGAAGGCCAGACCCATTTGGCCTTATAAAGCCCTTTTAACTCTCTTTTTAACATTGTGAGTGCTTTTGACCGTGGACTGTCCAGAGGGTCTTGAATAAAGGATTGATTAGGTGGATAAAGGGAGGCCATTTTGCTGATCTTTTGCTCTCCACCATGGAGGGAATTATGGGTGTCTGTGAGAAACCAGGGGAGGGAGCCACTGTCGACTCCTCCACGACTCCTCCACAGCAGCATGCCTCTCCCTCTCTCATCAGGGGCTGGAATGAGCTGAGGATGGGGGGGGGGGCTATGTTGTTAGCTGGGGTACATGAAATACTATCTCCAATATTAGTGATGACAGCGATGATGATAGGACTACAAGAGTGGTCTGAGCTATAAGCAAATCCCAGCTATACTGATATACCCACTTAAAGACCCCCAATAACAAATCACTATAATTATATGACTAAAGCCATTGTTGATTATCTTAGCTAATATCTTTCAGCTTATTTGTGTTTCAGTGACGTATTCTAATCCAAGTCGACTCCTGGCACGCTTTGCTGACATTTCCAGTGAACAGGTGTTTCAAAACATTCAGAGCTATTTAAAGCCCTGACTTGCACTCCCTACTTCTCTAGCTCTTGTACGACTTCCTTAAATCCCGGTCTTACTCTATAAACCTGCAAATGTTCCTGCCAATAGCCATTCTGAGGAGAGAATATTAATCTAGAGAATATCCTGACATGAACACAAGCCAGTGCCAGAGAAATTAAAAGTGAAGTAGACATATTACCTGTATATGTCTGATAGGATTAAGTGTCCTATTCCTCAATCCACAAAAACGAGATATTTGTAAAATTGTTGATGAGGCGTAATCTTTATTTTGTATCATATCATATTCGAATTGTATTTAGTGGATTTAAAAAAGTAACAGATTGATTCGTATAGAAACCAATTAAATCAATAGTGGTGTAAAATCAGTGGACATCAGTTAACAACAAACGGTAAAAGGAAGGCAAAAGCTCTCCTTTGTTCCAAGCAATTGTTGCAACAAATATCGAGAGACAAACCATTGTCATAGCGATGGAAAATACAGTAGGTCGTTGTGGATATTGGATGAAATACAGAGAGGTCCAAAAGTATTTGAACAGTGACACATTATTTGTTGTTTTGGCTCTGTACTTCAGCACTTTGGATTTGAAACAATACCATAAAATTTGAATAGCTACATTAATGTGGATCCTAACATGATTACGGGTAATTCTGAATGAATAGTGAATAATGATGAGTGAGAAAGCTACAGAGGCACAAAGATCATAACCCCAAGACATACTAACCTCTCACCATTACGAAAAGAGGGGAGGTTAGCATTTTTGGGAGTTGGATAATATTTACAGTGCCTTCAGAAAGTATTCATACCCTTGACTTATTCCACATTTTCTTGTGTTACAGCCTGAATTCAAAACGGATTAACCTTTTACTGCAGTGGGCTAAATCAGGGTCACACAGAGTGTTTCTTGGTAGTCTTAAACAAATCTACTTTGAAACAAAAGTATACACCTCACGCACATGGTTATGGGCTTACAAATAGGAAGACACCTGTACCATGTCAGATATAGAGTATTCACACCCCTGAGCCAATGCATGATAGAATCAACTTAGGCAGTGATTACAGCTGTGTGTCACGATCGTCATATGGAGGAGACCAAAGCGCAGCTTGGTGTGAATGCATCTTTTTAATGAAAGATGAAAAAACACGAAGTACGCTGAACAAACTAATGAACGTGACTGCTAATGAACACTGTGCTAACATGCAACATAACATAGACAATAACCCACGAAATACCCAAAGAAGATGGTTGCCTAAATATGGTTTCCAATCAGAGACAACGATAAACAGCTGCCTCTAATTGAGAACCAATCTAGGCAACCATAGTCATACATAAACACCTAGATGATAAACAACCCCATAAACCTACAAAACCCCTAGACAGTACAAAAACACATACATCACCCATGTCACACCCTGACCTAACCAAAATATATAAAGAAAACGAAGAATACACAGGTCAGGGCGTGACACTGTGAGTCTTTCTGGGTAAGTCTCTAATCCAGCACACCTGGATTGTACAATATTTATCCATTATTCTCTTAAAAAATGTTCAAGCTCTGTCAAACTAGTTGTAGATCATTGCTAAACAAACATTTTCAAGTCTTGCCATAGAATTTCAAGCATATTTAAGTCAAAACTGTAACTTGGCCACTCAAGAACATTCATTGTCTTCTTGGTAAGCAACTCCAGTGTAGATTTGGCCTTGTGTTTTTGGTTATTGTCCTGCTGAAATTTGAATTCATTTCCCAGTGTCTGGTGGAAAGCAGACTGAATCTGGTTTTCCTTTAGGATTCTGCCTGTGCTTAGCTCCATTCAGATTATTTTTTACCCTGAAAACTCCCCAGGCCTTAACGATTACAAGCATACCCATAACATGATGCAGCCACCACAATGCATGAAAATATGGAGAGTGGTACTCAGTAAAGTGTTGTATTGGATTTGCTCCAAACATAACACTGTGTATTCAGGACAAAACATTAATTGCTTTGCCACATTTGTGCCTTGTTGCAAACAGAATTCATGTTCTGGAATATGTTTATTCTGTACTGGATTCCTTCTTTTCATTCTGTCGATTAGGTTAGTGGAGTAACGACAATGTGTTGATCCATACTAAGTTTTCTCCTATCACAGCAATTAAACTCTGTAACTGTTTTAAAGTCACAATTGGCCTCATGGTAAAATCCCTGAGTGGTTTCCTTTCTCTCTGGCAACTGAGTTACAAAGTTACAAATGATCTTTGTCGTGACTGGGAGTATTGATACACCATCCACAATGTAATTAATAACTTCACCATGCTCAAAGGGATATTCAAAGTCAGATTTCTTTTTTTATATACCCATCTATCAAAACGTGCCCTTCTTTGTGAGGCATTTTGAAAACCTCCCTGGTCTTTGTGTTTGAATCCATGTTTAAAATCCACGGCTTGACTGAGGGACCTTACAGATAGTTGTATGTGTGGGGTACTATGTGTTAAACACTATTATTGCATACAGAGTGAGTCCGTGCTACTTATTATATAACATTATAAAACATAATTCCATTTTGACATTATGGGGTATTGTGTGTAGGCCAGTGACAAAAATGCAGGCTGTAACACAACAAAAGGTGTAAAAATGTATGGGGTGTGAATACTTTCTGAAGACACTGTATATGCCAAGGTGGAAAAATATCATATGATGAAGAATACAGCAAGGCTATGTAGACATTTGCTCTGCATTGAAAAATATGGCACATGAGGACATAAATACTTAACATGCAATAAATATCACTTCACTTAAACTGCTGCTTTTTTTGGGGGAGGGGGGGGTGTACCCCCCTTTTCTCCCCAATTTCGATCTTGTCTCATCGCTGCAACTCCCCAACGGGCTTGGGAGGCGAAGGTCGAGTCATGTGTCCTCCAAAACATGATCCGCCAAACCGCGTTTCTTAACACCCGCTCGCTTAACCCGGAAGCCAGCCGCACCAATGTGTCAGAGGAAACATCAGGCTGACGATCGAAGTCAGCCTGCAGGCACCCGTCCGCCACAAGGAGTTGCTAGAGTGCTATGAGCCAAGTAAAGACCCCCCGGCCAAGCCCTCCCCAAACCTGGGCCAAATGGGACTCCCAATCACAGCCGGTTGTGATACAGCCTGGGATTGAACCCGGGTCTGTAGTGACAACTTAGACCGCTGCGCCACTCGGGAGGCAAACTTGAATACTTTCTGAAGGCATTGTAAGGTTCTGTAACTTTCTCACTCATCATTATTCACAATTTATTCATGATTATCCATAATAACAGCACATCCACATTAATATAGACGTGTTCAGAAACATATTTAATTCTTATTTACAAAAAAATTACTCCAAAATGACACAATACATTATTTAGCATTAATTTCTATTGGGCACAAAATAATCTGAAAGACAATCAAAACAAACTGCAAATGCATCCAACAAGTTTGAGAATCACAAGCTTGATGCAGTCATTGTATGCTAGGAATATATGACCAAATAATACACTTTTAACTCCTTTATTACACATGTACTGTAAGTGAATTCGTCCAGATACATTTGGTTCCCTAAAATGAGGGGACTATGTACAAAAAGTGCTGTAACTTCTAAACGGATCACCCGATTTGGATGAAAATACCCTTGAAATTCAAACTGTCAGTCTGCACTTTAACCTCAAGGTCATTGTATCATTTCAAATCCAAAGTGCTGGAGTACAGATCCAAAACAAACAAACAAAATTGTCACTGTCCAAATACTTTTGGACCTCACTGTAGTTGCATTCAAAGAGAGCATTATCTACATAATTAGTTTGACACTATATCTAAAAGCGATCATTTTGGCTGACCCACTTTTTTATGAGCTAATTGTTAATGTCCATCTGCCTTTTTTTGTGTGATGACGGCCTGCCTCATGTATTAGATATTACATTACTGGTGTAATACATCCGTGACTATCCAGTGTCATGAGTAATGAACCTTATTGGCCAAGGGTGAACAGTACACAATAGATTAACAAGATGGACGACAGCAAGTCTCCTCTCCTCTGTCTGCAGCTGAGCTGACCATCATGTCTGCTTATCTCAAATAACTACCCAGGGAGCCCCTGGATACACCACCCAAGCATTGCCCACTGAACCATTAACCCTTGAGGAGAAAATGGGGTAAGGGGAGGTTTAAGCTCATTAATCGCCTTTCAGTCCCCCTTGTCACACACACACACACACACACACACACACACACACACACACACACACACACACACACACACACACACACACACACACACACACACACACACACACACACACACACACAGATGCATCAGTCCACAGAGAGAGGGGAACAAACAACACAGGACCACCAACCAGCGTGGCTATCCCCCAAGGCAAGCAGCCACACAACTGTCCCTCCCTTCCCCCTCCTCTCCCAGAGAGATGCTCTGTCTGGACACCCCCTGGTCCCCCCTGTGCTGCCACTCATTGTTCCAAATTGATAGAGGCAGAAGTGGGGAAGAGGTGAAAGCTACGGGACACAGACAGGCAGATGAAGCTGTTTCTACCGGCCCCCAACCAAACCAAACTGAAGGTTGCCATCAAATCAAATCAAATGTTATTTGTCACATGCGCCGAAAACAACAGGTCTACCTACACCTGACCTTACAATGAAATGCTTACTTACAAGCCCTTAACCAAAAATACAGTTCGGAAAATACCTTAAAAAGAGTAAGAGATAAAAAGAATATATATAATAATTAAAGAGCAGCAGTAAAATAACAGTTGTGAGGCTATATACAGGGGGTACCGGTACAGAGTCAATGTGCGGGGGCACTGGTGTCGAGGTAATTGAGGTAATATGTACATGTAGGTATAGGTACAGTTATTAAAGTAGCTATGCATAGATAATAAACAGAGAAGCAGCAGCATAGAAGAGGGGGGCACACATGAGATACCAGCCAGTTCCTTTCCTTTCTTCATCTGGTTACATACAACTGCCGTAGATTTTTGTTGTGTGCACTGTCTTCCAAAAATAAAACCAATGTAACTATATTATTTATAACATATACTTATTACGTATGTCTTATAACGCAGCATTGTACATCTATTCACATGGCTTTATGCAAAACAGAAAACACTGTGTGTTTGGTTTTCAGCATTTTTCAGGTCTACAGCCTGTCCCCATTTGACAATAGGCTCATTGTAAACTTTAAGCCAATAGTCTAGTCAGGCCAGGTGTTGACACCGGAGACGTCAGTGTTTGAGGCTTGCTATCTGATTGGCACCCTACTATTCTTCTGAATCCTCTGAAAGAACATTTTTTTAATCAGATGAGTTTTAAATGGTGTTATATCATATACTGCGACTGTGAAGAATGTGTTAGTGATGAAGTCAAATGAAAACAGACCAGAGGATGGGCTTAAAGTTGCAATTCTGGTAAATATTTTTTTAAATCCAAGCACACTGGCTACCGTTCTGTTGCTCGTGCACATTTTTTATACATGGAAAATGTATATTTACTTCCGAGAGGGCTCTTAAATAATTCAACATGAAGGTTACCACACACTGTACTTCTATCCCAATTTTATTTCAGTGCCCCCGGAGACAACTTCCAAGGTCAGGCCTAAGCAGGCTCACTCCATCCAAGCAGCAAACCCCAGTACACTCCCAGACTTTACTGCCTAATCCACAGCTATGTGCCAAGGAGCATTCTCAAGTGATCCCAGTGGTTTCTCCCAGACAACAACACAAAAGTTTTAATCACATCTTGAGGAGAGAGAGAGAGAGATAGGGACGCAGGGAGAGAGACAAAAAAAAACAAGGGGAATCATTGGGGAATGGCAGATTTGCGTATTCCTCTATTTCCCTGGCAAGCAAATGGTAATTAATTTACCTTTAATTATGGCCTTATCAGATTTTTTGACTTTGTCTGTATCTGTGTCATGTCTCAAACAGCTGCCTAATGTTTCGTTTTCCAACCAATTACAATGGACAATTTACATCATTTCCCCATAACGCTCACCGCTGAAACCAACTGAGCACCAGTATTGATGAGGTTGGTTTCATGGTTACTCGTCTAGCTCCACTGTCCTTATGCTGCAGACATACACAGTATTACCTTGGTGCTCAATGGAGTCATAATCCTGGCAAATCAATATAATTGATTAAGATATCTTTAAGCCATTCTTTAATAATTGGATGAGGACATACTGTCTCAGGGACAGATGAAGCACTGAACAATACTAACTAGACAACTAGATATAAAAATGTAAAAACATAATTAAATCAATTCATGCTATTATAAGGCTTACTGCATCAGCCAGATTTGATGAGCAAACTCTTTATCTACATTTTAATCATCTGGCCAATGATGATAGTACAATACCATACGTTATACATTCATAAGCTAAAGTCTAAAATGGTCACATTCAGGCATTTACTCACTCCAGTACACTTCATTTTGATTCATTTAACAATGGACTCAATCATGTCTGGATGCAAGCTGAGTTGTCTTGCTTCTGTTTCGAGGCAGATAGGCAGAGGCTAATTGGAAGGAGAGCAGAGGGCTCTCAGAACTGGGGCTGACTCAGCTCTTTGTCAAGTAAAGTGCTCTCACTCCAGTGGTAATTCTAAAGTCTCAATCTTAAATGTACTACTGTAAAGCATTTTGTTATGATTCTCTGAGTATTCAACCCCTTCCTATTCACCCCCTTCCTACGGACCAAGGTCGAGCCTAAAACAGATCCTCACAAAGGGAGGGCGGGGTCACCTGACCTAACTTCACCACCTACGTACGTAAAAACGCAGATGAGACAGACCTACGTTTCACTCTGTCTGCGTTCATTCCTCATCTCTCTATCCCTCGCAGCCCGGATTCAATCATTACATGTTTAATATTCCTTTGACATTTCTGTCTTATTTTCATTAGCTTCTTTCATCTTTATGTAGGTGCCCTACCCTTTTGTTGGGGTCAATGTGGATTCCAGACCCAGCATCTCCTTCCCTGACTTCATCAAGACAAAGAGAGAAGAGAGAGAGAAGAGAAAGTGCAGCACAGTGGGGCTCGGGAGAATTGTAAATGTTTTCAGCATGAGGTAGCCAGCCTGTGCTAAGTCAATCCTGGTGAGGGGAGGCCTGGCTGGCCCGGTGGCTCAAGGGGAGTGTTGGACCGGTTCCCTACTGGATCCCTAATCATAAACACCGGGAACAGAGTGGTATCTCGTGTCAAAACCAAAATGTATCAGTTGGAGTTTTCTCTATCTCTTGCTCTCATTCTGTGGCACTGATATATACTGTGCTGGCAGCGGCAAAATAAATATGATTAGGCTGCATTCCAAATCCTGGTTTGGATCTGCTACTGGTTTCTATTGTCTAAAGACATAGACAACACTTTCTAGAGATTATATAAAACTTCTGTGAAGATACAATGAGATGTAATCTGCTTTCGAGCAAACTACATTTGTATTTAACAGGAAACATTATTTAGCTATGTTAATTACAGTATTACGTAATTTACTCATCTTAAATGAGAAACATCCTATTGATGAGTGGTGATTTAATCAAGACCAAAAAAATGGTATCTAGGGGTTTCTGCTCTGACAGGAGACAGAACCCGTCCCTCTCTCTATTTGTGTCCCTTATTGCTATATATCAGTGAGTTCTCATCTGGACAGAGAAATGGTCATAACATTAAATGACACAAAGCAGACCAACCACAAGACACGTATTTCATGTACGGTGAAATAAACATTTCAAAACACAGAGAACGAGGAAAGCTGAATCTAGGGCAAAAGCTCATATCAGAAACAGATTTTTTTATTTTTTATGTTTTCACAACTGAATGAATAAAACTATTGTCATAAACCTCACCGCACCACTCCTGCTAATCCTTGTCAATTTTCAGAGGTGGTTATGAAAATAGGTTGCTAAATAAAGGGCTTTAAGAAGATTTTTTCCCACTCTGCCATGAGTGTGTGAGATTTGCACCGACTTCAACGTCCTCTCCCCGTTCAAACGACTGTTCAGGCTGACAATGCCATTAGCAGTGAGAGCCTTAAACGCAATATTGGGGACAGAATTGGACACATACTGTTCTCAGCCCATAACACCACACTGACGGTATGTCTCTTTTATCAATGCACTCTGTCATAGTGATGCTGTGAAGACAAAGACAAAGGAGGCTGAGCAGACAGGAGCGGCCGTGTAGCAGCATGCTACTCTATAGAGGTGCTGGAGGAGACTGTAGTTACATAGGGGGACTGTCAACTCTCCCACAGGGAATGTGCACCCCACAATGCACTTTAAGAAAGAGCCAGTCAGGGTTGATTAAGTCCTGGGCTGACGGGGAGGGTGGGGGTGGGGAACGGAGGTTGAGGGGGAAACAACCAATATGACACTGCCAGCAGGGTATGATTACACCTCATGTGAAGGCGGAAAAATCTTCTGAGGCACACTATCTTTCACACAGGCATCTGCCATGTCCTCTCTGTGTGTGCCTGGAAGTAATCAATAGTTATCGAGCAAATAAATGGAAAATAATAATTGATTTATAGAAAGGAGGAAGATGCCTTAATTTGCCATCTTCACATGATTTACAACATTAGAGGGGAAGAGAAAAACACATTTCAAAAAGGATGATCACATCATTACGAATGTACTTAAAAAACCCAAGGTCACATTCCCCTCAGGTTTTAAAACTAAACAGTAAAAACTTGGAGGCTGTGCTGTGGATGAGGTGACGACACGCTAAAAGTGGCCATGTGGGCAAATAGACGATTAGAGCTGTGCAAACACAGGACCGGGCAAGTGGCACCGGCTCACTCATGGCTACAAAAGCATTTCCCCCACAGCGGAACACATAGCAAATCTGCTCAGCATAGATAAACCCAGACAGAACAAGACTGAGCAGCACCACAGCCCAAAAATCATCAGGCACACACAGAGGTCAAGGTGTTTTTGGTAACTGCACTGAGAAACTCTCAGTCTCTCCCTCTGTCTGGGGTGTTGATTAAGAAAATAAGCATCAGCACGGGGCTGGACTGAAGGCCTCGGCCGTGCAGAAAGTATAAAGGCTGGAAATGTAATTAACAGTAAGAGCATGAGCACCTCCACTAGCAGCTATTTCCAACCAATGTAAATTATCAATTAAGAATGTTCCATCCTCAGATGTTCCTAGCACTAAATCTCAGCCAGGACAATTCATTTACAGCATCTAAACACGGTCAACGCTGCTGCATCTTTAGCAGAGGGAGACGAATCGCTGCACCACTATCTAATCTGGGCGCAAGGGACTGGGGTCTGTCTAATTTACTGTGCAAACTACCATAAAGCAACGCTATTCAAGATGGCATGATTCATTTACAAATCCATCCCGGGCAACAATGATGAGGGCACCCGTCACATCCTGCCGCTCAGCATACTAAACACTAAACACTGCCGAGCTAACGAACAGGGGAAGCAGTGCTGAGGAAGGCCTTATTATTGTAAGGAAATAATTGTCACTTGGCTCTATCTAGCTCAAAACAAACTTGCCAATAACAGTGTAGGAACCTGATCAGCATTTTGATGAGAGTATTTTCTTGTTGAAGCCATTGTCTTCCAGGGGGGTAAATGCAATTTGCACAAAACTTTCCTTGAATGTGTTTACATGACCTTCCTGTTCTTTATGTAACAACAAACACATAAACCAGATTTGACCGTCAGTCTACATGCAGTATGTGTCTTATATAGACCTTTAGAGACTAGAATAAAGACCGCCTTGTCAGGCAAATGTGAGCATCCCGCCAAACTATAAGAAGCGTCTTATCAAGAACATCACCAGTGAAGCAACAGAAGACTTAATTAAGCAGATTTTGTATGTGGCACTATTAAAGCCCATCAGACAGACAGACAGACAGACAGCCCTTTGTTTCCTTGTCATTGTGCTCCATAGAGAAGCGTTTCCTGCCTTCAACTTCAGAGACAATGGAGAGCACAATGAACAGTAATCATAGAATTATCAGAAATACAAGACTGATTCATTTGACAGATTTCAATCCCTACCCTTTTCAAGATTGTCAACAGCTAGCCTACAATTCTTCTAGCGACAATTTATATATATATATATATATATATATATATATATATATATATATATATATATATATATATATAAAAATAATAATAATTCCATGAGGATTGTATTCAGTCTTTGGTTGTTGTCCTTTTCCTCAGAGAACCAGGGATTCCGAAAGCAACACAAACAAAAGGTGTTTGAGCTGACACTTTTAAATAGAATATCAATAGGTAGATGTGATTGCAGAAAGAATCATTAGCCCATTTATTGTTTAATACACCAAACAGTCGTCATGTCCATGTTTAGACCCATAAATATGAGTCAATAAACAATATCTAAATGCAATTTCTGGTTCCCAATACACCCCCACCCCCTTTTCCAATACACCCGCACCCCCTTTTTGTGGCATTCGCTTCACTGCTCACCCCTCTCCCCTCCCTCCCTCATTCTTCAATTAGTTTATTTTTTTTCTGGGAAAATGACCTAGTTCCAGGTGCCGGGCTTAGAAAGTCGCTGAGCAAAATCCACTTTCACCTCTTGCCCTCTGAGGTCCCCTGAAACATATCCTACAATCCACTAGCAATGACATCAGGCATCTGAAACGGCTGACACACCACACACTGACCTAAAACAGGATTCTGACTCAACAACAAAATGGAGGGAGAAATGGAGAACAAGCCTCCCATGAGATAAGGAGAGGCCAGTAAACCAGCCAGCCAAGCAGTACGTGAGGAGAACACATTATAGGTTTTGTGTTTGTCCTGCAGGGGAAAGGAAGGGGAGGATGGGTGAGAAGACACAATCTGGAATGGATATCCTACTGTTCAATTCAATTGGAGGATCTGTATAAATCCATTCATGTAAACATTTGTTATCTACAATCTGGGATTGCTTACATATTCATCCCTTCCAACGTGTTTGGGGTGTTACAGACACTTAACTCCAGTGTGTATAGGCTCAAATAAGCTTTAAATTGAATTGTCTGCTTGGTCATTTCGAGCAGGATTGAAGGTGGCTGTTGTTGAAATGGGCCAGTGTCTTGTGACGAGGCTTTTCCCCATCTGTCTCTTCCAGTTAGCTCGTTGCCTCCAACAGGATCCCGGAAGTTAACCAACACTAATTACCTTGGACAAACCATGTCAGTCTCAAAATATTATGTTTCCTTACTTCACGGAAAATCTAGAAAAGCAAAAAAGACGGAAATGACATGAAACAAAACATATATAGTCCAGTGATAGTTGCTTGCCAAAATGTGGTGGTGGGCCCCATTTTCCCCTTTTATAAACCCACGACTAACCATAGGCTTGGGTCACTCTTGAAATATGGAGCTAGGCCTAATTCAATTAAAATAGGTTAGATACGACTGCACTGTTGGAGCTAGGAACACAAGCATTTCGCTACACCCGCAATACCATCTGCTAAATATGTGTATGCGACTAATAACATTTGATTTGATTTGATAAAGGGAGAGTTACCTCTTTGGCCCAACTATGTAACGGATAGCTTGTTTAATAATGTACGATTCCTCCTCTTTCTGTATTCTGTCCTTGGTAGAAGCCATGTCCAATTATGTTTTCTTATGAGACAGTCTGTCTGGACACACTCGTCACAAAAAGGAATGGCTGACCAATAAGACATTCCACAACAGTAGCAGAGATGTAACTTGGCCAAGAATCAGGCCCATGTCATTCTGTACCACACTGACTTGTCCACAGAATTAAAGAGGCTTCAAGGTAAATTCTGCCCAAATCGAGCCTTGCTAAAGCAGCCCCAGATCATCTCCGATCCTCCACCAAAAGGCACAGTGGGTGCGAGACCTGGAGAGGCCTACAAGCCACAGTGTCTCGCACCCAATGGAATTTGGGAGAAATGTTGTCAGTAGTTCATAGAATAAAACAAAATAATAATTTTACCCAATCACATACCTATAAATGGTAAAACCAGAGAAACTGATCATTTTGCAGTGGTCTTTTCATTTTTTCCATAGCTGTATGTGAAGGTTTGAGCTACCCTGTCACGATCAACAATAGGGTCTGTATTGAGGACTGGTGAGAGTGAATCGGGTCAGTGTTGGTCAGGGGGAAAACCGGTTTGTTGTGTGTAGTAGTATCATGCAGGTCACAGACACAGAGCTCTTCTTTGTTGGCCTCTTTATTAAATAACTCATCTCTAATCGTCCCATGTGAGGAGGGTTACATTTCCAGGGAAATTTCAAGAGACCCCTCAATAAAAACAAAAAATAAAAACAGAGTGTTCATTGAAGGTACCTTCATTTAAGTGCTAGGCTCTTAACTCAGGACTCTTGTTTGCCAAGAAATTTCACACACATGCTGCGACTTAACCGGCGCCATTCTTGTTTACAGGAAAACAGCAAGGTGGGTAGTGGAGAGTTGTTAATAGTTAATGACAAATGAATAATGGTGTCCGACTTAAACACTGTACATAACTACAGTGAATCTACAAAAGTATGAACATATTAAAACAGTATAATAGGAGGAGAGTCTGGGCCTCCAAAAACATATGCATGCAATAACAGCATGCCTTCTCCTTTGTCAACATAATACATCTTCACTCATGACCTTTCATCGTTCTTTGGGAGTCCAGAAACAGCAGGGAGTTGATGAGATGAGGCCATAGAGATGAGGCCATGATGAGGCCATAGAGGAAGAAGAATGATAAACCTGTTGGATCATTTCCCCAGCAGACTCCCAAGGTTAGTTCCAGCCTGATGCTAGAGCCTGCAGTCAGAGAACGAGAGACAGCAGGACAGCAGCGGAATGATCAAATGTGCCAGGCAGGCAAAGCCAGGCTTTGCAGCTATGTCGCATTTTGACCAACTGAAAAATGACACATCGTTTTCTTATCGACATTTCAGAAACTGTTCTGGTTCCCGACGGAGTAGCCTGCACAGTAGTAAAGATGAAGTGAAATGTTTCCTTGCTACAGAGGCCAGCTACTGAATCACGAGGAGGGAGGCAGGAGCACTGGGCCTTTATAGCAGACAGCCAGACACAGGTGCTTAAGTGCTAAACACCCTGCATTTACGACGGTGGCAGCACTGACCTTAAATGAAGTTATGAGAGGTAAGCCATTAAATTATAAAAAGAAAATGCCCAGACGAGGGCTTATCCAAGAGGGACAGAGTCGGGCTGCCTGCCCAAATGGGCGTAATCCCAAAACACAACACACAAGCACTTACTGTACCTGTGTCAGATAGGTCAGAGGGGTAAAACAATTATTCTTGACAAGCACATAAAAACAACAACCATAAACACATACAGTAGCAGTAGTAGGAGCCTGCACACAGTATTGAGCAATGTCATGGCAGTGAACGAATGAAATTCTTATTTTTCACCATGACAATCTTTTTGGGGGGGCGGGGTCCACAACTCTGTAACCCTTTTATGTTTCAATTACAGTACATGGATTCTTGTCATAACATACATTCCCATATTCCAAGTATGGCGTAAAAAATGGCCACTTTGTGACACCCCCTTTGTTCTTCCATCAGCAACATCGCTTCATCACAACAAGTTGTCGGCACACATTTAAGACGGAAGGAAAGATCAGTAGAGAGAATAGGATACACATCTGGAAACTATTTCCCCCACCATGTCTAAAACTCTCTACTGTTTAACAGCTCTCCCCTCCCCATTCTCACCACCATAGCAGCGACATCCCTCTCTGGTTCTCCCTATCCCCGCGCTCCCGTCAAACAGAACAACAGCTCACTCTGGACATGGCAAAGCAGATAGGAACAGCTGTGTGGTGGTCTACTACGAGTCTGCTACTCGGGTGTTGGGTAATCAGTCCACTTGGGCAACAGAGAGCTTGTTTACAATGAAGGTATGTAGTATAGACATGGACTCTGGGACTGAGGCATCTACAAAAAGGCTGAGGATCTGATGAATCTCTAGTTCATGAATAGATTCTGAGGATCTGATGAATCTCTAGTTCATGAATAGATTCTGAGGATCTAAGGGCTCAGACAAACCAATAGAGTACTTAGCAACTCTGAACGGAATTTGCAAACCGAGTGCGCAATGATTTTACAAGTAGAATCGGGTGAAATGTCGGCAGTCATATGTCTATAGTGGGTGGTCCCTAAAACACAGCACTCTGAATGATCGGCAGACAAACGCTAGATCCATATTCGGTGCGATGTGTGCGAGCCTTAAAATCTGTGCCTTGGAAAGTCTGAGTGCTTAGCTATGTCAATGACTCACCAACCATATGTTTGGGAGACAATGCTTGAATGGCTCGACAACCTTGACAAGGTCAATGAACAGCAGCACAAGCGCAGGAATTATTTCTTAACCATAAGAACATTTTCCAAACAGAATGAAAAGCATCAAAAGTGAAAATGTACAGCTTGGCAGAAAACAACGCCTTTCCACACAAGAACGACATGACAGAGATGTGGTAGGAAAAACGCTTGAGAACACTCCCATTCATGTGATACAGAGTGGACACTTCAGCAACACTCCCCTTAAAACAACACATGGAGAACAATGGACCCTGCTCTCCAGACACAACATCACTCAGCCTTGTTCTGGACCGGGGGATTTACAGCAAACAGATTTCCCCATGATCAAACCTGTCGTGGGCCGGGAAGGCTCGTAAATCTAGGCTCTGGCCTGCCCCACAGACCATTCACCCAACACTGATTTATACTGAAGAATTAGCTCCCATACCAATTTGAGGCTGACGCCAGATGCAGGGAGAATGGAACAGGAGACATTGGGATGCAGACCATGTCATTTAGATTAACACCTGACCTGCTTTACTCGTCTACTGCTGTAGATATAAACTGTTACAAGTCATCTTTAGGATGGTGGGCTCTACTTGAACATCCTATGGATTGCCAGTGCTGTAAAATGTTGAAGCTCTATAATATACTGTAGTAAATGTCTTTGCTTATGGCAGTATTTCTTATTGAGTCCCAGCTATTCAATATTTCCAGTATCATAAAAAGCCAACATCAAAACAAACCATTGCTTGGCATCTAATATTAAAACAACGTATTCAATATTGGAAACTGTTGAAGAAACTTGATTCTTGTCGCATTAATTCCCTACGGAAGACGAGACAAGACGACTAGCATTCGGGAAAATAGACCAGTTTATTCACACACACTCGATCGCATGCGCTCGCACACACACACACACACACACACACACACACACACACACACACACACACACACACACACACACACACACACACACACACACACACACACACACACACACACACACACACACACACACACACACACACACACACACACACACACACACACCAGCAGTGGCACCACACCAACATAAGCAATAAAATATACCTGAGAACCTTGGTCTCATACACAGCCTGTTGCTTACTCACAGACTATGTAATCCAGAAAGGCCTTTTTCTATTTCAGCAGTAATATATTTCTCAGCCTCCTCCACAGTGGTGATGGGAATATGAGGTGTACTTGGACAAAATGAATGAGAGGAAATGATGCAACCAACCACTGCTGCATTAATGATACTCTATTGTCTACATTTCAATACTTTTTTCAAACTGTTGATTACATTACAGTTGTTTCAGCTGAATGCATCTTGCTCAGTGTCACAGTGTAAGTATCCAATAGTGTGTAATAGAATTAGCAGAATCCCAAACAAATACACAGCTGTTCATTAACTACACAAGAGTACAGGTGCAAAATCAAATCACTCGGATGCAATCATCATTCATTCATAATTATAACTTTACAGTAATTCTTGCCTGAAAGTATCATCTTACAAATCAATACAAATATGTTAAAAGCAGTGCTCAGTTCGGTTCTCGCCACTTAAAATATTTCATATTTTCATAATAGCCTATTCTCAGTTTCCGTAGATCTAATGTTGGTTCCTCATTCCTACAGATGTCATCGTATCCCAGTGAAAGCCATTGGTAGGCAGCCGGAAACAGGAAGTACTGGGGCTCATGGGTGATTTCCACATGGTTCCAGAAAGCAGCTTGTGTTCTCTATTCTTTTGCCAAAACAAACAAGCCATTCTGAGAGGAAATATGGTGCAATTATACAGCCTCCTCCTTCATTCTCTAGCTCCCGGTTATGGCAGGTAGTCTAACACTTCACACTGACATACAACAAGCTATCTCTCAAAGCAGCATTTCACTGGCATAAAAAAACATAACATCCACAGGATGAAACGTGCAATATCCACTTTCTGCTAACCTTTCACTGCAGTGGGCTAAATCAGGGTCACACAGAGTGTTTCTTGGTAGTCTTAAACAAATCTACTGTGAAACAAAAGTACACCTCACACACATGGTTATGGGCTTTAAAAAAGAAGACCCCTGTGACATATCCGATATAGAGTTGAAATGTATTATTATTTTGAGTTTGCATCCCAATGTTACACTTTGGATTCATCACAGAAGACTGAAATACAACAAAACTGTTTAACATAGAAACACCAGATTCTCTGCCTTTTTTCAACATCATTTTCATCATCATCTCCAGCACAATACCAGTGTCTACATATGTGAAAATGGAGCATTTCTCAATTTTGTAGAAGAAAAAATATATAATTATATTATTAAAAAGTTACGTTTCTTGCTCCCCCATGAGCAAGGAACTTAAAAACAGTGATTTTAAAACACTATGAGATTTGCAGTGTATTGTGGAGCAAGATAATACCCTCCCCTCTGGCTAGAAACTATTTGCAGGTTTGGAAATCACTGTTTTTCATACTTTTTAATCCTACCCTGTGATGTCACAGAGAAGCATTTTTTAGGAACTTTCTTCTTCTCTTTTTAACCACAGATCATAGAAATGCCCCATTTTCAAATTTGTAGACACTGGTATGGTGCTGGAGATAATGAATATGAGGTTGAAAAGTGGCAGATTTGCCCTTTAACTAGAACTGTGATGCAACCTATCTATTTGGATTCTTTGAGGAAAATACAGTGAGCTTAACACCAAAGCAGCCAGTGGCTGGTGAGAATAAGCCCTTTTAGATTGTGTGAAAATGTTTCTTCCCTGCCCGGGCTTGGCCTCTGCAGTCTCCTGCTTTTTCTTTCGCAATAATACATTGTCATGCGCCACTAAAACATGATTCACTCACAAATTCAAATCTCAACCCACTAAAATTGTGTGTTTGCAAATAATGGAGTTACAGTTTTTTAATACACCTAATTAATTCATGACGATGATCTATCTGCATTTAAGACAAGTGTATTAAAGTGGCAAAAAGCAGCATCTTTAAAAACTTGAAATGGGAAAATGTGCAGAGAGATGATCATAAATGTCTCACTTTATTATTATTAAGCAGATAAACACATTAGGTACAGAATCCTCTTGACAGACACTGTCATCAGTATGGGCTAAATACTGCAAACTCTGTTTGTAGGCATAGCCTTGTGACCCAGTCATTTTAGCAACAAGCAAGCAGATGGAGGTAGGGAATATATTGAAACATGCATCAACAGGAGACCTCATAAATAACTGAAATAGAAAACAAAACACGAGACTACTCTCCAAGGAGAAGAGATTCTAACTAAACCCGTGCTTTTCAGTGTGTATGTGAGCACAGTTTCATTTCTCATCTGGGAATAGGATGGCAAGAATACAGAACTGGGGTGTAATTAATTTTCTGTATGAAGCATTATAATTACTGTGTCGAGTGAAAAGTAGCAAAGTCAGCCTCTACATCCTGCCCAACATCTCGTCTAACATTAGATGCTCACTGTCAACTGCAAGTAAATCCTGTAGAAATAAACACAACAGACCTCCCATTTAACATACACAACAAGGACGAGAGACTGTGGCATTTATAATAGAATGATTATTGATTCCAATAAAAACATGATCTTACGTTTGAACTATAAAGATTTCTTCTCATCCAATCTCAAGCTATTATGTCAAATGCAGAGCACAGACTAAATGAATTGATGCTCAAAGATAGAAGGATAGTTTTAACCCAAAGGAAAACTAGAGGAGGGGTGAGAGATTGGAGTTGGCTGGGCAGGAAAGTAAGAGGATCATTTCTCAGAAGCACCATTTGGAATACTGTTATTGTTCTAGGCAGTGGGTACAGAGGGCAGAGTGAGTCATGGGGTGTTTTTTATTTTAATGTAACATTGTGGGGGGTAGACCATGATTCTCTCTGGTAGGGTGCAAAACTACATTCTCCTGTCCACAAAAACAATGGAGGGTGACTGAAATAGCATCATACAGTAGGTATCCCTCTCTCAGTCATCGTCACATTTAGTGGAGGTATCATTATGTCATTAAGTCCAAAATTAATTCAAAATCAGTGGTCACCAACCCGTCGATGGATCATTTCTGTACAAAAGCCAACTATGAAGGCTAAAGGTTTGCACTCCTTTTTTTGATGTTGCGCTGTTAGTGGTAGGTACACTTGATTCAGAAGCCCTACGCACCAGGTAGGCAAAATGTTACCATTTTGAACCATTTAATTTGCAGCTCATCGTGTCTATTTTAATATCGAGGAGTATTTTACTTTCTCTGGTTATAGGAACAACATGAATTTGTGCTTGAGGCAGATGTGGTGCAACTCGAGTTTTGCCATCAGGTGGAAGATGGTGTCCCATCTCTCTGGTCAGTCTCACCAGAAGGAAAGGAAGGAGAGAGCATGGACCGTGAGAGGTGGACCCTCTGCTGCTCTCTCCCTCAATCCGCTGAGACTAATGCTGTGTTTAAAACAACTGGGAACTCGGAACTCGGAAATCTCAGACATCAGTGCGTTCAAGACAACTGGGTGGAAAAAAGGTCAAGTCATGGCGTCAGTGAACAACAAGTCAGAAAGTCAGAGCTCTAGAAAGATGCCCAAGTTTTCAAGATGGATAGCCATTAAAAACGAGATCCAACTGATGAAAATTGTTTTGAACGGTCATCCAACTTGAAAACTCAGGCATCTTTCTAGAGCTCCGACCTGAAGTTCACTGACGTCATGACTTGACCTCGTTTTTTCCGAGGTCCCATTTGTCTCGAAAGCACCATGACCATCAGAAGCAGGTATCGTCAGTTCAGTAAAATAAAAAAGCAAATTATTATCAAATCAGCTGGGCCTTGTAAGTGCTACACCAACTGATCAATTTTGTTATCAAAGCTCAAGTTTTGGAATATAATACAGACTGAGAAGAACAATATTGGCAGGCCATGCATATAGCCAACATGCTGTAACGATGTATTCGGCCCCTCATTCATACAGAACTGTTTTTATTAGGTTAATGTTACATTTTTTAAGTATTGTTTGAAAATAAATCTGAGCAGTAGATCTCGGTTTGCCTTTTGACATCAAAAGTGATCTTGACTCAGAAAAGGTTGGTGACCACTATTCTAGATGGTATTTCAATAAGTATTTTTTTTACAGTTAGGCAGTTGTGAAAGCACAAAATCCATTTTTTAATTAATCCTAGACGTCACTGGTTAGTGATTATAATAGAGGTTGAATGATTATGATTTTTCAACGCCGATACCGATTATTGGAGGACCAAAAAAAAGCCGCTACCGATTAATCAGACGATTATTTTTATTTATTTGTAATAATGACAATTACAACAATATTGAATGAACAATTATTTTAACTTAATATAATACATCAATAAAATCAATTTAGCCTCAAATAAATAATGAAACAGGTTCAATTTGGTGTAAATAATGCAAAAACAAAGTGTTGGAGAAGAATGTAAAAGTGCAATATGTGCCATGTAAGAAAGCTAACGTTTAAGTTTCTTGCTCAGAACATGAGAATATATGAAAGCTGGTGGTTCCTTTTTAACATGAATCTTCAATATTCCCAGGTAAAAAGTTTTAGGTTGTAGTTATTATAGGACAACAGCCATCATCAAAGCAGCGTTACCCATGCAGAGCAAGGGGAACAACTACTAGAAGGCTCAGAGCGAGTGACGTTTGAAACCATATTAGCGTGTGCTAACTAGCTAGCCATTTCACTTCGGTTACACCAGCCTCATCTCGGGAGTTGATGGGCTTGAAGTCATAAACAGCGCAATGCTTGACGCACAACGAAGAGCTGCTGGCAAAACGCACGAAAGTGCTGTTTGAATGAATGTTTACGCGCCTGCTTCTGCCTACCACCGCTCACTCAGATACTTAGATACTTGTATGCTCAGTTAGATTATATGCAACGCAGGACACGCTAGATAATATATAGTAATATCATCAACCATGTGTAGTTAGCTAGTGATTATGATTGATTGGCTTACTGCATTTGCGTAACAGGCAGTCTCCTTGTGGAGTGCAACGAGAGAGAGGCAGGTCATCATTGCGTTAGATTAGTTGTAATGCAACTGTAAATGTTGCAAGAGTGGATCCCCCGAGCTGACAAGGTGAAAATCTGTCGTTCTGCCCCTGAACAAGGCAGTTAACCCACTTGCCTCGTTAAATAAAGGTATTAAAAAATATATATAATAAATTGGCAAATCGCCGCACAAAAATACAGATTTCCGATTGTTATGAAAACTTGAAATCGGCCCTAATTAATCAGCCATTCCAATTAATCGGTCGACCTCTAATCACCATGCACTCTTCTACCACTCCTTTTACCTGCCAGTCTGAGGTTCACATACTGATTACAAACCACAGATCCACATGAGGGGATGTGATCAAAAATTGCCATACATACGTGTATATCAATCAAAAAGGCTATAATGCATAACATATAGAACTACAATGAATTCAATAGACTAATAATAATTATCTATCTATAGAGTTTACGTCATTAGTCAAGACCCACTAAGGTTTTCTTTTTCAGAAATGAAGTGCAACTGGGGCAGAGGTTTCCTAAAATAAATGAATACTTTTTGACGTGGCGTTGAATATAAACTACCCAGCATTTAAACCCAGTGGGTCTCACTGCTGATAATTTCATCTATTATAAATGAGAGAGCAGCGATGATAACTTGTGTCAACACAAAATAAATCCAGGCAGAAGAAGGAGGCTGGGCATATACTACCGCCAACTCAAGTCAGAAAGGCCATATCTATACAACACAAAGTCCCAAACTAGAGAGACATCATTGATTTTCATAAAGCTTTTATAGACTCAACTGAGAAAAGACCTCCATGGTTTCCACTAGCAAAGTCATGGAATAGTCAGTCCTGTTTTTGACAGAACAAGCATTCTACATCAAGCAACAACAAACTGTGAACCATCATATTCATGCATAAAATACCTAATATGAAGGGAAAGCATTGTAATTTTGAATTTTGTAAAGTTAGTGTGGGTGAGGTGGGAAAAATATTCTTGTCCATCAATAATGACAAACCACCTGGTATTGACAAATTAGATGGAAAGCTACTGAGCATGTAGTGTAATGTAAATCTAAAATAATTATACTTGGTACAAATAATTTCCTAAGTTCTAGACCTTATAATGAATAACCTGGCTGTTGAGCAAGTAGAGGAGACTAAATTACTTGGTGTTCCCTTGGATTGTAAAATGTCATGGTCAAATCATATTGATTTAATGAATGTAAAATGGGGAGAGGTCTGTCCTTGATAAAGAGATGCTCTGCTTTTTTGACACCACACTCCACAAAGCAAGTCCTACAGGCTCTAGTTTTATATTATCTTGATTATTGCCCAGGCATATGGTCAGGTGCTGCAAAGAAGGATCTAGAAAAACACCAGCTGGCCAAGAAAAGAGTGGAATGTCTTGCTCCACTGTAATCAGAGGGCTAATATCAATACTATCTATGCCAGTCTCTCTTGAGGATAGACTGACTGCATCGCTTCTTGTTTTTATAAGAAGCATTCATGTGTTGAAAATTCCAAATTGTTTGCATAGTCAACTTGCACACAACACTGACACACACACTTATCCCACCAGACATGCCACCAGGGGTCTTTTCACAGTCTGCAAATCCAGAACCAGTTCAAGGAAACGTACAGTATTATAGAGCCATGATTGCATTGAACTCCCTTCCATCTCATATTGTTCAAGTGAACAGCAACCTGGCTTTAAAAAACAGATAAAGCTACACCTCGCAGCACAACGCCTCACTAGATAGTTTGTGTGTATGTACTGACAGATGCTACAGAATGTAAATCTAATATATTAAAATGTTCCTGAGAAATGGTCAGGATAAATGTAGGCCTAGAATAGTAGGCCTCTCTGCGTTTTTTCACTCTCTGTGTTTTACATGTATGCAGTTCTGTCCTTAAGCTGTTCTTGTCTATTAATGTTCTGTATTATGTCATATTTCATGTTTTGTGTGAACCCCAAGAAGAGTAGCTGCTGCTATCACAACAGCTGATGGAGATCCTAATAAAATACCCCTAAAAAATACCAATGTGCTACAAATATTTAATCACATTCAAAAATAAATCAGACAAAATGGTTGGTGTTTGGTGAAATCTCATCTCTGCCTCCAACACCAGAGCTTCCCCAGGCCTTCACCTTTTAAGCATTTATGTAAAGAAGTCTAACACAGCTACCGGGGGAATAATTGATCGGCCCAACTGAACAGAAAGAATCAGAATTTCTCTCTTTACCTTTTTGAGGTGTCCGCTGCGGGTTCCCACAAACACCACTGAGTGGTCTCCATAGGTGTAGGCTGCTACTGCTCCCATGCCATCTATGCGGTCGTCATACAGAGGGGTCCCCTCTATCACCCGTAGACCCCCCAAAGGCTGGTTCAACACCAGCCCACAGAAATCATCTCCAATCTGCTTTGGCTGCAAAACAAAACAAGAAGGGGACAATGTTCAGAATGTATCAAGGTATTGGATCAAATGTAGCCTATTTACTAATTTGGGACCTGGAATAAACAAAACAGTAATAGATTTGGGAGCTTTCACTACACACCTCTAGGGGTACACAAAGGAAAATGACAATGCAATTAATTATAAAGATAAGAAATGTAATAAGAAATACCCCTCTGAGCACAGGTGACATTTGTGGCATGTTAAATAGAGATATTTATTTTTGTTCCGAAAGCTACACTGGGCAAAGACTTGTTCAACATCTAGTTTTGATTTACATTTGGTTTACATTTGGTCAACTAACGATAATTCAACGTGAAATCAACCAACAAATGTAACGTTTGGTGAAAAATATATGAAATTCCCTTATGTTAATCACTTTTTTCAAATCCAATCAGTTTTCCACATTGATTCAACATCATCACATTGAATATTTGGTTGAAATAATATGGAAACAATGTTGATTCAACCATTTTTTGCCCAGTGGGTAGGCTGACCATGTCAGTCTGAAACATGCCGGTGTGGGAGGAGCAAACGGTTGTTGATGAGCCTTTATGAAGGATAAATATATCAAACAAGGCCTGTGCCAGACTCTGGCACGCACACTCTCATTAAGAGGTCAAGGGCTATCGCTGTGCATGAGAAGGGGCTGATAATACAGATGAAGCAGGCCATAATTGATCAAAAAGACCCGATTTGCATCAGCTATGGGGAGCCCTGTTCCTCCTAATAAAAACATCCCCCGCAATCCTAAAGGGATCCAGGTCAGCTACTGATGCTTGTTGTTCTCCTCTCCATCTGCCTTGCTCTGCCCTAAAAACTAACGAGGTGGGTTTGGATGGGGGTGGAGTGCCCTCAGACATTATAAATGTAGAGTACAGTTATGGGAACAGCTCATCAACTGTTCCTGATTTCAATCCTAGAGACAGGTACCCTAATAAGATGCATTCTTTTAAAGGAGAAGCTGCGAGACAAATAAATGATACTGTAATACAGTGTTATGACTGGAGTCAGCTTCATTTGACATAACCTTCTAAAGAGAACATTTTCAGATTTTTTTATCCCAGATAAAGTTACTGTAACATACATTTTTCAATTTTTCAAACATTGTATAGATCAGCAGGGATTTTTCATTTCGCAAAAAAATATCTGGATGGTAAAAATACCAAAATAGTCGTCATAGCGTCATAAAGGTGGAGAGTTGTTAACATATCATAGGCCTAGAACGGGTTCGCAAGCCTGTTAAGGCCAGGAACCAAACCCTAATAGGTTTTTTTATTCTCTTAATCATATCATAATCAACTTTTACCAGTTGAATGTAGACACACACAACAAAAATTGTATTACAATCAAGGGTTGGAACTGTTTCAGGGAAAAAAAAATGAGGAACAGAACCCGAACCGAAAACAAAAGTGATCTATACTGTTCCAGAACAGAACCGTTATAATAAAAGCATGGGAACCGGTTAATAACATTCCTTTACATTTCGTGCCTTTTCTTCCAATCCCACAGAAATCGTAACAAAGCGCCTATGCAAAGCCCCAACTCCGTCACTAAGAAACATATTACTGCATCTGCCTTCCAGCTTGAAATCTTTGCCAGTGGGTGTGCGTAGGCTACCTGCTCCTCCCCTCTGAAGCATAGGTTACTGTAGCCTACTGATGATGTCACAACCATAATTCAGAAATTAGGGAGCTATTTAATTAGAGAAGAAGGGATTAACTTTTTCAATGCTAGTTAAAGATACTATAGTTATCACATTTGACATTGGATTTATTAACTACAATCAGGTAAGTTAGCCTATTGGCAGGTAGCCTAGTGGTTAGAGCGTTGGACTAGTAATCGAAAGGTTGCAAGATTGAATCCCAGGAAAAAAAGAAAGAAATGATCTCACTCCAATAAATTTTTATGGAAAGATAGCAAAAATAGATAAGATCTTGCTACCATGGAAAGGAAAATACCTGTCTATTTGTGGAAAAATCACCCTGATTAAATATTTAGTCATATCACAGTTGACCTATTTGCTTATGGGTTTGCCTACACCTAGTGACCTGCTTTTTAAATTATATGAACATAAAATGTAACATTTTATTTGGAACGGCAAGCCAGAAAAAATTAAAAGGGCCTATTTATATAACGAATATGAATTTGTGATTAAATATTAAAGCATTAGACCTCTCACTAAAGGCATCAGTCATACAAAAGTTATACTTAAATCCAAACTGGTTCTCTAGTAATTGGTACGAATGTCTCATCCTGTTCAAGAAGGGCCTTCTTCCCTTTATTCAGATTACACCGGCCCACTTTCGATTGATGGAAAAGGAAATAATCTCCAAAATATCTTTATTTTTTAAACAATCCTTAGAAAGTTGGTTGCAATTTCAGTTTAATCCACCTGAAAAGACAGAACAAATAATACAACAAATATTGTGGTTAAATTCAAATATACTAATTGATTAAAAAAAAATGTATTTTCGAAGAAATGTTTAAAAAAGGTATCATTTTTGTGAATGATACCATAAATAGGTAGGATTGGTGGAGTTATGTCACACATGCAGCTAACGCAGACATATGGAAATGTGTGCTCTACCCAAAATTACAACCAATTAATTGCAGCACTACCACAAAAATGGAAGAGGCAAGTAGAAGGGGAAAAAAGTAAGGAACGTGTATGTCGGCTAAGTATTAAAGAACATAAATGGTTAAAGAAAAGTGTGATAAATAAAAACATATACCAATTTCATTTAAGGACCAAAAAACTGACAGCTGTGCCATTTAAATTGCAAAATAGTTGGGAAGAGATTTTCCATGTACCCATTCCATGGCACATGGTTTATGAATTGATACACAAAACAACGCCGGATGCAAAACTTCTAATGTTTCAATTTAATTTACTATACAAAATTCTTGCAACTAATAGAATGTTATATATATGGGGGTTACAATCTTCCCAGCTCTGCAGATTCTGCTGTGAGGAGGCAGAGTCATTAGATCATTTATTTTGGTATTGTCCATATGTAGCTCGTTTTTGGTCACAGGTCCAGGAATGGCTGAAGAATTGCAACATTTGCCTAGAACTAACGCTGCAGATAGCAAAACTGGGTAATTTGAAAAGCCATAGTCAATCAATCAATAATATAATAATTATTTTATTAAAAATTTAATTTACAATCTGTAGAAGCTATGAGAATAGAAAGGTTCAATTCGTTTGTGAAGCATCACAGCACAGTTGAAAAATATATGGCAAATAAAAATCCAAAATGGATGATGTTGAGAGATAGATGGGAGATGTTGAATGGAGCTGAAGGGTGGGACTAATAACAAGATAAAACATGTAATGCATACGGGATCTGTAAAATGTATATATGTTCAGAATTTTGTGAAATAGCACAGATACAAATGGACATCAGAAATAGAGGAAGGACAAAAAAAACTATTGTAAAATAGGCTGTGTATGTAAAATGTGTATAAGATGTATAAATTGAAGGTAAAAGCCGAAGTGTTTATTAGTTTACTCCAGTTGAGGGATCGGTGGTAGGGTTTGCGGGGAATAATAATAAAGGTATATTCTTTTAAAAATGATGTATGTCTATATAGGTATGTGTATGTATATATGTGTATATGTATGCATGTGAGTATGGATATATATATTTACCAAACAAAGTTAAAAATCTGTCATCCTGCCCCTGAACAAGGCAGTTACACCCACTGTTCCTAGGCCATCATTGAAAATAAGAATTTAACTGACTTGCCCAGTTAAATAAAGGTTAAAAAAATGTTTTTTTTATTATAGTGATGCTCTACACACACAATCTTGTTAGCTAGCTAGCTAGCTAGTTAGCTAACATATGTTCTGGTCCAAAGTAGAGGTGATTTTTCAATGGCGATACCGATACCGATTATTGGAGGACAAAAAAAGCCGATACCGATTAATCGTCCGGTTTTTAACATTTATTTGTAATATTGACAATTACAACAATTACAAGAAAAACCTATTTTAACTTAATATAATACATCAATAAAATTAATTTAGCCTCAAATAAATAATGAAACATTTTCATTTTGGTTTAAATAATGCAAAAACAAAGTGTTGGAGAAGAAAGTAAAAGTGCAACATGTGCCATGTAAGAAAGCTAACGTTTAAGTTCCTTGCTCAGAACATGAGATCATATGAAAGCTGGATGTTCCTTTTAACACGAGTCTTCAATATTCCCAGATAAGACATTGTAAGTTGTAGTTATTATTGGAATTATAGGACTATTTCTCTCTATACCATTTGTATTTCATATACCTTTGACTATTGGATGTTCTTATAGGCACTTTAGTATTGCCAGTGTAACAGTATAGCTTCCGTACCTCTCCTCGCTCCTACCTGGGCTCGAACCAGGAACACAACGACAACAGCCACCCTCGAAGCAGCATTACCCATGCAGAGCAAGGGAAACAACTACTCCAAGTCTCAGAGCGATTGACGTTTGAAACGCTATTAGCGCGCACCCTGCTAACTAGCTAGACATTTTACATCACATCGTTACACCAGCATAATCTCGGGAGTTGATAGGCTTGAAGTCATAAACAGCAGAGCTGCTGGCAAAACGCACGAAAGTGCTGTTTGAATGAATGCTTATGAGCCTGCTGGTGCCTACCATCGCTCAGTCAAACTGCTCTATCAAATCATAGACTTAATTATAACATAATAACACACAGATATGCGAGCCTTAGGTCATTAATATGGTCAAATCCAGAAACTATCATCTCGAAAACAAGATGTTTATTCTTTCAGTGAAATACGGAACCGTTCCGTATTTTATCTACCGGGTGGCATCCATCAGTCTAAAAATTCTTGTTACATTGCACAACCTTCAATGTTATGTCATAATTACGTAAAATTCTGGCAAATTAGTTCGAAATGAGCAAGGCGGCCCCAACTGTTGCATATACCCTGACTCTGCGTGC
Organism: Oncorhynchus masou masou; assembly: GCF_036934945.1. Taxonomy (NCBI): domain Eukaryota; kingdom Metazoa; phylum Chordata; class Actinopteri; order Salmoniformes; family Salmonidae; genus Oncorhynchus; species Oncorhynchus masou. Next base: position 30,550,862 of record NC_088229.1, read on the forward strand.
AATGAATGCAAGAGAAGTGACACAATTTCACCTGGTTAATATTGCCTCCAAACCTGGATTTCTTCTAGCTAAATATGCAGGTTTTGTAACGGTTTTCATGCGGTGAAAGAGAGTCGGACCAAAATGCAGCGTGTAGATTGCGATCCATGTTTAATGAACAAAAACGTAACACGAATCTAAAAACAAACACTACAAAACAAAGAACGTAACGAAAACAGAAACAGCCTATACTAGTGTAAACTAACACAGATACAGGAACAAGGACACTAAGGACAATCATCCACAAAACACACAAAGAATATGGCTGCCTAAATATGGTTCCCAATCAGAGACAACGATAATCACCTGACTCAGATTGAGAACTGCCTCAGGCAGCCATAGATTAACGCTAGACATCCCACAAAACCCCAAGACATAAACACACCACAATAACCCATGTCACACCCTGGCCTGACCGAATAAATGAAGAATAAACATAATATATTTGACCAGGGCGTGACAGAACCCCCTCCCTAAGGTGCGGACTCCCGGACGCACATCAAAACAATAGGGAGGGTCCGGGTGGGCGTCTGTCCATGGTGGCGGCTCCGGCTCCGGCGCGGGACGTGGAACCCACTCCATAAATGTCTTAGTCCCCCCTCCTCGCGTCCTAGGATAGTCCACCTTCGCCGCCGACCATGGCCTAGTAGTCCTCACCCAGAACCCCACTGGACTGAGGGTCAGCTCGGGACTGGGGCAGCTCGGGACAGAGGGGCAGCTCGGGACAGAGGGGCAGCTTGGGACAGGGGGAGCTCAGCACTGAGGGGAAGCTCGGGACTGAGAGGAAGCCCAGCACTGAGAGGAAGCCCAGCACTGAGAGGAAGCCCAGCACTGAGAGGAAGCCCAGCACTGAGAGGAAGCTCAGCACTGAGAGGAAGCTCAGGCAGGTAGTTGGCTCCGGCAGATCCTGGCTGGCTGGCGGATCTGGAAGAGTCTGGTTGACTGGCGGATCTGGAAGAGTCTGGTTGACTGGCAGATCTGGAAGAGTCTGGTTGACTGGCGGATCTGGAAGAGTCTGGCTGACTGGCGGATCTGGAAGAGTCTGGCTGACTGGTGGATCTGGAAGAGTCTGGCTGACTGGCGGATCTGGAAGAGTCTGGCTGACTGGCAGATCTGGAGGAGTCTGGCTGACTGGCGGATCTGGAAGAGTCTGGCTGACTGGCGGATCTGGAAGAGTCTGACTGACTGGCGGATCCTGGCAGACTGACGGATCTGGCTGCTCCATGCTAACTGGCGGCTCTGGCTGCTCCACACTGACTGGCGGCTCTGGCTGCTCCATGTAGGCTGACAGCTCTGGCGGCTTCTTACAAACTGGCAGCTCTGGTGGCTCCGTGCAGACTGGCAGCTCCGTGCAGACTGGCAGCTCCTTGCAGACTGGCAGCTCCTTGCAGACTGGCAGCTCCTTGCAGACTAGCAGCTCTGGCTGCTTCATGCAGACTGGCAGCTCCTTGCAGACTGACAGCTCCTTGTAGACTGGCAGCTCCTTGCAGACTGACAGCTCCATGCAGACTGGCAGCTCCTTGCAGACTAGCAGCTCTGGCTGCTTCATGCAGACTGGCAGCTCCATGTAGGCTGACAGCTCTGGCGGCTTCTTACAAACTGGCAGCTCTGGTGGCTCCGTGCAGACTGGCAGCTCCGTGCAGACTGGCAGCTCCTTGCAGACTGGCAGCTCCTTGCAGACTGGCAGCTCCTTGCAGACTAGCAGCTCTGGCTGCTTCATGCAGACTGGCAGCTCCTTGCAGACTGACAGCTCCTTGTAGACTGGCAGCTCCTTGCAGACTGACAGCTCCATGCAGACTGGCAGCTCCGGCTGCTCCATGCAGTCTGACAGCTCTGGCTGCTCCTTGTAGACTGACAGCTCTGGCTGCTCCATGTATACTGACAGCCCGGGCTGCTCCATGTAGACTGACAGCTCTGGCTGCTCCATGTAGACTGACAGCTCTGGCTGCTCCATGTAGACTGACAGCTCTGGCTGCTCCATGTAGACTGACAGCTCTGGCTGCTCCATGCAGACTGACAGCTCTGGCTGCTCCATGCAGACTGACAGCTCGGGCTGCGCTAAACAGGCATGAGACTCCAGCAGCGCAGGAGAGGAGGAAGGCTCTGGCTGCGCTAAACAGACGGGAGGCTCCAGCAGCACAGGAGAGGAGAAAGGCTCCGGTAGCGCTGGAGAGGCGAGACACACTGTAGGCCTGATGCGAGGTGCTGGCACTGGTGGTACTGGGCCGAGGACACGCACAGGAAGCCTGGTGCGGGGAGCTGCCACCGGAGGACTGGTGTGTGGAGGTGGCACAGGATGGGCTAGACCGTGAAGGCGTACTGGAGATATTGAGAGCAGTGTTGGCACAGGACGTGCAGGCTAGGGATGTGCACAGGACGCCTGGTGCGTGAGGCTGGTACCAACTTCACCAGCCGACTAACACGCACCTCAGGACGAGTATGGGGCGCTGACCCAGGTGCCATCAAATCCCTGACACGTTCTGTCGGGCGAATTCCATGCAAAAAGCACCAACACAGCAACTCCCTCATTTCTCTCTCCTCCAATTTCCCCATTAACTCCTTCACAGTCTCTGCTTCGCTCACCTCCAACACCGGTTCTGGTTCTGGTCTCCTCCTTGGCTCCTCATGATAAACAGGGAGAGTGGGCTCAGGTCTGACTCCTGACTCTGCCACACTCTCCCTGAGCACCCCCCAAGAAATTTTTGGGGCTGACTCTCGGGCTTCCATCCGCGTCGCCGCGCTGCCTCCTCATACCAGCGCCTCTCAGCTCTCCCCGCCTCCAGTTCTTCTTTGGGGCGTCGATATTCTCCAGGCTGATCCCAAGGTCCTTCTCCGAATAATTCCACCTCCCATGTCGATACCTCCTTTTGTTGCTCCTTGGGGCAGCTACACTCCCCTGGTTTAGCCCAGGGTTCTCTCCCATCGAGGATTTCCTCCCAAGTCCAAAAGTCCTTTTTACGCTGCTCCTGCTGCTGCCTTTGCTGTTTCTCCTGTGGCTCCTGCCTGTTGACACGCTGCTTGGTCAGTTTGTGGTGGGTGATTCTGTAACGGTTTTCATGCGGTGAAAGTGAGTCGGACCAAAATGCAGCGTGTAGATTGCGATCCATGTTTAATGAACAAAAACGTAACACGAATCTAAATACAAACACTACAAAACAAAGAACGTAACGAAAACCGAAACAGCCTATACTAGTGTAAACTAACACAGATACAGGAACAAGGACACTAAGGACAATCACCCACGAAACACACAAAGAATATGGCTGCCTAAATATGGTTCCCAATCAGAGACAACGATAATCACCTGACTCTGATTGAGAACCGCCTCAGGCAGGCATAGACTAACGCTAGACATCCCACAAAACCCCAAGACAAAAACACACCACAATAACCCATGTCACACCCTGGCCTGACCGAATAAATGAAGAATAAACATAATATATTTCGACCAGGGCGTGACAGGTTTAAAAATATATACTTCTGTGTATTGATTTTAAGAAAGGCATTTGGTGTTTATGGTTAGGTACATGTTGGAGCAACGACAGTCCTTTTTCGCGAATGCGCACTGCATCGATTATATTCAATGCAGGACACGCTAGATAAACTAGTAATATCATCAACCATGTGTAGTTATAACTAGTGATTATGATTGATTAAGTTTAATGCTAGCTAGCAACTGACCTTGAATTCTTACTGCATTCGAGTATCAGGCGGTCTCCTCGTGAGGCAGGTGGTTAGAGCGTTGGACTAGTTAACCGTAAGGTTGCAAGATTGAATCCCTGAGCTGACAAGGCAGTTAACCCACCGTTCCTAGGCCGTCATTGAAAATAAGAATGTATTCTTAACTTACTTTCCTAGTTAAATAAACATTAAATAAAGATGTATAAAAAATAAATGTAAAAAAAAAAATCGGCAAAATCAGCGTCCAAAACTACCGATTTCCGATTGTTATGAATACCTGAAATCAGCCCTAATTAATCGGCCAGTCCGAATAATTGGTCTGTAACGGCGTTCTTTTGATGTTGAAGGAGAGTCGGACCGAAATGCAGCGTGTAAGTTACTCATGTTTATTAAGTGAAGACAAAACGAACGAACTAACACGAATAACTAATAAATACAAAAAAACAACAAACAGAACGAAACCTAATACAGCCTGACTGGTGCAAACTACACAGAGACAAGAACAATCACCCACGAAATGCAAAGCGAAATCAGGCCACCTAAATACGGTTCCCAATCAGCGACAACGAGAAGCACCTGACTCTGATTGAGAACCGCCTCAGGCAGCCAACCTAATTAACACACACACACCCCTAATCAACTACAATCCCAAACACTACAAACCCCAATACAAAAATCCAATACACAATAACCCCATGTCACACCCTGGTCTGACTAACTAATAAACTAAAACAAAAAATACTAAGACCAAGGCGTGACAGAACCCCCCCCTAAGGTGTGGACTCCCGAACGCACCTCAAAACCATAGGGAGGGTCCGGGTGGGCGTCTGTCCATGGTGGCGGTCAATTGTCATTGTTCCTCCCCTTTGCGTCCATGGATAATCCACCCTAACTGCCGACCATGGCCGAATAGTCCTCACCCAGAACCCTACATAACAAAGGAGCAGCTCGTGACTGAGGGGCAGCTCGGGACTGAGGCAGCTCGGGACTGAGGGACAGCTCGGGACTGATGGGTAGCTCGGGACTGAGGGGCAGCTCGGGACTGAGAGGCAGCCCAGCACTGAGAGGCAGCCCAGCACTGAGAAAAAGCCCAGTACTGAGATGAAGCCCAGCCAGGAAGTTGAATACGGCAGATCCTGGCTGACTGGCGGATCCTGGCTGACTGGCAGATCCTGGCCGACTGGCGGATCCTGGCTGACTGGCGGATCCTGGCCGACTGGCGGATCCTGGCTGACTAGCAGATCTGGCAGATCCTGGCTGACTGGCGGATCCTGGCTGACAGGCAGATCTGGCAGATCCTGGCTGACTGGAGGATCCTGGCTGACTAGCAGATCTGGCAGATCCTGGCTGACTGGCGGATCCTGGCTGACTGGCGGATCCTGGCTGACTAGCAGATCTGGAAGAGTCTGGTTGACTGGCAGATCTGGAAGGGTCTGGTTGACTGGCAGATCTGGAAGAGTCTGGTTGACTGGCAGATCTGGAAGAGTCTGGCTGACTGGCAGATCTGGAAGAGTCTGGCTGACTGGCAGATCTGGAAGAGTCTGGTTGACTGGCAGATCTGGAAGAGTCTGGTCGACTGGCAGATCTGGAAGAGTCTGGCTGACTGGAAGAGTCTGGCTGACTGGAAGAGTCTGGCTGACTGGCAGATCTGGAAGAGTCTGGTTGACTGGCAGATCTGGAAGAGTCTGGCTGACTGGAAGATCTGGAAGAGTCTGGTTGACTGGCAGATCTGGAAGAGTCTGGCTGACTGGAAGAGTCTGGCTGACGGGCAGATCTGGAAGAGTCTGGCTGACTGGCAGATCTGGAAGAGTCTGGTTGACTGGCAGATCTGGAAGAGTCTGGCTGACTGGAAGAGTCTGGCTGACTGGAAGAGTATGGCTGACTGGCAGATCTGGAAGAGTCTGGTTGACTGGCAGATCTGGCTGCTCCATGCAGACTAGCTGCTCCATGCAGACTAGCAGCTCAGGCTGCTCTATGCAAACTGACAGCTCTGGCTGCTCCATGCAGACTAGCTGCTCCATGCAGACTAGCAGCTCAGGCTGCTGTATACAGACAGGAGGCTCCGGCAGTGCTGTAGAGGAGGAAGGCTCTAGAACCGCTGAATAGACGGGAGACTCCGACAGCGCAGGAGAGGGAGAAAGCGCTGGCTGCGCTGAACAGACAGGAGACTCCAACAGCGCTGTAGAGGAGGAAGGCTCAAGAACCGCTGAACAGACGGGAGACTCCGACAGCGCAGGAGAGGGAGAAAGCGCTGGCTGCGCTGAACAGACAGGAGACTCCAACAGTGCTGTAGAGGAGGAAGGCTCTAGAACCGCTGAACAGACGGGAGACTCCGACAGCGTAGGAGAGGGAGAAAGCGCTGGCTGTGCTGAACAGGCGAGGCGCACTGAAGGCCTGATGCGTGGTGCTGGCACTGGTGGTATTTGGCCGAGGACACGCACAGGAAGCCTAGTGCGGGGAGCTGCTACTGGAGGGCTGGGGTGTGGAGGTGGTACTGGATAAAGGCCAGGCACAGGAAGCCTGGTGCGGGGAGCTACTACCGGAGGACTGGTGTGTGAAGGTGGCACAGGATGGACTGGACCGTGAAGGTGTACTGGAGAGCCTGAATGCAGGACTGGCACAGGACGTGCAAGGCTAGGTAGGTACTCAGGAGGCTTAGTGCGTGAGGCTGGCACACTTTCCACCAGCCGACTAACACGCACCTCAGGACTAGTATGGAGTGCTGACCCAGGTGCCATTAAATCCCCGACACGCTCCGTCGACCGAATATTATATCTAAAGCACCAAACTAGCAACTCCCTCATTAAACTCTCCTCCAATTTCCCCATTAACTCCTTCACAGTCTCTGCTTCGCTCACCTCCAACACTGGTTCTGACCTCCTCCTTGGCTCTTCACAATAAACAGGGAGAGTTGACTCAGGTCTGTCTCCTGACTCAACCACTCCCCCTGATAGCCCCCCCCAAAAAAGAAAATTGGGGCTGCTTTTCGGGCTTCCATCCACGTCGCCGTGCTGCCTCCTCATACTTGCGTCTCTCCGCTTTAGCCGTTTCTAATTCCTCCTTGGGGCGGCGATATTCACCTGGTTGAGCCCAGGGTCCTTTTCCGTCCAGTTCCTCCTCCCATGTCCAATTCTCCAAATGGTGTAGCCTCTCCCACTGAAGCTGCTTCTGTTGTCTCTCGTGTAGCTCCTGTTTGCGCTGCTCCTGCCTGTTGACACGCTGCTCCTGTTTACTCTTCGCCTGCTGCGCTTTAGGGCGGCTACACTCTTCTGGTTTAGCCCAGGGTCCTCTTCCGTCCAGGATTTCCTCCCATGTCAGAAATCCTTAAAACAAGGCTCCTCTTTGCGCGGCTCTTCTTTGCGCTGCTCCTGCCTGTTGACACGCTGCTCGGTCCGTGTTTGGTGGGTGATTCTGTAACGGCGTTCTTTTGTTGTTGAAGGAGAGTCGGACCGAAATGCAGCGTGTAAGTTACTCATGTTTATTAAGTGAAGACAAAACAAACGAACTAACACGAATAACTAATAAATACAAAAAAACAACAAACAGAACGAAACCTAATACAGCCTGACTGGTGCAAACTACACAGAGACAGGAACAATCACCCACGAAATGCAAAGCGAAATCAGGCCACCTAAATACGGTTCCCAATCAGCGACAACGAGAAGCACCTGACTCTGATTGAGAACCGCCTCAGGCAGCCAACCTAATTAACACACACACACACCCCTAATCAACTACAATCCCAAACACTACAAACCCCAATACAAAAATACAATACACAATAACCCCATGTCACACCCTGGTCTGACTAACTAATAAACTAAAACACAAAATACTAAGACCAAGGCGTGACATGGTCGACCTCTAGTCCAAAGTCAAACCAACTTGGAAGTTTAAAGACAATAAAAGTTCCTCCATAGAAGCTGCTTCTACGTATGTATAATTAGTTAGGCCTATTTCAGATAATGCATGTCATAACAAGATGCTCAGCACATTAAGGCAAGCTTCCTCCATCCTCTCGCCTCTCCCTCAAAATGTCAGCTGCATCTTGCGTCCTACACTCTGGTGTGTGTTTGTCTTTCATTCTGATTAACCATGCTGTTACGGCAAAATACAATTTGCTTTTCACGACTTTCCTATACAGATTGAATTGCTTATCAGGTCCACAGAAAGCTGATCTAGCCACGCTGACTGGTGAAATAATTTGTGATGCCCCGATATGACATTTTTGGCCGAAAGCGATATTGTCCTTGCCAAAAAGAAACGAGCAGCGTGGCCAGGAGGAGCAGACATCCTGGACATGGGAGGATATCTTGGATGGTAAGGGATCCTGGACGTGGGAGAAGATCCTGACCGGAAAGGATTGCCTTCAATGGGAGCAGATGGAGGCAGCGAGGGAACAACAACGACGACACCGGGTTTCGCGGCCACGACGGAAGCCCGTGAGGCAGCCTAAAAAAAAATGGGGGGAGGGCACACAGGGTGGTTGGCCTCCGCCAGGTTTTGAACCAGAGCCAACACCCTGTACTGACTGTGGGGAGCATGTGACCGGTCAGGCACCATGTTTTGCGGTGATACGCACTGTGTCTCCAGTAAGGATTCACAGCCCAGGTGCGTTCTGTGCCAACTCCTCGCACTTGTCGTGCTAAAGTGGGTATCTGTCCAGGGCGGGTTGTGCCGGCTCAGCGCGCCTGTTCTCCAGTGCGCCTCCTCGGTCCAGGATATCCTGCGCCGGCTCTATGCGCTGTATCCCCAGTGCGCTTTCACAGCCCAGTGCGTCCTGTGCCAGCTTCCCGCACTTGCCGTGTAGTCATTTGTGGTCATTTGGTCATTTGTCAAGGACGCGTTGTGCCAGCTCTACGCTCCAGACCTCCAGTGCATCTCCACAGTCCAGTACGTCCTGTGCCTCTTCCCCGCACTCGCCCTGATGTGCGTGTCACCAGCCTGGTGCCACCTGTACCGGCCCCATGCATCAGGCCTCCAGTGCGCCTCCACAGTCCAGAGCTTCCGGCGACAGTTCCCAGTCCAGAGCTTCCGGAGACAGTTCCCATGTCCAGAGCTTCCAGTGACAGTTCCCAGTCCAGAGCTTCCGGAGACAGTCCCCAGTCCAGAGCTTCCGGCAACAGTTCCCAGTCCAGAGCGTCCGGTGACAGTTCCAGGCCCAGAGCTTCCGGGGACGTTTCACAGTCCGAAACCTCCAACGACGGTCCACAGTCCGGAACCTCCTGAGATGTTTCACAGTCTGAAACCTCCAACGACGGTCCACAGTCCGAAACCTCCAACGACGGTCCACAGTCCGAAACCTCCAACGACGGTCCACAGTCCGGAACCTCCTGAGATGTTTCACAGTCCGAAACCTCCAACGACGGTCCATAGTCCGAAACCTCCAACGACGGTCCATAGTCCGGAACCTCCTGAGACGGTCCACGGTCCAGAACCTCCTGAGACGGTCCACGGTCGGGAACCACCAGAGAAGGTCGGCAATCCAGAGCCTCTAGCGACAGTCTGCGGTCCAGAGTCTTCAGCAACGGTCTGCGGTCCAGAGCCTCCAGCGACGGTCTGCGGTCCAGAGCTTCCTGCGACGGTCGGCAGTTCAGAGTCTTCAGCGACAGTCGGCAGTCCAGAGCCTCCAGTGACGGTATGCAGTCCAGAGCCCCCAACAGGGGTTCCCAGTTTGACCCCTCCGGCAACGATCTACGGTCCGGTTCATCTGGCGACGATCCACGGTCCGGAGCCTCCGGTGATGATCCATGGTCCGGTGCCTCCGGCGACGATCAACGGTCCAGTTCCTCTGGCGATGATCCACGGTCTGGAGTCCCCGGCGACGATCTACGGTCCGGTTCCTCCGGCGACGATCCACGGTCTGACGCCTCCGGCGACAATCCATGGTCCGGTTCCTCCGGCGACAATCTAGGGTCCGCCATGGATGATGACATATCTGCGAGCGGACTGGGTACTTCGCCCCGCACCAGAGCCTCCCCCGACGGTATATGCCCATCCGGACCTTCCCCTATTGAGTCAGGTTTTGCAGTCTGAGTCCGCACTTTTGGGGGGGGGGGTACTGTCACGCCTTGACCATAGAGAGCTGTTTATTCTCTGTGTTGGTTGTGGCGTGACAGTGACTAGGGTGGTTTAGCCATTTCCCCATTGTGCTTTGTGGGATATTGTCTAGGTATAGTTGCCTGCGAGCACTACTTTGAGCTTCACGTTTAGTTTGTTTTGCTTTATTGTTTTTGTTCTTTGACTTTCTCTTCAAAATAAAAGGATGGAAACATATCATGCGGCATCTTGGTCCACTCCTTATAACGATCGTGACAGTTCTTCCCCCAGCTAGCTAACTATATAGCTAGGTGTCATCATCTAAAATAACCCTAATTTATAAGACAGTTCTTATTTGATTCATGGTGGTCGGACCCATCTACGTGAAGCTAGCCACAATAAGGATTAGCCACAATAGTGGACTTTGCGGTTACCCTACAAAATAAAAGTATGTCATTGACAGTGATGCAAATGAATACAAATAGAAGAATTATACCATAATTTAATAGATCATGATAAACGAGGTTGGAATGTTGTTATATAAAATCAACAAAAGACAGTTATTTGTTAAGTTGACAAAAATCTGTTGAAATCACACTGGATGTATTATACTTTAGAATTGTGTTGGGACATACTTATTTCACTGTACAGCCTTATCTATGGAATGTGGATCAATGACATGGGTTATCAGTCTACTCAGTGACACCCAGAGAAAATTTGCATCGTAGCTCTTATTGCGGGACTCTGAAACTCTGGTGAATTGAGACACATTTATTGTCAACCTATGTGTATTCAACACTATTCCCAAGGAAAAACAATACTGTGTGGATGTTTTGGAGTCTGATAACTTTGAGGAGGACATTGGGAAAAAATATCTTGGGTATTAAGTAGACTGTTACCCCATTTCATTGATCCACAATCCTTATGTAAAGCTGTACAGTGCAATATGAATGGCAATACACACAAAAGACTGAATGGGTAGGTTATTTCACAGTCACAGTCCCGCGATAAGAGCTACAATGCTAATATTTGCGTAAACTCTTCACAATTGTGTTCTGTATATGTCACCGAGTAGACTGATACCCTATGTCATTGCTTCACATTCCAACCTTGTTTAATATTATCTAGTCTAAATATGGCATGATTCCACCAATTGTATCCTTCTGCATCACTCAAAGAGGTACTTTTATTTTGAAAGCAAACAGCAAATTCCACAGACCCAAACGGCGTTCCATAGTATGTCGTGAAGCTAATAGCAGTGACGCCACTCCTGCGTAACTCCGGTAGGGCAACATCTGAACAATAGCGCACTTGGTAACGTTAGTGTGTACCAGTGCTTGACCAGTCGCGAAAGCCAACATCACCCACGACAGAGAACGGTTGATTGTCAAGGGCAATGAATTACATTATCTTGGAGTTAATGGCTTTCGCCTTCGAGTTGTCTCGCTGAAATGTTCTTACTCTTGCAAGTGACTGCTCGACTTGTTGACTGCTCTAGCCACACCGCAGACATTGTGGGCTAGCTTAGGAATGCTGTGTTGCACATGTAGCGCAAAATGTTAAGTGGCGTCATTAAGTCATGTACCTACGTTATATAGGTATGCACGTCAGCTTTGACATTGGTTTTTCACATTGCCGGTAAACTAGACAAGATGTTGGCATTTTTAGCTAGTTTTTATTTTACCTTTATTTAACCAGGCAAGTCAGTTAAGAACAAATTCTTATTTTCAATGACGGCCTGGGAACAGTGGGTTAACTGCCTGTTCAGGGGCAGAACGACAGATTTGTATCTTGTCAGCTCGGGGGTTTGAACTCGCAACCTTACGGTTGCTAGTCCAACGCTCTAACCACTAGGCTACACTGCCGGCCGATGTTCACCGATATATTGTGCATCCCTAGAAATAATTGAATGTTGAGTTAAATGTAAAATAAATAAAAATGTATATTTCAGAGGTTTAAAAAGGAACAGAAAGGAACAATACAAACCGTGACTTTTTTTTGGTTCGAAACCGGTTCAAAACTTTATTTTGCTGGTCAAGAAAATTTCAAGAAAATGTTATCAATTCTCTCTGAGTAAGACTGGAGAATATATGTAAGGATAACCACAAAACTTCGGTGAATGTAGATGCTTTTGAAGCTGAGAAAAATCTGTTGGCGTGTGGGAAGAGTCTAACTTTCGGGTAATGGCAGTTAAAGGCAAGTACACTGAATTTAGCCTACCAATCGCCAAACGCCTATTTTGACCCAATCACTATCTCTTAAAAGTAAGTTAGTACCGTATATACTCCAGTTTCTAACATTCTCTATTAAATGGGCTTTACAATTATGTGTGATTCAATGTAGAGAGCTCTTGAAATAATGGATGTATGTCCATTTAAAAGTGCTCAAAATTAATGAAATGTTAATGTCGGTAGTATGACCAAACTAAATAAAATATACATTTACATTAAGTTTTTGACATTTTGACATTTACTTTTTGAACTCATATAGTACTCATATTAAAGTACCAAAACAACCCAAAATCTCAAAATGTATAAGTAGATGCAAAAATCTCTGGTGCCTGGCTATAAATGTTTCAATATATTCATAGGGCATTTGGGCTATTTAAGTTAATGAGGTATGGATGAAATATGCAAGTAAACCCAGCAGAATATTGCCTTTGGGGCTAAGGCCTGAGGCTGGATAGAAGTACTTCATTTGAAGTGGAATTACTAAAAAGAAATGGTGATGACTCACCGTGTTGATGCAGGGTAGCTCTTTGTTGAGCAGCCAGGGCAGGGACAGCTTGCCTTCCCCACGGTAGCACGACTTGATCCTCTCCCTCATGGCCAGGTTGATCTGATGCAGGGTAAAGAGACACAGGACCGTTTCCCGAGGCGGGTTGGCCCGGTTCTTCTGGCCCTGGGAGAACACCACAAACAGCACATCCTCGTCCTCAGACAGCCCCAAGGCCTGGGCCAGCATCCGACCTGGACGGTGCTTGTATGCAGACTGGACCAGCCGGTACTCCACCCCATCCTTGGTGCAACCCAGGGGGAACTCCACGTAAGAGTAGAACTCGGTGTCATTAGAACACATCCGCACTATCTTGGAGGTGAAGAACTTTTCACCGGTGGCATCCATCTGGGTGAGCTGTGTGTCCAGCTGCAACGTCAGGAAATAGATGTAAGTACGGCTGGAGAATCCATACACGTAGTAAATGTCAAACGCCGGGTAGAGGGACAGAGTGTCGGAGGGTATCTTGATCTGTGATGACACAAACTCGTCCTGGTAGACCAGACTGAACATGTTAACACTCTCTTCATCAGCGACCAGTTTACGGCTGGACAGGGTAGGGAAATACTCTGACTTGCCATCGATGGCTGCTCCGATAAACAGCCGGCTCGCCCCCTTCTTCTCATTTTTCCACTTCCCTTCTGTTCTGTCAACCACCACTCCTGCCATGCCGTCAGCCTCCCTGGCTCCAGAAAGGTAATGCTCCTTGCGGTGGTGGGGCTCTCCCAGCTTGAAGAGGTCCTCCAGCCGCAGGAACTGACACACACCCTGCCAGATGCTTCCACATGCTACCAGGCGGTTGCCAGCGTAATCAACCAGCAGCAACTTGTTGACGTTGTCAGAGGACTCCAGTTTATGTGCACAAGCTCGGACGCTGGGAGGGGGGTAACATTTGGCGTTGTCATCCACGGGGCCAGTCATGTGTGAACGCAGCTCTGTTAGGTTGGCAGACAGCTTATAGACCCGGTTCACTGCTCCCACATAGACCTCTCCCGTCCGGCTGTGCACTGTGAGATGAGTGAGGCTTGTGTCTGTGACCCTGTAGGTGCCTGTCTCAGGGGGAAGCTTGGTCGGGGCCATAGGGAATGCATTTTCGGTCCCAGATTGTAGAAAAAGGAAAATAACCAGCCATTTGGGTGTCATGATTGAGATCTTTTGGTGGTGGGAGAATAGAGCTCGTCACGTGAGCTTATTGCAGTCCTTGTCCGTCTCAGCTTCAGTGGTTCATGTCTGAAATGAAAAAGAAATGTTGGTTAGGATAGGATAGGATAAAGGATATTACCTTAATTTCAACAGGGAAGTCATATTGAGACGAAAGTCTCTTTTACAAATAAGGCCTGAACAATAAAAAAAACAAGCACATTACAACAGGCAATGGATTGTATGCACAAGTAAATAGCGTCCACTTTTCAAAGTTTAATGGGCTTCATGCACTCCAAAAATTAATTAACGTGAGAAAAAGCACATTCAAGGAGTTGGTGAACTCCTCACCATTTTGAGGTATTAATGACTAAATGTGCGAGTCAGACACTGAGACAGTTGTGTGTGTGAGGGAGGTTTGGGGGAGTGTATTGATCCTAGGGCTTCTGCTGGTGCCAGGGATTGTCACTCCCGCTCCCTTCACTCAATGGATTGCTAATAAACTTTTACAGCCATCACCAACACTAATCCAGAGCACATTTGTTAATTAGAAAGTATCGCTACTAAGAAAAGAGAACGTGACGACAACAGAAGATACACAAATGTACAGGGGTAAATTACACCAAGATGTCTGTGCTGCGATATATTAGTAGCCGACAACAGGATAATGCTCTAGTGCTGGGATAATGATCTAGGACTGGGATAGGAAGTTGGAACACAGGAAGAATGGGCCTTTAGCCATCTGACACATTTCAGCAGATTGGGGTTTCAGGTATTAGCAGCACACAGACAGCACCTCTAGCTCTTACTAAACGCTACTTTGTTCTCTGGGTGAGGTGTGCACGATACTCTGTCGTCAGCTCATTTAGTGTGTCCACAGTGTTATGTGAGTTTTGATATTGACGTTAACTCACAATAATAACAGTAGCTTTGTTAGGTTGCTGTGAGTGTAAACATCTTTGAAGACATGTCTCTGAACCTCACTGATTATGAGTCATCATGAAGTAGTTACAGAGAGGGCATGAAAAAACAGGAACTCATCACAAATCCAATCATCCATGTAATAGTGTTTTTCCAGAAAATAATTGTGTCTTACTAGCATTACCTACTCTCCTTTAATGCATTTTATGTCACATTCGACAACAGTTGGGGATATCAAATCCTTTGTTTCGCAAATAGATGCACCCCAAAATAGCACTTCTATCAAAACTGATTACCTTCATTGTGAGAAATGATTTATTTGTGCTCACAGGTCTAAATGGATACGCATGGATAATAATGACATTGCAAGACCTCTCCGAGTGATAGTCTCGTGTGAAAAGTGAGATTTTCCCATGTTTTTTTTCTCTTTCATCCACCCATACATACCCTCATGACAATGACTATGCTTCATGAATACAGAGAATGGATAGAATCATTCCCCCTGCAAAGATCAGTGCAACACTTTCTCATTAGCAGCCACTATTTGAAAAATCTGCCCCTGAGTGTTTTAAGTTTCATAACAAATGGTAGAATGTTTCAATGAATACAAAATATCTATCCGCTGCAAAAATGCTCAGGGGCAGATAGGAAAAATCTACTGCAAAAGAGCAATTCTGAAGATAGTGGGATGCACCCTTCCCTTACACGCCTGTGACTCAACAAAGCACTCACGAAGTTCTGAAACAGAAGAGGTGAAGCCACTTGCTGCCTTTAAATTCAGCGCAAAACCCCCAATCATTGTCCATTGTAAAACAATGCAGTATTGTAGTACACTTTCTGACTTGTGGAATACTATTGAGCAGCAGTCACAATGATTTCATTACCACAGAAGAGAGAGGAACACTGGTGCCATTTAAAGCTGAAAGCCCGAGCAGAAAATCAGGACCTGGAATCTCAGAATTCTAAAGCAGGAATGGTGCTACGGCTGAATTGAAAAGCAGACTCCAATGATTGACTTAAATAACAACTGTAAATAACATATGAAACCTCAGCGGGAAATAAGACCAGCGAGAGAGAGAGAGAGAGAGAGAGAGAGAGAGAGAGATAGAGTGTGTGTGTGTGTGTGTGTGTGTGTGTGTGTGTGTGTGTGTGTGTGTGTGTGTGTGTGTGTGTGTGTGTGTGTGTGTGTGTGTGTGTGTGTGTGTGTGTGTTGTGTGTGTGTGTGTGTGTGTGTGCGTGTGTGCGTGTGTGTGTGCGTGTAACTATTAACCACCCGAGAGTAAGCTCATTTGACAGTGATTAGGTTTAGTTGAAGACTTACTAGTGTGGAACATATCCTATGGGTTTGTGATGCGATATGTAATAAGCTATAGATTCACTAGGCTATTACTCAATACCTACCAATGGCTTTGTTCAGGACATGACATCTAAGACGTTATAAGAACAGATCGCACCCAATATTGCACTATTCTGATACGTAATAAAAATTAACAAGCAAGTTCAGGTTATGTGTAGTGCAATTCCAAGGCTCAAGACAGCCCAACTCCACTCTTTCTCCATTATACCATTATTTACCTGAACGTCTATCTATTAGTGTAGTTGGATAAGATGAAGGATGAAGGGGATGAGAACATCAGAATCATCCTTAAATACTGACTGGCTGCTGCTGCCTGCCATCAAGCTCAATATCCTTTAGAGGAGGACATGTTTTTAGATGAATGGTTAGGAATGGAAAGAGTGGAGTGTAGTGTCTGTGAAACGTGAACTCAAAGAAGCAATCAGTGCAAACACCATTTCACTTAATCAAGGACTCTGAAAACACCACTCTCTTCACTCGTACTTCTCTAATGAGGGTCAACAGAGCTTGATAAAAAAATTGCTCTCTTTGCTAAATTAAAGATGCTGTACACTCATGGCTACAGATGACCAATACCAAGAAACTATTTGAGAGGTTAATTTCAAAAGCACTCACCCCTACTCAATTTTTAAAAGTTCACATAGGGGTCTGTTGGCCTCTTACTTCGTACAGTAAACTACTGCAGGGTGGAAGGTAGCCTTGTGGTTAAGAGTGTTGGGTCAGTAACCGAAAGGTCACTGTTTCCAATCCCCAAACCGACTAGGCTACAAATCTGTCAATATGCCCTTGAGCAAGGCACTTAACCCTAATTGCTCTGGATAAGTGTGTGTGCTAAAAGATTTAAATGTCGGATTAAATAGGACCACCAAGATCTTTCCGTTTATAATCAAGTCATATTTTTGCCATAAAAATGTATATGTATTGGGACGAATACAGCATACATTTATTTTGAGATTGCCTGCAATGACAACAAGCTCAGTCCAATGATGCTGTGACACACCGCCCCAGACCATGACGGACCCTCGACTTCCAAATCGATTCAGCTCCAGAGTACAGGCCTTGGTGTAACGCTCATTCCTTTGACGAGAAACGCGAATCCAACCATCACCCCTGGTGAGACAAAACCGTGACTCTTCAGTGAAGAGCACTTTTTGCCAGTCCTGTCTGGTCCAGCGACGGTGAGTTTGTGCCCATAGGCAACGTTGTTGCCGGTGATGTTTGTTGAGGACCTGCCTTACAACAGGCCTACAAGCCCTCGGTCCAGCCTCTCTCAGCCTATTGCGGACAGTCTGAGCACTGATGAAGGGATTGTGCGTTCCTGGTGTAACTCGGGCAGCTGTTGTTGCCATTCTGTACCTGTCCCGCAGGTGTGATGTTCGGATGTACCGATCCTGTGCAGGTGTTGTTACACGTGGTCTGCCACTGCGAGGACGATCAGCTGTCCTTCCTGTTTCCCTATAACACTGTCTTTGGCGTCTCACAGTACGGACATTGCAATTTATTGCCCTGGCCACATCTGCAGTACTCATGCCTCCTTGCAGCATGCCGAAGGCACATTCACGCAGATGAGCAGGGACCCTGGTCATCTTTCTTTTGGTGTCCTAAGCTGTTAGTGTCCGTTCCACAGGTGCATGTTCATTAATTGTTTATGGTTCATTGAAAAAGCATGAGAAACAGTGTTTAAACCCTTTACAATGAAGATCTGTGAAGTTATTTGGATTTATACGAATTATCTTTGAAAGACAGGGTCCTGAAAAAGGGACGTTTCTTGTTTTGTTGAGTTTAAGTCCATTACATCAGTGGATAAAGGAGCACATAGGGGACAAACGAAGGAAGTCAAAGAGTCATCTGATTGTTTCCTCTTTCTGTTATTTTAGTACTGTTTATCATCCTGTAGGGTCAGTAGTTCCCTCTCTATCCTCTCTCTATTACAGCAGAAATGAGAACAGGAATCCTGGCTGAGACACTGGCCCAATGTTGTTCATTGTGAACCCAAACCAATCCCCAAAGACCACTCACTTGCATAAAGGAAACAAACGTATTGCACAGCTTATTGCACAGTGCCATGAACTAAACTAAGGAACAACAAGGGTATGGAATGGCTAATACACTGCAAAGGCAGAGAGTAGGATGTTCCCTTTCGTCTTTGGTCAGACGATTAAGAAATTGGTACCATTACTTTCCCCATTAGAATTTCAAAGATAAAGCTTAATGTGAGCATGAGCCTCAGCACATGGTGTTCACAATGTGAGTGTGGCTATAACACATTAGGTAACTATTAGGTCAATCTATTAGAGGTTGCTCAATGTGTTTCTGCTCTACTTGTTGCCTATCATTTGTAACCCACATAGGGTGTTTCCTTTAAAGCCATTCCCTGGCTGTTACCTTTGGGAAGAGGGAGAAAGAAATGACCTGCCCAGGAAAAAGAAAAACAAAAGTTGTCATTAAAGATAAAAAGCTAAGAGGGTTACCTCCATGGCAGAGCAGGAGCAGACCATGGAGAGGATGATATTAAACTGAGAAACGGCTTGCAGACAGAAGCTATAACCAATGTCTGTGACTCTCCTTGCCAACTAAGCCTGGACCTTACTCGGCCAATGATATCATGAAACTCTAATGCCCCTTGTATACAAGGACAAATACAGGATACAGTTTCAACTGACCTGAGCCCTAGGACCATGCCCCAAGACTACCTGACATGATGACTCCTTGCTGTCCCCAGTCCACCTGACCGTGCTGCTGCTCCAGTTTCAACTGTTCTGCCTTATTATTATTCGACCATGCTGGTCATTTATGAACATTTGAACATCTTGGCCATGTTCTGTTATAATCTCCACCCGGCACAGCCAGAAGAGAACTGGCCACCCCACATAGCCTGGTTCCTCTCTAGGTTTCTTCCTAGGTTTTGGCCTTTCTAGGGAGTTTTTCCTAGCTACCGTGCTTCTACACCTGCATTGCTTGCTGTTTGGGGTTTTAGGCTGGGTTTCTGTACAGCACTTTGAGATATCAGCTGATGTACGAAGGGCGATATAAATACATTTGATTTGATTTGGATAGAATCTTGCTTTGGTGATTTCAAGATCGCATGTCTGAACTGGCTGACCATATCTGCTCTCTGATATAGATGAGCCAATAGGTTGAGGTATGAAAATTAGTTTATTAGGTGTTCCATAGCCTTTATTTCACCACCAATTTTCCCATTTATGAGTGTTACCTGTAGCTCAGAGGAATAGGCTAAAGCACTAACAGTTTAATTCAAACTCATTCATACAGGGAGGGTAAAGTGAGGGTGAAAGAAGGGTGAAGGCCGGTCCCTCCATTAGTTTCTTTCCTTATAATCTCATATTGTCTGGATTAGTCTAAAAACTGGCATTATTCTGCTGTGCTGACATTAAAAATATTTTGTGGCACGTGAACAGGGCGGCCCTTGCGTTGGCCCTGTATTAATTGCAACCTCCCTATAACCTATGGTTTAAACATCATTTTCGTCAACAGTGCTATAATTTTAATTGTTAAAATACACATTGTATCGTCTGCAGTGTCCTCCCTTATGAAAACCGTCAATATTTCATAGGGATGAAATAGGCTACGTGATTTGAAATTGCATTGTGAAGAAATCCATTGTCTTACTAATTGAGAAGGACATTTGAGGCAATGGGTAGCCTATTAGATTATAGTTATTCACAGAAGGGAATGTGTTCCTAATTCGCGTCCACATTTTCTGATAACAAATGCGAAGTCACGTGACAATATATCACAGGAGCTGTTACAGATGTATCAGGCAGTAGTAACCTGTGTGAAAACAACCCGAAGACGAATACACCCTGTTCGTGTGGCAGCCAGGTTAATCCAATTGACAGGTCCTGCTTGGAAGACTATTGTAGTCACATAAAAAACGCAGATTCCCAATTTGATAACATTAATCTGCCAAATTAAACCTTAATGTTGACATTCAACCTATATAATAGCCTACTGTGTTTTGGTTTAATCAACTCTCTAGGAAAATAACCTACCCATGATGTTATCAGATATTTGCAGATGTTGGATAATAATTAATGTGTCGTTGTGTAAATAAGAAAATGAACTATGTATGAAGACCAGGGTGTTGCCATGTTAATTTCAATGAAATGTAAGGCAAATCGATCTGTTTTTCAATCAGATAAATCATGTTTTTAACGCCCCCTTTGTTCTGAATGGAACGGCGGCGTCTCCTTGCATCACACACTATGCTACACATCCAGGCAAAGCCCGCACGCATCCTTTCAAAAGGCTTGAGAAAACTAAAACATGCAGTCCTAGTGACTATTGCTTATGGATATGTTATAATCACATTCAAGATACAAACTGCATGGTGTTCTAAAAGCCATATAAAGCCCCGTCATATTTTTGAAAAACAAAACATGCTTCGGAATCAAATGTTAACGTTACTCTTTCTCACCAGCATCCGCATCGTGAGATGAGATCTGCAATGAAACACGGGCTCATGGACCTACCTGTATTTAAAGTGCAACAGTTACATCCACAACCACGTACAGTTCTTTTTCCCACGGTTATCACATAGGCCTATAATTATTTGTTCATTAATTCTGTGCAAAATCCTCGAAATAAACAAGCAGGGAATTCACTGCTTGAATCGCATGACAGTCTCTAACCATTAGGAATGGTCTCGCTTTCTTCAGGAGGAGAAAGGCTTGGGTAGCAATCCCTTTATGGAACGTACCACTTTCAACAAGGGGATTGAAACTCACTGTTGTTCGATAAACCATCGAATAAGAACAAATACGATTGCTTCACTGAGTTAGCAATGAACTATTACATCTATTTAATTACAATACACATTTTTTTTAAACTTTTGGTCTCTATGTATTAGAATCATATATGATCACATTTGGCATGTGCTTAAATCTATCCCAGTACCCTATTTGGAACAGGCTTGCCCATAATTTAGTATTTTTCTACCAAACCCAGTCCCAGATGTTAGGGAGAAGGCTGGATTTCCAAGGCGGGTGGAGATGTTTGCTACAATAAGACGACGAGATACATGAATGAATGATACATATGTTGCAGATAAATGAGTCTAAACTCTGTCACGTGGAAATAACTGTTAGGCCTGATCTGTGACTGTCTCCAGGTTATGACTTTGAGGGACTTTCTGTGCTTCAACTAAAGGAAAATGTAACTCATATTATCAGTCATTTTAACTCTGTAGAGTAACCAATCAATATTTTTATACAGATCTCTTGGTACTGGACAATGTGTTGTTTATAAACATGTATAACTGTTAAATTAAATATTTAAATTACAGATGAAGAAGAAAAAAAGTATTTTACAATTTCATAAACCCAATGGTTATTTCCTGTAATTACCAGGCTCCATCAGCACCTTTGTTTAAGACACTTAATACCTTGTCTATTTATGACATTAATGTATGCCAATTATGCACTTTCATCTACTAATACTCATACCTCCCAGACAGTTTACCTAAAACCTTCAATGGATGCTTTGTTAGAGTACTCAAGGATCATATCACCTCTACCTTACTTGACACCCTAGACTCACTTAAATTTGCTTACCGCCCCAATAGGTCCACAGGCGATGCAATCGCCATCACACTGCCCTATCCCATCTGGACAAGAGGAATACCTATGTAAGAATGATGTTCATTGACTACAGCTCAGAATTCAACACCATAGTACCCTCTAAGCTCATCATTAAGTTTGAGGCCCTGGGTCTCAACCCTGCCCTAAGCAATTGGGTCCTGGACTTACTGACGGGCCTCCCCCAGGTGGTGAAGGAAGGAAACAATATCTTCACTTTGCTGATCCTCAACTCTGAGGCCCCACAAGGGTGCGTGCTCAGCCCCGTCCTGTACTCCCTGTCCACCCATGACTGCGTGGCCATGCATGCCTCCAACTCAATCATCAAGTTTGCAGACGACACAACAGTAGTAGGTTTGATTACCAACAACAACGAGGCTCTCGGAGTGTGGTTTCAGGAAAACAACCTCTCATTCAACGTCAACAAAACAAAGGAGATGATCGTGGACTTCAGGAAACAGCAGAGGGAGCACCCCCCTATCCCCATCGAGTGGACAGCAGTGGAGAAGGTGGAAAGTTTTATGTTCCTCTGCTTACACATCACGGACAAACTGAAATGGTCCACCCACACAGGCAGTGTGGTGACGAAGGCGCAACAGAGCCTCTTCAACCTCAGGAGGCTGAATAGATTTAGCTTGTCACAAAAAAACCTCACAAACTTTTACAGATGCACAATTGAGAGCATCTTGTCAGGATGTATCACTGCCTGGTATGGCAACTGCACCGCCCACAACCTCAGGGCTCTCCATAGGGTGGTGCAGTCTGCACAACACATCACCGGGGGCAAACTCACAGCCCTCCAGGACACCTACAGCACCCGATGTCACAGGAAGGCCAAAAGGATCATCAAGGACAACAACCACCCGAGCCACTGCCTGTTCACCCGGCTACCATCCAGAAGGCGATGTCAGTGCATGTGCATCAAACCTGGGACAGAGAGAGTGAATAACAACTTCTTTCTCAAGGCCATCAGACTGTTAAACAGCCATCAATAGCACAGGGAGGCTGCTGCCTACCTACAGACTTGAAATCATTGGCCACTTAAATAAATGGAATACTAGTCACTTGAATAATGTCTACATATCTTGTGTTACCCATCTCATACAGTTGAAGTCGGAAGTTTACATACACCTTAGCCAAAAACATTTAAACTAAATTTTTCACAATTCCTGACATTTAATCCAAGTAAAAATTCCCTGTTTTAGGTCAGTTAGGATCACCACTTTATTTTAAGAATATGAAATGTCAGAATAATAGTAGAGAGATGTCACGCCCTGACCTTTTATGTCTCTATTTTGGTTTGGTCAGGGCGTGAGTTGCGGTGGGCATTCTATGTTTTCTATTTCTGTGTGTTTGGCCGGGTGTGGTTCTCAATCAGGGGCAGCTGTCTATCATCATCTCTGATTGAGAACCATACTTAGGTAGCCTTTTCCCACCTGTGTTTTGTGGGTAGTTGTTTTCTGTTTTTGTGTCTGCACCAGACAGAACTGTTTCAGTTTTGGTCGTGCTCTTTGTTATTCAGTGTTCTATTAATAAATCATGAACACTTACCATGCTGCGCTTTGGTCCACTTCTTCATGCAACGATGACCGTAACAAGAGAATGATTTATTTCAGCTTTAATTTCTTTCATCACATTCCCAGTGGGTCAGAAGTTTACATACATTCAGTTAGTATTTGGTAGCACTTTCTTTAAATCTTATAACTTGGGTCAAACGTTTCGGGTAGCCTTCCACAAGCTTCCCACAATAAGTTGGGTGAATTTTGGCCCATTCCACCTGACAGAGCTGTTGTAACTGAGTCAGGTTTGTAGGCCTCCTTGCTCACACACGCTTTTTCAGTTCTGGGGTCATTGTCCATTTGGAAGACCCATTTGCGACCAAGCTTTAACTTCCTGACTGATGTCTTGAGATGTTGCTTCGATATATCCACATAATTGTCCTGCCTCATGATGCCATCTATTTTGTGAAGTGTACCAGTCCCTCCTGCAGCAAAGCACCCCCACAACATGATGCTGCCACCCCCGTGCTTCATGGTTGGGATGATGTTCTTCGGCTTGCAAGCCTCCCCCTTTTTCCTCCAAACATAATGATGGTCATTATGGCCAAACAGTTCTATTTTTGTTTCATCAGACCAGAGGACATTTCTCCCAAAAGTACAATCTTTCTCCCCATGTGCAGTTGCAAACCGTAGTCTGGCTTTTTTATGGCGGTTTTGGAGCAGGGGCTTCTTCCTTGCTGAGCGGCCTTTCAGGTTATGTCGAAATAGGACTCGTTTTTACTGTGGATATAGATACTTTTGTACCTGTTTCTTCCAGCATCTTCACAGGGTCCTTTGCATATTATTGTTTGTACAGATGAACGTGGTACCTTCAGGCATTTGGAAATTGCTCCCAAGGATGAACCAGACTTGTGGAGCTCTACAATTTTTTTTCTGAGGTCGTGACTGATTTCTTTTGATTCTCCCATGATGTCAAGCAAAGAGGCACTGAAGGTAGGCCTTGAAATACATCCACAGGCCCACCTCCAATTGACTCAAATGATGTCAATTAGCCTATCAGAAGCTTCCAAAGCCATGATATCATTTTCTGGACTTTTCTAAGCTGTTTAAAGGCACAGTCAATTTAGTGTATGTAAACTTCTGACCCACTGGAATTGTGATACAGTGAATTATAAGTGAAATAATCTGTCTGTAAATAATTGTTGAAAAACGTTCTTGTGTCATGCACAAAGTAGATGTCCTAACCGACTTGCCAAAACTATAGTTTGTTAACAAGAATTGTGTGGAGTGGTTGAAAAACAAGTTTTAATGACTCCAACCTAAGTGTATGTAAACTTCCGACTTCAACTGTGTGTATATATTGTATCCTATACTATTCTACTGTATCTTATTCTATGCTGCTTTGACATTACTCGTCCATATATTTCTATATTCTTATTCCTGTCTGTGCGATGAACAGCAACGCTCCCCATCAAACCTGACAGAGCCTGAGAGGATATGCAGAGAAGAATGGGAGAAACTCCCCAAGTACAGGTGTACAAAGCTTGTAGCGTCAATCCCAAGAAGACTCAAGGCTGGTGCAGAGGTGCATCAACAAAGTACTGAGTAAAGGGTCTGAATACTTATGTAAATTATATATTTCCATTTTAGATTTGTATAATTGTGCAACAAGTTTTTGCTTTGTCATTATGGGGTATTGTGTGTAGATTGATGAGGGGAAAAAGCAATTGAAACCATTTTAGAATAAGGCTGTAAGGTAGTAAAATGTGAAAAAAGTCAAGCGGTCTGAATACTTTCCGAATGCGCTGTACAATTCTTTTAGAGTACCATTTGCCCTGAACAGCGTAAATATATAATAAATAATTAATGCAATGCTATTCTGATTCTGCAATATGCACCTTATGTGTGGGAGTCATAACCTATCAATGATGTTGTCTGTCATTCACCAGTGATGAGGTTTGATGTCAACCACCAGTCAGCAGCAAAGCAATCCACTTATTCAAATCATGTGGCCAGTAATAGCCTGTTTAGGAGAAATGACACCTGCAATACCCCACTGCACTAAACACAAATTCAGCTAAAGTACATTAGGTATCTCCACAAACTACTTTTCTTTGTTGTGGTTTAAATTAATAGCATTGGATGCATTTCTATTTGTCAATGTACAGAGCATACCAAACATTGGGAACACCTTCCTAATATTGAGTTACCCCCCCCCCCCACACACACACACTTTTTGCCCTCAGAACAGTCTCAATTCATCAGGGCATGGACTCTACAATGTGTCGAAAGCGTTCCACAGGATGCTGGTTCATGTTGACTCCAATGCTTCCCACAGTTGTGTCAAGTTGGTTGGATGTCCTTTGAGTGGTGAACCATTATTGATAGACATGGGAAACTGTTGAGCGTGAAAAACCCAGCAGCGTTGCAGTTCTTGACACAAACCAGAGAGCTTGTCAGCTACTAGCATACCCCGTTCAAAGGCACTGAAATGTTTTTTTTTTCTTGCCCATTCACCCTCTGAATGGCACACATACACAATCCATGTCTCCTTCTTTAACCTGTCTCCTTCCCTTCATCTACACTGATTGAAATGGATTTAACTAGTGACATCAATAAAGGATCACAGCTTTCATCTGGATTCACCTGGTCAGTCTGTCATGGAAAGAGCATGTGTCCTTAATTCTTTGTATACTCAGTGTATGTGGGCCTTCATGAGGCCTGGGAAGTGGAACCATATAATGCAAAACATTTCATTAGGTAGTATAGTATTCTAGGTTGAATCACACTCATTGAGTTGATGGGATTGGAATTGGACCAGTCCAGATACAAAAACCAGAAAGTTCCTAAAATAACCCTTGGTTTGGGTTGGGTGGGTTAGGAATGACCAAGGAGCCTGGCTCACATTGGTAGCCTCCCTGTCCCTGTCCCTGTAATCCAGTTGGAGTGTGAGCATGGCAGGTTTGGCCACGTGTACTCCCTCCCTCTGTAATTGTGACTGCCTCTAATTGAAGCCACTTGAGGAACACAGCCCTTCCTCCTCAGTTCCTCGACCACACTGTGCTTTCGGAGGATGGTGCTCTGCTGAAAGCCGGGAGATGTGAGCAGGGGAAATGCAGGACCATGAACCTCCAGAGCAGATGAAATGTCCATGTGGTTTCCTTAGGAAAACACAACCCTCATCACAGGGACCCCAGCATCTTTACTGGAGCCACCCTCCAATCATATTTGGTGTGGGGTGTTCTTCCCAGATGTGTTTGTTTACATGTATTTTGTCTTGGGAACTACAAAAATACACTGCACCAATGAAGTTTCTAAATATAAGAAAAATATTATTCAGCAGTCATAGCAAAGTTCGATGGATTCCTCTAGAAAGGTTGCTATGTCTGGAGATGTCATTGCGAATAGATGACTCCCACTGAGGACACACAGTAACTAATTCTATCAATCTAATTTCAGTTATTTTCTTATTCAATGAGCAGAGATTCATAAATGTACAGAATATTCTGATATCAGTCTACAAAGCAGGTCTGTGTATCATGGGACAATGATAACATGCCAGATACGAAATGGAAACCAGAACGGTATTGGCATTTTACATACAGGCCTATGGCACATGGTCTCTTGAGTACTGTATATGATCTCAGTCCAATTCTGTAATATTCATTTACCATTTGATAGAATAAAATAGTCTGTCCTTTATGATGATGTCAAGTTCTCCCTGGAAGTACCCTTATTAATTAGATTGCATACATTATTATCAGACTTTTGCAAGAGAGCAGTTCAGAAGCAGTAGTCCCCTATGGGTCCTGTCTTCTCGTGGGGTTGGAGTGGGGCCAGAGTGTATTAGAGAAAGGCACTTCTTGAGTGTTACACAGATATATTGTTATGTTGAGGGACCTATGATTTCTGCAGTTAAACTTCATTAACCTCAATATGAATGAATTATTTAAGAGACCATTAATACTTTAAACTCAGCCTTTGAAATAAGAAATGATGTTGGCAATTTCAGAGGCTGGAAACATCTAATGGCCAAAGTTAATTCCACATGCTTTAACATTACTCTGTGCTGAAGCCTGAGAGCCTGCCTTGAACTGCACTCTACCCCCTGGAAGACACCACTGCCTCCCAGTGGCTACAGGAATGCAACAATCAAACAAATTAGTTATTTTTGTAGGCAGATACACATCGGGCTCTATTCAATCATAGCAAGTTGTCTAATGTCTCCAGGGTTAGAGAACAACATTTTTATTGCACTGAGAGAATATATGTTTGGGTTATTTAATCAATAAAACAACTCAACATGTCATCCCCAGCTCTGCTCCAGTCAGTCTTTGCCAAACGCTCAGCTGTACTAGAATATTCTGCTGGTACAGAAGCCTACCTACAGTATATATTTCCATTTTAACACAACACACCCTCTTGTCCCCAATAATTGTTGTCCTGTTTTTGCAGTAATCACAATTTCAAAACTATTTGCCTTCAGCCAAAATCACAAGATGTGAAGCTTTCTTAATTTCACAGAAAACCATGCTTGTAGTTGGTTGCGAGTTCACCTATCATTGAATCTTATTTTCACCCCTCCAAAAAAGTTAATGGCCATTTGCAATTCCAAGGATCAAACTGAAAATAGCGCTCCCCTGATGTGTATCTTTGTAACACAGTAGTAGCCTAGTGTAAAGAAGCAGGCAATTCTAATTGTTGTGAGGCATAACCACCCTCACATCAGGGGCTTTAGGTTGTAAAAGTTTTAAATGTTCATGACACACACACACACTCTGGTTGGTTTTACTATCCATGTGGGGACCAAAAATTGTGTTCCCATTCAAAATCTTATTTTCCCTAACCCCTAACCCTAAACCTAACTCTAGAGAGAGAGAGAGAGAGAGAGAGAGAGAGAGAGAGAGAGACTTGGCAAACAGAAAATGTTACTATTACGGAGGAGGAATGTATGTGTAAATTGATGCCTCCTCCCTGTTAATTTGCTCAAGTCACCATAAAAAGGGTTGCAGCATGCATGACAATGCCCCTTTCTATTGACTGCTGGGCGGTTAGGCCGGTCCCCAGGCTGCTTCTTCCACAGCACTGCAGCTTTAGTCCCATGAGCCTCACATCTGGCCCCTATAAGCCACTGCAGCTGTTTGTGAAATCATGTGTGTAGTTTAGAGGATCCAGACCACAAAGAGCCCCCTCCTTCCCTTAACCACAGCGAGGTGGAAAGGAAAACTGGTAAATTTGACTGTTTGAGCCTGTATCTCATGAAGGTTCTCGTTAAAATCAAGCCAGTAGTCTTGTTTCTTTGTAAAGATGTATTTTTAGGCCTTTTATGCAGCGGTTTATGTGTTAATTTTCTTTCAACTGTGTGTGATTGCTTGGGTTCGTAATGGAAAACAACTGATCTCAAACTCTTAAAATGTGACATGAGAGAACACTTATCAAGTATGGCGATACACAGTAAAAAGACAGAAAAGCTCTATATAGCTGCTTCTCATAGTGCATTATATAACTGCAGTTTACAAGAGTGTACAATTTCCATTGTGTTGTTTTTATCTTATTGCAAAAAAATTAAGTAAACTTCAAGATGGAGCTGAAACAGTTGCTAAGCAACACTTTTTTGTGCTGTGCCCCAACAACAGTATTTACATTATTCCAGTCGGTGGGATATTCCAGGGGGGAAATGACTTTTCAGTTTGCATTAAATGCTGCATAGATATCTGGGAAAGTTCTCCATGCATTTTTCTACTTGATTGACATGAAATTGCTTGTGGCAATATATTGAGTAAAACTCAAAACATGAGATGCCAAAAATAATCTACAGTAAACACAGCAGTATTTTACAGTATACAGTGATATTGTGAATACTAGTGTATGTGGTAATACTAATAGGCTAGAGAGAAAAACAATATTGTTGTTCATATGGAGATAATAGTAGTATGAAGTGTATGGCCATACTTATGTACGCTGATCAATAAAGATGGCCTATGCTCAGGGCATCACAGTAGATGGACAGTAGGTAATGGCTGGTATCAGTGATGGGTTGAGTGGCAATTTGGTAAGCAGCTGTTGTTCACTGATACACAGGCCTTTCCACTTGAATTCCAATTCATGCATGCCTGTGGTTTCCTTTCCCCTCTTTGAGCCAACACCCCAAGTCTTGGAGCTGCATCAGCAAAGCCACTGCCACGCAGCACACTCACTGTGCCCCCCCCCCCCCCACACACACACAGACACACACACACTTCTGCGATTTCAGAAAGAGCCGTACTTTGTGATTGGAGAGAATGAGTGAGTGAGTGAGTGAGTGAGTGAGTGAGTGAGTGAGTGAGTGAGTGAGTGAGTGAGTGAGTGAGTGAGTGAGATAGAGAGATAAAGAACCCGAGCGAGAGAGAAAGTGAGAGAGAAAGGGAGGGAGAAAGAACACAGTATGTATATGTTTCAGGGGGAGTATAATACATTTGAACCACAGTTCCTGCTGCACTACCAGCATCCTTTGCTGTAATCATTGTACACTCCCAAACCTCCTACACCCCAGCTCTTTGCCCCAGAGAATCCAACTAATAGGCATTCTCAAACTGAACTGGAGATAATTCAGTTAACTTGACGCTCGCCTCTAGCCTGTAGCTTAATCCCATATCAATGTATTAATCAATAAATATACCCAGTGATGGTGACATTTACATTACAGTTTGAAGTCTATGGGGGAACTGACAAAGGCACTAAGACAGGAAAACATTGTATGTTGCCCAGACACTGTATGAGACAATCCTTAAAGGCCCAGTGCAGTCAATAATGTGATTTTCCTGTATTTTATATATATTTTCACACTATGTGGTTGGAATAATGTTTTGAAAATTATGGTAATGTCCTTTTAGTGTAAGAGCTGTTCGAAAATAGCATCGGAAATGTCAGCCTGTATTGATGGGATTGCGTTTTGGCCTGCCTAGTTAATAGACCAATAAGAAAATGAGTTGCACACCTCTCTGCCAATAACAGACCAATCCCAGACAGTCCTGGCAAAATTTTTGTTTGAGAAATTGCTCTTTGCTATGAAGCTTTTTTGTTTATTTTGGATCATTTTAATTGAAATCAGTCACAGTAAGGTACTTAATTGTTACTCAGAAATGATTTGATATTGAGATAAAAACGGCTGCATTGGACCTTTAAAGGTGCACTGTCACTCACTATACATTCTGTAGCTATGACGCAATCCAGTGGACTTTCTGTGGGTCTGGAAGTGTCATAATGTCATTATGTGGATTTCATTACAGCTATTGAACTCTTGCCTCTTTTTTTTTTTTTTCAAACTACTGAGTGTCCAGTCCTGCCAGGTATTTAATTGAAACCAGCCTCTTCCCCTCTCTCCCTCCTGTCTTACAGCACTTTGACACCGATCCAACCCAACTCCCTCTCGCCCCTTCATCCCTCTACTTTCCTTCTGGCTCTAACCCTCAGCAGCTCAGAGCAATATACATCCAAAACCCCTATTCATTCTATGCCAACACACATATTCACAAAGGCCAGAGTTGATGTTGTAATCTTCACCCTTCACCCTCCCTCTGCCTCACACTAATTTTCGTACCGAACAACACTGTGTGCAATTGGATTCATGTTATTTTTCTTTATTCATATGGATATGGATTTATTTTCATTGATATTTGACCTAAAAGATAGAAAAGGTCTTACTGTAAAATTGATTTCTCTGAATGTATTGAATAGCAATTGAAGCAAGAAAACAGATGGGTAATGAGATCAGATGCAAGATATGGACCAATCAATAATTTTCCGCGCGTAAAAAAGACCCTACTCTACACACTCTGTGTCTGTAGTTTACACAATGGCCACAGGCTATGGTTGACTATTTATATTTAGCTTGGTAATAACGTGAAAAATGTGTTTTAGGAGAGCAGTTTTACACCTAATCTGCATTTTACTCACTGGAAACATTAACAATCCTAAGAGATCAACCACAGAATGACCCACTTAGACGAAATAGAATTGCTTCTGCCACATCCATACTGAATAATAAACTGATACAAATAATCAAACTTGTGGCATTTTAACGTAATGCCATCCAGATAACTACTTTTCTTTCTCTAATGTATTTGCACACAAAGCAAATACGTCCCACTCAGTATGACAGTTACTGTACGATGTAGAGGCACATCTTGTTCTGATTTATTTCTGAGTTTCTGTTAGGATGAGATTCTATTGATCCCATAAGGGGAGATTTGATATCAGCTGTCGATACATCAGACACACCAGCAAATAAACATCAGAATAGGTCTAAATATGTATTCCGCTTTAGTGCATTTTAATGTGTGTGTGTGTGTGTGTGTGTGTGTGTGTGTGTGTGTGTGTGTGTGAAGCTGAGTGAGGGGTTGCTACGAGATAGCTGGAGGCTTGGGTTGAGAAGCCATGGCAGAAGGTCATTAGATTCTCATTTCACATTAGCATCTGCTGAATGGGATTAGCCATCCAGCCGAGTTTAAACCCCTGACATGCCACAGGCTCTGCCAACTAGAAAATGGAGTGGTCATTAGCAACATCCCCTCAAGTGTCTCTTTTTTTCTGCTTAAATCCAATACACTCTCACTCTTTCTGATGCTCCTCCCAGCATTGGGTCTCCATGGTGGGGCAGAAAAAATATGTTATTGTGGGCAAGTTTCTATAGGAACATGACATAGGACCACACATTTAAACCAGTGGCTATAATTGGTTAGATATTGAAGTGTATTGCAGACTTGATCTCCAGAGACTGCTCCCAGTTTTCTCCTGCAGACAGAGTATTAGCTTGGTATCTGGAAGATACACAAATGTTCATTTCAGAGTATAAGAAGCTGGCTTTCGATTGATTTCTGTGACTGAAACATCATAGCTTTGAAGAGGTCAATCTTCAAAGCTGCACAGAATGTTCAACAAACTCTTTTCCAGTACAGTACACAGTTGTTACTGTGATCACAAGAACATTTATTATATCTACATGTACACTGCAATTATTGTGTGGTCCACAGGGCTATACAAAGACTTGTTTCAAAGAACCTTGAAGACATTTTTGTCTTTACTGTCTTTATTGGGGCGGCAGGGTAGCCTAGTGGTTAGAGTGTTGGACTAGTCACCGGAAGGTTGCAAGTTCAAATCCCCGAGCTGACAAGGGCAGTTAACCCACTGTTCCTAGGCCGTCATTGCGAATAAGAATTTGTTCTTAACTGACCTGCCTAGTTAAATAAAGGTAAAATAAAAAGTCCTTGTTACCGGCAATTAGTAGACAATAAAGCATGAGTTTACCTGTGAAAACACATTTTACAATACCTGAAACGTCAATAATGAAAAAAACCGAATTATCTCCTGTTACTAATAGTGCCACCTGTTGGTTACTACAATCACACTATAGCACCACTGCACTTCAATCGGTAACTGGTATTCAAAACCAATACCTGTCTCAGAATTGAAAGTGGTTTAACATTGTTTTTTCTTTCATCAGTAATATAAATCACAAGATCTGAAAAATATACAGACTCAAATGGGTTACAAAAGATAGATAAATAGATGTAATTCTGTGATCACATACAGTAGATGTTCACAGCAAGTCAAAATAAATAAAGCCCATTCCCATTGCTTGTCAAACATGAATGAGTAAAGATGTGTCCAGGCCTGGTATATGGCTGCTATGTCATCTCTCCACACGACTCCACTCTGCCGGGGGATCCCGAGGCCCTTTGGGTTTTTTAATGCGACAGTTGAACTCTGAGGGAAAGTTGAGAAGTGTGGTTGGAATTACTTGAAGACACCTGCAAGTGCATCTAACAGATGACATAGCCTTGTTTTGACATCCAGTCGCAATCATTTTACTCATGAGATTCTGAGGAAATGGATATTACATTGGGTAGCTATAATGGCTTTAGATACAGTATATGACATTGGACAACATTATTAGAAAGACAAGCAGATATTCACCCATGCTATCAGGAGTGCAGCTGTTGGTCATGCGTTTGATAGGATTTGAGACATATTCATAGTCATCTTCGGTCGAGGAATAACGATCAGCTAGAAAAAAAAGCAAACGAGAAGAACCAGTAAGACATTTTCCACATAAACAGTTCAACATGGCCGTCAAGGAATTGTTACATTCAAGAAACCTGACAGTATTGGTCACTCGATCTAGATTGCAATATTTTGTGCAGGGCACTGATGACACAAACAAAACCATAGCTGGCCTCACATTGGTCTCCAAACACTGCCCTGAAATTCTCTCACCTGCGACCAGCTCATAGCCACTCTGGTCCTCCCCTGCCGAGGCCTCAGCTAGCCTGTGAATGGCTAGTCCGGCTGTGTCATATATGGGTGAGACAGCTGGTGGCGGTTTGGCTGGAAGAGACCTGCTCTTGGGCTTGACCATGCTGTAAAGAGCACCTACATGGCATTTTGGAACGCCCAGCTCTTCGTTGTCATAGTGATGGAGAGCGGCCAGAGGGGCGGTGGAAGGGGCTGGTGGCGGGAGCTGTTTGGACTTGTTGACCGCGGCATATACGTCATTCATCTTTTGCTGACGAGGCCGAGGCACTCTGTACTGCACATTAGAATATCTAAAGAGGAGTAGATATCAATATCAATTCACACAAACAGCGAAAAGGTACAAATATAGCCTTGTTGTTTCTACCCTACACACCAGATGGTCATGCCTATTATATAAGAGACTGGATTTTCATTACCAAGTCCGTTTTCTTTTGGAGCATCTACAGCGGGTCTTTACAGGTAGGATAGTAGAAATGAAGATTGATAAGGAATTGCAGCTTTACCATGATGATTTCCTACTAACTATATTATTGTTTACAGAGAAATAGATACTTTTTCTCTAAGCCTGTGATGCGAGCTGAGGGATTTTCAGTAGCAGTTTAACATATGGGAGGGAGGAGAGAGGGCGTGAAAGTGAAGTTTAACAGCCCAGTTTGTCACTTCCTCTGCAACATGATGAATGTTTAGTAGTACAAGCATGGTGAAATCCTTCTGCTTCATTAATCATAAGGACGTTGTGTCCTAAAGTTCTGTTAAATGTACATCTAAAGCTAACTGGATTAAAGTAATGTTTTATTCAAGATCATCAATGTGTACCACAATACTGTATTTCAATATACAGTACATATTTCAATGTAGCCAACTAATTGCTTAACTGTCAAGGCAAAGAAGGTGTGTATATATTGTAACAATCAACTACTATGAAATAGTACTACATAACTTGGTGTTGATAAGCCTACGTACACTTCAACGTCATACCCTACACACCCATCATGTAAAGCACGCAAACAGAAAACTGTTGTACTGCAAACTAAAGTAGAAGACTGTTAACTCACTTGAACAAAACAGGAAGCATTCTTTCTTCCCTTGTCTCAAAACTCTCCATCTCTATCAACCGGAGTCAACTTCCCCCATTGTGTCTGAGCACCTTTCTGTGGTATCATTAACTCAGGCTGCTTATTAAAGTCACAACTGTTGTTGTAATTCTGTGTAATACAATCACACAGTATAGTGTACAGCAAGCAGTTTATCAGTTATACTGGCGGGCCCCGGTGGCAATACATTTATAAATGCTTATAAACCTTTACTTGGAAGAGCTGCAGTGTTGGATAGCTTTAGTCAGCTACCTAACATAAATAGCATTCCTCTCTGTCATTCCTCTCTCTCAGGTTGTTGAGTAGGCTAAATTAGCTGCATTAGCTAAGTAAGTGAAAGGTAAACTAAGAAGAAGAAAAAACAACGTCCTCCGGAAGTTGTCATAATTACTGTGTAAGTCTGCGAAAAGGGTTGAGAAGCATGAGCCTCCTACTGTAGGTTTTGTATTAAAGTCTATGTACCCAGAGGAGGACGGAAAATAGCTGTCCTCCAGCTACACATTGTGAGATTGCTGTTGAGGCTACTGTAGACCTTCATTGCAAAACAATGTGTTTTAATCAGTTATTTGGTAACATATATTTGGTGATATATTTAGTATAGTTTGATCTAAAAATTATAACATTTTTATGTTTCACTATTTAAAAAAAAATTCAATGAGTAGGATGGTCCTCCCCTTCCTCCACTGAAGAGAAAATAATTTGTTTCAAAGTTCATGTGTCCATGAACTCTTACCTTTCTGCAAGTGTCTGAGCGCTGGCTGATGTTGTTGGTGGAGATGTCTTCACAGATGCAACACCATCATATAAAGGTTGGTTACTCTATTCAGAACAAAATCAACAGTACATCAGAGAGTTATAGGACTTTGTCTCTCAAGTTCAGGCGCTGCTCTGTCTGAAAATGGGTGAAAAAATTATGTTAATGCGCCAGCACTACATATAGAGGAAGCATGCAGGCTGGATGTTTCCTGCTTAACATTTCTCTTTTTTTCCTAACTCAACGCATCACATTTAAATCTCAGAGAGAAGTGTAATACAGTATGATCTGATGAAATGGATGACACAATGGGTTTTTGTCACAGACAAACTCACAGAATGGCAGCTGAAGTTATTTTCAAACTGTATCAGCTTTGATCTCATGCAGCTTTCTGACTGCATCACAGACATGCCAATAATTACCATAATCAGGGTTTGGGAGTAACTGATTACATGTAATCTAATTACAAAAAAAACGGTAACTGTAGTCGGTTACGTAACTGGCAAAAATATTGTCTTCAGATTACAGATACTTTTGAAAAACTATATGATGACTTACTGGATTACTTTTAAATTCAGAAAGGATGTTTGTGGGGGGAAACAATTGATAAAAGCATTGACAAAAGAAGCAAGTTTAAAT
Source organism: Oncorhynchus masou masou (assembly GCF_036934945.1). Lineage (NCBI taxonomy): Eukaryota > Metazoa > Chordata > Actinopteri > Salmoniformes > Salmonidae > Oncorhynchus > Oncorhynchus masou. The sequence continues at coordinate 30,586,690 of NC_088229.1, forward strand.
TTGTTCCACCTGAGCGAGACTGAGCACAAGTCAGAGACCACTATAATAACCCACCAAATGGGTTTGATGGATCCTTTTTGTCTTCTTCTAATGCCTCTTAAGGGGAAAGTAATCCAAATGTAACTGAAAGCAATCAGATTACATTACTGAGTTTGGGTAATCCAAAAGTTATATTACTGATTATAATTTTGGACAGGTAACTAGTAAATGCAATGGATTACATTTAGATTAACCTATCCAACCCTGACAATAATACTGCATGCCCTCTCATGTCATTGCTTTAGTAAAGCTTGCTTGACCATGAATACCAGTATGGCTTGTGCTGAATACTATGTTGTAGAAAGGCTAACACCTGGGGGTTGGAAATAGCAATTACAAAAACATTATACTATGGTTGAACAAAAGTAGCAGTTTCTATCTTACCTTGGTGAGATTCTGGGAGTTGTTCTCAGCTGACCGTAAAGCCTTCTCAAACATGTAAGCCACGGCAGAAAACACAAACCGATACTGTTCCTGAGTGGAAAGATGGGAAAAATATTATTTCCACAGTAGAGTATTTCAGTATGTACTATAACACAGATGTAAATAAACACAATTTTGATCTGATATTAAATTCTGTCTGATAATAAAATACCTTTGTCTGAACTGCTGATGGCCTCTGACTCCTTAGTTCCACTACAATCTTCATGATACTGAAATCTTCTTTAATTTGCTGGTGTGGAAATATGGATTTACCAAAACACTCACTTATCGTTTTTACAGTTTGTATTGTTCTTGCTTTATTATTCATCGGTGCAGCATACAAATGTTTTGTTAAACCAATTCCCTAAAGGATGCCATCAATGTACTGTCCTGAACATAAGTAGTAATACCTTTGTGACAAGAAGATCGTGAACATAATCCAAGGCACAAATCACCCCTGTTCTTCCACAACCAGCACTGGAAATACAAGAGAAAAATACCTGCTTCATTTATCACTCTGATAACACTAGAACATAACCACAGAAGGCCACAACATGGACATAAGTCATATGAGTCAACATCAGGTCCTGAATATTTAACATTTCTCACTTCATTTAAATTGCGTCATTAAAATGCATTGAGCTCAAGGAGTACATGTGGCCTCGTGATAAACAACATTAAATTATATGCATGGATGGATTTTAATGGGCATATGGATCATAATCTGTCTGAGCATGATCATTACATCTCAGAGCACAAAAAGCCCACCAGGCAGACAGTAATGACAGCTTGGCATTTTGGGCTGTGCTGTATCAAATGTACTGTAGAGTAGGAGACAAACAAACCTGCAGTGGATGAGAACAGGGCTAGTGTTGTTTCCTTGGTCTTTGCGAGCCATATCCATCATTCCTAAAATACCATAAACGGTGTATGGAACGTCATGATCAGGCCAAGCTGTGTATTGGAATTGAGAGATTTTCCGTGTTTCCTAGCACAAAACATGGTTTGCATTACTACCCTACCAAGCAAAAGAACAGTAACTGCACATTTTGTCAAAAATTAGTTATTGACATTTTTTATACATTAAATATATGCTTTATCATGTGGACAAATATCCTGCCTACATTGTGTTGTGTTATGGAGAAAATGGGGGGTTATGGTTACAGTAACTGGAAAAAGGTAGTAACTGCCATCACTCAATTCAGTTACTGCCTTTTACCTTGGTTTCACTGAGCTTTGGACTGGTGTCCACTGTTTACCATGGTATTATTTATTATTCTTTACTGATACAAACTATATGCCACTGACAGCCACGTACAAATAAATATATTAACACAAGTTTGTGTAAAAAAAAAATATATATATATATATATATTCCAGTGGGTGTACCAAGCAAGAAGGCAGTAACTGCCGTCTAGGGTCAAAGGTCATATCAGGGGTCAGGGTCAATATTAATAAAAAATAACCTCATAGTAACAATAAAACATAGTAACAATAAAACAACTTTGAAGTATTTTCTCTGTTTCACTCTTTGAGCAAATACTGCTAATTTGCGTGGTCGGGCAGATTACTTCACGGACTCCCTCATTCAACTTCCTGGAAATTTACAAACAATGTGAGATTATCCAAAGTGAATAACGGTTGTTGGAAAATACTGATTAAATTCAACCATTTTGAAGAATTGTGTAACTAGTGCTGCACAGAAATAAAACAATATTTCCCCTTTTTCATAGTTGGACACTTACCTCATGATATCTCACTGTCAGAGCACGGATAACTACTTCCTCATTTGGGCTGGATTCCTGAAACTGAAAAGACATTTCACTAAACATTTTCTAGTGTTTCCTGAAACAGATCTCTGTGTTCCATGCAGACAACAACATATGGGTCAATGTGCAGTGCCATGAAATAACAAAACAGCGTACACTTTTTTATTACCTTTATTAAACAGGCAAGTAAGTTAAGAACAAATTCTTATTTTCAATGACGGCCTAGGAACAGTGGGTTAACTGCCTGTTCAGGGGCAGAATGACAGATTTTTACCTTGTCAGTTCGGGGATTTGAACTTGCAACCTTCCAGTTACTAGTCCAATGCTCTAAACACTAGGCTACCCTGCCACCCCTAAAGTCACAGGAAATGACAAATCATCTCTGCAGGCTGTTAGATAAAAATGGAACTCTTCATGAATAGTTTCAGAAGACTATAGGGCAACAGCACTATGTGCACACTGGAACATTGGTGTGGGAGGCAACCCGTCTGTCTAGCGACACCATATTTCATCAATAGTAATACAACTGTGCACATACACTACCGTTAAAAGGTTTGGGGTCACTTAGAAATGTCATTGTTTAAAAAATCAAATGTCATTGGTTTTTTTACCCCTTTTCCTTTTCATGGTATCCAATTGTTTTAGTAGCTACTATCTTGTCTCATCGCTACAACTCCCGTACAGGCTTGGGAGAGACAAAGGTTGAAAGTCATGCGTCCTCCGATACACAACCCAACCACGCCGCACTGCTTCTTAACACAGCGCCATCCAACCCGGAAGCCAGCCGCACCAATGTGTCAGAGGAAACACCGTGCACCTGGCAACCTTGTTTAGCGCGCACTGCAAACCGGCCAACCACAGGAGTTGCTGGTGCTCGATGAGACAAGGATTTCCCCACCGGCCAAACGAACCCAGAGTCTCTGGTGGCACAGCTGGCGCTGCAGTACAGCGCCCTTAACCCCTGCGCCACCCGGGAGGCCGAAATGTCCTTGTTTTTGAAAGAAAAGTACATTTTTTGTCCATTAAAATAACATCAAATTGATCAGAAATATAGTGTAGACATTGTTAATGTCACAAATGACTATTGTATTTGGAAACAGCAGTATTTTTATGGAATATCTACATGGGCGTACAGAGGCCCGTTATCAGCAACCATCACTTCTGTGTTCCAATGACACGCTGTGTTAGCTAATCCACCTTTATCATTTTAAAAGGTGAATTGATAATTAGAAAACCTTTTTGCAATTATGTTAGCACAGCTGAAAACTGTTGTGCTGTCACGACTTCTGCCGAAGTTGGTGCCTCTTCTTGTTCGGCGGTCATCGTCAACGGCTTTCTAGCTGCCCCCGATCCACGTTTCTATTTCCATTTGTTATGTCTTGATTTGTTATTTGTTATGTCTGGTTCCCATTACGTTATTATTATTTCCCTATTAACCCTCTGGTTCTCATTATGTTTTGTGCGTGATTGCTCCTTGTTTTGTGTTCGTCTTTTGTGTTAGGGTTTGTTATCCCTGCGTGGATTTATTGGCTGTTTATTTTTTCTGAGTAAAGTACGTTATTTTACTCAGTTCTGTGTCCTGCGCCTGACTCCGTCCTCATCTCTGCACAACTGACACTTGACATGTGCTTATTATAGAAGCAATAAAACTGGCCTTCTTTAGACACGTTGAGTACCTGGAGTGTCACCATTTGTGGGTTCATTTACAGGCTCAAAATGGCCAGAAACAAATAACTTTCTTCTGAAACTTGTCAGTCTATTCTTGTTCTGAGAAATGAAGGCTATTCCATGCGACAAATTGCCATGAAACTGAAGATCTCTTACAACGTTGTGTACTATTTCCTTCACAGAACATAGCAAACTGGCTCTAACCAGAATAGAAAGAGGAGTGGGAGGCCCCGGTGCACAACTGAGGCCAGCATCCCAGAGTCACCTCTTCACTGTTGACGGTGAGACTGGTGTTTTGCCGGTACTATTAAATGAAGCTGCCAGTTGAGGACTTATGAGGCATCTGTTTCTCAAACTAGACACTCTAATAGAATAGCTTTCATTTTTGAGAACAAGAATAGACTGATGAGTTTCAGAAGAAAGTTATTTGTTTCTACACAGGAGTGATGGTTGCTGATAATGGGCCTCTGTACACCTATGTAGATATTCCATAAAAAATCTGCCGTTTCCAGCTACAATAGTGATTTACATATAATATAATGAAGATATACCGACAAACACTTACATTTGACACAATAAAGGGACCAAAATGGGTTGTTTCTTTGAAAGTAGTCCAGTAGCACTCACTCTTTTTCTACAAAAAGACATTGAATAAAATGTTAAGTGGACACAAGCATCAAAATCATACAGTTCATAAATCTTACAGTACACTAATACGTTTACACTCCCACTGTGCCGTTTTCAACAAGAGGTGACAAAAAGGGCATTTACTTTTCCCATTTCAATTTCTCTGCAAGCCATGATTATGACCTAAACAGGGAGAGAAAATATGGCAACCATAAGATATGGAGACAATTCTCCCATTATTCATCTTTTAGTGTCATTTTTTTCCTATATATTTAGTAATAGAGTAAATTATATGGAAACAGAGCTACTGTACAAGCTGCACTACATGTATATAAAGCTGAAAATGATCTTCCATACCTTTACATCATACTGCCAAATCATTCGCCAGAAGTCCACCAAAGTGTGTCTCAGAGGCCCTTGGGTCGCTATGTATTTTTTGGTCTTTGTTGCACCCTAGAGGAGAGATTAAATAAAGCAATCAGTTTAAAGAGCAACTGCTTTTTACAACAAATCCCTTTGAAAATGGCCTATGTGACATCGATACGAGTCAGAAACAGTTATTCTAGTGTCAAAATGTACTACAAAGTGTAAATAGGATAATTTTGGTCATAAAGTCAGTCTGGTCTAAAATGGAGTTTGGAACATCTGTGTGTCACAACAGGTGACTTAAGGTTGGGTTTTGATTTGACGATGTCCATTTGCCCACAAACATATGGGTGAACAAATTAATTACTGATTAATCTTGAATCATTCTGGGGATTTTGATGAAAAAATAGGCTTCCCTGTCTACAGTGTCGCATGGGGACAAACATCATTAACCAAATGCGGAATCTGTCAAGAAACACACCTCTAAGACTGAAATAAAAAAATTCTAATAAGCAACAGAAAAACACAGGTGCCAATCGATGTGTTCAGTGACTCTTTCAGATTGAGCGGAATGATGATACAAAATAGAAAGGTTACTAAATGCGAGCAATACTGTACCTTAATGAAGCTGGCGTTGATATAGTCAAAATCATTCTCATTTGTCAGTAGAGTCAGTGGCACACGGGTCTGGTCATCTACATATAAATACATGAGTTTTTGTTCAGATAAGTTTAATATTAAGCAAGAATCTCATTTTCAATTAGAGTAAAAAACTGTTTTTAAGCCTCTATTGTGGTGCTTACATGGTAAAATGTCTCTGTAACGGTTCTTCTTTACATTCTCCATTAGTTCCCCCGCTATCGTCGTAAGGCCAAAATCTTTCTTGATGACAGAAGTCTGAGCACGAATATTCTACAAACAAATAAAGACAAGCACATGAAAGCTGAGTTTGGGAGAAATGTCCATTGTAAAAGTCACCCAGTAAAATACTTGCGTAAAAGTCTAAAAGTATTTGGTTTTAACTATACTTAGTATCAAAAGTAAATGTAATTGCAAAAATATCCTTAAATATCAAAAGTAAAAGTTCAAATAATTTCATATTCCTTATATTAAGCAAACCAGACGGCACAAATGTTTTTAGTTTTATTTAAGGACAGCTAGCGGCACACTTCAACACTTATTTACAAAGAGGCGGCAGGGATGACCAGGAATGTTCTCTCGATGAGTGTGTGAATTGGAACATTTTCCTGTCCTACTAAGCATTCTAAATATAGTGAGTACTTTTGGGTGTCAGGAAAAATGTATGGAGTAAAAAGTACATTATTTTCTTTAGGAATGTAGTAAGTAAAATAATTTTGTGATTACTTTCAGTAATACATGTAAAAGTAGTCAAAATTATAAAGAGTAAAGTAAAGTACAGATACAGTGGGGAGAACAAGTATTCGATACACTGCCGGTTTTGCAGGTTTTCCGACTTACAAAGCATGTAGATGTCTGTAATTTTTATCATAGGTACACTTCAACTGTGAGAGGACGGAATCTAAAACAAAAATCCAGAAAATCACATTGTATGATTTTTAAGTCATTAATTTGCATTTTATTGCATGATATAAGTAATTGATACATCAGAAAAGCAGAATGTAATATTTGGTACAGAAACCTTTGTTTGCTATTACAGAGATCATATGTTTCCTGTAGTTCTTGACCAGGTTTGCACACACTGCAGCAGGGATTTTGGCCCACTCCTCCATACAGACCTTCTCCAAATTCCTTCAGGTTTTGGGGCTGTCGCTGGGCAATACGGACTTTCAGCTCCCTCCAAAGACTTTCTATTGGGTTCGGGTCTGGAGACTGGCTAGGCCACTCCAGGACCTTGAGATGCTTCTTACGGAGCCACTCCTTAGTTGCCCTGGCTGTGTGTTTCGGGTCATTGTCATGCTGGAAGACCCAGGCACGACCCATCTTCAATGCTCTTACTGAGGGAAGGAGGTTGTTGGCCAAGATCTTGCGATACATCCATTCTCCCCTCAATACGGTGCAGTCGTCCTGTCCCCTTTGCAGAAAAGAATGCTGTTTCCACCTCCATGCTTCACCGTTGGGATGGTGTTCTTTGGGTTGTACTCATCCTTCTTCTTCCTCCAAACATGGCGAGTGGAGTTTAGACCAAAAAGCTCTATTTTTGTCTCATCAGACCACATGACCTTCTCCCATTCCTCCTCTGGATCATCCAGATGGTCATTGGCAAACTTCAGACGGGCCTGGACATGCGCTGGCTTGAGCAGGGGGACCTTGCATGCGCTGCAGGATTTTAATCCATGACGGCGTAGTGTGTTACTAATGGTTTTCTTTGAGACTGTGGTCCCAGCTCTCTTAAGGTCATTGACCAGGTCCTGCCGTGTAGTTCTGGGCTGATCCCTCACCTTCCTCATGATCATTGATGCCCCACAAGGTGAGATCTTGCATGGAGTCCCAGACCGATGGTGATTGGCCCTTCATCTTGAACATCTTCCATTTTCTAATAACTGAGCCAACAGTTGTTGCCTTCTCACCAAGCTGCTTGCCTATTGTCCTGTAGCCCATCCCAGCCTTGTGCAGGTCTACAATTTTATCCCTGATGTCCTTACACAGCTGTCTGGTCTTGGCCATTGTGGAGAGGTTGGCGTCTGTTTGATTGAGTGTGTGGACAGGTGTCTTTTATACAGGTAACGAGTTCAAACAGGTGCAGTTAATACAGGTAATGAATGGAGAACAGGAGGGTTTCTTAAAGAAAAACTAACAGCTCTGTGAGAGCTGGAATTCTTACTGGTTGGTAGGTGATCAAATACATATGTCATGCAATAAAATGCAAATGAATTACTTAAAAATCATACAATGTGATTTTCTGGATTTTTGTTTTAGATTCCGTCTCTCACAGTTGAAGTGTACCTATGATAAATATTACAGACCTGTACATGCTTTGTAAGTAAGAAAACCTGAAAAATCTGCAGTGTATCAAATACTTGTTCTCCTCACTGTACATCAAAAATGTAGTACTTTAAAGTATTTTTACTTAAGTATTTTACACAACTGCATACAGTGATATCTAAGATGTTACACATGAAACATATAAGAAGCCCTTAGCTTAGTGCAAGAACTCACAATCCAATTTACGCAGGAGCTAATGTAGCTGACAATCAACGACACGCAACAGTATCAATATGACTTGCTATTTTTTTTTTTACATGTATCTGAGAAATGAAAGGCCCCTGAGTGGAAATAGACTTGTCTTTGTCAACAACAACAAAAAATATTGGTTGCTTACACATATTTTTCAAACGTTTTCGTGGGTGTGGTGAAATATCAGAATAAACACATACAAACCTGTGGTGTCTGCTTTTCACCACAGATGTCTGTGTTAAGCTACTGTAATGTGGAACCAGTAAAGAAAGGCTGGGCAGTTATATGATAACACAGGTCTCTTCACAGCCTACAATAGACATCATTACATTATTACGTGACCACCATTTCTCACTTTGTGCATTCTGTCGCTTGAATTCGGCTACTTAGAAAAGACTTCACCTGTATTACTATTTTGGTCATTGTTGTCATTGATTCAACATACAAATATAACCATGTTTATTGATAAAAATCTGGCTCTGGAAATTAAAAAAAGACACTGACATCATTCACAATGGACCAGTAGGTCTGAAAGGGCAGTGCTGTAACAAGGAAATGTTAGTGGACTCAGTGTTAATAGATAACTCACTTTGCAACCTAAATGAGGAACAAAATGACTAGCCTACCTATCTTGAAACAGAGGTTCAGATGTAACAAAAACCTACAGTAGCTACAATTGAAGTCTGAAGTTTACATACACTTAGGTTGGAGTCAACCACTCCACAAATGTCTTGTTAACAAACTATAGTTTTGGCAAGTCGGTTAGGACATCTACTTTGCGCATGACACAAGTCATTTTTCCAACAATTGTTTACAGACAGATTATTTCATTTGTAATTCACTGTATCACAATTCTAGTGGGTCAGACGTTTACATACACGAAGTTGACTGTGCCTTTAAACAGCTTGGAAAATTCCTGAAAATGATGTCATGGCTTTAGAGGTTCTGATAGGCTAATTGACATCATTTGAGTCAATTGGAGGTGTACCTGTGGATGTATTTCAATGCCTACCTTCAAACTCAGTGCCTCTTTGCTTGACATCATGGGAGAATCAAAAAGAAATCAGCAAAGATCTCAGAAAAATTCTTGTAGACCTCCACAAGTCTGGTTCATCCTTGGGAGCAATTTCCAAACACCTAAAAGGACCACATTCATCTGTACAAACAATAGTACGCAAGTATAAACACCATGGGACCACGTAGCCATCATACCACTCAGGAAGGAGGCGCATTCTGTCTCCTAGAAATGAACGTACTTTGGTGCGAAAAGTGCAAATCAATCCCAGAACAACAGCAAAGGACCTTGTGAAGATGCTGGAAGTAACAGGTACAAAAGTATCTATATCCACAGTAAAACGAGTCCTATATCAACATAAACTGAAAGGCCACTAGGCAAGGAAGAAGCCACTGCTCCAAAACTGCCACAAAAAAAGCCAGACTACGTTTTGCAACTGCACATGGGGACAAAGATTGTACTTTTTTGAGAAATGTCCTCTGGTCTGATGAAACAAAAATATAACTGTTTGGCCATAATGACCATCGTTACATTTGTAGGAAAAAGGGAGAGGCTTGCAAGCCAAAGAATACCTTGACTCAGTTACACCAGCTCTGTCAAGAGGAATGAGCCAAAATTCACCCAACTTATTGTGGGAAGCTTATGGAAGGCTACCCGAAACGTTTGACCCAAGTTAAACAATTTAAAGGCAATGCTACCAAATACTAATTGAGTGTATGTAAACTTTTGACCCACTGGGAATGTGATGAAATAAATAAAAGCTGAAATAAATAATTCTCTCTAATATTATTCTGACGTTTCACATTCTTAAAATAAAGTGGTGATACTAACTGACCTAAGACAAGGAATTTTTACTCGGGTGAAATGTTAGGAATGGTTGAAAACTGAGTTTAAATGTATTTTGCTAAGGTGTATGTAAACTGCTGACTTTAACTGTAAATAGACTTCTGCAAACGTCACTATTCAGTGTTTTGTCAAAATAAAACTGAATTAGTGGTTTACTTCTATGTACACTTCTTTCTAAATGTGCCTTAAAGACTTAATCCACTGATTTGAAAGGTTTGTGTTAAAGAGGCTACATTCGAGATGCATTTTTTCATACTATAGAGAAAGCAAAGAGCCAACATGATTGTCAGCTTTATTACAGGGGAAACATTTGAGTAGCCTACTTTTCCTTTATCCTACCTTGCAGGTTTACCCCATCTGGACCAGTGATAGACATGTTGCACATCACAAGACATCATTAGACCTATTTTAACCAGTTAATTGCAATCAATTTATGAATACACATGCCCTAAATCATATATTTTACATCTAAAAATATTGCCTGATCTTATTTGTCTATATATGGGAATTAATTATAAACTAACAATAGAGAGTTATGGTGATGGTCACACCAAGGATTCCCACTTACAATATACTCAGATGAGATGTTGCCCTCTGCTCTGCTGTCATCTGCCAAGGACATCTGACTTACGAACCTCGATAGGTGCTCCATCTGCGCGACTATGGATGTCAATTTCACTTTTTAAATGCCAGACAGTGGTTGACCGCTTTTGCCTATCAATACAATTCGAGACAAACGCAGAGCGCCTTGCCGCTCCCGTCTCTACCGCGATGATTAGCCTTTAAGTTCCGCGTGTACCTCTTGGAACGTTCCTCATGTCACTGTCACTATAGGACAGTCATGTAAATTTCCGCATTGAAGGCTACTTTGCCTTAATTATTGGCGTGAGGGGAGGAATTTTCACATAAACTCCAATACACTACAACAGCTGGAAACATGTATAGCATTTATTTTTTTGCAAACAATGATATTTAAAGCATCTTTAAAATAATGTAAAGCTTTTTCAAAGCTTTATCATGAAGTTAGTTATACAATTAAATATAGGCGAATGTTTTATTATTACATAACGTTCTCAAGCCTGCTAACAGTACACTAATCTAATTTAGACCTATAATATAAGTGAAATCTCAAAACTTATGTACATATGCTTTACCCAGTAGATTAGGAATTGTTAGTTGATAAGATTTTCGGAACAGAAAGATTGCATAACATCTGCTAACCTTACACGTTCTAATTTAGACCTATAATATAAGTGAAATCTAAAACGTGCACCCTGATAAGATTTTCAGAAAGATTGATAAGCCTTACACGTTCTAAAAATATATATCATATGCGGTTTATTGCATTGGCCAGAGGATTCGTAAACCCATATGAACTCAAAGCCTCTGTATTCTAACAGGAATTGTAACATCACGGAAGTTTCCTGAGTGTTTTAGATGGGTGTTCTACTGCCTATTCCTATTAGGAAAGGCATATCGAGACATGGTTTACTGTATGCATCAGAAGATACCTCATCATCAGCACGTGCCTTTTTTTGCATCGCAATAACACAAAAAAATGACTAGCCATTTCGAAGCGTCTTTACCCATCGCTCCACAAAAGCCGCGGCCCTTGCAGAGCAAGGGGAACTACTACTTCAAGGTCTCAGAGAAAGTGACGTCACCGATTGAAACGCTATTTAGCGCGCACTGCTAACTAAGCTAGCCGTTTATTAGGCTACAGATGAAATAACTCATTGAACTTCACAGGGTGATGAAAGTGCATGGTGATCTTGATGTTCTTTTCGAATAAATATTAAGGGTCTGATTCTGGTGACAGGATGATGGATGCTTGACTTCCATTTGACAATAATAAATATTCTTGCTCTTATGCATAATAAGCTCATCATGTAGACTTGCCTAACTACACGTTATCTGCAAACTGTTCAGAGCAAGTGTCAAGACCACAGTAGGCATATTTGCTACATATTTAACTCAACAGGTTTTTTTTACAAAACTATTGGTAGAGTAGAAAATGCGATGGAAACACATTGAACTTTAGATGTTTATTTGGTACATGAAAACATAAGTGAAAAAGTACATTGTGTGCACTACCTCATCACACACTATTTTTTATCTGCAATAAATCAATTTGGTGGAAACACCACTGGCTGGAAAATTGGCATATTTTCTATAAGAGAATTTGAGAATATTCACATGACAATCACCAATTGGATGGAAACCTAGCTAATGACACTGAAATTTTAGTTCAAAAGCTGGTGTGGGACTAGAGGGACTGAATTTACTTTTCGTAGCAGGTTAGTATAACTTATGCAGCAGGTTAGGATAATTAACGTAGCAGGTTAAGGTTAGGAAAAGGATTAGGGTTAGCTAAAATGCTAAAAAGTTGCACTTTTGACGTCAGTTTGACATAAACTGTATACCATCTAGCCATGTCCCTTTCCCACTGCCTCTGGAAGTTGGTGAACCCTGCCTAAACATTTAAAATGTCAATTTAATATAGTACCACAGCATGAGCCATAATATATTGATAAAAGTCACCCACACAAAACACAGCCCTTATTTAAAGTTTTTCTAAAATTCCCTATTGGAAAAATCTATGGTGGAAAAACGATTGGAACCATTTCCCTGTATGACCGCTAGGTTTTAAGGGTATTATGACACCTCCACCTTGGCGATATATTGGGTGGTAGGGACTTCCCAATGATCCCGTATAGCAAGGACCGGAAACGCAACACCATATTGTAGAAAATATGGCGGATAAATTAGGATGTCCCACTCAAGGCCGTTAACCTTTGTAAAAAATGGTCCCCGGTCTGCTTAAGGGGTTGGCTCTCCCATAGGCACCAATGCATTAGCAGTTGGGTCTAAACTCCTTAGTTCATAGCAGTCCTTCTCGGAGTGATGTTCACTGCGATCACGTGGGTCTTACTGGGGTACTGATGTAAAAAATACCTCCAAATTTGCTGTTGGCGCCCATTCAAATTAGCCCAAAGGTTGTCTTGATAAATCTAGTTCATTCTCTAAATTAAATACCATGACTATTTTCTCAATAGCTGGGAATGTTGTTTGAAATGTCTGATACTGTCAGGATTTGGCCAGGGTTGTTCCGGGTTTTGGTCACTAGATGCCCCCATTGTGCTTTTTGACCTTATGTTTTTTCCCTTGTTCCCCATTATTATTTGCACCTATGCCTCGTTTCCCCTGATTGTATTTAAACCCTTAGTTTCCCTCAGTTCTGTGCTCTGTGTTTGTATGTTAGCACCCAGCCCTAGTGTTCTGTGTATTCTTGTCGTTTCCGGTGGATGCTCTTGTGGAATTCTGTTTTTGTTTTCGAGTATCTCTTGAGGCTTTTTTGTGCTATTCCTACCACCTTTTGGATTTGCCATTTTTTGTATTGAAGGACTTCTCCTTTTTACTTTATTAAATACACCGTCTTAAGTACTGCTGTGTCTGCCTCATCTTCTGGGTTCTGCTGACTATTCGTGGCTCAGTTGGTTAAGTGACTGTTTCTCACTCCGGAGACCCAGGTTCGTAACCGGGTCCTGACAGAAACACAGAGCCAAAAATGAACCCAGAGGCAGCTAGTTCCCAGGACCTTTTTGCCATGCTGTCCCACCACCAGGAGACTGTCCAACGCCACGAAGCCGCCCTGGTTCAGCAAGAGGCCTTAATGGCTAGACATTCTCATCTTCTGTCGGAGATGCTGACTTCCATTAAGCAAATATCTGATCGTCTTACCCCAGCAACAGTTCCCGTCCCAGTACCTCAGATTCACGTACCCATGGCAGTTAACCCCCTGGCTGAACCTCGTCTTCCACCTCCCCAACGGTTCTCAGGTGATCCAAGTGCTTGTAAAGGGTTTCTCACCCAATGTTCTCTCTCCTTTGAGCTACAACCCTCGTCGTTTCCCACCGACCGGTCTAAGATCGCTTATATCATCACCCTGCTGTCGGAAAAAGCCCTGGCCTGGGCTACTGCTGTGTGGGATGCCCATAGTTCCTGCTGTGCCAGCTACTCTGCCTTTGCTGAGGAATTCAAACGAGTGTTTCAAGGCCCAAGCAGTGGTTCTGACTCAGCCAAACAGCTCCTGACTCTCCACCAAGGTTGGCGCAGCGTGACGGACTATGCCATCCAGTTCCGCACGGTGGCAGCAGCAAGTGGCTGGAACAACGAGGCGCTCACGGTGTGCTTTCTGAAAGGCCTTTCCGACACTATCCAAGATGAACTGGCCACTCGGGAACCACCGGACAATCTCGAGTCCCTGATCAAGTTGGCCTCACGCATTGACCAGCGTCTGAGAGAGAGAGAACTCAACCGTAGACCTCTAGCCCCTATCAGTCCCAGCTCCGAGTCCCCACCTTTATCCTCGCTGGCTCCATCGGAACCCATGCAGATTGGACGCATCTCCCAGGCTGAGAGAGACCGCCGGATGAGGGAGCGACGCTGTCTATATTGCGGCAAACCGGGCCATTTCCGTTCCACGTGTCCCGGGCTCCAGGGAAACGCTCTGTCCCGTACAGACCGGGGGAACTGTAACGGGAAACATAACCTCCTCCCATCCGTCCAACTCCCGTCTGCTCATTCCAGTCACCCTCTCCTGGGACAACCACAAGCTTCACCTTCAAGCCTTGGTAGACTCTGGAGCCGCAGGTAACTTCATGGATGGTGTCTGGGCGAAGGAGAATGGCGTTCCCTCTGAACCTCTAAGTGAACCCATGAGGGTCACTACATTGGATGGAAGCCCTTTGGGATCTGGACTTGTCACTCATGTCACTACCTCCTTGCGACTTTCAGTTTCACAACACCAGGAATTGATGAACTTTCATTTGATCTCCTGTTCCGAGTTCCCTCTCGTCCTTGGATACCCCTGGCTTCACAGCCATAACCCTCACATCGACTGGTCTGTGGGCACTATCAAGCAGTGGGGTCCTACGTGCCAAGCTACTTGTATTTTCCAGAATTCCCGAGTTCTACTCCCGAGTCTTTAGAATCCATCGACCTGACCCGAGTTCCCGAGTGTTACCATGACCTCAAACTGGTGTTTAGCAAACAGAGGGCCACCATGCTACCACCCCATAGACCTTACGATTGCCCCATCGACCTGTTTCCGGGCATTTGCCCCCCTAGGGGTCGGATCTTTTCCCTATCTCCACCCGAACGAGCTGCTATGGATACCTACATCAAGGACGCTCTGGAAGCAGGCCTCATGCGTCCATCCACCTCCCCGGCGGGAGCAGGGTTTTTCTTTGTGGCCAAGAAAGACGGTGGATTACGTCCTTGCATCGACTACCGGGGACTCAATGCCATAACCGTCCGTAACCGTTACCCGCTACCCCTTATGGCCACAGCCTTCGAGCTGCTCCAGGAAGCAGTTGTTTTCACTAAGCTTGACCTGCGGAACGCATACCATCTTGTGCGGATCAGACCTGGTGACGAGTGGAAGACCGCTTTCAACACGCCTACTGGTCACTATGAATACTTGGTGATGCCCTTCGGCCTGACCAACGCCCCAGCGGTGTTCCAAGCGCTCATAAACGATGTGCTTAGGGATATGCTTAACATATTTGTGTTCGTTTACTTGGATGACATCCTCATCTTTTCGAGCTCCCTTCAAGAACACACTAAGCATGTCAGACAAGTACTCAAACGCCTCCTGGACAGCCATCTGTACGTTAAGCCGGAAAAATGTGAATTCCATTCATCCCGAGTACAATTCCTGGGATTTGTAGTGGAACCCGGTCGAGTCCAAATGGACCCCAGGAAGGTAGGGGCGGTAGCGGATTGGCCCACCCCCAAATCCGTTAAGGAAGTTCAGCGTTTCCTGGGCTTCACAAACTTTTACCGCAAGTTCATCAAGAACTTCAGCTTGGTGGCAGCCCCTCTCTCAGCTTTAACCAAGGGTGGCAATGCAAGGTTTTTGTAGGGAAGAGAAGCTGAGACGGCCTTCCAAGGACTCAAGCAGCGCGTTCTCTCTGCTCCCATCCTGATACTACCGACTACGGATGAACCATTTGTGGTGGAGGTAGACGCATCAGAGGTTGGTGTTGGAGCTGTCCTGTCTCAGAGGGGTGAAGACAAGAAGCTTCATCCGTGCGCTTTCTTCTCACACCGGCTTACCCCGACTGAGAGGAACTACGATGTGGGGGATCGTGAACTCCTAGCGGTTAAGATGGCATTGAAGGAATGGAGACACTGGCTCGAGGGGGCTTCTCACCCGTTTCAAGTGCTTACGGACCACAAAAATCTGGAGTATATCCAGCAGGCGAAGCGGTTGAACTCTAGACAAGCTAGATGGTCTCTTTTCTTCAATCGATTCCAGTTTATCCTCACCTATCGGCCCGGGTCGAAGAATCTCAAACCGGATGCCCTGTCCCGAGTCTACGCTCCTGCCATTCGAGATGACACGGACATGCCTGTCCTTCCTGGTGCTAAGATTGTGGCTCCGATCTCGTGGCAAGTTGAGGATACCGTGAGACGTGCTCAAGCTAGCGAACCGGACCCGAAAGGAGGTCCTGCCAATCGGTTGTTTGTCCCCAAGGCAGTGAGGACTCAGGTCCTTCTGTGGGGGCACTCCTCTCGCCTCACCTGTCATCCGGGCGTAGGTCGCACCTTGGAGTTCATCCAGCGTAAGTTCTGGTGGCCTACCATAAGAGAAGACGTTGCCACTTTCGTCAATGCCTGTCCCGTGTGCTGCCAGGGCAAATCTTCTCACCTCCGCCCTCAAGGACTCCTTCACCCTTTACCTGTTCCCCACAGACCCTGGTCCCATATCTCATTGGACTTTATTACTGGACTTCCTCCATCCCATGGCAATACTACTATCCTAGTCATAATCGACAGGTTTTCAAAGGCGGCCAGGTTCGTCCCTCTGACTAAGTTACCTTCTGCCAAGGAAACGGCTGAGTTGGTAATTAATCATGTGTTCCGAGTCTTCGGCATTCCTCAAGATATGGTTTCTGACAGAGGTCCCCAGTTCGCCTCAAGGTTTTGGAAGGCCTTCTGCCAACTCATGGGGGCTTCTGCCAGTCTATCTTCAGGGTACCATCCGGAGTCCAACGGCCAAACAGAGAGAATGAATCAAGAGCTGGAAACCACCCTCCGATGTATGACTCGTGACAACCCGTCCACATGGTCATCCTTTATTGTTTGGGCCGAATACGCGCACAACACCTTGCGCTCCTCCTCCACTGGTATGTCCCCGCACGAGTGTCAGTTTGGCTATGCTCCTCCATTGTTCCCGGACCAGGAGGCAGAAGTCAGAGTGCCTTCAGCCTTGAAGTTCGTCAGACGCTGTCGGCTTATGTGGAGGAAGACCCGTCTTAATCTTATGCATTCCTCACAGAGGTACCAACAACAAGCCAACAGACGTCGCCGTCCCGGGCCTACCCTGCGCCCGGCCAGAGAGTCTGGCTCTCCACAAGAGACTTACCTCTACGGGTGGAGTCTCGCAAGCTGTCCCAAAAATACATCGGTCCCTTCAAGGTTGCCAGGAGAGTTAACCCAGTTTCTTATCGCCTACACTTACCCAGATCCCTTAAGATTAATCCCACATTTCACATTTCATTGTTAAAACCTGTTTTTTCTCCCCTTGTCCCGGCAGACAGACCTCCCCCTCTGCCTCGTGTCATTGGAGGCCAGCCGGCTTATACCGTCCATCGGATACTGGATTCCCACCGGGTGCAGCGGTCCTGGCAGTATCTGGTGGACTGGGAAGGCTACGGTCCCGAGGAGCGCTCCTGGGTTCCTGCCAAAGACATCCTGGACCCTGACCTCATTCGTCAGTTCAGGGCCCTCCACCCTGAGAGAGCTGGTAGGAACGTCAGGAGCCGTTCCTAGGGGGGGGATTCTGTCAGGATTTGGCCAGGGTTGTTCCGGGTTTTGGTCACTAGATGCCCCCATTGTGCTTTTTGACCTTATGTTTTTTCCCTTCTTCCCCATTATTATTTGCACCTGTGCCTCGTTTCCCCTGATTGTATTTAAACCCTTAGTTTCCCTCAGTTCTGTGCTCTGTGTTTGTATGTTAGCACCCAGCCCTAGTGTTCTGTGTATTCTTGTCGTTTCCGGTGGATGCTCTTGTGGAATTCTGTTTTTGTTTTCGAGTATCTCTTGAGGCTTTTTTGTGCTATTCCTACCACCTTTTGGATTTGCCATTTTTTGTATTGAAGGACTTCTCCTTTTTACTTTATTAAATACACCGTCTTAAGTACTGCTGTGTCTGCCTCATCTTCTGGGTTCTGCTGACTATTCGTGGCTCAGTTGGTTAAGTGACTGTTTCTCACTCCGGAGACCCAGGTTCGTAACCGGGTCCTGACAGATACAACATACTTTATTGATATTGTTATCAACTGTAAGAAAGTGCTATTTCTTATGCAAATGACCAGCTTACTGCTATTACATTGCTATAACTGAGACAACACAACAATGTATTTTCACAGTAAAACATGGTAGGCCTCATACAGGATATCTCTCACACATACACACACTCATTTAAATCATCCACAACACTGTCGAAACAGGATACATCCTAGCCACAGGTGATAGCCTTCAGTTCGGCCACAACATCCCGTAACTGCAAGAGCACACACACATACACACACTAACTGCTGAGGACACACAGATAAGAGCGCACAACACATACACCCACACATTGCGAGGAGGACACACAGCCTTGACTTGGAGAGACAAGCACACACACATAATCTCCCTCTTAGCTGAACATTGTGTGACGGGGAACGGCACGACGAGACTCAGAAGGATGACGAACGGCTCAACAAGACCAATCCAAGAAGACAACACCTCAACTGTGACCAACCAGAAGACCAGAACTTCCAGACTCAACCTACTTTCTGTACTGTATATGACATGCTTGCACTCTGTTATCGGGGCTTCTTTCTGATGGTTCCTTAGGAGCCGAATGAACGGGCCCGTATACGCTGTACCAGATATCTTTACTCTTAAATAAACTGTCGCTTGTCATACAATTTAACACCTTGTCTGAATCGATCCTTGACCGGCTCACCCTTCTACATATCCCATTATCAACACAACCTACTACATACCCCTACTGCATAAAATATTAATTTTCATGTGCAAGGTGTTCTATTAGCGTGCTAACACTCATTAAGACAGGTAGAATAGCTAGCCATCGCTAGCATTCACTGGTTAAAGTTGAAGTAAGCTTTGAGTGTAATGGAGTTGACTGGTTACTATGGCATGAATATTTGGAGAGCTTGGGACTATAAGGTTCTATATGCAATTTTGTCCAACTGTTGTTATGGACACAGCCTTGTTCAGTTCAATGTTCTCTATGTATATAGCACTATATTATATAATATAGCACTCAATATATAATTCATGACATTTGGTCAGGAGCTATCCAGTTATAACAAATTTAGTTTTTACATGCGTGTCATTATTGCTTGAAATCAGGCTTAGCTGCATTGCTTACAATGCTGAATGATTGCTTCCATACCCCACTTGTCCCAGCTTGCGTGAATTTCGTGGAAAACATCACTTTGCCATCTGGACCTATTGCTGTAGCCTACAGTGCCTTCGGAAAGTATTCAGACCCCTTGACATTTTACACATTTTGTTACATTTACAGCCTTATTCTAAAATGGATATAAAAAATCCTCATCAATCTACACACAATACCCCATAATGACAGAGCAAAAACAGGTTTTTATATATTTTAGCAAATGTATTACAAATAAAAAACAGAAATAACATATTTACATAAGTATTCAGACCCTTTGCTATGAGACTTGAAATTGAGCTCAGGTGCATCCTGATCCCATGGATAATCCTTGAGATGTTTCTACAACTTAATTGGAGTCAAACTGTGGAAAATACAATTGATATGACGTGATTTCGAAAGGCACAAACCTGTCTATATAAGGTCCCACAGTTGACAGTGCATGTCAGAGGAAAAACCAAGCCATGAGGTCGAAGGAATTGTCCTTAGAGATCTGAGACAAGATTGTATCGAGGCACAGATCTGGGGAAGGGTACCACAACATTCCTGCAGCTTTGAAGGTCCCCAAGAACACAATGAGCTCCATCATTCTTAAACCACCAAGACTTTTCCTAGAGCTGCCCGCCCGTCCAAACTGAGCAATCGGGGGAGAAGGGCCTTGGTCAAGGAGTGACCAAGAACCCGGTGGCCGCTCTGACAGAGCTCCAGAGTTCCTCTGTGGAGATGGGAGAACCTTCCAGATGGACAACCATCTCTGCAGCAGTCCACCAATCATGCCTTTATGGTAGAGCGTCCAGACAGAAGCCACTCCTCAGTAAAAGGCACATGACAGCTCGCTTGGAGTTTGCCAAAAGGCACCTAAACGATTCTCAGACCAGAAACAAGATTCTCTGGTCTGATGAAACCAAGATTGAACTCTGGCCTGAATGCCAAGCGTCACATCTGGAGGAAACCTGGCACCATCACTACCATTAAGCATGGTGGTGACAGCATCATGCTGTGAAGATGTTTTTCAGTTGCGGGGACTGGGAGACTAGTCAGGATCGAGGGAAAGATGAAACAAGGCAACGTACAGAGAGATCCTTGATGAAAACATGCTCCAGATTGCTCAGGACCTCAGACAGGGGCGAAGGTTCACTTTCCAACAGGACAATGACACTAAGCACACAGCCAAGACAACACAGAAGTGGCTTCAGGTCAAGTCTCTGAATGTCCTTGAGTGGGCCAGCCAGAGTCTGGACTTGAACCTAATCGAACATTTCTGGAGAGACCTGAAAAAACTGCAGCAACGCTCCCCATCCAACCTGACAGAGCTTGAAAGGATCTGCAGAGAAGAATTGGAGAAACTCCCCAAATAAAAGTGTGCCGAGCTTGTAGTGGCATATCCAAGAAGACTCAATGCTGTAATCGCTGCCAAAGGTGCTTCAACAAAGTACTGAGTAAAAGGTCTGAGCACTTATATTTCATTTTTGTATTTTTGATACATTTGCAAAACATTCTAAGAACCTGTCTGTGCTTTGCGATGATTGGGTACTGTGTTTAGATTGATGAGAACCCCCCCCCCAGGGGTCTGAATACTTTCCGAATGCACTCTATGAACTAGAAAAACTGGCGAGTGAGATGTCTTGCTTCCTCTTCCCGTTTCTGATTGTCGGTAACAGTTGGAGGTGCATTCATCATGTCTGCAAACAAACAATTAATTAAAATGGACCAGTAAGCTCGTCGCTCAAGATCAGGTGGTAATTCACTGATAGAGGCACCTCAACGCTGTTACATATTCAAGCATTATGGTTCTGGTCTCCAACTACTGGACAGGTAAGATTATTGCAAAGACAATTACCAGGCTATGGTGTAATGTTTAGACTAAAATAGTTAGTGCGGCCCTCCCTTATTTAATAGCCAAGTGGTCCCATAAAATTACATTCCATATACAATTACTCTGCGTTTTCCATAGGATGCAGAATGACATGAAAATGTGCAGGTGGACGTTTATTGGCATGAATTTTGCCCCGGAGGCAGAACTCTCGATTTTCGCTAGATGGGCCAGCAGCAAAGTTAAAATTGGCTATATTGTAAAAATATATGAAAACAAAATTAGCTTTTTTGTGTTAATTTAAGGTTAGGCATTAGTGTTAGTGGTGTGGTTCCGTTTAAAATTAGATTGTATGACTTTGTAGCTGTTCCAGCTAGTACGCTGCAGAGCTGCCTCCAGAACAACAT
This sequence comes from Oncorhynchus masou masou, assembly GCF_036934945.1. Lineage (NCBI taxonomy): Eukaryota > Metazoa > Chordata > Actinopteri > Salmoniformes > Salmonidae > Oncorhynchus > Oncorhynchus masou. Next base: position 30,608,297 of record NC_088229.1, read on the forward strand.
TTGTGACGAAAAACGCTAACCTGCTGAAATTGTAGCCTACTTCTCCACACCGACTCCTATCAAACCTCTACTAACAGCAGAGTCCTTCCCTAGCTCTTCACTGAAGATGGCGCAGGCACTATCAGAGGAGGAGTTCCATCGAATGCAGGTAGGCGGAAACCTGTCAATTTTTAATGCCAGTTGTTTGAAATGTGCTGCGATCTTCAGAGTATTTCCTGAAAATTGGACTGGCCATCAATCTGTCCAGCGCTAAACTACTGAGTGGCAAAAGCATCACAACCTAGCTAGCTAGCTTCCCCTAGCTAGGCCAAAAGCAACACTCCAACCAAGGAATGTAGCTAACTAGCTAGATGCTAGCTAAATAGCTAATATCTGCATTCATTGCTCTTCGAATCCAATAACCGGTAGTTAACATATTTGGTCATTTGGCTCTGTCATTTTAGTATTAAATGCAAATATATGGAATTGTGGCTTCGTGTTCTAGCTAATAACTCGCAAACCAGTTAGTTGATAATGTTATCTAGTCGGTGTGGATGGCTACCTAGTTAGTTAGCCAGCTGGCTAGCTAGATATCTTGAAATTACACTGGTCTTCGTTATTATCTTAATAACAACGAATCTGTTATTGTATTCGTGTTAGATAATGATTTCAAATGGCTGTTTCTTATAGTTGTTTGCTGGGTCACGGGTTTGGTCAGATAACGTTAGCCTAGTGTTAGCTTTCAGCCTGTGTAAGGACTGGATACCAGTTAACGTTACTTAAGTTATTATTATGGTTGTGTTCAGCTGTCCAAACCAAATATTGCACAATTCTCATTTGTTAAGGGGTCATCAACACATCTAGCTAACATCCAAAGCGTTGAAAACAACGTGACATTTCAGTGTGTTGGATTTGACACATCAGTTAATAACACACTAAAAGCAGTGGCATCAACACCCATCTAACATTCAAAGTAGTGTTGTTCAATAAGCTATTTTACGTTTTAAGTTGAACCTCGGTAAAGTCATCCACTCCACCTATAACCTTTTTTCCAGGCTCATCTTTTAGAGCTGAGGACACAGAACTACCAACTTTCTGATGACCTGCGGAAGAACACAGCTGGTAAGCAGTAGCTAATAAAATAAAGACATTCTGTAAGCCAATTTGTGACCATGAACAGGGATCAATATTTACTGCTGAAATTAAATGAGCATTACATTGCAACTCCAGGATGGGCTTCAGATTTAGTATCCCACCTAAAAGTAGGTGTGTGTGTGATACATTGTCTCCAACTTCAAAATGGGTTAGTTCAAGTGACTGAAATTAAAATACTAGTAACTGGTGATAAAGATTTGTGGTTGTTTCTATTTCAGAGCTCGTGGCTGTTCGTCAGAAGTCAGTGACCTTGGAGAAGGATTACATAAAAGCACAGAAGGTATTGCAAGCTAATCTACGTTTGATTTAACAAACTGATAATAGGGTTGTGGATTTCAATACACTGAAACTAAAGGCATCATCACGTTTGAGGAAGAATAAAAGGTAACTTTGTTTGGGATTTGACTTAGTTTCTAATGATCTTTTTGTTTCATTTGCAGGCTTTGAATAAGAGCAAGAAAGCTCAGGTGAGTTCCTTGTCCTATTTCTGTTAATCTTCTCAAACTCATCAAAGCGGTCTATAAAATTATCTTGAAAAGATGGTCTGAACATTAGTTTGTTATATACTGTACGTGTATTACAATAATGGATTGAAACTTCCTCAATGATGACAAGGTGGTTGTTATGCCCAAGCACAGGTAAAGAAAGGAGGAACGCACTGCTGTAAATTCATTTGATACATTTACTCATTAGGATCACAAATGTTATATTGGCCTGGTTTATAATGTATTATTGTAGTTAACTGCGCCATCTGCTGTTGCAATATGCATATTCCATCTTTCCCTAAAGTATTTTAGATCATTTGACGACAACTGATTTTGAGTCAAAGTATGAAACAGACATTTGAGATGGAAGTACAGCAAAGTCCTCCAACTTTTTGTTTTGGTTAATTTCACCATCCTGTCTCACCAGCAAACAATATTGTTATGTTTTTTGTGATCTTATTCAAACTAGAAATCCGGGGTATCATAAAGTCCTTAGCCTGTGTTTTTCTTATTGGATTGTTATTCAGTGGATATTCTCATATTGTATTACATTTGTATTGTGCTAGTTAGAAATGCTTTCAGATCAAATATTTCAAGTAGGGTTTTTCTATTAAAGTGCCATAAACCCCAAGGTGAGGAGAGTATGTAATTTGTGTTCACATGGGTTGATTTGTTGTCTGTCTGGTGCATGTGTGTGGGTGGGCGCGCACGCACGCTCAGGAGGTGGATGCCTTACTCAGCGAGAATGAGATGCTGCAAGGGAAACTGCACAGCCAGGAGGACGACTTCAGACTGCAAAACAGCACCCTGATGCAGGAGCTGTCCAAGGTACTATATCTCCCCTGCTCCCACTCATGCCACTGGTGATGAGTTGTGGTTATGAGTAGTTGCGCCTCGTTACAGCAGAGGGGAAAGTTTTTGTAAATGAAGATGTGATATATGTCTAGCTAATGTGACATAAAAGCCCCACCTTTCTGATCCTGTTTCATGATTATATTACAGAAATATGTATTTATTTTATTCCCTTTTGTGTTTTTAGTTATGTACCCAGATAGAGGTGCTAGAACATGAAAACAAAGACCTAAAGGATGGAAAAGTGTTTCAGGCAGAATCCTCCAGTCCCACCTCCAGCTCTGTGGATGGAGAGCTACTCCGTCTCCAGGCAGAGAACGCTGCCCTTCAGAAAAAGATGACGGGTATGTTTATGTTGGTTATCATTGTAGGAATTCCACTTTTTCAAAGACATTTCTTAGATAAGATGTATCTAAGTAATGGCAACACATCAGTTTTTCAAGTTCTGGCTTCTATTTCCATCCCTGTGTTTTTCCCTCAGCCCTCCAGGAGCGCTCTGAGAGTACGATAAAGAGCCAGAGGGGAGTAGATGTCAGTGACACCAATGCCTCCAAGATGGAAGGGCCGGCTGACACTAATGGTGTCCAGTTGCATACTGATGTCAGTGAGAACATGGAGGATGCTGCCGCCGGAACCAATGACAGACTGGAACAGGTGACCAAAAAAACAAACACTAGGCACTGACAAAAAAAACAAACATTAGCACTTTTCTTTTGCGCCTAGCACTGACTTTGCTGATAATTAATTTGATGACAAATGTACTTACGACGACTGTGATATGTGGTTGTCTCACCTAGCTATCGTAAGATGAATGCACTAACTGTACGTCGCTATGGATAACAGCGTCTGCTAAATGACTAAAATGTCAGTGTGACACCATGAACAAGTATGTTCTATGGAACTGCAATTTGACAATATCCTGAAGTTCAAGTTTAGTCACATGCACAATTACATTGAAATGCTTAACTTGCAAGCTCTACCCAACAGTGCAGTAATTAATATCAAAAGGCTAATGATATATTTTTTTATTATCTACAGTACCAGTCAAGGGTTTGGACACCTAATCATTCCAGGGTTTTTCTTTATTTTACTCTTTTCTACATTGTAGAATAATAGTGAAGACATCAACACTATGAAATGATAAATATGGAATCATGTATTAACCATCAGTAGTTGTGACAAGGTAGGGGTGGTATATAGAAAATATCCCTATTTGGTAAAAGACCAAGTCCGCGTTATGGCAAGAACTGCTCAAATACGCAAAGAAGAAATACAGTCCTTCATTACTTTAAGACAAGGGGTCTGAATACTTTCTGAATGCACTGTACATGTAAACCTGAGTAATGGTTACCAGTAGCAGGATAAATACAAATGTTAATGGCAATCAATAATCAATGAACAGCAGAGCGTAGTGGTAATAACTCTAAATAAATATTAGATGCACTTTCACTGTTTCAGGCATACACTAATTCGGGTTGCTCTGTTTATTCTGCCCATTATGATGTTTCTGCATCATATTGAACCGTTTCAGTATGGTACACCAACTGGGATATTACAGCAGACATGCAGACCCCCATTTAGATAAAACTTTTGAAATATGCACGGTGTATGGCAATGTGTTGAATTGTCCTTAAATTACTTAACTTTTTTTTCCCCAGGCAGAGGCAAAGTGTGCCAAACTGGAACAGCGAGTGAATGAGCTTATCGGTGAGTTGTCTTTTTCTTATGGAGAATATATCTTCAGAAATAGTTGGGAAATCTCAGCACAGCAGTCATTTATCTCTGGAAACTTTCCCATTTGGTTGTTGTGCTACTTTACATGAGTAATTGACTTAATTTAAGTCTTTGTTAACAATGTTGACTTCCACCACCCAATGTTGCGTAAATAATTTAACTGCTGGTTTCCTTCCAATCTGATAGGACATAGTCAGTTCACTGTTCCTCAATGCAGGCTCTGTGGGGCATGGGTCCAGCAGGTGTCTAGTTTTTCTCAACAGCATGTCAGACTAATTCGTTCAGGAGCGTGTGACTGAAGCCAGTGAGAGGGGTACTGTAATTGTAGATGCTAAGTTGGACCCTTGGGACGACCCTAGCTTAAACCTAACCTTAACCCTTACCATAACCGTTAATTTCAACTTCAGTCTGGTGTCATCAGAGTTGAATGTCCCAAAGATTCCTCTTAGCATTTACCGTACTGTAATTAAGACTAAGATGGACTACCTGCGTGCCCAGCAGGACCTGCAGTGAGGAGCACTGGTCTAGTTATGAAACAGGATGCTCTTAGGTGGTCAGCACTGTGTCCAAATCCAATAACGCAATGCTTTGGGCCAGAGGTGGAGCTGCAGCTGCACACTGAGGTGGAGGAGAAGCGCCTACTGAAGGAGCAGCTCCAAGCACTAGAGGTAACAACCAATCTCACAATCTTGGGCTAGGTGTCAACATCCCAGGGTGAGAGAAATGGACAGTCTTAGATTTTTTTTTGCTGCTAAGTGATAATTGCACTCTAGGTTAAGAAGAGTTAAGTTGTAGTCAGTTCTCGTGTTACCTGCCCCAGTGCCTCAAAGTGAAGCAATAAGCTACCTCATTTACTATGCTAATTGAGGGCACTTTGCATGTATAAATATGATGAGCTGGACAACAATTTGGTTTGGCTATTTCGAAGTCTTCATTTTAAGTCTTCACTTATATCTTTGTCTTCTCTCCTCCAGTCATCCAAACAGACAGATGTCACTAAACTTCAAGAAGAGATAGCTAAGGTAACTATAACACATCTGTTCTTCAGTGTATAAATTAGGCTCTAGTGTATGTTAGCATCTAGGCCCCTGCATGTAATCTAACACTGATTTTGTTCATGTGTGCCCTAGCTCTCTGAAAAATTGAAGAAAAAGCAAGACAGGTAATCTATTTAGCTTGCAAATGTTACGAATGCATTTCTTTGGTTCTTCATATAGTCAACCTTAAAACCAGTCCCAGTAAGTTTCAGTAATGTCGTTTGTGTTTATGAATTCTCAAACCGTCGGGCAAGACGTCGTAATGTGGTCTACCTGAGAGTTCCCAAGCGGCCTCTGGGGCAGCCACTCTTGATCAGACCGATCGTAGTTTTCTCATTTGCTTGTAGCCTATACAACAAGCGTACTACTGTATTAAAATGGAAATTTGTAAGTCGAGTCAGCTATGAAAGTTACAGCAGGTAAATGTTATTCTAATGTACATGAACAACATTAATAGGCTACTGCGGTTGTTAGCAGTTTTCTGCTTGAGCCCTTGAAAACACATGTCTGGAAAAGTAAACGATCATATACGGTTGAATTATTATAAATTAAATCAGCCATCAAAAGGTTGCAATAGTAAACTCCACACCCAAGAGGAAAACATTTAGCCAGCTACCAACTCCAGCAACGTAAAAGCAGGTAAGTGCAGGAATGTTTATTTGGCTGTATAATCACCCAGCGGTATGCTACCAATACTTTGTGGCTATATTAGCTGTTTGCTAGCAAGCTGAATTGGCTAGCGAGTGAGCTAGCCAGCATCTTAAATGTCTTAATTTACCAGTAGACGGGTATAGCTGGCTTTCGTGATTATTATTGATTTTGGCTCTAATCTTGCGGAGGAGTCTAAAACACGGTCCAACCAGCAAGTATTACACTAGGAAAATATTCCATTGCTGAATCAAAATCGCCCACAATTCCCGTTTCATTCCGAAGCTCAAGCAACATCAAAGCAACTTTGTAAATGACCCGCCTGTGTTTTCAAATATGCGCTGCTGCACATTAGATCAGCTGTCGCACTGACCGACAGAGGGACTGACAGCCAGGAGCCAATATGAACCGTTACCACACACATCTGTCGTCTAAAAATGACACTTATTCTGTATCACTCAACTCTTGTTTATAATGAGAGGGATATACACTTGATATGTGATGTTGTGAATCGTGGATGGATCAGAGGAACAGATGGAAAGTGCGCAAAAGAAATGATAAATAACATATGCCTCATATTTACTTCGAGAAAGCTGACCTGCAATTTGTAAACAAAGCTGCTGTACTTAAAATGTGTATCATTTTGAAGTGACACACACGGCAAATTATGCTTTAATCTATTAATTTTGAGATATATTAACCCCCCCTCCCATTGGAAGACAATTCCATGATAAATTGATTGTATTTCCTTGCAGAAATGTGGATTAACTTATTTAAGTTATCTTGGCTCAGCTGTGATGAACTACATAAGAGTAGGACAGTCATGATTATCCCCTGTCCCATTATAGTGGTATTTCTCTGGCAATATTGGGCTGCTGTTTCAGGCTCAGTACTGCATTGTGACACTAGGCTCTGGCCCCATGTACAGTCAGCAGGCAAGAGTAATGAGACTGAACCTGTCGTCTGCTGCGTCTGCAAAGTCGCCTGCCCAAAGTTGCCATTATGTGCTCAGCCCTGGCCTCCTGCTCGAGAAGTCTGTCTGTTATATCTCCTCTACTGGGTGATTTCAGGGTTGAATAGTTTTCTGACTGGCTCTTTGCGATTTGTTTTATAGCTTTCTGCATTTGCAAGGCGAAAAAGAAGACCTTTACAATGACAGCAGGTAAGGGTATACAGATTCAACTTATATTTCACTTTTACCAAGCTTCTGAAGGTGGTGTTACTTGTTTATGAGTTAGAGAAAAGTAACCAAAAAACCTGCCAGACGCCATTTGGAGGCGAATACGACAATTTGATGAATATACATTTCTATCTGCACCAGGACCAAAATCGACGAGATTCAACAGAGGAAGGAGGAGGAGCTGAAGTCAATGAACATCCGCATCCAGAAGTTACAGGGAGATCTGCTGTCAGCCAACCAGGTTAAACATCCTGATGTTGCCTGTTCTGTTATGAGATCAATCACCCAAAATATATATCATCTGGTTTTGTACCTGCAGTACTCATATTGTTGTATTATGACAATACATAGGCCTTCTTAACCTCACAACCTGATCTGTACCTGGGTTGCGGTATGCATGCCATGGAACCATATCCTAAAATGATTGACAGAATATAGTGGGAAGCTGAAGCTGACTCTTGCTGCCTGTTTTTATAACTAGAGTGTTGGTGAGATGAAGGAACAGCTCCAGAGCCGGCAGAAGGAGCACGAGTTAGTTCTACACGCACTTAAAGATCAGGTAAACTCAAAACTTTCTTGAACTATACGCTCTCTTCCCTTCCTGTTGAAGTTCCAAAACACTCAAATGATCTTAGAGTCAAGACATTTTAATTGACGGTTAATGAGAAGGCAAAGTGAGGATCACCCTAAATAATGTGAGATTAGTCTGTGTCTGAAGAGGTTGTCTGGAAGAGAGTGGTCCACAGTCTTAAGTGGGCACAGTACACCTCATTAGGGACCAATCTGTTTTCCACTTAATTAGGCCTCCTAGCACGACTGGCACTTATGTCTTCTGTGATGTCGCACGTCTTAATTAACTTGAACTCCGCTTTGGGTAGACGACAACAAGATAAGGCATTCAAACCTGCTCTTACCTTCTCTTCATTTTCTCTTTTCAATATGGAAGTTCATTGTTATTTGAAGTCGAGCTTTCTGTTTTGGCTAGTCATGCAGAAGTTCTGTTTCTGATCTGGCTTCTGTCACCGTTCTTTGTTTCTTTTACATTGCCTAATTTATAGTTATTTTTCACATTTCTTTGCCATCTGACTTTCTTGTCTCACTGATCCTCTTCTGGTCATTTCACCCTGCCCCTTCTGCCTTCATTCTTTTAATGATGATCTATCCACCCTATCAAATCCCCCCCCCCCCACACACACTTTTCTATCCCTATTCTCGAGCTGCCAATCGCCACCTTTTTGATTCCTTCTCTTCACCTTGCACATTGTCTTTTTCCTCCCTCTCCCCTCCTTCCCTCCCTGGGTGGTGCCCCCTGTGTTACCCTGTGTGTGGGGCTGTGATACAGGTAGCTTGTCAGAGTGCTGTGAGTCAGGAGCAGGTGGAGAGTATCCTGACTGAGAACGATGCTCTCAGGACTAACCTAGCGGCTCTAGAACAGGTACAGCTCATCTTACTGCCCTGCCACTACCCCGCGGAACCTCCTCAATATTCATTCTGCTGCCGTCACCACTCACCAGCCATTAACCATGATGCATCACCAATATGACAAGTCATGCTAATGTGAATAAAGTCAGGGAGGTACAGAAATGTTTCACATAGTGACGAATGGTGTTCACACATGAGTTGCTAATCCTTAATAATACAATAATACTGTCTGTTTTGCCCTACAAAGCTTAATCCTAAATCATCATTGTGTGTCAAACCTCTGCTCACCTGCTTTTCTTTTCTCACTTTTTCCACTTCTGCCTTACTGACCCATTTGATCCACTACCATGTTTCATTAAACAAAGTCATCAGATGTTGGTCCATTGTGATGGGGACTGTGTCCTGCCTGACTAGTGGGTGTTGTGTGTCATTAGATTCAGACAGTGAAGACTCAGGAGATGAACCTTTTGCGTGACCAAAACACGGCTCTAAATGTGGAGCTGCAGCAGAAACGGACGGAGCAGGAGAGCTTTCTGGCACAGAGAGATGACCTTAACTCTCAGCTACAGGTTTGTGTGGCCCTCACACTGTCCCAGTACATGCATACTAAGATTGGTTCTCTATCTTAAACAAATGTGGAGCACTGTCTATGACAAATAATGCAGGACTCGGTCCTCTTAATTGGTAGGTCAGAATCCTTTCTTTTTTTACTATGATATAGTGCTTATCTTGTAGGTCGGCGAGGAAAAAGCTCCTGTTGCAAATGTATTTTTATACCCATCTCTTGCTCATGTGCTCCTCTCTGATGAATGTATCTGTAGGAGTCAAACCGTGCCAACAGCAGACTGTTGGAGCAGCTGACTGAAGTTGGCCAGGAGAAAGACAGGGTACAGCAAGAGCTGGAGGAGGCTAAAAAGGTATCTGACACGCACACGGAAAGGGAGTGATCAGAGACACACGCAGGAGGCTTCATTCCACTCACCAGAGCACTGGTTATTAGAGCACAGTGACTATTGTTCTGTAATACACATGGCACTCTCATTACTGGCATTCTCCCAGGGAAGGTGGGAATGCTGAGTTGTCCTCCGTCAAGCTCCACTCGTTGTCCCCACAGGATCACAGACCGTAATTGGACATCACAGCTTCAATGACCTTATGCTAAGTCTAAGACAGGCACATATCACAGTGTTATATTTGAGTCCGATTTATATTATGATTCAAAGATTTGTCTTATGGTTTGTTTAAGTGCCAAGTGAGACGTGAATGTTATTCTTCGTGTATCATCACAGTAAATGTCAGAGATGTGTAGTAACATCCAGAGATATCATCTCCCATTCCCATGTCCCTCCCCCTTCAGACAGCAGACAAGCGGAAGGCCATGCTGGACGAGCTGGCCATCGACATTATCACAGAGAAGTCACGACACAAGGACGAGCTGAGCGACGTGCGTCTGCAGCATGAGAAGGAGGTGCTGGGGGTGCGGGCGCGCTACGAGAAAGAGCTGAGGGGACTCCACGAGGACAAGAACCGCACCGAGGAGGAGATCCGCTCACAGCTTCGAGATGAGAAGGTGGGGGGGGGCGCGAGTCTGGGCCAAAGGGCCAATGAGAGGGAAGAGAACATGAGAAGGTACACTGCTTGTGTATTAATGTGACCTTTACCCTATGACCTCCTAGGCTCGCAACAAGGAGTTGGAGGGTCTGCAGCAGAGTGTAGAGGAGCTGCAGGCCCAGGTCCAGTCTATGGAGGGAACTAAGGGCTGGTTCGAACGCAGACTCAAAGAAGCTGAGGTACAGTACCAACTTCAGTTTCACGTTGATTTATTCACTAGGATATTACAGTGTATATACTGCCTGCTCTGTAGTAATGCTGGGTTTTACCACTATACACTTTAAAGATTTTACATTAACATGAATAGATGCTATTGAAGATAAGGTTAATAGGTGATCAATATTGTTTGTTGAGAGTGGAGCTCTTCACTGCCTGGAGTAACCCCTGTCACATTAACACTGACCACTTGGTGTCACTAGTGTGTTTCTTCTTTCTGCTCAGATAGTTTTGTTTGTTTTGTAGCATGGTTTAAGGACCTTAAATATTTAGTTTAGCCTTAAAAAAAAAAAAAAGAATGCTAAGAACAGACGTGTGCTGATGATTAGGTGATGGCTTGTTCCAACGTTGTCCCTGTTGTATTCCTGTGTTCAGGAGAGCATGGAGGAGAGCAGGCTTGAGCACCATGAGCAGATGGAGAAGCTACAGAAGGAACATTCTATCCAACTGGAGGTAAACTTGTTTTCCTCTTCCCAGACATACATGGCAGAGTGCTGTACACAGCAACACACTCTGACACTTTCATCCGGGCCCAGGGGAGTACTGACTGGTATTATGTATAGTGTATGTAGGCTTTGTTCACTGCAGCATGCCCTGAGACATGAAGGCATGTCTCAAATTGTCTCAGACTCAAATTGCTATTCTCATCGCCTGAGTACCTAATGTGTGTTTAACTGTACAGCTTCAGCAATTAAGTGTTTCATCTATTTAACTGTCATTTCTCAGCATATGGTGGCCCTTAGGTTGCTCATAGGTTTGACGATATGATAGTGTTTGACGTAGTCTGGTGTGTTTTTGGTGACATACCCCAAATTCTACCCCCACTGTTCCAATAAAAATCCTGTTAGTACACTATATATACAAAAAGACATCCACTAATTTGAAGGGGTATTTCAGCTGAACCCATTGCTGATCGGTTTATTAAATCGAGTATACAGCCACTCAATCTCCATAGACAAACATTGGCAGTAGAATGGCCTTGCTGAAGAGCTTAGTGACTTTCAATGTGGCTTCGTCATAGGATGCCGTCTTTCCCACAAGTCAGTTTCTGTCCTGCAAGCGCTGCCCCGGGCAAATGTAAGTGCTGGTTTTGTGAAGTGGAAACGTCTAGGAGCAACAAAGGCTCAGCCGCGAAGTGGTAAGCCACACAAGCACACAGAACGGGACCGCCGAGTGCTGTGAAGCACGTAAAAGTCATCTGTCCTCGGTTGTAACACTCACTACCGAGTTCCAAACTGCCGCTGGAAGCAACGTCAGCACAAGAACTGTTCGTCGGGAGCTTCATGTAATGGATTTCCATGGCTGAGCAGCTGCACACGAACCTAAGATCACCACCCGCAATGCCAAGCTTCGGCTGGAGTGGTGTACAGCTCGCCGCCATTGGATTCTGGAGCAGTTGAAACAAGTTCTCTGGAGTGATTACACTTCACCGTCTGGCAGTCCGATGGATGAATCTGGGTTTGGCAGGTGCCAGGAGAACGCTACCTGCCCCAATGCAAAGTGCCAACAGAATAGTTTGGTGGAGGATAAATAATGGTCTGGGGCAGTTTTTCATGATTTGGGCTTGGCCCCTTAGTTCAACTAAAGGGAAATCTTAACGCTACAGCATATGACAGTCGGTGTCCACATACTTTTGGTCATGTAGTGTATCATGAAGTTAGTTTCAAACTGTTAAATATTGTCCAACTGTTATGTTAATCTTGTAATTACTGTCAGTGACGCCATTAGCATGGTGTACATAGAACCCTAATTATGTTGAAACTGATTTAAAATGGGGTTTTCTCTCTAACCTATTAAACCCAGCAGATTGTATATAGGAAAATAACAGAACTGAATACATATTCTTTGTGTTTCTCATTCAGGGAAAGGCATCTGACATAGATGGTGTGAAGCTGCATTTGACAGAGGTAGAGAAAGAGAGGGATGTGCACAATGAAACCATTGGAAAACTGAAGCAGGTAAACTAACCCCCTTGCAATTAGCATAAACTACTATTACCCCCCATCACATTTTCAGAGGAATGTATAGTTTAATGTTCCATAAATGTATACAATCCAGTATAAGCAGTATAATGAGCATGTGGTCATCTAATGATTTTCATGATGTACTCTCCCTGTTGGTGTGGTATACAGGAAATTAAAGATACAGTGGATGGCCAGAGGATCCTGGAGAAGAAGGGCAGTTCAGCAGTAAGTGGAACACCTCTGTTTCTGTCTTACCACTAACAGCTGAGCTGAGGGGAAACTGAGTTAGGCTACTTCCATTAGCTATGGAGAGGAAATTGAATGATTACTTCCAGGTGGTAGGTAGGCAGGCAGTCGGTGCACGACGCCGCACCCACTCTGCTCTTTAGAAGTGGAATCGGGGCAGCCTTTTCAATATGCCAGTTTGACCCCTTGTAACCAATTATTCAATGCCTGTCTTGATGATAAGAATCTGCCTCTGCAGATAATTGCAAGAATATGGGCTAGCCTGAGGCGTAGGGGTCGCGAGGGCTGTGCAGTTCCTCCTTCCAGCCAGCTATCTAAATTGTTTTCTGCGGAGGATGGGTCATTTTATTTGATTGTTTTCTTTGTCTTAATCTGATGCTTGTCTGAGATTACCTTTGTCTCCCCGAGTCAGACTGGCGCTGTTGTCTCTATTGAAAACCACCCGTATGCTGCAGTATTTTTCAAATTAAGTAGTGTACTCTCCTCTCATGGGCTTTGTAACGCTGTTTGTAGCTGAAAGACTTGAAGAGGCAGCTACAGCTGGAGAGGAAGAGAGCTGATAAACTACAGGAGCGGCTACAGGAGATCCTCACCAACACCAAGACCAGGACAGGTGAGAGGACATCGGAAAGCCAGGTTGACCGCCACACATCAAATCAAATGTAGTCAGGCAAAAGTCTATATACCAGTACATGTTCTATATTGGCATTTGAGGGAGGGAGATGGTTGACTGTTTTGAAGGACATCCTCTCATTCACTGAACCATGATGTTAATGTCTGTTAGCCTATGAAACATTGAGCACAGGTAAGAGAATATGCAGATTACATATAAACAAAGAGAGCAGATAAACTGCCATGTCACAGTGTGGTTTGCTACATGTGATCTGAAACATACTTCTATGTATCACATACAGGAAATAATGAGGGGAGAGGTGCTTTGTACACCAACATCATACATTGAAGTGAAATATGTTTAGTTATGGTAATTGTTTGGGACCAATGGTGTGCTTGTACGTTAGCTTTCTTGAGACCATTATGTTCTAGTACTGGGCATACATACAGTGGGGTCCAAAATGATTGACAGCCTTGATAAAGATGAGCAATAATGACTGTATAATACAAATAATTCAAATTTTGAGCTATATTTTATGCAACAAAAAAATGTGTAATCACTCTTGTGACTCTACAGATTTGATGGATGCATTTGCAGTTTTAGTGCGGCAGGTAGCTTAGCGGTTAAGAGCGATGGGACAGTAACCAAAAGGTTGTTTGTTCGAAGTGAGAAGTCTGTCATTGAGCAAGGCATGCTCCTGTAAGTCGCTTTGGATAAGTAGGTCTGCTAAATTACTAAAATGTTTCAGATTATTTTGTGATAAGTAGGTCTGCTAAATTACTAAAATGTTTCAGATATATATATATATATATATATATATATATATATATATATATATATATATATTTTATAATATATTTTATTGTAATTTTAATCACAGGCTTGACGTGGTCATTGCATGCTAGGAATATTGGACCAAATACTAACCACTACCTTTTTGAGTAAAACAGAAATGATTACTTGTTAAACAAGTAATTTATTTTATAGTCATTATTGCTTATCTTTATCAGGGGTGTCAATAATTTCAGACCCAACTGTATATGGATGATCAGCTCATTGTTGAACCAGTTAAATGTGATATCAATATGGAGAGGATGGTTCATTTACTAAGCTAGTAAGGATAAAATATTTACTTGCCAACTGGCTAGGTGGTTATCCCACACCCTTCCCATTACCATGATAGCATCACATAGTCTGGAAAACACCAAGCTCTGTCTGGAAAGGCTGCTTGATGTTGTAGGCACGATGCGTGTCGATAATGAAGGGGGTTGTGCTTTTTTTTACTGATTGGTCCTCCCCTGTGTCTTTCTCACTCACGCACTTACATGGACAACCACGCACAGTCCTCAGGCGCTGCCCCCTTCCAATACAACTGAATTTTCTCATCCAAACCACATGAGGTCTCAATCCCCCAGGAAAGAAAAATACTTTTGAGAACCAATCAAAGCTACAACTTTGTTGTATTATTATTTGACCCTGCTGGTCATCTATTTATATTTTGAACATCTTGACCATGTTCTGTTATAATCTCCACCTGGCACAGACAGAGGAGGATTGGCCACCCCTCATAGCCTTGTTTCTCTCCAGGTTTCTTCCTAGGTTCTGGCCTTTTCTAGGGAGTTTTTCCTAGCCACTGTGCTTCTACATCTGCATTGCTTGTTGTTTGGGGTTTTAGGCTGGGTTTCTGTAGAGCACTTTGACATCAGCTGATGTAAGTCAAGCTTTATAAATACATTTGATTGATTTGAAAGCTCAGACCATTTCTGCGCGACTACTGCATTTACGACAGACTCCTGTCCAGACCAGTGTGTCACAGCTCTCATTTGCTCTGTGCCAGGCTAGGAACCACATGCTTCTGTCCTCTGAATTTAGCTCTTTACTTTATAAATCCCTATATCTGATGGCGCCGACAGAGATAGTCGCTTCGAGGCAGTATTTTTCAAAATATATTTTTATTATTTCTAACATTGTTGCCCCAGGAAATCTTAAGTCTTATTACATACATCCGGGAAGAACTATTGGATATAAGAGCAACGTCAACTTACCAACATTACAACCAGGAACACGACCTGGTCCCAAGCGGATCCTGTTTTGACCACCACCCAGGACAATGGATAGGATCCCAGTAGGCGACCCAAAACAACGGCACCGCAGAAGGGGCAGACGGAGCGGTCTTCTGCTCAGGCTCTGTAGACAGGCACATCGCCCACCGCTCCCGAGTATACTACTCGCCAATGTCCAGTCTCTTGACAACAAGGTAGATGAAATTCGAGCAATGGTTGCCTTCCAGAGAGACATCAGAGATTGTAACATTCTCTGTTTCACGGAAACATGGCTCACTCGGGAAATATTATCAGAGCCGGTACAGCCACCCGGCTTCTTCACGCATTGCGCCGACAGAAACAAACATCTCTCTGGTAAGAAGAAGGGCGGGGATGTATACCTTATGATTAACGAGTCGTGGTGTGATCATAACATACATACCCCACCCCCCCCCCCCCCAAGCAGACACCCCGACGGCCCTGAAAGAACTTCATTGGACTCTATGTAAACTGGAAACCTTATATCCCGAGGCTGCATTTATTGAAGCTGGGTATTTTAAAAAGGCTAATCTGAAAATAAGGCTCCCCAAATTTTTAGCAGAATATTAAATGCGCGACCCAGGCTGGCAGCATTCTGGATCATTGCTACTCTAACTTCCGCGACGCATACAAAGCCCTCCTTTCGGCAAATCTGACCACTACTCCATTTTGTTGCTCCCAGCCTATAGACAGAAACTAAAACAGGAAACGGCCGTGCTCAGGTCTGTTCAACGCTGGTCCGACTAATCGGATTGCTTCCTTCATGTGGACTGGGATATGTTCCGGATCGCCTCAGACAACATTTGATGTATACACTGATTCGGTGAGCGAGTTTATTAGCAAGTGCATTGGTGGTGATGTACCCACCGTTACTATTAAAACCTTCCCCAACCAAAAGCCTTGGAATGATGGCAGCATTCGCGCAAAACTGAAAGCGTGAACCACTGATTTTAATCATGACAAGGTGACCGGAAACATGACCGAATACAAACACTGTAGCTATTCCCTCCACATGGCAATCAAACAAGTTAGCATCAGTATAGTGAAAGTAGAGTGGCAATTCAACGGCTCAGACACGATGTATGTGGCAGGGTCTACAGTCAATCACGGATTACAAAAAGAAAACCAGCCCCATCGCGGACACCGTCTTGCTCCCAGACAAATTTAAACAACTTATTTTGATCTCTTTGAGGACAATACAGTGCCACTGACACGGCACGCTACCAAAACCTGCGTGCTCTCCTTCACCGCGGCCAACGTGAGTAAAACATTTAAACGTGTTAACCCTCACAAGGCTGCCGGCCCAAACTGCATCTCTAGCCGCGTCCTCAGAGCATACACAGACCAGCTGGCTGGTGTGTTTACGGACATATTCAATCAATCACTATCCCAGTCTACTGTTCCCACATGCTTCAAGAGGGCCACCATTGTTCATGTTCCCAAGAAAGCTAAGGTAACTGAGCTAAACGGCTATCTCCCCGTAGCACTCACTTCTGTCATTATTTTGTGCTCTGAGAGACCTGTCATGGATCATATCACCTCCACTCTACCTGACACCCTAGACCCACTCCAATTTGCTTACCGCCTCAATACGTCCGACAATCACACTGCCCTAACCCATCTCGACAAGAGGAATACCTATGTAAGAATGCTGTTCATCGATTACAGCTCAGCATTTACACCATAGTACCCTCCAAACTCGTTATTAAGCTCGAGAACCTGAGTCTCGACTCCGCCCTGTGCAACTGGGTCCTGGACTTTCTGACGGGCCAAACCCAGGGTGTAAGGGTAGGAAACAACATCTTTACCCTGCTGATCCTCAACAATTGGGTCCCACAAGGGTGCGTTCTCAGCCCGCTCCTGTACTGCCTGTTCACCCATGACTGCGTGGCCATGCAAGCCTCCAACTCAATCATCAAGTTTGCAGACGACACTACAGTGGTAGGCTTGATAACTAGCAATAACAAGACGGCCTACAGAGAGGAGGTGAGGGCCCTCGGAGTGTGGTGTCAGGAAAATAACCTCACACTCAACGTCAACAAAACAAAGGAGATGATCGTGGACTTCAGGAAACGGCAACGGGAGCACCCCCTATCCACATCGACGGGACAGTAGTGGAGAAGGTGGGAAGTTTTAAGTTCCTCTGCGTACACATCACGGACAAACTGAAATGGTCCACCCACACACAGCGTGGTGAAGGCGGCGCAACAGCGCCTCTTCAACCTAAGGAGGCTAAAGAAATTTGACTTGTCACCGAAAACACTCACAAACTTTACAGATGTACAATCAAGAGCATCCTGTCGGGCTGTATCACCACCTGTTACGACAACTCTGCCCACAACCTTAAGGCTCTCCAGAGGGTAGTGAGGTCTGCACAAAGAATCACTGGGGGCAAACTACCTGCCCTCCAGGACACCAAAACCACCCGATGTCACAGGAAGGCCAAAAAGATCAATGACAACAACCACCCGAGTCACTGCCTGTTCACCCCGCTATCATCCAGAAGGCGAGGTCAGTACTGTTGCATCAAAGCTGGGACCGAGAGACAGAAGCTGTTTTTCAATCTCAAGGCCATCAGACTGTTAAACAGCCATTGAGTGGCTGCTGCCAACATACAGACTCAAATCTCTAGCCACTTTAATAATTAAAAATTGGATGTAATAAATGTATCACTAGTCACTTTAAACAATGGCACTTTATATTATGTTTACATACCCTACATTACTCATCTCATATGTATAAACTGTATTCTATACCATCTACTGCATCTTGCCTATGCTGCACGGCCATCACTCATCCATATTCTTATTCATTCCTTTACACTTGTGTGTCTATAAGGTAGCTGTTGTTAAATTGTTAGATATTACTGCACGGTCGGAACTAGAGGCACAATCAATTTTCTACACTCGCATTAACATCTGCTAACCATGTGTATGTGACAATACAATTTGATTTGAAATCACATATGGCAACCAACAATTCTAACAGAAACATAACCCTCTTACTGCTGTACCTGTATGTTTCTCAGTGATGTGTATGGCATCTTGAAAACATTTACTCCTGTGGGGGGGTCCCTACCCCAATCAAACCGTCAACAAAATGCAGACCTCTTTAATATTTTATGGTGCCCCCCGCCCCTTCTTAAAATGTGCCACAGAGCAATGCATACTCTTGTTTCCTGGCTGTAGGTTGTTGGTGATGCCAGGGAAATCCTCTTTTGGGCCATGTATAATTTACTAGGGGTCCTTTTAAATGTTTAATGGTTGCTCTACAGAAAGTTGAGAATCAGACATTTTATAGTCAGGAGCTTTTATCTTTGTCCAAAGTTAGTGCACATCAGTGGGGGCCTTAAAGGTAGATACCTATATCCCTGCAAAGACAGGAGTTCTTCCTACATTAGCCTTTAGTTTACTGTAGGGAATCCATCAGTGCTTATGGACTGAGGTTTCCCTCTATGCACAATGCAATCGGTCCTAACTTAATTAGTGTGTGTTTCCCCATCAGAAACACACAATGGATGTTGTTACTTGACAATGTTCTGTAGTTATCATTGGGTTGATTGGAATGCTGCGTTTGAAAAACTGCCAGACTTAAGAGGGTTGAGAAGGTGTGTCCTTGCTTTGATATGGCCTGAAAAGTCATATTAACCACGTCAAGAAAATGCCAAAAGGTGTCTGACGTTAGAACAACTTTTTTCCACACTTAGAACATTTACTTCTGATGTAATTCCTTAGCAAGACTGCTCGATTGAGTATGTGTCTGTTTCCAGGCCTGGAGGAGCTGGTGTTGTCAGAGATCAGCTCTCCTAATCGTACGCAGCAGAGGGGAGATAGCAGCAGTGTCTCCTCCTTCAGCTATGGGGAGATCATGAAGGAGGGCGCCTCTGCACAGAGCACCAACAAGGTACACTACACCAGTCAGCACAGAGCACCAACAAGGGACACTACACCAGTCTGCACAGAGCACCAACAAGGTACACTACACCAGTCTGCACAGAGCACCAACAAGGTACACTACACCAGTCTGCACAGAGCACCAACAAGGTACACTACACCAGTCTGCACAGAGCACCAACAAGGTACACTACACCAGTCTGCACAGAGCACCAACAAGGTACACTACACCAGTCTGCACAGAGCACCAACAAGGTACACTACACCAGTCTACACAGAGCACCAACAAGGTACACCAAGAACCTGGCCAAAGCACATACAATGTTTGTTAAAGCAATAGTATGCAGAGTGTTGACAAGATTGGTGATAATCAGAATGTGAATGTTGAATATACATTTTGTAGTCAACAGAACAGCGTAAGCCACATAGGACAAAATACCTTATTTGATGTAAGGGAACCACAAAGAGAACCAATGAGGTCGTCTGCATCAACACATCACCTTTTACATTGTACTCTTGGCAGTTAAAAATGCAAACTGTACATTCTGAGGCAGAGATGAGAGTCTGAACTTTCACCAACCACAGCTATGACAGGCAGCTCAACAGGAAGTTCACATGCGTTTCACTTTTATGTGCCGCTGTTAATAGCCTATAAATAGCGTAGATACTATTATTATAGCCCTTTGAATAAACACATGTCCTGAATGTTTTTCTTTGCAGGGGAGATGGATTGTTGAGGAAAAGGTGTGGGAAAGGCTGTGAGAACTCTCTGAAGAAAACAATTTAGAATTCTCCAATTGTTTCCACTTAAAAAAAATATATTCCAGTTCTGTCCCGAACAGACCTCCTGCCTAGGTTGTGTACAATGTACAGATGAGTGAAGCAGAGATAACAAATTATATTACACAGAATGCACAAAATATCTTCTCTCTGTCTGAGTGAATTATGTAGGGAACAGACGTTTAACAGTTGTCTGGTCCTGTGCTCTAAGTCCGCCAGCGGCAGCCCCCAGTCCCAGCGACCTGCTGACCTGTCTGATGACGAGGTTGGGGAACTCTTCCTGAGGCTGGCTGAGGTGCAGCAAGAGAAATGGATGTTGGAGGAGAAGGTAGGCATGCTATTCATACTGACAGTACAACTGTATTGTCTGTTACTAGTGAACAATGGAAATGTGTCTTATGCTTTGTTCTACTACGTTTTCAACTTGGCTATCATTTACTATGAACTGTGTAATATGTTCTATACATGGGTGGCAGGTAGCCTAGCGCTTTAGAGCGTTATGCCTGTAACCGAAAGGTCGCTGGTTTGAATCCCTAAGCCGGCAAGATGGAAAGTATCTGCCGTTCTGCACTTAACCCCCAACAACAACTGCTCCCCTGGCTTAATCGACGTTGAGTTAAATGTGGAAGGCACATTTTGGTTGAATGCATTCAGTTGTGCAACTGACTAGGTTTTTCCTTTCCCACACCCCTTCGTATTTATTTGCACAGTTAAGATCAAATTTATACATTTGTCTCTATACTCCAGCATTTTGGATTTGAGAACACATGTTTCATATGAGGCGACAGTATAGTATGTCAACATATTTATTTGAGGTTATTTTCATGCGTATCTGTATTACCGTTTGGAAATGAAAGCACTTTATGTATCTACTCCCCACCATTTTTTGTAAGTGTTTTTTTCCCCTCTAAGTATTTGGACAAAATCACTTAAAGTTTAGTATTTGGTCCAGTATTTGGGGTGATATTCTTTCTCACTCATCATTATTCATTATTATCCATAGCATCCACATTAATGTAGAAATGTTCAGAAATATCTTGTCAAAATATTTATGAAAGTCTTCAAATTGTGGTATTAGATACGAGACATGCTTTCATTTCTAAATGGTAAATCAGATATGTATGAAAAAAAACTGGAATAAAAGGTGACATTTCTATACTGTCGCTTCATAAGAAACATTTAATCAAATAAAAATGCTGCAGTGTTTAGCCAAATTCACACATTTTAGTAAACAAGGTGGGGAGTGTATGGTTGTACAACTAAATTACAGTTAATAGTATGAATGCAAGATCAAATGAAACCAAACACAATAAATAAATAAAAAATCAACCTGAACTGTCAATATTATTTGGGAAGAAACTGACATGACAGATAGTTGTGAGATAATGATAATGTTCTTCACTGCATTTTATGGGCATTCATTAATCTTTTTTTTTTACCACTAGAATAGCTTTTATTTCCAATTAAATTGTGAAACCATCTTTTACTGGTGACTTTATATCAAATTCACCAAAATATGGCTACACTGGACAGGGATCTGCTGCTATTACTTGTTTTTGCGCCTTGCTGTTCTTCCCCAGATCATATGATCTATTCATTTGCTGCCTGCCTGCTCTGGGTGTGAGAGATGATTGATGTACATGCTAGTAGCTGTGACAGGTCCTTTGTGTTGACATTTGGTGCCCCTTTTCTCAGTAAACCAGCTGTGGGGTTATCTCTTTAGGTGTATCTAATGTGTGTGTCTAATATGCTGCAGGTTAAACACCTAGAGGTCAGCTGCTCCTCCATGGCTGATGACATCTGTAAGAAGAGTGCCATCATCGAGACCTATGTCATGGACAGCAGGATAGGTAACCATCTGTCTCTGTCTCCTTGCCTTGTTGAACTTGTTTCCCCCTCCTTTAGATGTGATACTTGTTTTTCACTGACAGGAATACAGTGGGGCAAAAATGTATTTAGTCAACCACCAATTGTGCAAGTTCTCCCACTTAAAAATATGAGAGAGGCCTGTAATTTTCATCATAGGTACACTTCAACTATGACAGACAGAATTAGGGGAAAAAATCCAGAAAATCACATTGTAGGATTTTTAATGAATTGATTTGCAAATTATGGTGGAAAATAAGTATTTGGTCAAGAATAAAAGTTTCTCAATACTTTGTTATATACTCTTTGTTGGCAATGACAGAGGTCAAATGTTTTCTGTAAGTCGTCACAAGGTTTTCACACACTGTTGCTGGTATTTTGGCCCATTCCTCCATGCAGATCTCCTCTAGAGCAGTGATGTTTTGGGGCTGTTGCTGGGCAACACGGACTTTCAACTCCCTCCAAAGATTTTCTATGGGGTTGAGATCTGGAGACTGGCTAGGCCACTCCAGGACCTTGAAATGCTTCTTACGAAGCCACTCCTTCGTTGCCCGGGTGGTGTGTTTGGGATCACAGCCACGTTTCATCTTCAATGCCCTTGCTGATGGAAGGAGGTTTTCACTCAAAATCTCACGATACATGGCCCCATTCATTCTTTCCTTTACACGGATCAGTCATCCTGGTCCCTTTGCAGAAAAGCAGCCCCAAAGCATGATGTTTCCACCCCCATGCTTCACAGTAGGTATGGTGTTCTTTGGATGCAACTCAGCATTCTTTGTCCTCCAAACACGACGAGTTGAGTTTTTACCAAAAAGTTATATTTTGGTTTCATCTGACCATATGACATTCTCCCAATCTTCTTCTGGATCATCCAAATGCTCTCTCGCAAACTTCAGACTGGCCTGGATATGTACAGGCTTAAGCAGGGGGACATGTCTGGCACTGCAGGATTTGAGTCCCTGGCGGCGTAGTGTGTTACTGATGGTAGGCTTTGTTACTTTGGGCCCAGCTCTCTGCAGGTCATTCACTCGGTCCCCCCGTGTGGTTCTGGGATTTTTGCTCACCGTTCTTGTGATCATTTTGACCCCACGGGGTGAGATCTTGCGTGGAGCCCCAGATCGAGGGAGATTATCAGTGGTCTTGTATGTCTTCCATTTCCTAATAATTGCACCCACCGTTGATTTCCTCAAACCAAGCTGCTTAACTATTGCAGATTCAGTCTTCCCAGCCTGGTGCAGGTCTACAATTTTGTTTCTGGTGTCCTTTGACAGCACTTTGGTCTTGGCCATAGTGGAGTTTGGACTGTGACTGTTTGAGGTTGTGGACAGGTGTCTTTTATACTGATAACAAGTTCAAACAGGTGCCATTAATACAGGTAATGAGTGGAGGACAGAGGAGCCTCTTAAATAAGAAGA
This sequence comes from Oncorhynchus masou masou, assembly GCF_036934945.1. Taxonomy (NCBI): domain Eukaryota; kingdom Metazoa; phylum Chordata; class Actinopteri; order Salmoniformes; family Salmonidae; genus Oncorhynchus; species Oncorhynchus masou. Next base: position 30,631,474 of record NC_088229.1, read on the forward strand.
AACAGGTCTGTGAGAGCCAGAAATCTTGCTTGTTTGTAAGTGACCAAATACTTATTTTTCACCATAATTTGCAAATAAATTCATTAAAAATCCTACAATGTAATTTTCTGGATTTTTTTTCTCATTTTGTCTGTCATAGTTGAGGTGTACCTATGATGAAAATTACAGGCCTCATCTTTTAAAGTGGGAGAACTTGCACAATTGGTGGCTGACTAAATACTTTTTTGCCCCACTGTATGTATGCCTACATTATAGTTTGTCTATTGAACTGTTATGTACAGTGTAAAGCCATCTAAGATTTACTTGAAAATTGGATTATTTTGTCTCCTGAAATGTAGCCCACCTAGGGAGTTCAGAGATCTTTCGCTCTTCGCTCAATTTATTTTGAATTGTGAGTTTAAAACCTCTTATGGATCTGACCCTTTTTTCCAATTTCCACCTAAAATGACATACCCAAATCTAACTGCCTGTAGCTCAGGACCTGAAGCAAGGATATGCATATTCTTGGTACAATTTGAAAGGAAACACTGAAGTTTGTTGTACCATTTATTGAAATGCAAGAGAAAGGCCATAATGTATTATTCCAGCCCAGGCACAATTTAGATTTTGGCCACTAGATGGCAGCAGTGTATGTGCAAAGTTTTAGACTGATCCAATGAACCATTGCATTTCTGTTAAAATTGTTGTATCAATACTGCCCAAATGTGCCCAATTGGCTTATTAATAACTTTTCAGGTTCAGGTTCAAAATTATGCACTCTCCTCAAACAATAGCATGGGTATTATTTCACAGTAATAGCTACTGTAAATTTGACAGTGCAGTTAGATTAACAATAATTTAAGCTTTCTGCCAATATCAGATATGTCCTGGGAAATGTTCTTGTTACTTACAGCCTCATGCTAATTTCATTAGCCTACGTTAGCTCAACCGTCCTGAGGGGGACTCGACCTCTACGAGATTTGTGAGGTTGAATGTTGAACCAAAACCAGAGAACACTCAAAGATGAGTTGACTCTATTATTCCAGTACATCTTGTTTCATGTCTTGAGGGTAAAACTATACTGAACAAAAATGTAAACACAACATGTCAAGTGTTGGTCCCATGTTTCATGAGCTGAAATAAAAGATCCCAGAAATTTTCCATAAGCACCAAAAGCTTATTTCTCAAGTTCGGTGCACACATTTGTTTACTTCCCTGTTAGTGAGCATATCTCCTTTTGCCAAGATAATCCATCCACCTGACAGATATGGCACATCAAGAAACAGCATGATCATTACACAGGTGCACCTTGTGCTGGGGACAATAAAAGGCCACTCTAAAATGTACAGTTTTGTCACATAACACAATGTAAAAGACATCTCAAATGTTATAACCCGGAAGCCAGTCGCACCAATGTGTCGGAGGAAACACCGTACATCTGGCGACCGTGTCTGTGTGCACTGTGCCCGGTCCGCCACAGGAGTCGCTAGTGTGTGATGGGACATGGACATCCCTGCCAGCCAGGCCCTCCCCTATCCCGAGGACGCTGGGCCAATTGTGTGCTGCCCCGTGGGTCTCCCGGTTGCGACAGAGCCTGGACTCGAACCCAGAATCTCTAGTGGCATAGCTACCACTGCGCCACTCGGGAGGCCCCAGATGTCTCAAATTGAGGGAGCACGTAATTGCAATGCTGACTACAGAGATGTCCATCAGAGCTGTTGCCAGATAATTTAATGTTAATTTCCCTACCATAAGCCACCTCCGTCATTTTTGAGAATTTGGCAGTACATCCAACTAGCCTCACAACCTACGACCATGTGTAACCACGCCAGCCTGGGACCTCCACACCCGGCTTCTTCACCTGCGGGATTGTCTGAGTTGGGGTGCTGCTGAGAAATATTTCTGTCTGTAATCAAGCCCTAATTTTGAAGAAAAACAAATTCTGATTGGCTGGGCCTGGCTTCCCAATGGCTGTTCCACTGCCCAGTCATGTGAAATCCATAGATTTGGCCCTAATTTATTTAAATTGACTGATTTCATTATATGAATTGTAACACAGATTTTGCAGAGTTTTTTTTTTTCAAATATTTTTGTTCAATATAGAAACAGTATTTTACTGAAAATAACCTATGCTAACAGCTGGCATAAATAGACACTGTCCCACTCTTTCACAGTAGGGAAGTTATTCAATTCTATTATTACGTTTGAACCTGTTCCACTGTCTTGCTTTTATAATACACTCGTAAATGTTTCACCGGTGCTATTTATAATAATTCTATTTTAAGTTTGCCGCTATTGGAGCGCTCAGATACACTTTGTTCAATCTAATAACTCTATGATCTGAGCTGTAGGCTCTGCTTAACATTTTATGAGTTTCTCTTTAAAGATTGGGGTGTTTTGGCTGGCTGTGTTTTTAAGATTCCTCTGCAACCTGTTCTGCTGCTCTCCTCAACCAGATTAGCACATAATGACCCCTCCATATTATCCTGCTTCTATGCTAATCCATGAGGCATGATTTATAGTTTGGTGATAATTGGAACCCCATTACCATATGGAACTGGCAGAGTTTACAAAACAAACTAGAATGAAATATGATTACCTTTTAGGATTAGCACTGTAAGTAATGCATTTACTATAAGCATGCTAGCTGTGGTGTTTAGACACGAGTAAAGACAAAGTTTCAGAAACTCAAATCAAAATAGCAGATTTTGCAGATCCAAAATGTCAACTATAGCCATATTTCACGTTAAACCGATGTAGATGGGCTATGAAATGTATCGTAAGCTTTGGAATGGAGACTGACCCAGTTTCAGTACCTGGACTTGTCTGAAGTGCTCAGACTTGTGTCTCTGTCTGACTGCCTTCCTCGTGAGCATGCAGGCACTCAAGCTCACTGATATCATCAGGCTTTCGGGATAGGGCTGCACTGCACTCAAAGGGCACCCTCAAGTATATGCCTTTTAGGAAAGCACTATTAAAAAGAAATATTTGAGGTAGTTCACTCTCGATTAAAACGCTCGTTAACCCTCATGTCGTATTGGTCCTATCCGATAGGCTACGTCAAAGTTAATGTTTTCATCAGCTTTTTCTTTGTAGATGAAGTGCCCTTAGCTGTAACTACTACAATGATTGAATAATAAGACTTTCATATAGGCCAAGACATACAGAGTACACAGATTCTGGAAGGGAAAGCCTTTCTGAACCTAGGAATGTGTTTACGCCACACTGTTCTAAAACACTGCGACATTTAAAGCTTATAACTTTGAACAGTTAGCTCTCATATTGAAAATATTTTTTTATTTGTCTAATGCGCCCTTTCCGTGCCTCCTCCTATAACCCAGTTAAAGGAATCTCAGAGAGAGAGCGAGAGAAATGGGGAATTGTTTGTTTTGGAACTGGTGCGCTGTTGGAATCCATGAGGCCGCTGCATCTTTCATATTCCTTAAAAGTAAGCTAAACCACCGGCAATGGAGAGGGATGATCTGTGACTTCAGTAATACTGCAGTAGTCTAGTGTTTCAAAACTCCATAAAAAGAAAGGCTCAATCACAGCAGATAAAAGTTTCTCAAAGCAACTTGTCTTTCAATAGGGATTTCTTTTTTTTTTTGCCAAAGGAAAGACTGCAAAAATAAAATTGAATGCCTTGAATATGAACAGGCTTAGGTCATAGCAGATTTTTCATTGGATATAATGCAATGAAGTAGAGTGTAAAAATATGCCAATCTATGTTTACTTCCATTAGGCCTACTATATAAGTTCCATGGTCCGTAGTGCTTTCAGTCTCAGCGCTGAGTGGAGGTTTAATAAAGAAACAATCTTCCAAAGGCCCTAATCTCTTTCCACAGTGCTTGGTACATGCTCCTTGACACTGGTTATGTCCTAATAGCCGTACTTGGGCTCTAAATAGTAGGCATTTTGGGTATGCGAAAATGACAACATCAAATCAATATTTCTCAGATGTTATTGCGGGTGTAGAGAAACGCTTCCTAGCTCCAAAGGTGTAGTCGAATCTAACAATACACAAATCTAAAAGTAAAAGAATGTAGTGTTATGGTATGACATTTTGAAAATGTAGTATGCTTTAAATGCCAGGATGTCATACTCCATTTGGGCTTTTCATCTAGTAAAATTTGCTGCTCTGGAGGAAGATAATCATCTTTCCAGACCCACGTGTGTTTGACAACAGCTGATATTCAAAGAAGGGGATGGGCTGCACCAAAAATGAACGTATGGCGGTATAAGGCATTGTCAGTATGAATGAGCCTAGTATGTTGATATTTGTGGCTTACTGCATTCATTTTCACTAAATAGTACATTCTAAATAGTATGTAGTACAATTATTACAGTATGTTTTAGGATGTAGTAGACAAGAGATTTTTGGATGAGTGTTGCATGGTTTACTGAAACTTTGGTACTTTTATTTATGTTTACCCTTCGGTATTTCTGTAAAATGTGTCTCACGTTATCTACTGATTTGAGGATCATGTCTATCAGCGCAGCCGATGTCCCCTTATAGAGCGAGCTTACCGCGGCTGCTCCACTTTAGTCATTGCCAGGTCTATTCTGTTCTGAACAACCACTGCACTCACGGGCTGTATCACCACTTATGCTGCACAGAAGTTGACACACTTGAATAATGCAACACGCCATGTAGCAATGTTGAAACTGTTAATTACTGTTCACGATGTCCATTACAGGATATAACACTTGACAGTGCAAGAAGATACCGGTAGCATCCAACTTTGTAGGCTAACTTTCCTTGCTCGCTTACTGCTGAAGCTGAGATCAGTTCACTACCCCTAGTACTTTGTTTGTGATATGCAAAACTGATTGTGACCAAAAACTTTTCATTCACTTAGTCGGGGTTCAGACCCAGTGCCCCGAGCTTAATGATGAGCTTGGAAGGTACCATGGTGTTGAAGGCTGAGGTATAGTCAATGAAAAGCTTTCTTACATGGGTATTCCTCTTGTCCAGATGAGAGAGGCCAGTGTGCAGTGCGATGGCGACTGCATCGTCTGTGGATCTATTGGGGTGGTAAGCAAATTGAAGTGGGTCTAGGGTGTCAGGTAAGGTAGAGGTGAAATTGCAAGACTTCCGGGAACATTTTCCAAACAGACCAGGCCGGGGTTTGATTCAATTCGACGCGAGACAACTGTTAGACCCAATGCGTTTCTATGTGTGAGCTTAGCTAGCCAATGTCGACATCACATCTCTTCCAAGTGTGCTCAGGATTTCTATTGGAGAAGCAGTTTCTGCCTATCGTCATACTGCACTGCCTTTGCTGGAGCTGTATGTTAATGAGGTCACGGGTCTTCGACAGAACTTTTATCATGTAAGCGATTGCTTCTTCTATGCTAATCAGTACAATAAAATAAGTCTCAAATGGAAGGGAAACATATTTTTCTCTCCATCTGTAGCCCCATGAAATCAGCCAAAACAAGCTCAACAACTTGATGCATGCACACACTTATTGAACATACATTCATCTGTATTGTGCATAGGCTACATATTGAGTTGCCCAGTGTATCATTAGGGATTAGTTTTTTTTTTTTTTTTTTACCAATGTCAAATTGATTGTATAATTTGATTCATTAATGCATACAAAAATGTAATGTAATTATATTGAACTCAATATCTGTCTGGACTAAGTGCCATTCTGCGACAGGCTAATGCCCCCTCCCCCCACCCACCCCAGGGTATTGTTTTGGTATCCTCATACTAAACCTGGTATCGAAGTAAAAAATTCTGTTATTGTGACAACACTATTTAGGACACACACACACTGATGCCAGTTTACAGAGGGGTGGAGGTAGGATTCGTAGTACATCCTGTGCCCTGTAACGACCTTTGTTTAGAACCACGAGATGATGGTAATTACTGTGTTTCACACAGTCATCCCCATTTCAGAGGAAGTTGGTTAGACTTCTTATCCCCTGCTTATAAGAGAAGAGCTTCCCTTCCACCACTGTCTGTGTGCTCTCCTCCTGTTTTAATTTCATGACTGACTGATTTAACATTTTAATGCCAGGCTAGATTCCATTATGGCCAGTTTCTTCTAATTGTAAATGTTGTGCTATAAAAGCTGAAGGTCTCCAGTTGTCTGGGCTTGTCAGACTGCGTAAACAGAAGGGTGAAGAAAAAAAAACATTTCTTTATCCGATATTTTTAAAAGGAAAATAGGTGTGAGATATGTGATCTAGCACAACTTTTATTTTCGGGGAGGGGGTTCTTGCTTACATATGCTACTGGCTAGTTGCACGTTTTCATTTAGCTGGAGTGATGGCAGTATTTTAGTCTATTCAAATACTGCATTGTGTTAACATTTTACAAGGTTGCTCGTGAACATGACTTGATATATATTGAGGTATTTTATGAGGGTGTTTTGTCACACTTATTGAAAACAGTTTGTAGCGTTGCTAGATATTAACATGTTCACGTCTGTCAAAGGGGCGCACATGAAAGCAGCCACTCAACCTGATGTTTATGGCAAAGGTGCATAAAGATGGAGAAATTCAGATATGGTGTCTTCATTTTAGCACTCTCGACCGACTTTTTAAACTACTGCGCGCGACATGGTTCAATGGGCCAGTAAATCAGCACAATCATTTTTTCTAATTGCCATTGTCTTGGAGCTAGAACTGGGATAATTCTATACTGTGCTAATGCCAATACAAAACTGAGGGCAATGTACACTGAACAAAAAATATAAACGCAACATGTAAAGTTTTCATGAGCCGAAATAAAAGATCCCAGAAATGTTCCATACGCACAAAAAGCTTATTTCTTTCATATTTTCTTCACATCCCTGTCAGTAAGCATATCCTTTTTGCCAAGATAATCCATCCACCTGACAGGTGTGGCACGTCAAGAAGCCTAATAAACAGCAGGTTCATTACACAGGTACACCTTGTGCGTGGGACAATAAGGCCATTCTAAAATGTGCAGTTTTGCCACAGCACAATTCCACAGATGTCTCAAGTTTTCAGGTAGTGTGCAATTGGAATGCTGTCTGCAGGAATGTCCACCAGAGCTGTTGCCGGATCATTTTAATGTTAATTTCTCTACCATAAGCCATCGCCTATCATTTTAGAGAATTTGGCAGTACTTCCAACTGGCCTCACAACCACAAACCACGTGTGGGCGAGCAGTTTGTCCGACAATGAACACAATTGTATTTTATTGATGTCAATTTGAATGCACAGATCCCGTGATCCTGAGGCCCATTGTTGTGCCATTCATCCGCAGCCATCACCTCGTCTCAGCATGATAATGCACGTTGCAAGGATCTGTACACGATTCCTGGAAACTGAAAATGTCACAGTTCTTCCACGGGCTGCATACTCACCACACGTCACCCATGTTTGGGATTCTCAGGATTGATGTGTTCCAGTTCCCGCCAATATCCAGAAACTTCGCACACTCATTGAAGAGGAGTGGGACAACATTCAACAGTCTGCTAAGGAGAATGTGTCGTGCTGTGTAAGGCAAATGGTGGTCACCAGATACAGACTGGTTTTTAAGGTATCTGTGACCAACCGATGCAAATCTGTATTCCCAGTCGTGAAATCCATAGATTAGGGCCTAATGAATTTATTTTAATTGACTAATTTCCTTATGTGAACTGTAACTCAGTAACATCTTTGAAATTGTTCCTTGTGTTTTATTTTTGTTCAGTATAACATACGGCGAACTTAGCAAACAAGGCATTTGTATAAAGTACATGGGGGCCGCCATATTTATGCACCTTCGCATCCCTAGAATGATCATACAATGGCCATATTTACAGCCAGACATACTGTGTAATGTTAGTGCAGCTATTTGTTGGTTCAAAAACAGGAGACCAGGTGGGACAGCAGTGGCAAATATCTTTGGTAAATAACCTTGCCCCCTCCCATAACAGCATCCGAGAGATCCACAGAGAAGGCTGTGGAAAAATGAAGGGCCTAGCCTCCAGAAAGCAGGCAGTAGGACACGGTGCTAGATGAGAGCTGACATTAGCAGGATTTAAATGATTCAGGGTGCAGACATGCCTGAGTGAACCCAGCACATATTCAATAATGCAGCAGCCGACTGAGACCTCAGCCCTGCTGGTGAGATGGGAGGCGCACACAGTAATTTTACAGTGCCTGCCAGACTGCCTACCTGGTCAACACAGCCTACTGCTGTCTGTCTGCTCTGCTGCACCTTGCGTCATAACGTAGTCCCATCAGCAACTAAATGACACCACATCATGTTCTTGTAGCTAATGGTAATGTAAACACTTGTGCTGCTGTAAACTGGTGGTGTACACAGTGACTTCTTTGATTAATCATTTTTCAAATGGTTCCAACCTGCTTTCCTCAGCGGATTTTGTTCACTGAGATCTTCCACATCTTATGAAAGGGCTTGATGGATAATGATTCACAAACTCTCCACACGTTACCAGCATGTTGATGAACCATCTCTGAATCTGTTCATTGGGCTTCTGTGGATTAGCACACTGGCACTCTGTTCTACTTCATTTTTCTATCTATCTCTATCTATCAGTTAGTGTAATGGAGGAAGTGTCTTGCGTGATGTATAAGACTGCAGTCTGGTGCTGGAGAGTGTAGAAGGGATTGTGGGAGTTGGTTAATTGAGCAGTCAGGTACAATGCCGCAGTCATGTGTGGAGTTGGACAGGGAGTTTATTTGTAGATGAGCTTCCTCTCCTGGCTAAGTGCTCTTCCCTGCTGGAGAAGTCAGCTTGGGTAAGTTTCCTACTGCTGCAGTCTGTAACCCCTGCCTCTCGCCTAGTATTGTACACGGCTGCTCCCACTGTGACGTAGCCTCTAACCTTTTCATCCAACACTGTTTGTTCTGCACGGAGAACTCCAGGAACTTCACAACCTTGAAGAATGTTAGGATATGAGTCCGTTATAAAGCAGCCTTCAAGTTGACGTTTATAGGTTGTAATTAATAACAATAGGTTAAGACTTGGGAAATGTGTTGTCAAATTACTTGGTTATTCTTGGTTATAACTTGTCTTGGGATTGCTCCGCACAAAGTCGTTTATAATGATGAAGTTGTTTTTAAGTGAGCATTGTAAATCTCTTGCAAATGAGCGATTCATCACTGGGAATGACACCTGTAATGGACGAGGGGGTACATTACAAGAAATGACGCATACACTTTAAACAGGCAGGGCTACATTTCTATAGATCTAGCCTGTATTTTTCCTGTCAGTGTTTCCACTTAGCACACTGTGATCCTGTGGGAGTTGAGAGCAGGCAGAGCTGCAGTTAGTTGTAGTGACTGGCAGCAGGCAGGGCTGCAGTTGTAGTAGCTGTGTGGTGGCAGCCAGCCACAGCTCACTGTGTTGCTTCAACAGTTCAGTAGCAGCAGGACCACTTAGATTAGTAACGTTACTGTTCAGCCATGTTGGCATATCGGTGCACTTCTGCAGCACACTGCTCTTAGGGGAAGACAGACCTGGAAGGTTTCCATGATTCAAGATGAGAAAAGCAATTGTCACCTATTAGGGAGACTGTTTTTTGTTTTTCAATGTCTGTAGAATTCTTCCCATACCAGGGCAAAGTAGAATAACTATTTGACTACATTTTAGCTAACCCGAGAACAACTTACAGGAGTAATTAGGGTTAAGTGCCTTGCTCAAGGACACAGACCGATTTTTCACCTAGTCAACTCCTTTCGGTTACTGGTCCAACCCTCTTAACTGCTAGGCTACCTGCCGCCCCTGACTAGAGGTATCATTGGTTAAAGGGAGTTGAGAATGTCTATCTTCCATCTGTGATCTCAGCCTGGCTTTCAGCATCAGCGAGCCGGTGTTGCAGATGTCAGTTTGGGTTATGTTATTCTGCTCTGAGTCAACTGAGTCTCCCCTCACTGCACTCAGCACTAGTCCCAGAAGAAGAGATTGGTTTGGAGAACAAGTATATCTAGGCTATGTTCATGTATAGCCTTAGAGGTTTGTTTATATTTTCTTTTAATTTGTCAATTAAGTTAATTTCTTAGAACAATCACATGAATATAAGGGTGACCTTTTTAAAGTCAGGACTGTAGCATTTCTGTACTGTATTATAGCAATGATAGAAAGAAATGTGTGTTGTTTACTGTCTGTCTGCACGGGTGAGTGAAATGCCAAACAGGGTTGGAACTAATGTTTCCATTGACAATGTGTTGTCACTTACCTTGCCGAGCTTGCAGCTTCTTGATAAGACCGCTGTTCCTTTATCAGCTACAGTACTAAAACACAATTTTGATTTGTCACGGTAAACATTTTTTTTAAGACCCATTTCCAAAGTGTCCCGTACAAAAGCCGCAGAGATTTAGAGAAAGTTTGTCTTAACGTCTGCTCAATATGGGCGTGATGTTTTTAGTGTCAGATTCTGAAAAGTGATCTTGATTGGCTGTGCCTGCCCCACAAAGTGTATACTGAGCGACGAATAGTGTCATTTACAATGTTGGCAGCCGCGGCAGTTCAGACGATCACCGCTCTCGTCCTGTGGAAAACCCTACTTAACAGGGCGACAGTGCAGTAGGGACCCACCTGACTAGTCATGGCCAGAGAAACACTGTTTAAATTTCAAGAGGTGACCCTTATTTCTACAAAGAGCTGGCAATGTGATGCCAGTTTACAGCTGACAACTCCCCCAATAGAAAATATTCTCAAAAATTAATCACACCGTAAGCTTGTCCAGTTCCAATATCACGCCAATGACTGCTGCCATAATCTTTAGGTAAAGCCAACTGCGTTTAGGGGGACAGTTGCTCAACTCTAATGTTTCATTGCATAACTCAATTTCACTCCTTTAACTTAAACTTCCAGAAGCTTTGGTAATGGGAACACTGTGTTTGAACCTGTAACACTTTAGAAATGGGTATGCCCTAGTTATAATAAACCTGAAAATGTTATGCTTTAAGTCTTGAGCTGCGCTATGGGTACGCTAGAAGACCTAAACTCATTATCACACGTGAGGTTCAGTATTTTATCTCTACTGTCGTTGTTTGGCATCAAATGTATACCTGTCTTGTAGAGCAACTGCAGCGTTGTCATTTGAAATGCTGTCAGACGTGAGGAACAGCTTATCAGTCAGACAGATATTTGCTCCAAGGCCTCTAGGAAATTGTTGAGCGGTTTGATGTTACCTAACCAGGGATCTACAGCTGGCTGTACCCCACCCAGAACAGACTACAATCCATAGAAATGGAGCAGCTGACATAATGTTATCAAGGCAGGAGTGAGATTCTTGAGTGATTGATGTAGGCTAATGAATGGATGATACTGCTGCATTTAAAACATTAATCATGAACATGTTCAACATTGTAACCAGTGTAATTGAGCTTGCAGACCACCTGAGAGGTGGGAAAAGTACTGCATTGAACAGAGAAGCATAGCACTGCCACCACCTGTGTTTGAACTGGTATGGTCCGGCATCAGTCTTGGATGCACCAGAACTCAACACAGATCCAGTACCTTGCCTAGTTAAATAAATCAAAACTTAAAGTATTGAAATGCCTTGACTTTCTCCACATTTGTTGTGTTACAGTCCAAATATTATTATAAATATTTATTTATTTTGACATTGAGATTTTTGGGCACTGACCCAGACACACTATACCCCATGTCAAAGTGGATTTTTTTTTTTGGGGGGGGGACAAATAATACAAAATTAAAAGATGAAATGTCGCGTTAAAGTTTTCAACCCCTTTTATGACGAGCCTAAATAAATTCAGGAGTAAAAATTAGCCTCCAGTTGTATGGACTCACTCTGTGTGCAATAATAGTGTTTAACATCATGTTCTTTAATGACTGCTTCTTCTCTGTGCCCCACATACAATTATCTGTAAGGCCCTTTAGTCAAGCAGTCCCTCACTGCAAACACAGATTTAACCACAAAGACCAAGGAGGTTTTCCAATGCCTTTCAAAGAAGGGCACCTATTTGTAGACAAAGCAGACATTGAATATCCCTTTGAGAATGGTGAAGTTATTAATTACACTTTGGATGGTGTATTAATACACCCAGTTACTACAAAGATACAGGCTTCCTTCCTAGATCCGTTGCCGGAGAGGAAGGAAACCGCTCAGGGATTTTGTTACTTTAAAACAGTTTATTGGCTGTGATGGGGGAGAACTGAGGATGGATCAACATTGTAGTTAGTCCACAATACTAACCTAGTTGACATGGTGAAAAGGAAGCCTGTACAGAATAAAAAATATTTCAACACATGCATCCTGTTTGCAAGAAGGAACTAAAGTAATGTGGCAAAGTAATTAACACTGTTGTATTCAGGACAAAAATTATGTTTGGAGCAAATCCAATACAACACATTACAGATTACCACCACCCATATTTTCAAGCATAGGGGTGGTTGCATCATGTTATGCGTATGCTTGTAATTGTTATAGACGTGGGAGTTTTTCAGGATAAAAAGAAATGGAATGGCGCTAAGCACAGGTAAATCCTAGAGGAAAACCTAGTTGTCTGCTTTCCACCAGACACTGGGAGATTAATTCACCTTTCAGCAGGACAATCTAAAACACAAGGCCAAATCTACACTGGAGTTGCTTACCAAGAAGACAGTGAATGTTCCTGAGTGGCCGCGTTAGTTTGGACTTAAATGGGCTTAAATCTATGGCAAGACTTAAATGGTTGTCTAGCAATGATTAGCACCAATTTGACAGAGCATGAATAGTTAAAAGAATAATTGAGAAATATTGTACAATCCAGGTGTGCAAAGCTCTTTTGACTTGCCCAGAAATACTCACAGCTGTAATCGCTGCCAAAGTTGATTCTAACATGACTGAGGGGAATTAATACTTATGTAAATGAGAGGTTTCTGTATTTCATTTTCAATAAAAAAAAAATTTAATCATGTTTTCACTTTCTCATTATGGGGTATTGTGTGTCGATGGGTGAGGAAAAACAGATTTAATTGGTTTTGAATTCAGGCTATAACACAACAACGTGGAATAAGTCTAGGGGTATGAAAACTTTTTATGAAGGCACTGTACAGCAAACAATTCTATTTTTACCAGAGACATACAATTTCATTAGATAATGTGGATTAGAGAGAAGTCCTGCTCAATTCCTGTAACCCATTGAACATTGATACAACAATACAAAAGAATTGCATGCGTCTTGTTACAAATAACAATGTTCATTAGATATAATTCATGGGCCAGTTATAACTAGGGCCTTAGGTTTTTCCCTGGGTTTGTCAAACACTCCAGTTCAATGAAGCATGCCGGAGGTTGGTATCCTTTAATTGATTTGTTCCCTCTCTCCCCTGCAGCACATGGTGCACATGGTGCGGTGGCGGTGGCCAATCACGGGGGCCAGGTGGGGGGCCATGGACATGGTCTGGGCTCTGTGCTCCGGGACCTGGTGAAGCCTGGGGACGAGAACTTGCGGGAGATGAACAAGAAGCTGCAGAACATGTTGGAGGAACAGCTGACAAAGAACATGCATCTACAGAAGGTAGGCTGCTGTACACTACAGAAGGTAGGCTGCTGTACACTACAGAAGGTAGGCTGCTGTACACTACAGAAGGTAGGCTGCTGTACACTACAGAAGGTAGGCTGGGTTGGGGAAACCGTTGCTGTTGAGGGTGGTGGTGAATTAAATGGTTTGTGTTCCGTAAACACATTGGATGTGTTTTTTAAGTGGTTCAGAACCTGTGGACATCCCTGGGGCCTGTAGTTAAAGTGTGGGGATCCATACCAATGACTGGGTGATGTGCGTGTAGTCAGTGTGACTGTGCGTGAGTAGGTGGCATGCCTGCCTGTGTGCTGCTGTCATCCAGCTCTGAGACTAGCGCATCATGGGGGGGGGTATTCGTCACAGGCCAAGGCGTGGGCGCTCCTTAATGTTCAAATGGTTTTCTATGCAGAAATAGAAATGGGTCTCCTCCAAGCAAAGCATGGTGGTGCAGTCTCATGTGTTTGATGGGAGCACAGTGTGGTGTTTCTATCTTCATGCAGATTTTTACCTCAGAACACGAACCTATCAAATGTCTCCTGGCCTTTTGACGAACTGTGGTGAAGTAATGGGGGAGGGCTCTTTCCACTGTCCATACTGAGTGATAACTGACCCTGCTCTGTTTAGTGTTGCATCAGTAATACTGTGAGGTGTCTGTGTTTAATATTTTGTGTGTGTGTGTAAGCTGGTTAGCTACAGTGAGGGGTGTAGTGCTGTAGTCGGTCTTGGAGACAGTCTGGATCCTTGGCTGTGGTGTGTAGGAGTTCTGCGTGCCCATGGGGAGTTGTAGGTTACACAAACACCCGGCTTAAACTTCGGCTTGGAAGATACCCGAGAAATCTAGGATAGGACTTGCAGGCACTCTGGCTCTGCGTAAAAATAAAGCTAGCCTGAAATTCTGTTGTAGTCCTCTTCGATATCCATAATGAAGAAATATACACTATTTTATTTATAGACAGCCGAGCTGATGATCCTCTTTGACGTTGTCATCGTAAAATATAATAATTTATGCATGATACATTTTCTGAGAACTTCATGCATTGGTTTTATGCAGATAGGAGCTCAATTACAGTGCCCAAAAATATGCCAAGGGATAGACTGTATTCAAAATTACTCATCCAAGAATGAGACATGGAGAATTGTCATTCAGTCACAAAGCCTTTACATGGCAGCTGGAAGAAGCGGCTGCAGGCTCTGACATGAGCATCCCAACGCTGGTGGCAGTTGTACCATGCTTGTTAACAGCAGCATAACGGTTTGCTTTTATCCAAATTTAAATGAGAAAAATCTTGATCTGATTAAACAGATAAGAGGGTGCTCAAGGGGAGAGCAACCATGTGTAGCTGCCCCCATCCCTCTCCTCCTCCTCCGCTGCTAATGCCTTTCCACCCACCCCCTTCCCTCCCTCCTGCTACCAAGCAGCTCTTCAGGCATGGGCTCCTAATCATGCACTAGAACATGATGAAGCAGTGTCACAGCCCACCAGAGCAGAATGACAGGGCGCCATGGCTGAAGTGCAAGACGGTTGTGTTCGCTACTGGTGAAGCTGCAGATGGGCAGGCAGGCTCCTGGTTGCCCCCATCTTCTCTCTGGATTCCAGGGGCAGCGGCGGGCAGCGAGCCCATGAATATTTAATGCCTGTTGGGGCCGCCAGCCCAGAAACAAACAGGCCTGTTAATATTTCATGGCTCTTTCTTTAGTGAGCACACAGAGGATAGGAACGTTGGCTTTTTATGGGAGGAGATTGCAGCTGAACCCGAGTCCGTCTGTCTAATGGCTCCCCCGCACCCTCCACGCTATAATTGTCACTGTTACAGTTCTTTCCCAACACCTTGAATCAACTCTCTGAAGTTCAGTAGTCCATAGCTGAAGTACATCAGAATGGAAGAGGATGCATGATGAAAGAAATGTCTTGCAGTTAGATATGAAGCTGCCAGAAATTAGCAGAGGTTGTTGTTTGTACCCAGCTTTGTGGTGTTAAAATAGCAAATTATGTTTTTGTCTTTTTTTAGGATCTTGAAGTTCTGTCTCAGGAGATTGTCCGTTTAAGTAAAGACTCAAGTTATGGAGCTGGCTCAGCCATGGGCTAAAAGACTGGACCCAGTCCCGCCGACCAGCACTTCTCCTTCACTCTCTCATCACCTGTTTCTGTGGCTAATAAGAGAACACTACACATTCATCCATGCTGACTGACTGAACTTCTGGCCGGGAATGCAGAGAAATGGAGAGAGGGGAAGGGGGGGGTTAGTTATTTTGCAACTGCTTTACAACTGAATGTACTTATTGTAACATGTCTTGGTTCTTTCTGTAACTCTTGAGAAAAATAGCGTATTGTGGCCTGACTTCTATGACAGGCTGCTCTGTCTGCTCTGTCTGCTCTCCCCCCCCTCCCACACACACACACACTGGTGTGCTCTGGAGAATGCAACGCTGGCAGGAACCAGGATGCCAGGAAATCTCTAGGACAGTGCATTACTGGTTCACATCTTCAAGAGATTGTTTAATGTCGTGAATAACAAGAGACATTCTGCTTACTCATTCAGAGAGGCTTAAGCTGTTGTGTTTTGCCTGTACTCGTATTAATTTTGCTAAACTTCAAACTCTGCAACTCTTGTTTTTTTTTTTTTTGTATAAATCCTGTATATATGAATATGAAAAATCAACTGTAGTAATTTATCGGTCTCGGAGTTAGAAGTATTGCATATGAAGCAAAATTATTGTCAAAGATTTACATCCGGCATAGATTATAGATGCTGTGTCCAGTTGAATATGTCTGGGAAAATAGCAAGTATCCTAAAGCCAGTAGTACAGAAATTAGACAAAAACCTCAATAGATTGCATAGCCTATCGTCTGACTAGCATTGCGGACTGGACCAAACCACCGGTGTCTCGAATCACTGGGTTAGATCTCTGTGCTCTTTTAGTTTGCACCCAGCACCAGGGCTGTGACTGCAGCAGAGGATGAGGCCTTGGCTGCTTGAGCATCTGCTGTCAACCTGAATAGGCTGTCCAGGAACTGGCTAGATGCCTGCTTTGTGCCCCGCTTTCAAATGTCACTTTGGCTGCTTTCTCTATCCCCAATTACCCCCCCCCCCCTCCATGGTTAGATTTGTGGATGTAATTCCGGCTTAACTCCACTTTGATATGTTGTTGAGATATGAGACTAGAGATGCACTAAGAAACAGAGGATTCTCTTTGAGAGGATGAATTAGTTTGAGAACTAATCTCCCCCTGGCTAAGGTCTAACAGCAGTGTTGGTCGTCTGAGTGAAAGTCTTCCATTCCCTCTGGCCAAGCTCATCAGAATGGTCTCTGAGTTTCACATGGACTGGAAACTCCTCAAAAATAATTATCTGGTGTCGTTACCCGGCCATTACCGTTTTTATAAGGTCAACTGGTCCAGTGTACTGGAGTGACGGTCCAGATGAGGGTAGCTTGGATCATGTGAAGTTGGGCTCTTAGTTTGCCTTTGACTAATTTAGCAAATGTATTATTTTAAGTGATTTCTCAACGTGACTGATCAACAGTAGCTTGGCAGATGAAATGTGGGATCGTTTAAGTGGACGTGAACGTGTGTACTGGTGTTAGCCTTTCACACTTTGAGACAAGTTTCCCTTATTTGAGGATGTTTTTACTTCAGACCTCAGTGAAAACTTTAGGAACAAACAGATTGGTTCATTGGAAGCCCCCCCCCCCCAAGTCTTATCTCCTGTCTACATATCTGCCTGAAATTAAGAAGGATATAAATGCACATCACTAGTTAATGTCATTTAACATTACTTTTATCTTTAACATTTTTAAATTATCTTTTTTTTTATAGCAGTAATCTGTGTAGTGCTAAGTTTATACAGTAATGTACCATAGGCATGTTTGGCAGATGTGTTCCGGAACTTTCTTTGAACACCCAGACACCCATTGGAGACAAAATGGACTTTGATTCAGATGAGTATATTGGGTATAATAGGTGATACTGTAGATACGTACACTCTGCACTTTTTCCAATACATTTAAAGATTGTGTGCTTTATTTAAACAATCCTCTCCCCTTTTACTTAAATGTTTGAATTGCCAAACTCGGCTGCAGCAAAGTCCTCATAACTACTAACAGATATAATCATTCAGGGTTTTATTAAAAGGTCAAATATACAACCCAGCACTCGACTGCTTCCCCAGTGGACTATTCCTTTCCTTCAGATGTATGCATTTGTCAACTGTTTCTCCAGCTAAATGATATTCATGCAGTGTCAATAAAAATGGCTGTAAAATGTATTCCATGTCTAATCTCTTTGGTGATTTGTCATTTCGGAAAGTAAGAGCAACTTGTTTCCCTAACTTGTAGAGAATAGAAGGTGGATCTGAAGTTATATACTGACAACTGTAGAAACACGAGCGCAAATGTCCCCCTTACGTATAGCTCAACACCTCTGTTCGATCACCTGCTGAGTTCATATTGTGTGTAAACTAATATGCTGAAACAAGGACATGTGAGACAAACGACAATCACACAAACATTTTGTGGGATTGTGTTCTTTATAGTTGTTGATGACCGGTCGCTGCACCACTCCAAATGTTCTCTCTCCTATGCCTGCAGTTAAAAACAGCAACTATTATTTGCGTATTCTTTGAGCATTCGATAATTCTGTCCCTGTTGAGAGCAGTGATTCTCAACCTTTTTTTTGTTTTCTGTACCACCAAGTGCCTTTTGCTCTGTCCGGAGTACCCTACTTGTGCATTTTACCAGTAAGCCCTATGGTCTCCTGAGTCATCAAGTACCCCCTGTGGATTGGCCAAGTACCCCCAGGGGTACTAGCACCTCTGGTGGAGAAGCACTGCTTTAGGCTGTTTACACAGCCAATCTAAGAACCCAATTCAGACTGTCCATACTCATATCCCTTTCATTCCTAGTCAAAAAACCTGCCAACTTTAGCATGCCGACAGCATTTGACCATTCTTTACTTTGTACAGTGTGTTCAGAGAGTATTTAGACACACACCTTTTTCCACATTGTATTATGTTAGACTATTCTAAAATTGATTAAATAGTTTTTCCCCCTTCATCAATCTACACTCTACTCCATAATGACAAAGCAAAAACTTTTTTTTTTAAAAAAAAAAAAAACTCTTATGGTATAGGGACGCTTGCGTCCCACTTGGCCAAAAGCCAGGGAAAATGCAGCGTGACAAATTCAAATAAAATGATATAAAAATCAAACTTTCATTAAATCACACATGTAAGATACTAAATTAAAGCGTCACTCGTTGTGAATCCAGCCAACATGTCAGATTTTTAAAAGGCTTTTCGGCGAAAGCATAAGTTATTATCTGATGATAGCACAACAGTAAACAAAGAGGGTAGCATATTTCAACCCTGCAGGCGCTACACAAACCGCAGAAATAAAATATAAAACATGCCTTACCTTTGACGAGCTTCTTTTGTTGGCACTCCAATATGTCCCATAAACATCACAATTGGTCCTTTTGTTCGATTAATTCCGTCCATATATTTCCAAAATGTCCATTTTATTTGGCGCGTTTGATCCAGAAAAAAACAGCTTCCAAATTGCGCAACGTCACTACAAAATATTTCAAAAGTTGCCTGTAAACTTTGCCAAAACATTTCAAACTACTTTTGTAATACAACTTTAGGTATTTTTAAACGTTAATAATCGATCAAATTGAAGACGGGTCTCTCTGTGTTCAATACAAGAAGACAACAAACCAAGCTACTTTTCAAGTCTTGTGCAACTCTCAACAGTGTTAAGGAATTCCTAGATGGCCATACTTCTTCATTACACAAAGGAATAACCTCAACCAAATTCCAAAGACTGGTGACATCCAATGGAAGCGGTAGGAACTGAAAACAAGTTCCTAAGAAATATTGTTTCCCAATGAGTACTCAATGAACAGAGACCTAAAAAAAACACATCTGAAAGGTTAGTCCTCGGGGTTTTGCCTGCTACATAAGTTCTGTTATACTCACAGACATGATTCAAACAGTTTTAGAAACTTGTGTGTTTTCTATCCAAATCTACTAATAAATGCATATCTTATATTCTTGGCATGAGTAGCAGGAAGTTGAAATTGGGCACGCTATTTATCCAAAAGTGAAAATGCTGCCCCTATACCTTAAATGAATGTATGCAAATGTATATATAAAAATGAAAAATGACATTTGCATACGTATTCAGACCCTTTAACCAGTACTTTGTTGAAGCACCTTTGGCAGTGATTACAGTCTCAAGTCTTGGGTATGACACTACAAGCTTGGCACACCTGCATTTGGGGAGTTTCTCCCATTCTTATCTGCAGATTCCCTCAAGCTCTGTTAGGTTGGATGGGGTGCGTAGCTGCACAGCTATTTTCAGGTCTCTCCAGAGATGTTCAATTGGGTTCAAGTCCGGGCTCTGCCTAGGTCACTCAAGGACATTAAGAGACCTGTCCCGAAGCCAGTCCTGCGTTGGCTTAGGGTTGTGTCCTGTTGGAAGGTGAACCTTCACCCCAGTCTGAGGTCCTGAGCCCTCTGAAGCAGGTTTTCATTAAGGATCTCTCTGTACTTTGCTCTTTTAGTCTTTTCCTAGATACTTACTAGTCTCCCAGTCTCTGCCCCTGAAAAACACCACCACAGCATGATTCTACCAACCATGCTTCAATGTAGGGATGGTGCCAGATTTCCTCCAGACGTGACGCTTGGCATTCAGGCCAAAGAATTAAATCTTAGTTTCATCAGACCAGAGAATCTTGTTTCTCATGGTCTGAGTCTTATTGGTGCCTTTTGGCAAACTCCAAGTGGGCTATCATGTGCCTTTTACTGAGGAGTGACTTCTGTCTGGCCACTACCATAAGGCCTGATTTGGTGGAGTGCTGCAGAAGAACTCTGGAGCTCTGTCAGTGACCATCAAGTTCTTGGTCACCTCTCTGACCAAGGCTCTTCTCCCCCGATTGCTCACTTTGTCTGGGCGCCCAGCTCTAGGAAGAGTCTTGGTTGTTCCAAACTTCTGTCATTTACGAATGATGGAGGCCACTGTGTACTTGGGGACCTTCAATGCTGCAGACATTTTTTTTGTTTTTGTACCCTTCCCCAGATCTGTGCCTCGACACAATCCTGTGGACAATTGCAGACAATTCCAATTCCTTCAACTTCATGTCTTGGTTTTTGCTCTGACACGCATGGTCAACTGTTGTATCTTATATAGAGAGGCGTGTGTCTTCCTAAATCATATCCAATCCATTGAATTTACCACAGTTGGACACCAATCAAGTTGTAGAAACAGCTCAAGGATGATCCATGGAAACAGGATGCATGTGAGTCTCATAGCAAAGGGTCTGAATACTTATGTAAATAAGGTATTTATTTTTTAAATTTGTAATAAATTTGTATTGTGTGTAGATTGAGGAATTAAATTAGTGTAATCAATTTTAGAATGAGGCTGTAACAAAATGTGGAAAAAGTAAAGTGATCTGAATACTTTCCAAATGCACTGTAACTGAAAACGTATTGCCGGTAACAAAGCCTGTACTTTTATTTCCGCATACCGAGGTAGTTATGATTTCGGTATTATATTTTATATTTAAAAGTCCCGCCAACGCCTCAGTATAAATCATCGCCTTTCATATTACTGGCTTTGGCACGCATTAAATCATGAACGTTCGATTGTTGTCCGACATCAAACTTGTCCTTGTCAATTGCAAAGCTTTTAATGCATCTATATTTTAAATGTTCTGTATATAGTTCTTTCCTTCAGCTGTTCTTGTCTGTCGTCTCAAATGCTTTGTCATTTAGCCTGGTGGAACGGTGCATGCCATTTCATTTATTTATTTGACAGGTAAATATTAAAGGTCCTTTTTTAAATTTAATAAAAAACTATGTGATAATATGCATACGTTTCTAACTTGGCCTGCTAGCGATCTGTAGTTTCTCTCTTCGGCCAAAATAAATAGTGGGGAGTTTTGAAATGAGGGAGTGCAAATTATATTCCATTATATTCTTACTATGAAATACTGTATATGTGTGTTGCCTGATAAGGGCAGGGGAATGTCTGTTTTAATGAACTAAAGAACTATTTAAGTTGCATTTATTTAAGTTGATTCTACAGAAACCGAGCCTAAAACCTCGGAGTTCAAGCAATGCAGATGTAGAAGCATGGTGGCAAGGGAAAAACTCCCTAAAAAGGCTGGACCTAGGAAGAAACCTAGAGAGGAACCAGGGTTTGAGGGGTGGCTGGCCAGTCCTCTTCTGGGTGTACCGGGGGTAGATTAAAGTACATGGCCATATCATTCTTTAAGATGTTCATAGATGACCAGCAGGGTCATATAATAATCGGTGGTTATAGTGGGTGCAACATATCAACACCTCAGGAGTAAATGTCAGTTGGCTTTTCATAGCCGAGAGCGACTGCAGCACGACAAGGTAGCATGTACAGTGAAAAGGTCAGGGTTCCATAGCCGCAGGCAGATCAGCAGAAACTAGATCCTCAGCACGAACAAGTGGACAGGCAATGGGGACAGCCAGGAGTCATCAGTCCAGGTAGTCCTCATGCATTATCCTAGGGCTCAGGTCCTCCTGGAGGGAAATGGGAGAATTAGAGGGAGCTTGCCTAAGATCTCACAGGACACCAGATAAGACAGGAGAATTAAACCAGACATGACAGACTGACCCTGGCACAAAGACTATTGCAGCATAGATACTGGAGACAAAGATGGGGTTGTGGGTCACTGTGGCCCTGTCCAAAGTTACCCTCGGACAGGGCCGATAAGGCAGGATATAACCCCACCCACTTTGCAAAAGCACATCTCCCCCACACCACCAAAGGGATATCAACAGACCACTAGCGTACTACCCGGAGACAAGGATGAGCATAGCCCACGAAGATCTCCCCCAACGCACAAGCCCAAGTACAGGAAGGAAGATCACGTCAGTGACTCGACCTACTCAGGTTGAGTATAGCGGAAAAAGCCTGGCACGACGTGATGCACACCTAGGGACGGCATGGGAGAGTGTGAGCAAGCCAGTTACTCAGCCCCCGTAATAGGGTCTGAGGCAGAGAATCCCAGTGGAGAGAGGGGAGCCGGCAAGGCAGAGACAGGAAGGGTGGTTCGTCACTCCAGTGCCTTGCCTTTCACCTTCACACCCCTGGGCCAGACTACACTTAATTGTAGGACCTACTGAAGAGATGAGTCTTCAGTAATGACTTAAAGGTTGAGACTGAGACTGTCTCTCTCACAAAGCTTGGCAGACCATTCCATAGAAATGCAGCTCTATAGGAGAAAGCCCTGCCTCCAGCTGTTTTAGGAACAATGAGGCCTGCGTCTTATGACTGTAGCGTAGTGTACTGCAGGACCAAAATGGTGAGATGGGTAGGAGCAACTCCATGTAATGCTTTGTAGGTTAGCAGTAAAACCTTGACATCAGCTTTAGCCTTAACAGGAAGCCAGCACTGGAGTAACATGATCAAATCTTTTGGTTCTAGTCAAGATTCTAGCAGCCGTATTTAGCATGGGTAGCCGGATAGTAGAGCATTGCTGTAGTCTAATCTTGAAGTGACAAAAACATGGATTAGCTTTTCAAACATTTTCAGATTTTTTTCAATGTTACGAAGATGGAAAAAGGCTGCTCTTAATCTTTTTGATCTGTTTGTCAAGAGATCAGGATCCAGAGTAACACAGAGGTTCTTCACAGATTATTTCAGACAACTGTACAACTATCAAGATTCATTGTCAGATCTGACAGCAGATCTCTTTTTTTTGTTTCTTGGGACCTAGAGGATGATCATTGTAAACAGGATGCACCTGAGCTCAATTTCGATTCTCATCGCAAATAGTCTGAATGCTGAGGTAAATAAGGTATTTATGTTTATTTGTTATAAATGTGCAAACATTTGTATTGTGTGTAGATTGATGGATTTTGTTTTATTTTTAGAATAAGGCTGTAATGTAACAATGTGGAAAAAGGGGTCTGAATACTTTCCGAATGCACTGTATACGGTTAAGAATGAAGTATTCAGAACCTTTGCAACCAGACTCTAAGTTGAGCTCCGGTGCATCCTGTTTCCATTGATCATCCTTGATGTTTCTACAACTTGGAGTCCACCTGTGGTAAATTCAATTGATTGGACATGTTTTGTAAAATCACACACCTGTCTATATATGCTCCCATAGTTGACAGTGCATGTCAGAACAAAAACCAAGCCATGAGGTTGAAGGAATTGTCTGTAGAGCTCCGTAACAGGATTGTGTTGAGGCACAGATCTGGAGAAGGGTACCAAAAAATGTCTGCAGCATTGAAGGTCCCCAAGAACACAGTGGCCTCCATTCTTAAATGGAAGAAGTTTTGAACCACCAAGACTCTTCCTAGACCTGGGCGCCCAGCCAAACTGAGCAATCGGGGGAGAAGGGCCTTGGTCAGGGAGGTGACCAAGAACTCGATGGTCACTCTGACAGAGCTCCAGGTGTTTCTCTTTGGAGATGTGGAGATGGGAGAACATAACATAAGGACAACCCTCTCTGCAGCACTCCACCAAATAAGGCCTTATGGTAAAGTGGCCAGACGGAAGCCACTCTTCAGTAAAAGGCACGTGACAGCCCGCTTGGAGTTTGCCAAAAGGCACCAAAAGACTCTCCGACCATGAGAAACAAGATTCTCTGGTCTGATGAAACCAAGATTGAACTCTTTGGTCTGAATGCAAAGTGTCACGTCTGGAGGAAACCTGGCATCATCCCTACGGTGAAGCATGAAGGTGGCAGCATCATGCTGTGGGGATGTTTTTCAGCTGCAGTGACTGGGAGACTAGTCAGGGGTTGAGGGAAAGATGAACAGAGCAAAGCACAGAGAGATCCTTGAAGATGAGCTCTTCAGACTGGGGTGGAGGTTCACCTTCCAACAGGACAACGAACCTAAGCACACAGCCAAGACAATGCAGTGGCTTCGGGACAAGTCTCTGTCCTTGAGTGGCCCAGCAAGAGCCCAGATTTAAATCCGAATGAACACCTCTGGAGAGATCTGAAAATAGTTGTGCAGCGACACTCCCGATCCAACCTGACAGAGCTTGAGAGGATCTGCAGAGAATGGGAGAAACTCTCCAAATACATGTGTGCCAAGCTTGTAGCGTCATACCCAAGAAGAATCAAGGCTGTAATAACTGCCAAAGGGGCTTCAACAACGTACTGAGTATAGGGTCTGAATACTTATAAAAATGTTATTTCAGTTTTTATTTGTAATAAATTAGCAAAAAATTGGTCTGTAGACAGCTGTCACGGTGACATAAAAATTCTATGGTCGTCCGACATCAAACTGTCATTATGAAAAAGTATAAACACAAAACGACAGCCTCTGCCTGACATCAGCCCAGTGTTCCAAATAACATACTTGCTCGATTTTAAAACCAATAAATCCATACGTTTAAAAACACGTTTTGTTAATGTCAACCTAGCAAGACAGGCAACTAAAACTTTCGAAACAAAGTTTTGGTTTGTTGCTAGATTATAGCTGACAATTTCTTAGCTTTAGCTACTTTTATTCATTATTACAGGAAAATATACCCACCACAGCAATAACAATTATTTACAAGGTAAAATAGCTGATGGTTGTGAAATAAAAGTAGGTAATTCTATAAGATAATTTTAGAACTCCTGCACTATCTAGTCACAGATGTATTTGGCCTTGTTGCTGTAGCCGCCCAGTAACCACAACAGACATTGCAACAGTCGCAGAGACATTTAACTTTTTTCATGTCTTTGTAACAAGAAAACTTTCAGTCTCAGCGAGGGCCACACAGACACTCCACCAGAGTATAAATTAAATGTAGTTTTGACCAGCGAAACTTGTCATATTCTGATAGAGTACCACAGTATGAGTCATAATACCCATACAACCTAGTGATCAACAGGGAAATGGTTCCAATCATTTTCCCACCATTAATTTTTCCCATGGGGGATTTTAGAAACACATAAAATAAGGACTGTGTTTCGTGTAGGCTTACCCTGTTGTGACATTTTGATAACTGTTTAAATCTCTAGGACAAGGTGATTTTTATCAATATACACTACTGGTCAAAAGTTTTAGAACACCTACTCATTCAAGGGTTTTTCTTTGTTTACTATTTTCTACATTGTATAATATTATTAAAGACATCAAAACTATGAAATAATACATCCTGTAGTAACCAAAAAAGTGTTAAACAGATAAAAAAATAAAAAAAAGTTATTCATCAAATAACCACCCTTTGCCTTGATGACAACTTTGCACACTCTTGGCATTCTCTCAATCAGCTTCATGAGGTAGTTACCTGGAATGCATTTCAATTAACAGGTGTGCCTTCTTAAAAGTTAATTTGTGGAATTTCTTTCCTTCTTGATGCTTTTGAGCCAATCAGTTGTGTTGTGACAAGGTAGGGGTTGTATACAGAAGACAGCCCTATTTGGCAAATGACTAAGTCCATGTTATGACAAGAACAGCTCAAATAAGCAAACAGAAATGGCAGTCCATCATTACTGTAAGACATGAAGGTCGGTCAATTGAGAAAATTAAGAATTTTGAACGTTTCTTCAAGCACAGTCGCAAAAACAATCAAGCGATATGAAATTGGCTCTCATGAGGACCACCACAGAAATGGAAAACCCAGAGTTACCTCTGATGCCAAGGATAAGTTCATTAGAATCAAATCAAAGTTTATTTGTCACGTGCGCTGAATACAATAGTTACAGTTAGATGCTTGCTTTAACAGATTCTAACCAATAGTGCAAAAAAGGTATAAGGTGAATAATAGGTAAGTAAAGAAATAAAACAACAGTAAAAAGACAAGCTATATACAGTAGTGAGGCTATAAAAGTAGCGATGCTACATACAGACACCGGTTAATCAGGCTGATTGAGGTAGTATGTACATGTAGATATGGTTAAAGTGACAATGCATATATGATGAACAGAGAGTAGCAGTTGCGTAAAAGAGGGGGTGGTGGGTGGCAGGACACAATGCAAATAGTCCGGGTAGCCATTTGATTACCTGTTCAGGAGTCTTATGGCTTGGGTGTAAAAACTGTTGAGAAGCCTTTTTATCCTAGACTTGGCACTCCGGTACCGCTTGCCATGCGTTAGTAGAGAGACCAGTCTATGACTGGGGTGGCTGGGGTCTTGTACAATTATTAGGGCCTTCCTCTGACACCGCCTGGTGTAGAGGTCCTGGATGGCAGCTGGCTTAGCCCCAGTGATGTACTAGGCCGTATGCACTACCCTCTAGTACCTTGCGGTCAGAGGCCGAGCAATTGACGTACCAGGCAGTGATGCAACCAGTCAGGATGCTCTCGATGTTGCAGCTGTAGAACCTTTTGATAATCTGAGCACCCATGCCAAGTCTTTTTAGTTTCCTGAGGGGGAATAGGCTTTATTGTGCCCTCTTCACGACTGTCTTGCTGTGTTTGGACCATTCTAGTTTGTTGTTGATGTGGACACCAAGGAACTTGAAGCTCTCAACCTGCTCCACTACAGCCCTGTTGAAGAGAATGGGGGCGTGCCCGGTGCTCCTTTTCCTGTAGTCCACAATCATCTCCTTAGTCTTGGTTATGTTGAGGGATAGGTTGTTATTCTGTCACTACCGGGCCAGGTCTCTGACCTCCTCCCTATAGTCTGTCTCGTCGGTGCTCAGGCCTACCACTGTTGTGTAGTCTGCAAACTTAATGCTGGTGCTGGAGTCATGCCTGGCCATGCAGTCGTGGGTGAACAGGGAGTACAGGAAAGTACTGAGCACGCACCCCTGGGGAGCTTGGGTGTTGAGGATCACCGTGGCAGATGTGTTGCTACCTACCCTCACCACCTGGGGGCAGCCCGTCAGGAATTCCAGGATCCAGTTGCAGAGGGAGGTGTTTGGTCCCAGGGTCCTTAGCTTAGTGATGAGCTTTGAGGGCACTATGTTGTTGAACGCTGAGCTGTTGTCAATGAATAGCATTCTCACATAAGTGTTCCTTTTGTCCAGGCGGGAAAGGGCAGTGTGGAGTTCAATAGAGATTGTATCATCTGTGGATCTGTGTGGGCGGTATGCAAATTGGAGTGGGTCTAGGGTTTCTGGGATAATGGTGTTGATGTGAGCCATTACCAACCTTTAGAGGCTAACTTTTGGCAAAGGTACTCATGGGTGCATCAAGCAATTTAAGCCACTCCTGTGGGTCTGAGGTTGAGATCAATCTTATGGTGTGCACATTGGACACAGGACGAGACCCAGAATAAAGTTAGCAGCACTAAAGTAGGACAGGCCATTAAAGATTAACATATAGAGGTGAATAGAGTGCATTATTCATAAAGAATAAAAAAACATGGGTAGTTGTACCAATCTCATAAAAATAGTGTCATTGCATACCCAGGTGACATGATGGATGTTGTACTTGTAAGAGAGCTGTTTGGACTTAAAAAGGGTTCAAGCACTGCACCAAACATCTGCTAATCCAAAATGGCACCAGGAACTGCATGCGATTTGTGTTCTTCACTGACCTCTAAACAAATCCATAGACCATGGATAAATCATAGAACCGCTTAAAGCTAAAGTAGACATCTGGCCTGTGAACACACATGTAGCCCTCCATCCCTTCAATCATTCAGTCGTTAAGCCTTATGAGTTAGAAGAAATTGTGTGTCTGTGTTAGCAGTGTGCCTGATTTGTTAAGCAGGTGCACTGGATTTAGTGATGATTGACAGATGGGCTTGTGGGGAAACTCAACCTTTTCCCACCTTGCAAGTTGGGATTACGAACTGAGCGACAACTTAATGGGAAGTGAGACTGAGGAGAATTAACACATTGAAAGTTGATGTGTTGTGTTGCTGCTTGTAGGAACTACATGTATTTCTTTTTAGGACGTGTAATATAGCCTAGGTGTACATTCGTTCTAAAATTGTTTTATTGATGTCATATCCTCTGAAGTGCATATGTTTTGTTACGCTAATTGCTTTTCTTGTATTTCCTTTCCCATTGGGAAATGAAGTATCGAAAGGTGAAGACAAGTTTTATTGAGTTAATTTAGAACAAGATATCGACAAATTTGGTGGTTAAGGTTAATTGTTGTGTCATGGTACCAACCTTTACAATCTGTTTTTAATTAAACACAATTCACTGAGGTGTCTCGCTCGTCTCTCATAATTGGAATGATGTGGCCATACAGTGGTGGTTCAACAGTAGAATTAAGTTGTCCTCCTGAGTTTTGAATTATTCAGTTAATACCTTTATGTTTACCTCAGGGGTGCTTCTGAACCAGTCTCTGAGACGTGTTCTCTATTCACCCAATAGTGAATAATTCCATGAACTGGTAATGAGTAGATCGCTTTAGAGTGATTCCATAATATACTCTACGGGCATATCAAAGTTCCAGATCTCTGCTAGTTTTAAAGTTATGGCCCATTTTATACAGATACTTTGGCACCTTAGTGTTCCTTTTACACATCATTCAAATCACCAGCAAAGGGTGACCATTTTGAATCCATTTTAATATAATTCTGTTTGTAATGCTTACAAATTGGATCATAACTCTAAAAGTAGCAGAGATCCTGCTCGGTCAACAATATAGACAATGTGCCACTTTTTTCCCCCAATATTCTTGTTTAAATGACTATAATAAATGTTTTTTGGAAATCAAAATACCACTCATATTAGAGACCAAGTTGTAAAGCTTCATATGACACCAATTTTAGCTTTGTAGCACCTACAGATGAAGCACAGTTAAAGGAGGCCTGGGTAAGACCAAAATGTAATAAATATGCCAAAAGTGATTAATTATTTCTCACTTATGCTTTTAGATACGTCAAATATGTCAACAATCCTTCCACCAAAGGACCATTCTGTCAAATACATTTCGTGAAAATTCCCAATGGTCTTTTTTTTGTCCTGGTTTTGTATGGCCCAACTGTTTTTGAATTTGATACCTACTGTATTTTTTTTATTACACCCAGTGGATCGAACGGTGTGTTTAAGATATAAAGTAGGGCCAGCTAACACACGCCTCGTACATTGTTGTTTTGTGTGATAGTACACTATTTGTAAGTTATTCACTTCTCCTCCCTCACTGCCTCTCAAGAGTCTGTCTTGTCTCCCTCTTGAAAAGAGATGTAATATAAAACAAGATGGCAAAAAAAGGAGATCAGAAAAAATGAATTGGACAGACTGTCCTCCTGTCATCTAAGCAACACATTTAACTGGCAAATGAGAGAGTGCTGTAGTTGCCAATTGTAAATGAGCAGTCATGTTGTGAACAGCCTCTCAGCAGAAACAGCTGACCCTACCCTCCAGCCCACAACCCATAAAAAATTAAAGCAGGTTATTCCAGCTAATCAACAAAATCTGAGAAATTGCAAGCATTAAGACATGCCAGACACGCTTAAGTATCGCAACACATGTTGCTACTTAAACTAAATCAATCACTATCACCTCTGTGATGGTAACATTGAATAAACCATCATATGCATGGTACATAACTAAGCTTTCCACTGGTACTGTATATACAGTGCCTTCTGACATTTTTCAGACCCCTTCACTTTTTCCACATTTTGTTACGTTACAGCCTTATTCTAAAATGGATTAAATAATTTTTTCCCCCTCATCAATGTACACACAATACCCAATAGTGACAAAGCAAAAGCAGGTTTTTAGAAATTCTTGCAAATTTATAAAAATTTAAATACGGAAATATCACATTTATATAAGTATTCAGACCCTTTACTCAGTACTTTGTTGAAGCATCTTAGCAGCGATTACAGCCTTGAGTCTTCTTGCATATGATGCTACACACACCTGTATTTGGGGGAGTTCTCCCATTCTTCTTTTCAGATCCCCTCAAGCTATGTCAGGTTGGATGGGGAACGTTGCTGCACAACTATTTTCAGGTCTGTCCAGAGATGTTTGATCAGGTTCAAGTCCGGGCTCTGGCTGGGCCACTGAAAGGACATTCAGAGACTTGTCCCAAAGCCACACCTGCATTGTCTTGGCTGTGTGCTTATGGTTGTTGTCCTGTTGGAAGGTGAACCTTCGCCCCAGTCTGAGGTCCTGAGCTCTCTGGAGCAGGTTTTCATCAAGGTTCTCTCTGTACTTTGCTCTGTTCATCTTTCCTTAGATCTTGACTAGTCTTCCAGTCCCTGCAGCTGAAAAACATGCCCACAGCATGATGCTGCCAACACCATGTTTCGTCATAGGGATGGTGCCAGGTTTCCTACAGACGTGAAGCTTGGCATTCAGGCCAAATAATTGAAATTTCATTTCATCAGACCAGATAATTTTGTTTCTCATGGACTGGGAGTCTTTAGGTTCCCTTTGGCAAACTCCTAGTGGGCTGGCATGTGTCTTTTACTGAGGAGTGGCTTCCATCTTGCCACTTTACCATTGGTGAATTGCTGCAGAAATGGTTGTCCTTCTGGAAGCTTCTCCCATCTCCACAGAGAAACTGTGGAGCTCTGTCAGAGCGTCCATTGGGTTCTTGGTCACCTCCCTGACCAAGGCCCGTCTCACCCGATTGCTCAGTTTGCCCGGGTGGCCAGCTCTAGGAAGAGTCTTGGTGGTTCCAAACTTCTTCCATTTAAGAATGATTGAGGCCACTGTGTTCTTAGGGACCTTCAATGCTGCAGACATTTTTTGGTACTCTTTTCCAGATCTGTGCCTCGACACAATCCTGTCTCGGAGCTTTACGGACAATTCCTTCATCCTCATGGCTTGGTTTTTGCTCTGACATGCACTGTGAACTGTGGGGCATTGTATAGACAGATGTGTGCATTTTTTTACATTATCTCCAATGAATTGAATTTACCACAGTTGGACTCAAATTAAGTTGTAGAAACATCTCAAGGATGATCAATGGAAAGAGGATGCACCTGAGCTCGATTACAATTCTCATAGCAAAGGGTCTGAATACTTATGTAAATTATTTATGTTTTTATTTTTAGTAAATTTGCAAAAATGTCTAAACCTGTTTTCACTTTTTCATTATGGGGTATTGTGTGTAGATTGAGGATGTTTTTATTTAATTTTAGAATAAGGTCTGAATACTTCCCAAAGTCACTGTATTTAATATATACAGTGGGGCAAAAAAGTGTTTAGTCAGCCACCAATTGTGCAAGTTCTCCCACTTAAAAAGATGAGAGGCCTGTAATTTTCAAGAATGGCATTAAGTATTACAAGCACTGGAGATATCAAAAAAATTAGAATTGGTAAGGGATATTATTGTGGGAAGGACAGGATGGGTATGAATATGGTGGGAGCATGTGGTTCTGAGCAAATGTCATTAATGTTTGTTGAAATGTATGTACACTACCGTTCAAAAGTTTGGGGTCACTTAGAAATGTCCTTGTTTTTAGAAAGTAAAGCAAATTTTTTGTCCATTAAAATAACATCAAATTGATCAGAAATACAGTGTAGACATTGTTAATGTTGAAAATCACTATTGTAGCTGGAAATAGCGGATTTTTAATGGAATATCTACATAGGCGTACAGAGGCCCATTTTATTTATTTTACCTTTATTTAACCAGGCAAGTCAGTTAAGAACAAATTCTTATTTTCAATGACGGCCTAGGAACAGTGGGTTAACTGCCTGTCCAGGGGAAGAACGACAGATTTGTACCTTGTCAGCTCGGGGGTTTGAACTTGCAACCTTCCGGTTACTAGTCCAACGCTTTAACCACGAGGCTACCCTGCCGCCCCATTATCAGCAACCATCACTCCTGTGTTCCAATGGCACGTTGTGTAATCCAAGTTAATCCATCATTTTTTTAAATTGATAATTAGAAAACTCTTTTGCAATTATGTTA
The DNA here is from genome assembly GCF_036934945.1 of Oncorhynchus masou masou. NCBI lineage: Eukaryota > Metazoa > Chordata > Actinopteri > Salmoniformes > Salmonidae > Oncorhynchus > Oncorhynchus masou. The sequence continues at coordinate 30,663,678 of NC_088229.1, forward strand.
GCACAGCTGAAAATGGTTGTTCTGATTAAAGAAGCAATAAAACTGGCCTTCTTTAGACTAGTTGAGTATCTGGAGCATCAGCATTTGTGGGTTCGATTACAGGCTCAAAATGGCCAGAAACAAAGAACTTTCTTCTGAAACTCATCAGTCTATTCTTGTTCTGAGAAATGAAGGCTATTCCGTGTGAGAAATTGCCAAGAAACTGAAGATACAGAGCTGTGTACTACTCCCTTCACAGAACAGCGCAAACTGGCTCTAACCAGGATAGAAAGAGGAGTGGAAGGCCGCGGTGCACAACTGAGCAAGAGGACAAGTACATTTGAGTGCCTAGTTTGAAAAACAGACACCTCACAAGTCCTCAACTGGCAGCTTCATTCAATTGTACCCGCAAAACACCAGTTTCAACGTCAACAGTGAAGAGGCGACTCCGGGATGCTGGCCTTCTAGGCGGAGTTACTCTGTCCAGTGTCTGTGTTCTTTTGCCCATCCTAATCTTTTATTATTATTCGCCAGTCTGAGATATGGCTTTTTCTTTGCAACTCTGCCTAGAAGTCCAGCATAACGTTTGAACTTTTTGAAGTGTAGTGTATGTCTGAGTTGGTCTTTTTTCTTTATGTTGAAGGTTGGGCATTAAGTCCCAGATTAGTGGATGTATGTTTGTGGAATGTTATCTATTGTCTTAGTATATGTGAATGTCTGTTCTGTCTAAAAGAACAGGCGATGTCTGAGGGATTTTTGCGTAATGTGCCTTTTAATTACAAACACCATTAACTTTTTTCAAAGTTCTGGTGGTTTCTTCAGATGCAGACATTCTTTTTTAGTCAGATGGGTATAGAAAGATCCATCTTGCCGGATTCTCTATCCCTGTGATCTTGTCATCGTGGGCAAAAATGTAGTCAATGTATAACTCCACCTTTCAAAAATCTTAAGGGATAAGATTCATCATTATTGTCGTTGAAGTTGACATTACCTTTCAGACTTATTTCTGAGTCAATCATTTTACACCGTTTGTCCTTTTTACATCCACTGTATTGGAAACCAAGATGCTGTGGTACACAGACTTGGTAATGTGTGTTTGTTGGAGGTTTTGTAGGTCTTATAATTGGTGATGGCGAAGGTCTCATAGATAGTTGTCCACTGCCACTCTGGCTTTGTCTCCTCCACACTGCTTCAGTCGAGCCTCGTGGATTAGTATCTGGGAGTGGAAGGCAGCCCCGTTGACCCAGTGCTTGAGGGAGCGGGAGGTCATCTGATTGATCGTCTCGTAGCATGGTATTCTTTAGCCTGGTCAGCTGGGTGCTGAGCTGAGCCTCCAGGCAATTGGTGTCCGGCAGCTGGAGTAGTTTGTTCTCTAGATGCATCTGCATGCGCTTCAGATACTCGTCCATCAGGTCCCTTGCCTTTGAGGCCTTCTCCTCTGCAAACACTCGGCGCAGCATATCACCCATGTCCACTGGGGCTTCTTTGGCAGAGTGGAGGACCAGCTCCAACATTATGGAGATGACCAGATGATCAGCCCCCCCATAGCAGAGCCAATGTTCTTAACATAGGCTGGGTGCCCGAATACTCCAGCAGACTGTAGGAGTTGCTCTGCTGTGGAGTCCAGCCCGGTGTACAGCAAGAAGAAGCTATCGATGCCCATCAAGCCAGGCCTCATTGAAGAGTTTAGACATCACCACAGCCTCTTCTGCCCCTGGAAGAACAATTTGCTGTCCTATACTCTGAGAACCACTTCATTGAGTGTTTGTCTTCTCAGATCTCAGAATGTGTCATCTAAAATCCCTTTCTGAGCGCGTGTGTGTTACTTCTCCAATGAAATGTTCCTCCAGAAGAGTAAACTTTAAAGGACAAAGGTCCTTATGGGGTGAGACGCGAGAGTAGTCAATGGGGATTCAGAAGGCCACAAACGCATATATACATTTAGTTTATTTTCAAATTAAAGCCCATCCTTTTCTCATTTTATCTATATTTCTTTATGTTAAGTCGCAGAGAGCGTTGACATGCTGCACCAGGAAATAAACCCCAGTCTGCAATAGGGACAACGTTGTGGGCTGAAATTGGCGGCAGCCGGTGTATTAGCGTCTCGCCTCCTTTCAGGGTTATCCAGAAATGATATAGGACAAATATTAAATTGTGACTGGACAGTGGGGTTAATAAAAAGCATGAGCTGGCACACACCCAGAGAAAATGATTTAGTGTAGAGGTGCTGACGAACGATGAATAAACTGTAAGCTAAAAAAACAGTGGTACAGTGTATAACCTCCCAGTCATTTTTTGGGTAAAAGAAACACCAACGTTTCTGCATTACTATGCCTTCAGGGTAATGTCATGAATGCTTGAACCAGGTTATGTCGACTAACAGTGCAATTAGTGCAACCAAGGATAATTGTGGGGTTAATTGACGGTGGGGTTAAAAAAAAATAAAAAATCAATATGACAACACAAGTGAAAGTGAGGACAGGTGACAGAAGACAGAACGAAGTGATTGTGCTACCTTGAGCGGGACATCGTTGTCTTGAAGCTGCCATGGCCGTTTATCCTCTGACAGGACGGGAGTAAGGTGATGTCTTTCTCTCCCTGGCTCTGTATGTATTGGTATATGTCATGAGGAATCCACTTTGCTGTGTAACCTAAAATTCTTAGCGAACGTATAGTGTATTGCAGTCGAGCTCTGCATTGGTGGTGGCTACCACTCACTGCTTAATATGTCATGTTTGTCAGATTATGTTATGCAAGTTGTAGCAAGGAGGCAGTCATTGGTATATTGATTACTTCCATACTGAATATGTATTGCTGTAGTTTGTGTGTCTGGACCAAATGGACCAAATCAAGCAGCTATGAAATGGATGTCCATCTCTTGGGGATCATGAATGTGAGGAAGGAGTTCCTAAAAGACATGGACTTACATTAAACCTTAGTTTTAGGAAACATAGTTGACTGAATCATAACCTTGACATTGAGATGATGCCTGACGTTACCCAGGAAAACCCCTTTTTGGACGGGAGGACTAGAGCCGTGATGCCATGGCTCTCTTTACACCTACAGTTGAAGTCGGGAGTTTACATACATCTAGGTTGGAGTCATTAAAACTAGTTTTTCAACCATTTCACAAATTTCTTGTTAACAAACTATAGTTTTGGCAAGTCGGTTAGGACATCTACTTTGTGGATGACACAAGTATTTTTTTTCCAACAATTGTTTACAGACGGATTATTTCAGTTATAACTCACTGTATCACAATTCCAGTGGGTCAGAAGTTTACATACACAATGTTGACTGTGCCTTTAAACAGCTTGGAAAATTCCAGAAAATGATGTCATGGCTTTAGAAGCTTCTGACAGGCTATATGACATCATTTGAGTCACTTGGAGGTGTACCTGTGGATGTATTTCAAGGCCTACCTTCAAACTCAGTGCCTCTATGCTTGACATCATGGGAAAATCAAAATAAATCATCCAAGACGTCAGATTCTGGTTCATCATTGGGAGCAATTTCCAAACACCTGAGGGTACCACGTTCATCTGTACAAACAATAGTACGCAACTATAAACACCATGGGACCACGCAGCCGTCATCCTGCTCAGGAAGGAGATGCGTTCTGTCTCCTAGAGGTGAAAGTACTTTGGTGAGAAAAGTGCAAATCAATCCCGGAACAACAGCAAAGGACCTTGTGAAGATGCTGGAGGAAATGGGTACAAACGTATCTATAGCCACAGTAAAAACGAGTCCTATATCGACATAACCTGAAAGGCCGCTCGGCAAGGAAGAAGCCACTGCTCCAAAACCGCCATATAAAAGCCAGGTTACAGTTTGCAACTGCACATGGGGATAAAGATCGTACTTTTTGGAGAAATGTAATTTGGTCTGATGAAACAAAAATATAATTTTTGGCCATAATGACTATCGTTATGTTTTGAGGAAAAAGGGGGAGGCTTGCAAGCCGAAGAACACCATCCCAACCATGAAGCACAGGGGTGGCAGCATCATGTCGTGCTTTGCTGCAGGAGTGACTGGTGCGCGTCACAAAATAGATGGCATCGTGAGGTGGGGAAATGATGTGGATATATTGAAGCTGTTAGGGTTCGTTCCTTTCGTGCTTGTCAATCATCATTAGCTCATTAGTGAAATTAGTATAATGACACTATTTAATTAAATCATTCAAAAGCCTTTACTAATGCAATGGCAGACAGAAGCATGCATGTTTCCGAGTAAGTTCTGCCTCAAACAAAAATGCTCAAGTTGTTTTGTTACACCCTCAGTCTATCCTGTTGATGTCACTACCTACGGCATTACCTTTTTACTCCTGAGACCAAACCCTGTCAACCAAGCTATATAAACAATGACTTTTAGTGTTATCTATAACTTCTAAGTAAATGTCCAATCCCCAAAGTTGATTTATTGTGGAATGTTTGACAAGACTTATCTCCTCCAATCCACTGCAGAGTTCTGTCTGTCACACATTCTCAGAGGGCCCTTTTATAAGAGAGAGAGAGAGAGAACTAAAAAAACAATTGTGGAATACTAAACCTCTACAATTAATATATATTGTTAATTTGAAGTCGAGGATCCTATAAATGTAAGAAGAGAGAGGTCTTATAACCCCTCCCCTTCTATTAATATAACATAAGCATAATCAATTATTCTAATACATCAAACATTTCTACAGCCCTTTTCATGACCCCTAGGTGAACCCGATAAAGCAACATCTCAAGATGTTGAAGTTAAAGCTTGGTCTCAAATGGGTCTTCCAAATGGACAATGACCCCAAGCATACTTCCAAAGTTGTGGCAAAATTGCTTAAGGACAACAAAGTCAAGGTATTGGAGTGGCCATCACAATCCCTGACCTCAATCCTATAGAAAATTTGTGGGCAGAACTGAAAAAGTGTGTGCGAGCAAGGAGGCCTACAAACCTGACTCAGTTACAACAGCTCTGTCAGGTGGAATGGGCCAAAATGCAGCCAACTTATTGTGGGAAGCTTGTGGAAGGCTACCTGAAATGTTTGACCCAAGTTAAGTAATTTAAAGGCAATGCTACCAAATACTAATTGAGTGTATGTAAACTTCTGACCCACTGGGAATGTGATGAAAGAAATAAAAGCTGAAATAAATCACCCTCTCTACTAATTATTCTAACAATTCACATTCTTAAAATAAAATGGTAATCCTAGCTGACTTAAGACAGGGAATGTTTACTAGGATGCAATGTCAGGAGTTGTGAAAAACTGAGTTTAAATGTATTTGGCAACGGTGTACGTAAACCTCCGACTTCAACTGTATACCGCTGATGTGCTAGCTACATACAGACTGGTGGATCCTCTTGGCTTGGTGTCAGTGTTGTGAGAAACTGATCTGTGGTGCACACAATCGCCTAAGCTTGGCCATTTTAAACATCCTTACCAGTGTTGTTGTATGTGCACTATCTTGACATTCCCGGGGCCAGCAACTGTATCAGAGGTAAGAAACACACTGGTACATTACTGCCATGTTCTCGTGTGTCCCGTTGCATCACATCAAATGTTCCCACACAGTGGGTACGACTTGTAAGTTATAGATGTAACCTTAATTGTGCATGGCAACCAACCAACCGACCAGGGCATAATCTTGGCAGACTGAGAGGCATAGTCTAGCTACTACTTAGTAACACAAAATCATATTTCTTTGTGATGTTGACTGTACTCTAATATACTTATCCAGTTATACACACACACACACACACTACTCAATTACCAGCAGCTTTTGATTGATGTTGAGTTTCTGTCCCAGATGCTTCTGGAATATCAGGTCACTTTGCTAGTTCTTTCCTATCAAGTCATTCAGGTCAGGTCACAACAAACTGACAACCTGAGCATGTTGGAAGTTGTTTTTCCTGGCAGGTTGTTTTATTGATGTCCATTAATGAAAGTTAATACATATAATTGTTAAACTTTCATATCTATACTGTTTATCCCATTGGTAACATTACATTATTTAGTCCAATGCATCCATATAGAAGTATTTTGACCAACAACAAAAAAGTACAATGTCTGCTATAACATTAGAACACTTTTCTCAACTTTAAAGAGGGTGATGTTACTTTTTCATCTGGCTATGACATAGAACAAGGCTATTTTAAACCTGGGAATCCATAAAGTCACTGGCATTTCCCTGGCCAGCCAGCAAAGAGACAGGGTTTGGAGATGGAATCTTGAGTTAAAAAATGTAGCAGTTTTCCTTTTCCTCTTCACGGCTGTCTATAAATAGCTTTTCTAAGCTCTGCAGAAGCAAACGATCCTAACAACATGGGCCACCAAGACGGGAGCACTGTCTGTCTCCCTGTCTCTGCCTGCAATCTATCCATTCTCACCAGACCATATATTATTTTTTCTTACTTCATAATCTCTCCTTGCTATTCGAAATTCCTCAACTCAAACAAGGCCTTCTCAAGGCTACTGTAAAAACTTTCACAATTACTTGATTGTCCTTTTTTTACGAGATGAAAATAATAATAAAAAACCTCCCTCCCCTGATGTCTGTGAGGAGGACTGCATGTTCATTCTGGTGCATCAGTGTTGCGTGTCAGTCCTGCGTCTTTCAGAAGAACTCTCACAGATCAGGCTGATTTTAAACAGTGTTCTTTTTGATTTATTAATGTAATTTTGTCCTTGAAACATTTAATTTAAGTAATGTAGAATTCCATGAACTCCTATGGAGGACTGCTTCTGCTGAGGAGTGCCGATATGTCCAACCGGTGGCCTTAAAGCCTCTCATTGGCCAATACACCGCATCATCAATCCAGGGTTTAATGGCTATCACTAGTAATATACACTGTCTACAAAACATTAGGAACACCTGGCTAATATTTAGTTGCACTCTTGCACCTCCCTCCTTCCCTTGCCCTCAGAACAGGCTCAATTCGTCGGGGCATGAACTCTACAAGGTGTCAAGTGTTCCACATGGATACTGGCCCATCTTGACTCCAATGCTTCCCACAGTTCTGTCAAGTTGGCTGGATGTCCTTTGGCTGGTGGACCATTCTTGATACACAGGAAAAGCCTCGCAGCCTTGCAGTTCTTGACACATTCAAACCGGTGGGCCTGGCACCTACTACTATACGCTTAAACGTTTTGTCTTACCCATTCACCCTCTGAATGGCACACACAATCCATGTCTCAATTGTCTCAAGGCTTAAAAATCCTTCTTTAACCTGTCTCCTTCCCTTCATCTACACTGATTTGAAGTGGATTTAACAAGTGAACTCAGTAAGTGATCATAGCTTTCACCTGGTTAGTCTGTCATGAAAAGAGCAGTTGTTGCTAATGTTTTGTACACTCTGTATAATGACATTTGCAGTAGGCCCTTCTATACCATGTTGAATGGAATCCCCTTTCAGTCCTTTAATTTTCTTTCATGTTCCTCTCCCATCATCCCTGTAGACCTCACAGCTTCCTTCAACACCACCCAGGGAGGGAAAACCATCAGGGCCCTATTTTACAACCAGCAGACTATAATCTCCTGCCCTTCAAATGTGAGATGTTTTCAAAAGCACTGTAACTAACATTTTGCAAAGGTTGTATTGATTCTCTTGTTCTAAGTGTCTCTGTAATGGAATCTGCCTGGGCTTTTTTTGCCTCCAGAGTGGGTGGGCAGTGTGTCATTGTGGCAGTGCACGCACCGGGCCATGCAGTGTGTCATTGTGGCAGTGCGCGCACAGGGCCATGCAGTGTGTCATTGTGGCAGTGCACGCACAGGGCCATGCAGTTGCAGTGTGTCATTGTGGCAGTGCACGCACAGGGCCATGCAGTTGCAGTGTGTCATTGTGGCAGTGCACGCACAGGGCCATGCAGTGTGTCATTGTGGCAGTGCACGCACAGGGCCATGCAGTGTGTCATTGTGGCAGTGCGCGCACAGGGCCATGCAGTGTGTCATTGTGGCAGTGCACGCACAGGGCCATGCAGTGTGTCATTGTGGCAGTGCACGCACAGGGGCCATGCAGTGTGGGAGGCTGTCCGAGAGTTTGTGGGAGTCTCCTAATTGAGAATAAAACTACTTCAGGTTTAAATCTTGAATAAACCATTTATCAGGGGGGAAACAGGAGTCCAATTATCATTTGTCAAATATCTCTTTGCTGTTTTATCCATCCAGTAATTACCTTGATATAATAAAAAATGCCCTCCCTGGAGTTATGTCTGTTGCTTTATCAGTTCCCAATAGATATGAAGGAGGATTTCCCCCTACTTTGTACAGTAAGCACATGGAATAATCATGAGTATTAAAAAAAATGTAAGACTTAACATAGCTCATGTCTTAAAGGTCATGGTTGACAACTATATAGGTAGGACATGTCTTTTTCATGCTGTACAAACCAAAAACGTGTAAACATAGCAGAGGGAAGATGTTTTGAGTGGTGGGTAAGAAAAAAACAACCTTTTTATAATAAAGCATTGCATGCCTCTATCATCGCATTTATGTAGTTGCATACAGTTGAGCATAGGTGTTTATAGGATTAGCCTTTTTATACATGCATTTCCTACTATTCTATGTCATTTACAATGACTGGAGACTTTAGCAGAATATTTTTTAACACCACTCAAATTACCGAAATGAGTGGGTACTCTGACACTGTCAAACAATAAAAACAACCTCATTGTGAATGCAAAGAATAGCCCAGGCCAATGAAAAGAGGGTAGACACAAACATTTTACAATATTAGGAGGAAATATACTGTATCAGTGGAGACTCCTCAGAGGAGGAAGTGTGAGGAACATCCTCCTCAGTGAATTTCATTTAACATTAAAGTTATCTTTTCTAGATAAAACTATACAAAACACATTTACATGTCACTAAATAATTTATTAAAACACACAGTAGCTTCAGCAGCACTCTGTAGGGTAGCACCTTGGTGTAGCCGGAGGACCGCATCTGTCCCCCTCTGGGTACATTGACCTAGGAGGCTTAGGTTCACCCCCTTCCATAGACGTATAGGTTGTCATAAATACTCTATCAGAGCTTTTGCAGCATGAACTGACATGTTGTCCACCCAATCAAAGAATCAGAGAATGAATCTAGTACCCAAAGCATAAGCTACAGCTAGGTAACATGGCAGTGTATAAAATGTGGTGAGTAGTTTACTTAAAGAGAAAGACAAAAGTTGAACAGTTTTGAACAAATTAATGTCATCCAAAATTGAGGGGGAGATAGAGATTTCCTGCTATATTTTTTTCACTTTCACTTGCTTAGCTAGCATCGAATGCTGCTAGCGAGTTTAGCCTACTCAAACACCTAGCTCAAACAGAGAGGAATGCTAGCTGGCTATTGCTATCCAACACTGCAACTGCCAAACTGCTTGCTGCTGACTGTACACACAGTGCTGCATGATTGTAGCGGGTTTACTAAGGCGTTAGTTCTAGAAGCTATGTTGACTATAACGTTAGATAATATGGTGACAACGATGTAGGCTGTGTGTAGCGGTTAGCGATCATGATATAAAGGTTTGGCTTGGAACGTTTTTTTCTCCTGGTCATAGACAGCTGATACGTTGTGCCATGAAGTCTACAAGCGAAGGGAAAAGGTGAGAGAGCGATGCGAGAAGTAATTATATATACATACAACGAGCTGTTTGTATGTGGCTGCTATGAAAGTGAACTGTGTTTGCGTGTGATCAGGGGTGTATTCATTGCACCGATTCTGTTGAAAAATGTTCTTAAATGGAAGCAATACTAGGTCTCGTTTGCAACTGTTGGACTAATGATTACATACTAGATCAGCTTGATGCAGGCAAGAGTGTGCAAGACGATATTGAATGTGTCACTGTCTGTCACCTTGATTACTCAAAATTCTCTCGACCAGTGCACCTACGCTGTAAACTTTCCTTCATAGGCTTAGTTGTAGCAACCTCATGATGGGTACAGGGAAGATTTGAGTATCATGTAGTAGTCTAAACCTGTTTGAACATTTACATTGAGCTGGGTGAATGGAAACGAGTGACAGTCATCCAATATGCTGTAATAGAAATAAGGCTATGCTCATCATTTCTTTCTTTAATCATCCTCCCTCATCTTAAATGGCACCTACCTGTTTCCGATCATTACTCTGAACTGACCAAGGTATATACTGTATATTTATTATAGGCTATTATAGGCTATAGTCTAATAAATCAACTTTCCATTGGCACTGACTTACCCAATGATAAAGATATCATGAGTATATGTAGGCTACTGACCAGTGAGGGCCAATGCACTTCTGCCAATAGCCTTTCAAGATAGGCTACTTTGAAACAGTTAAGTTGGCTCAATATTGGGAGTTGTTGAGAATGATTTTGGTAGCTTCTATAGACAGATGTATTTTCCTTTTTTTAGCAGTAGGCATTTGCTTTCCAAACTATACTTTTCCCACGATTGTATTCAGACATTTGCTAAAGGCCTGTTGTAGCTGATCATCACTGACAGCCGCAACCATAGAAATATAAACCATAGAACGGATGTGCCCATTCAAGTCATCCCTGGCAGCCATTGCACCCATGAGTTTACCAGTCAAATTGCTGAGGTTAGAGGTTCCAATACCCTTCTACGGATTATATTTCAATGGCCACAACTCGACAAGCTATTTTATATTTTACGCGGGTGCTGCCCAAATTGCGGCTCTCTGGTGTAGTATTTAGAATTGTATATAACCTTTATTTTGACAAGTCATACTGAGGCTAGGGTCTTTTTTACAGATGAGCCCTGCAGAAATACATTAAACACACACAATATACAATTTACCAAACATATTAAGAAAAACAGACCCATTTATCAACATATAGGTCTCCGATCATGACTCTGGTCTGACCACGGGTGATATGAACATCTCATTTCAGAGAGCTCTGGAAGTTGTCCCACATAAACGTTGCAACAAAAACTAAAATCAGCTTTAACCAACTCCGTGAAGACCAAAGAGGCCTCCAGTTTTATCCAAGCCTGAGACCAGGCTTGGTCATTTGGAAGTCTAAATTGAATTAATGATGATGATACATAGGAAGTTTCTACATGAGTGCTTTGTAAATAAACACAAGAAAATGCTGCTCTCTCCTTACATTCAAGAGGCCCAACCCACTGATACAGGACACAATGGTGAGTTCTAGAACCATCACCTGTAATAAACCTAAGGGCGCAATAGAAAACAACATCTAGTGGTTTAAGTGTAGATGCTGCTGCATGCATATAGATAATATCCCCAGAATCTAAAATAGACATAAAAGTGGCCTGGACAATTTCCTTCCTATTAACAAAAGTCATACATGCTTTGTTTCTGTTAAATAAATCAACCTCAAACTTGAACATCTTCACCAACTCAGTGACATGTTTTTTAAATTGCAGTTTGTCATCAAGCCAAATACCAAGATATTTGTAGGAAGTAACTCACTCAATTTGTGTACCGTTCAAACTAGCAATTACAAACTCATTTAAACCTGGGTTATGGGACCTAGAGAAAAAGCATGCATTTTGGTTTGTTTGCATTGAGCACCAACTTTAGATCCAATAGTGACCTCTGCAGTGCTTGAATATCAGACTTCAAATGTCAAAAGGCTTGGTCAAACGCTGGAGCAATGGAATTCAACAGGAGCAATAGGGGAATTCAACCTGCATTGCTTGCTGTTTGGGGTTTTAGGCTGGGTTTCTGTACAGCACTTTGAGATATCTACGAAGGGCTATATAAATAAATTTGATTGATTGATTGAACACTGTATCATCTGCATACATTGATTTTACTAAATAATTGAATTGATGTCTGTTTATTACATCATTATATCATTTTGTCAAATTTATTGCAATTTATCAGAGGGTGCTGCAGCACCTCCAGCACCCCTACGTCCCACGCCTATGAGTGTAAAGCATTTTTCATATTTTGTTTAGCTCACGTCTGTCCTGACTGAACAGCCCGTGCCAGTCCCCATGATTCATGTGATTCATTTGTGCCTAGAGTCAAGTAAAATAATTAACCCTCCTTTACTTACCAAAATACAGAACTCCTTGGCCAGTGAGGAATATACAACATATACAGAACAGTCATATGCTAAATGGGACAATAAACTGGAGTATTCTCAACCGAAACATGAAATGTTTTAGCTAGCTTGGATGTTTCCCCTTGTGTTCTTGACCTCTTAGGATCAAATAGCCCTTATTGTCAAATAAGAGGATGGATTTTCAAGATGTGTATGGATTTTTAAGATGAACCCAATTATCAACAACTATTGGTACCGTTGTTTTATATTCTCTAGACACAGTTAATTATGTGGATAGTCAATTTCTCGCCGGGCCAACATTCCCTGTCTATGTCCACCCATGGCTTTTCCAAACTGTCCATTTAATTAGTCGGCCATACTTGTAAACTGGGGCATTATGATACACTGGAGACAGGATTATATTGGTAGGAACAGTCCATTAAATTGACCATCAGGAGTCTATCTATAATAGGAGGGTCTCTTGCCAATAGTCAGGGTGATTGATATAAATCAGTTATAGAGGACAGGAAGATTGAAAGTTGGATGTCATTCTCTGGTGGTTTAAGCACCAAAGGAGAGGTGTTTTACTCTGCCTTGTCGTGATATCTTTATCTGGCAGTCGATCATAAGCTTCTCAACATTAGCTATGGTTTGAAGCTAACAGATCACAATAACCTACAACACCTGCTACCTTTGTGGGCTTGGGCCTCCAGCATCACACACTGTTTGTTGAGATAATAGTTGGACTGACTGTGCACCTGTGTGACAATACACCAGGGCCATTTGGACTGAATGAACACCAGACCTGTCTGCTGTATCAGCTGCTGGTTCCAACAGATTTGGTTCCATAGCCTCAGTGCCAGCCAGGTTCCTGTGCGCTGCTCAATATATTACCCATAGGCTACCTGATGCTTAAGGAACATTGACATGCCACAGCCAGACATGGTCATGAAAACGATACACAGCTAGCTTTGTCCCTGACTGACTATAATATTGGTGCAATTTGATCTAATTGATTTCAATGAAGCATAATGGCACATGATCATATTGCCTTCTCGTAACTTCCTGACTACTCTACAATACTGTAGAATTACACAGAAAAGGATAATGGTAACTAGGGTATGCTAACTTGAAGTGGATTGTCCTGCACAAATCTATTTATAGGTTTAAACAGAACATTTTGTAAACAACTGTGGCATTTTGTAAACAGTTGTCACAAACAATCAAGTAATTGGCCCTAAAAGTATCTGCTGCATGATGTCATACATTATGGTCCAATTAAAGCAGGGCAATTGTTCTAGAGCTCACAGATATAGGCGAATGATACATGAACTAAGTAGGTTTCCCCTTTACTGACTGGTGCCCCTTATCTGTCTGGCATTTAGAGAGATAGAATAGTATACTTAATCCCATGCACAAAACAATCTACACCATGTATACAAAAGTATGTGGACACACCTTCAAATTAGTGGATACCGCTATTTCAGCCACACCTGTTGCTGAAAGGTGTATAAAATCGAGCACACCGCCATGCAATCTCCATAAACAAACATTGGCAGTAGAATGGCCTTACTGAAGAGCTCAGTGACTTTCAACGTGGCACCGTCATAGGATGCCACCTTTTCAACAAGTCAGTTCATCAAATTACTGCCCTGCTAGATCTGCCCCTGTCAACTGTAAGTGCTGTTATTGTGAAGTGAAAACTTCTAGGAGCAACAACGGCTCAGCTCCAAGGTAGTAGACCACACAAGCTCATAGAATGGGGCCGCCGAGAGCTGAAGCGCTTAGAGCGTACAAATCGTCTGTCCTTGGTTGCAACACTCACTACTGAGTTCCAAACTGCCTCTGGAAGCAACATCAGCACAATAACTGTTCGTTGAGAGCTTCATGAAATGGGTTTCCATGGCAGAGCAGTCACGCACAAGCCTTAGATCACCATGCACAATGCCAAGTGTCGGCTGGAGTGGTGTGAAGCTCGCTGCCATTGGACTCTGGAGCAGTGGAAACGTGTTCTCTGGAGTGATGAATCACGCTTCACCGTCTGGCAGTCCGATGGATAAATCTTGGTTTGGCGGATGCCAGGAGAACGCTACCTGACCGACTGCATAGTGCCAACTGTAAAGTTTGGTGGATGAGGAATACTTCCTACAGCTAGTGGAACGCCTTCCCAGAAGAGTGGAGGGTGTTATAACAGCAAAGGGGATATTTGACAAGCAGTCATGGTCATGTAGTGTATAATATACATTATTATTACTGACAAATGAACTGGGAAAAACAATCTATTCAATTCAATACAGCTTTATGGTACTTCATTTGGTGATCTCTGAATTGAGTTTTAATCAAAGAAATGTAAGAAATTAAAACTGTTCTTAATATAAATAGGACAAAATGCTCAAATGTATATGCCATAAATTAATGTGCAGTACAGGTAACTACAAAAATTAAGGAAACCCCAACATAGTGTTTTAATTGAATGGCAAACAGTCAATACAGAACTAAGATTGAATCCTACTACACCGGCTCTGATGCTCGTCGGATGTGGCAGGGCTTGCAAACAATTACGGACTACAAAGGAAAACACAGCCACGAGCTGTTCAGTGACATGACCCTGCCAGGGGAGCTAAACTACTTCTATGCTCGCCTTCGAGGCAAGCAACACTGTAGCATGTACAAAGCACCAGCTGTTCCAGACGACTGTGTGATCACGCCCCCCGTAGCCGATGTGAGCAAGACCATTAAACAGGTCAACATTCACAAGGCCGCGGGGCCAGACGGACTACCAGGACGTGTACTCAGAGCATGCGCAGACCAACTGGCAAGTGTCTTCACTATCTCCCTGACCAGACCACCACAGTCCCTGTGCCCAAGAAAGCAACGGTAACCTTCCTAAATGACTACCGCCCCGTAGCACTCACCATCATCCCGGAAACCCTAGGCATACTCCAATACGCAGCCTGCCCCAACAGATCTGCAGATGATGCGATCTCTATTGCACTCCACACTGCCCTTTCCCAGTGGACTATAATCGATGGGGCTGTAGTGGAGCGGGTCCAGAGTTTCAAGTTACTTGGTGTCAACATCACCAACAAAATATTATGGTCCAAACACACCAAGACAGTCGTGAAGAGGGTACGACAACACTTTTTCCCCACTCAGGAGACTGAATAGATTTGGCGTGACCATAAGGTGCTACAGAAGGTAGTGCATACGGCCCAGTACATCACTGGGGCCAAGCTTCCTGCTATCCACGACCTATATACTAGGCGGTGTCAGAGGAAGGCCCATAAAATTGTCAAAGACTCCAGTCATAGATTGTTCTCTCTGCTACCGCACAGCAAGCGGTACCGGAGCACCAAGTCTAGGTCCAAAAGGCTGCTTAACAGCTTCTACCCCCAAGCCATAAGACTGCTGAACAATTACTTGCTGTTTATTATCTATGAATAGTCACTTTACCCCTACCTACATGTACAAATTACCTCCGTAACGGCAGCCCCTGTATATATCCTCATTATAGTTATTTTATTGTTACCTTTTATTTTTTACTTTAATTTATTTAGTAAATATTTTCTAATTCTATTTCTTGAACTGCATTGTTGATTCAGTACTTGTAAGTAAACATTTCACGGTAAGGTCTACCTACACCTGTTGTATTCGGCGCATCTGACAAATACAATTGATTTGATTTAATAGGGCGTTGGGCCACCAGAACTCTTCGGTGTGCCATGGCGTAGATTCTACAAGTGTCTGGAACTCTATTGGAGGGGTGCGACACTATTCTTCCATGAGAAATCCCATCATTTGGTGTTTTGTTGATGGGGGTGGAAAATGCTGCCAAATAATGGGCAACTGGGCATTTTATACATGACCCTAAGCATGGGATGTTAATTGCTTAATTAACTCAGGAACCACACCTGTGCGGAAGCACCTGCTTTCAAAATACTTCATTTACTCAAGTGTTTCCTTTATTTTGGCAGTTACCTGTAGCTCTATTGGGACACATGATCTAGTTTCATTGATCATTAAAAATGAATGGGAAGGAGTGAAACTATTTATTTTTGTCAAGAGAAACAGCTTATGAGAGGACACCAATCATCAATACTAACAATGTGACCCAGGGGACAAAGAGATTGGCTTTAGAAGCAGGAGGTGAGGGAGAGTACAACCACAGTTGACACTCACAGTCCAGCCTTTTTCACACACTGATCCCACTCCAGAGGACATAGAACAGCCTTGGATCCCCCATTGCCCTGCATTGATGTTCCACTCCAGAGCATAAAACTGACTACAAAGAAATATAGACAGAAATAAAAGAGAGTGCCCATTAACAGAAGGCAATCTATCTGGTAATAGAAATCATTACAGAGGCATCATGAATAAATAATGTGCCCTCTTTCCTTCTGCCCCTGTATCTCCACCAATCTTTTTACATTACTCTCTCTCACCCGTCCTCTATTAATGCCTCACACAGCACCTTTTCTCTTCCTCTTCCACTTCCCTGAATTTACAGGTGAAGGGGGGGTAAAGGGAGACCTAATTGAAATCTAATGGAGTCAATGAGGCACGCTGGGGAGACGTGTGATCCTGGATGGCTGGAGGGAGGGAGGGAGATTCTTGAAGAAGAGCAGACTGGGTAAATGACGATTTGCACTCTGACTGAGAGCACCACAACTGTGTGAAGGACACACATTACAAACCAAACACACACTTGTCACGTGTCTTTATTAGTTTTGCTTTCCAAGGGTCCTTGCATCCTATTTCATTAAGAAGCTTACACAGTGCAGTATAGAGGCATTGTTATTTATATAACTTTTATTTCACCAGGTTAGTCTCATTGAGATAAAAATCTGTATTTCAAGAGAGACCTGGAATGTACTATAATGATAGTAAGACAAGATTGATGGATAATACAGTATTTTCCCAGGCTTTTAAGATTACTGTTGCTGATTCCCACAACATTCCGGAAATCTCTGTTTCTCAAGTCATCACTGTGGCTGGGACAGTTAATCATATGTTATCATAATATCCGCTCCAAGTGATATTTCAGTAATTACATTATGATGAGATGTTAGAAGTTCATTGTGTTTTGTAGTTTAGACTTAATGCATTGAATGACAGATTTTAATGGGTAAATGAGTCTGTGTAATGTCTCTATAATAAGTAGATTGAAATTGTTTTAGACATCCCTCAAGAGCATGTACAGTGCAGTACATATTTTTTTGTATGTTTCCCATGTTGCTTTAGCAGGGATTGGTATTGATTAATATTGTAAGATGGCGCCGGAGAAGAAGGCAGACGTTTTACTTGCCCCCAGCCAATTGTGTTTATTTGTTTGCTTATTTGCGTTGTTTGTAACATATTTCTGTACTTATTTTGTACATAATGTTGCCACTACCGTCTCTTATGACCGAAAATAACTTCTAGACATCAGGACTGCGATTACTCACCACCGACTAGCAGAATTATTATTTTCCTTTCATGACTCTGATGAGCCGGACACAAAGGATTTACTGCTTCCTTAAGAACAGGCCCCGATCCCTGTGATCTGCGTGAAGAGGAGGCGACAAATGAGGGGACGAAGGGCGGGCTTCCTTCTGAGAAATCGTAGGCGATCGAATAAGCTCCCACTTCCCTACATTCTGCTAGCAAACGTACAATCCTTGGAGAATAAAATTGACGAGTTAAGCGGAAGATTAAACAACCAACGGGACATTAAAAACTGTAACATCTTATTCTTCACGGAGTCATGGCTGAATGACAACAATATCAACATACAGCTGGCTGGTTATACGATGTACCGGCAGGACAGAACAGCAGTGTCTGGTAAGATAAGGGGCGGCAGACTATGTATTTTTGTAAATAACAGCTGGTGCACGATATCTAAGGAAGTTTCGAGCTATTGCTCGCCTGAGGTAGAGTATCTCATGATAAGCTGTAGACCACACTACCAACCGAGAGAGTTTTTATCTGTATTCTTCTGTTTACATACCACCACAGTCAGAGCCTGGCACTAAGACAGCATTGAATGAGCTGTATTCCACCATAAGCAAACAAGAAAACGCTCACCCAGAGGTGGCACCCCTAATAGCCGGAGACTTTAATTGCAGGGAAACTTAAATCCATTTGACCAAATTTCTATCCACATGTTAAATTTGCAACCAGAGGAAAAATACAGTGGGGCAAAAAAAGTATTTAGTCAGCTACCAATTGTGCAAGTTCTCCCACTTAAAAAGATGAGAGAGGCCTGTAATTTTCATCATAGGTACACTTCAACTATGACAGACAAAATGAGGGAAAAAAATCCAGAAAATCACATTGTAGGATTTTTAATAAATTTATTTGCAAATTGGAAAATAAGTATTTGGTCACCTATAAACAAGCAAGACTTCTGGCTCTCACAGACCTGTAACTTCTTCTTTTAAGAGGCTCCTCTGTCCTCCACTCATTACCTGTATTAATGGCACCTGTTTGAACTTGTTATCAGTATAAAAGACACCTGTCCACAACCTCAAACAGTCACATTCCAAACTCCACTATGGCCAAGACCAAAGTGCTGTCAAAAGACACCAGAAACAAAATTATAGACCTGAACCAGGCTGTGGAGACTGAATCTGCAATAGGTAAGCAGCTTGGTTTGAAGAAATCAACTGTGGGAGCAATTATTAGTAAATGGAAGACATACAAGACCACTGATAATCTCCCTCGATCTGGGGCTCCATGCAAGATCTCACCCAAGTGGGGTCAAAATGATCACAAGAACGGTGAGTAAAAATCCCAGAACCATACCCAGGACCATACCCAGGACCTAGGACCTAAAATCCCAGGACCTAGTGAATGAGCTGCAGAGAGCTGGTACCAAAGTAACAAAGCCTACCATCAGTAACACACTACGCCATCAGGGACTCAAATCCTGCAGTGCCAGACGTGTCCCCCTGCTTAAGCCAGTAAATGTCCAGAACCGTCTGAAGTTTGCGAGAGAGCATTTGGATGATCCAGAAGAAGATTGGGAGAATGTCATATGGTCAGATGAAACCAAAATATAACTTTTTGGTAAAAACTCAACTCGTCGTATTTGGAGGACAACAAATGCTGAGTTGCATCCAAAGAACACCATACCTACTGTGAAGCATGGGGTGGAAACATCATGCTTTGGGGCTGTTTTTCTGCAAAGGGACCAGGATGACTGATCTGTGTAAAGGAAAGAATGAATGGGGCCATGTATCGTGATATTTTGAGTTAAAACCTCCTTCCATCAGCAAGGGCATTGAAGATGAAACGTGGCTGGGTCTTTCAGCATGACAATGATCCCAAACACAAGGCCCGGGCAACGAAGGAGTGGCTTCGTAAGAAGCATTTCAAGGTCCTGGAGTTGCCTGGCCAGTCTCCACATCTCAACCCCATAGAAAATCTTTGGAGGGAGTTGAAAGTCTGTGTTGCCCAGCAACAGCCCCAAAACATCACTGCTCTAGAGGAGATCTGCATGGAGGAATGGGACAAAATACCAGCAACAGTGTGTGAAAACCTTGTGAAGACTTACAGAAAATGTTTGACCTCTGTCATTGCCAACAAAGGGTATATAACAAAGTATTGAGATAAACTTTTGTTATTGACCAAATACTTATTTTCGACCATAATGTGCAAATAAATTCATTAAAAATACTACAATGTGATTTTCTGGATTTTTTTTTCTCATTTTGTCTGTCATAGTTGAAGTGTACCTATGATGAAAATTACAGGCCTCTCTCATCTTTTTAAGTGGGAGAACTTGCACAATTGGTGGCTGACGAAATACTTTTTTGCCCCACTGTAACTCTAGACCACCTATACTCCACACACAGAGATGCTTACAAAGCTCTCCCTCGTCCTCCATTTGGCAAATCTGACCATAGTTCTAGCCTCCTGATTTCTGCTTACAAGCAAACATTAAAGCAGGAAGCACCAGTGACTACATCAATACAAAAGTGGTCAGATGATGCAGATGCTAAGCTACTGGACTGTTTTTTGCTAGCACAGACTGGAATATGTTCCGGGATTCCTCCGATGGCATTGAGGAGTATACCACATCAGTCTTTGGCTTAATAAGTGCATCGATCACATCGACCCCACAATGACCGTACGTACATACCCCAACCAGAAGCCATGGATTACAGGCAGCATCCACACTGAGCTAAGGGCTAGAGCTGCCGCTTTCAAAGAGCCGGACTCTAAGCCGGAAGCTAATAAGAAATCCCTCTATTTCCTCCAACAAACCGTCAAATAGGCAAAGCGTCAATACAGGACTAAAATCGAATCGTACTACACCGGCTCTGACGATCGTTGGATGTGGCAGGGCTTGCAAACCATTACAGACTACAAAGGGAAGCACAGCCGAGAGCTGCCCAATGTCACAAGCCTACCAGACGAGCTAAACTACTTCTATGCTCGCTTCGAGGCAAATAACACTGCTACCTGCATGAAAGCACCAGCTGTTATGGAAGACTGTGTGATCACGCTCTCCGCAGCTGATGTGAGTAAGACCTTTAAACAGGTCAACATTCACAAGACCGCAGGGCCAGACAGATTACCAAGACGTGTACTGCGAGCATGTGCTGACCAACTGGCAAGTGTCTTCACTGACATTTTCAACCTCTCCCTGTCCGAGTCTGAAATACCAACATGTTTTAAGCAGACCACCATAGTGCCTGTGCCCAAGAACACTAAGGTAACCTGCCTAAATGACTATCGACCCGTAGCACTCATGTCCGTAGCTATGAAGTGCTTTGAAAGGCTGGCCATGGCTCACATCAACACCATCATCCCAGAAACCCTAGACCCACTCCAATTACAGTTGAAAGAGGACCGAGCACGCCCCCTTCTCATCGACGGTGCTGCAGTGGATCAGTTTGAGTGCTTCTTGTTCCTTGGTGTCCACATCACCACCAAACTAACATGGTGCAAGCACACCAAGACATTCGTGAAGAGGGCACGACATAATTATTCCCCCTCAGGAGACGGAAAAGATTTGTCATGGGTCCTCAGATCCTCAAAATGTTCTACAGCTGCACCATCGAGAGCATCACTGCCTGGTATGGCAGCTGCTTGGCCTTCGACTGCAATGCACAACAGAGGGTAGTGCGATCGGCCCAGTACATCACTGGAGCCAAGCTTCCTGCCATCCAGGACCTCTATACCAGGTGGTGTCAGAGGAAGGCCTTGGCAATCAGTACCGGAGCGCCAGTCTAGGTCCAAAAGGCTTCTAAACAGCTTCTACCCCCAAGCCATAAGACTCCTGAAAATCTAGTCAAATGGCTACCCAGACTATTTGCATTGCCCCCCCCTCTCTTTACACCGCTGCTAATCCACGACTGGTCTATCAACGTCACCGCACGAAGAGGCAAAAACAGACTTACCTCCATCGCGATGACCCCCAAAGGCCCTTCTGCTAGCTTGCTTGCCCTGGTCTGCTAACTGCTTGCTTGCTAACCCGGTCTGCTAACTGCTAGCATGCTTGCCCCGGTCTGCTAACTGCTTGCTTGCTAACCTGGTCTGCTAACTGCTAGCTTGCTAGCCCTGATCTGCTAACTGTCTGAATAGTCATGTCCCCAGCCAGCCCAACCACTCACTGGACACAAATGTTCATTTGGCTACGCATGCCTCTCTCTAATATCGATATTCCTCGTCCATTACTGTGCTAGTTAGTGATTAGTCTTATTTCACTGTAGAGCCTCTAGCCCTACTCAATATGCCTTAACCAACGATGTTGTTCCACCTCCTACATATGTGATGACATCAACAGATTTAAACGTCTCTAGAGACTATATCTCTCTCATCATTACTCAATGCCTAGGTTTACCTCCAATGTACTCACATCTTACCTTACCTTTGTCTGTACTCTATGCCTTGAATCTATGCTATCGTGCCCAGAAACCTGCTCCTTTTACGCTCTGTTCTCAACGTGCCAGAAAGCCAGTTCGTATAGCCTTTAGCCGTACCCTTATCCGACTTCTCCTCTGTTCCTCTGGTGTTGTAAACATTTAGAACTAGGAATAGATATAGTCCTTGGTTCACTCCAGACCTGTCTGCCCTTGACCAGTACAAAAACATCCTGTGGCGTTCTGTATTAGCATCGAATAGCCCCATGATATGCAACATTTCAGGGAAGTTAGGAACAAATGTACACAGGCAGTTAGGAAAGCTAAGGCTATCTTTTTCAAACATAAATTTGCATCCTGTAGTACAAACTCAAAAAAGTTCTGGGACACTGTAAAGTCCATGGAGAATAAGAACACCTTCTCCCAGCTGCCCACTGCTCTGAGGCCAGGAAACACTGTTACCACCGATAAATCACCTATAATTGAGAATTTCAATAAGCATTTATCTACGGCTGGCCATGCTTTCCACCTGGCTCCACCTACCCTGGTCAACTGCCCGGCACCCTCAACAGCAACCCGCCAAAGCCCCCACCATTTCTCCTTCACCCAAATCCAGATAGCTGATGTTCTGAAAGAGCTGCAAAATCTGGACCCCTACAAATCACCCGGGCTAGACAATCTGGACCCTCTCTTTCTAAAATTATCTGCCAGAATTGTTGCAACCCCTATCACTAGCCTGTTCAACCTCTCTTTCTTGTAGTCTGAGATTCCCAAAGATTGGAAAGCTGCCACGGTCATCCCCCTCTTCAAAGGGGGTGACACTCTAGACCCAAACTGCTACAGACCTATATCTATCTTACCCTGTCTTTCTAAGGTCTTCGAAAGCCAAGTTAACAAACAGATTACCGACCATTTCAAATCCCACCGTACCTTCTCCGCTATGCAATCCGGTTTCAGAGCTGGTCATGGGTGCACCTCAGCCACGCTCAAGGTCCTAAACGACATCATAACCGCCATCAATAAGAGACATTACTGTGCAGCTGTATTCATCAACCTGTCCAAGGCTTTCGACTCTGTCAATCACCACATTCTTATTGGCAGACTCGACAGCCTTGGTTTCTCAAATGATTGCCTCGCCTGGTTTACCAACTACTTCTCATAGAGTTCATTCTGTCAAATTGGAGGGCCTGTTGTCCGGACCTCTGGCAGTCTCTATGGGGGTGCCACAGGGTTCAATTCTCGGGCCGACTCTCTTCTCTGTATACATCAATGATGTTGCTCTTGCTGCTGGTGATTCTCTGATCCACCTCTACGCAGACAACACCTTCTGGACCCTCTTTCTGGACCCTCTGTGTTAACTAACTTCCAGACGAGCTTCAATGCCATACAACTCTCCTTCTGTGGCTTCCAACTGCTCTTAAATGCAAGTAAAACTAAATGCATGCTATTCAATCGATCACTGCCCGCACCTGCCCACCCGTCCAGCATCACTACTCTGGATGGCTCTGACTTAGAATACGTGGACAACTACAAATACCTAGGTGTCTGGTTAGACTGTAATCTCTCCTTCCAGACTCCCATTCCAATCCAAAATGAAATCTAGAATCGGCTTCCAATATCGCAACAAAGCATCCTTCACTCATGCTGCCAAACATACCCTCGTAAAACTGACCATCCTACTGATCCTCGACTTCGGCGATGTCATCTATAAAATAGCCTCCAACACTCTACTCAACAAATTGGATGCAGTCTATCACAGTGCCATCCGTTTTGTCACCAAAGCCCCATACACCACCCACCACTGCGACTTGTACGCTCTCGTTGGTTGGCCCTCGCTTCATACTCGTCGCCAAACCCACTGGCTACAGGTTATCTTCAAGTTTCTGCTAGGTAAAGCCCTGCCTTATCTCAGCTCACTGGTCACCATAGCAGCACCCACTCGTAGCACGTGCTCCAGCAGGTATATCTCACTCGTCACCCCCAAAGCCAATTCCTCATTTGGTTGCCTTTCCTTCCAGTTCTCTGCTGCCAATGACTGGAACGAACTGCAAAATTCACTGAAGCTGGAGACTCACATCTCCCTCACTAGCTTTAAGCACCAGCTGTCAGAGCAGCTCACAGATCACTGCACCTGTACATAGCCCATCTGTAAACAGCCCATCTATCTACCTCATCCCCATACTGTATTTATTTATCTTGCTCCTTTGCACCCCAGTATCTCTACTTGCACATTCATCTTCTGCACATCTACCATTCCAGTGTTTAATTGCTATATTGTAATTACTTCACCACCATGGCCTATTTGTTGCCTTAACTCCATTTGCACTCACTGTATATAGACCTTTTGTTTTATTTTTTTCTACTGTATTATTGACTGTATGTTTTGTTTATTCCATGTGTAACTCTGTGTTGTTGTATGTGTAGAATTGCTATGCTTTATCTTGGCCAGGTCGCAGTTGCAAATGAGAACTTGTTCTCAACTAGCTTACCTAGTTAAATAAATAAATAAATAAAAAATACTCTCTGTTGTCATCTATGTATAGTAACTATAATAACACGACCTACATGTACGTACTACCTCAACTAACCTGTGCCCCGGAACATTGACTCTGTATTGGTACCCCCCTGTGAATAGTCTCACTATTGTTATTTTACTGCTGCTCTTTAATTATTGTTACTTTTATCTCTTATTCTTATCCGTGTTTTTTTTAACTGAGTTGTTGGTTAGGGGCTCGTAAGTAAGCATTTCACTGTAAGGTGAAATATCTGTTGTATTTGGCACATGAGACTAATACAATTTGATTTTATTTGATATATTGCTAATTCCATAGTCCCCCACAAGTTCCTATTGTGATGGGGAGAAGGTTGTCGCCGATGCGCCAGCTTTTATAGAGTTAAGGTCCTCTGATAAATAACTAAATACAACTAAACACGAACAAAATACAGTTTCTAAACATCAGGGGTGGACCATGGGAATGATAAGACAGATAGCTGCTTCTCGTTGCTGCAGTAAATAAAAAGCAATGTGATCACATTCAATCATCAATAAATAATCAGAGTGCTCCGCACATCTCAAACATCATCTTCAGCGCTAATGTGCATACATCATGCTATGCATAAAAATATATAGAAATAGTTTTGAAATAGTTTAGAGCTTTTTTTCTACAGTAAATGCAAAGAATTCAAGGAGGGAGTGCCCTGGGAGAAGGAGAGCTGATCTGGAGGGAGATGGGCACTCACAGCCGATGCACACTTACACGATTCGGTTCCACTGAATGTGGACTATGCCGCACCGATCTAGTCCTCCCAGGGCATGCCAACCTGTGCACACGTAAAAGAGATCTGCTGGACGCAAGGAAACACTGGTCATTTAAATGCAAAACCCCGCCCCACTGACTGGACGCATGTCACACTGTCATTTATCAAGTCTGCATGGAAGGGAGATACGAAGCTTTAGAACTTTAGCACCCTGATTGTTATGAGATGATCATCATTCACTACATCAGTGGAAAGACCTCAGAGTGTAGAGCTTTCAGTAAGTTACATGAGTCAGTAAGTGACTTTCAATGTATAGAATTGTTGCCTGTCCTACCAGCACCAGTCATCCCTGCAGTGGTGTTGATATCCTACTGTGTCATTATGACACACGGAGTCTAATGTATCTCATCGCTGCAACTTTATGGACCCAACCTGGGGAATGCAGTCCTTAAAATGAAGTGATTTATTTTCCTTGGCCTCTTCTAAATTTGGGTACCTGGATTGTTACAGGTAATGTAGGCTATTTTGACTCCCTGAAACAATATCCGCAATGTGCTGTCATGACTGTCCTGTGAGGATCCAAATAGGCCAGAACAGCTTTGCAATAAATAACTTCAACCAGACCCCCTCTCACCTGCAGAGGGGGGAGGATGGAACTGGTGGGGGATAACACCTCACGCCCTGTTGTAAATCAAGGAGAGAAGATTCAGGTCTCCCTCTCCAATGTTCACCAGAGGAATGTGCCTTTGTTTCACAGACATTTCCCGCCAAAACTCTAACATGTTCTAAAGCGAATACTGGAACAATATTGCTAACATGGAACGGTCAGAGGCGATCTATAGAACACTAATATCATATTGTGTGTTATTTTCAGGTTGTCATTAAAAAATGTTTTAAAGGACATACACATGAACAAAGTGTCCGCCCTATGTGGTGTGAATGAAATATGAAACATTAGGAAAGTGTTTTTGATAAGAGAGGGACATGATTTTAGGAGCCATAAGGGATAATAGTTTTACATAATTTTGTAAAAGTGGCAAGTCACGCCCTTGAGTGAGGTCAGAGAGCATGTCAGCCTGATGGAACCTCCCCTTCTAACAAACTGTATAAAATGATGGGTTAAGAATTAACATATCAGACCAGAGAGACGTAGCGCTTCAGCTCATGTTTAAAGTGGTTTGAATTCTGAATCTCAAAACGAGGTAGAGACAATCAACTCAGCTGTCCAAAGTAAAGTATCTAGAAAAGCAAATTTAAGTGGGACCATTCTATAACTCTGCTCAAACCATCTCGTCACCCCACTGGGAACCATCGACACGGCTGGCTAGCCTATCTTCAAAGAGGCGTCTTCTAGAGTGAATGGAAGGAGAATCAAATCTGTAGCTCTGTTCAGGACTACATGACAAGTCACTGGATACCGGACAACTACAGAAAAGGACAACAGTAGAAGACTTGTCTGAACCATTTCGGACAATCAGAGTCTTATAAGTGTGCCGCGAAAAGACCCAAAACGTTAAGTGTCCCTGTCCCTCTGTCTCTCTCTTGCCGTCTCCATGAATTTTGTAACAAGCAGCCATATTTTTGTCAGTCCACTAGGGAACTGTTTTTAATGTATTAAGTGTGTATGTTTATCCTGTGTTACCATTTAGTTAGCTAGTAAATAAATAATGAAACCAATTCGTGTAGTACTGAATCATAAGTACGGCCCGGGTTTTTGCAGATGCATGGAGGTTACGACTGTTCAGAATGATGATATGATACGAGGTTATGATTAATAAGTTGAATGTTTATAGATGTGATTGGTAAAGACCTTTAGAGTTTAATTTGGAAGATGGCAACTCTTTAAAGAAACGCTCTTGTGGTGCCCCAGATCCTAATGAGTTAATTGTTACATGATTAATTTAATTGGGTAACAATTAAACATAGTTACTTGATTAGATAAATAACAGTCTTCAGATTAATGATAAAAGTGAAGTCACGTTAGTGCGGTCTAGAATTAAGTTCTCATCTCATGACACTTTAATGTAATCTTTCCCCTCAACACAGTTGGTGCTTATCCTGCTAAAGCATAGCCTTGTCAGTGCACATATTCATCTCATAGACTATCTCTTAGCTCTCTACACACTTTAGCCAAGGGAGAGAATACTGGGTCTAACCATGCTCCTGGGGATCATTGATAAGTCAGATGACATCACCTCTGATACTCCTAAAAAGCTGAAATGACCTCTTCATCAGGAAACTTTGTTGCAGTGCTGATTAAGGACAGAGTGACGGGTACCTACAGTTCAGTCTCACCGCTCTATCAATCATTCATCAGAGAGAGGAGACATTAGGCAGCATATCAGCTACTACCCTCACACCAGGGGTTGGAACCGGTTCAGGGAACTGGTGCCACTCTTCACATGGTGTTTATCAAACATTCCCTGTCTTAGGTCATTTAGGATCACCAATTTACTTTAAGAATGTGAAATGTCAGAATAATAGCATAGAGAATGATCTATTTCAGCTTTTATTTCTTTCATCACATTCCCAGTGGGTCAAAGGTTTACATACACTCAATTAGTATTTGGTAGCATTGCCTTTAAATTGTTTAACTTGGGTCAAACGTTTCGGTTAGCCTTCCACAAGCTTCCCACAATAAGTTGGGTGAATTTTGGCCCATTCCTCCTGACAGAGATGGTATAACTGAGTCAGGTTTGTGGACCTCCTTGCTCACACACGCTTTTTCAATTCTGCCCACAAATTTTTTGTGGGATTGAGGTCAGGGCTTTGTGATGGCCACTCCAATACCCTGACTTTGTTGTCCTTAAGCCATTTTGACACAACTTTGGAAGTATGCTTGGGGTCATTGTCCATTTGGAAGACCCATTTGCGACCAAGCTTTAACTTCCTGACTGATGTCTTGAGATGTTGCTTCAATATATCCACATAAATCAAATCAAATTTTATTTGTCACATACACATGGTTAGCAGATGTTAATGCGAGTGTAGCGAAATGCTTGTGCTTCCAGTTCCGACAATGCAGTAATAACCAACAAGTAATCTAAATAACAATTCCAAAACTAATATCTTATACACAGTGTAAGGGGATAAAGAATATGTACATAAAGGTATGAATGAGTGATGGTGCAGAGCAGCATAGGCAAGATACAGTAGATGGTATCGAGTACAGTATATACATATGAGATGAGTATGTAAACAAAGTGGCATAGTTAAAGTGGCTAGTGATACATGTATTACATAAGGATGCAGTAGATGATAGAGTACAGTATATACGTATACATATGAGATGAATAATGTAGGGTATGTAAACATTATATTAGGTAGCATTGTTTAAAGTGGCTAGTGATATATTTTACATCCTTTCCCATCAATTCCCATTATTGAAGTGGCTGGAGTTGAGTCAGTGTGTTGGCAGCAGCCACTCAATGTTAGTGGTTGCTGTTTAACAGTCTGATGGCCTTGAGATAGAAGCTGTTTTTCAGTCTCTCGGTCCCAGCTTTGATGCACCTGTACTGACCTCGCCTTCTGGATGATAGCGGGGTGAACAGGCAGTGGCTCGGGTGGGTGTTGTCCTTAATGATCTTTATGGCCTTCCTGTAACATCGGGTGGTGTAGGTGTCCTGGAGGGCGGGTAGTTTGCCCCCGGTGATACGTTGTGCAGACCTCACTACCCTCTGGAGAGCCTTACGGTTGTGGGCGGAGCAGTTGCCGTACCAGGCGGTGATACAGCCCGCCAGGAGGCTCTCGATTGTGCATCTGTAGAAGTTTGTGAGTGCTTTTGGTGACAAGCCGAATTTCTTCAGCCTCCTGAGGTTGAAGAGGCGCTGCTGCACCTTCTTCACGATGCTGTCTGTGTGAGTGGACCAATTTAGTTTGTCTGTGATGTGTATGCCGTGGAACTTAAAACTTACTACCCTCTCCACTACTGTTCCATCGATGTGGATAGGGGGGTGTTCCCTCTGCTGTTTCCTGAAGTCCACAATCATCTCCTTAGTTTTGTTGACGTTGAGTGTGAGGTTATTGTCCTGACACCACACTCTGAGGGCCCTCACCTCCTCCCTGTCGGCCGTCTCGTCGTTGTTGGTAATCAAGCCTACCACTGTTGTGTCGTCCGCAAACTTGATGATTGAGTTGGAGGCGTGCGTTGCCGCGCAGTCGTGGGTGAACAGGGAGTACAGGAGAGGGCTCAGAACGCACCCTTGTGGGGCCCCAGTGTTGAGGATCAGCGGGGTGGAGATGATGTTGCCTACCCTCACCACCTGGGGGCGGCCCGTCAGGAAGTCCAGTACCCAGTTGCACAGGGCGGGGTCGAGACCCAGGGTCTCGAGCTTGATGACGAGCTTGGAGGGTACTATGGTGTTAAATGCCGAGCTGTAGTCGATGAACAGCATTCTCACATAGGTATTCATCTTGTCCAGATGGGTTAGGGCAGTGTGCAGTGTGGTTGAGATTGCGTCGTCTGTGGACCTATTTGGGCAGTAAGCAAATTGGAGTGGGTCTAGGGTGTCAGGTGGGGTGGAGGTGATATGGTCCTTGACTAGTCTCTCAAAGCACTTCATGATGACGGAAGTGAGTGCTACGGGGCGGTAGTCGTTTAGCTCAGTTACCTTAGCTTTCTTGGGAACAGGAACAATGGTGGCCCTCTTGAAGCATGTGGGACAGCAGACTGGTATAGGGATTGATTGAATATGTCCGTAAACACACCAGCCAGCTGGTCTGCGCATGCTCTGAGGGCGCGGCTGGGGATGCCGTCTGGGCCTGCAGCCTTGCGAGGGTTAACACGTTTAAATGTTTTACTCACCTCGGCTGCAGTGAAGGAGAGACCGCATGTTTCCGTTGCAGGCCGTGTCAGTGGCACTGTATTGTCCTCAAAGCGGGCAAAAAAGTTATTTAGTCTGCCTGGGAGCAAGACATCCTGGTCCATGACTGGGCTGGATTTCTTCTTGTAGTCCGTGATTGACTGTAGACCCTGCCACATACCTCTTGTGTCTGAGCCGTTGAATTGAGATTCTACTTTGTCTCTATACTGACGCTTAGCTTGTTTGATAGCCTTACGGAGGGAATAGCTGCACTGTTTGTATTCGGTCATGTTACCAGTCACCTTGCTCTGATTAAAAGCAGTGGTTCGCGCTTTCAGTTTCACGTGAATGCTGCCATCAATCCACGGTTTCTGGTTAGGGAATGTTTTAATCGTTGCTATGGAAACGACATCTTCAACGCACGTTCTAATGAACTCGCACACCGAATCAGCGTATTCGTCAATGTTGTTGCCTGATGCAATACAAAACATGTCCCAGTCCACGTGATGGAAGCAGTCTTGGAGTGTGGAATCAGCTTGGTCGGACCAGCGTTGGACAGACCTCAGCGTGGGAGCTTCTTGTTTTAGTTTTTGTCTGTAGGCAGAGATCAGCAAAATGGAGTCGTGGTCAGCTTTTCCGAAAGGGGGGCGGGGCAGGGCCTTATATACGTCGCGGAAGTTAGAATAACAGTGATCCAAGGTTTTGCCAGCCTTTGTGGCGCAATCGATATGCTGATACATTTTAGGGAGTCTTGTTTTCAGATTAGCCTTGTTATAATCCCCAGCAACAATGAATGCAGCCTCAGGTTGTGTGGATTCCAGTTTGCAAAGAGTCAAATAAAGTTCGTTCAGAGCCATCGATGTGTCTGCTTGGGGGGGAATATATACGGCTGTGATTATAATCGAAGAGAATTCTCTTGGTAGATAATGCGGTCTACATTTGATTGTGAGGAATTCTAAATCAGGTGAACAGAAGGATTTGAGTTCCTGTATGTTTCTGTGATCACACCACGTCTCGTTAGCCATAAGGCATACGCCCCCACCACTCTTCTTACCAGAAAGGTGTTTGTTTCTGTCGGCGCGATGTGTGGAGAAACCCGCTGGCTGCACCGCATTCGAGAGCGTCTCTCCAGTGAGCCATGTTTCCGTGAAGCAAAGAACGTTACAGTCTCTGATGTCCCTCTGGAATGCTACCCTTGCTCGGATTCCATCAACCTTGTTGTCAAGAGACTGGACATTGGTGAGAAGAATGCTAGGAAGTGGGGCACGATGTGCCCGTCTCCGTAGTCTGACCAGAAGACCACCTCGTTTCCCTCTTTTGCGAAGTCGTTTTTTTGGGTCGCCGGCTGGGATCCATTCCGTTGTCCTGGTTGAAAGGCAGAACACAGGATCCGCTTCGCGAAAGTCATATTCTTGGTCGTACTGATGGTGAGTTGATGCTGATCTTATATTCAGTAGTTCTTCTTGACTGTATGTAATGAAACCTAAGATGACCTGGGGTACTAATGTAAGAAATAACACGTAAAAAAAACAAAAAACTGCATAGTTTCCTAGGAACGCGAAGCGAGGCGGCCATCTCTGTCGGCGCCGGAAGTGTACATATGTCCTGCCTCATGATGCCATCTATTTTGTGAAGTGCACCAGTCCCTCCTGCAGCGAAGCAACCCCCCAGCATGATGCTGCCGCCCCCGTTCTTCACGGGTGGCATGGTGTTCTTCGGCTTGCAAGCGTCCCCCTTTTTCCTCCAAACATAATGATGGTCATTATGCCCAAACAGTTAAATTTTTGTTTCATCAGACCAGAGGACATTTTTCCAAAAAGTACGATCTTTGTCCCCATGTGCAGTTGCAAACCATAGGCTGTCTTTTTCATGGCGGTTTTGGATCAGTGGCTTCTTCCTTGCTGTCGATATAGGACTCATTTTACTGTGGCTATAGATACTTTTGTATCTGTTTCCAGCATCTGCACAAGGTCCTTTGCTGTTGTTCTGGGATTGATTTGCACTTTTCGCACCAAAGTACATTCATCTCTAGGAGACGGAACGCGTCTCCTTCCTGAGCGGTATGACGGCTGCGTGGTCCCATGGTGTTTATAGTTGCGTACTATTGTTTGTACAGATGAGCGTGGTATTTGGAGGCGTTTGGAAATTGCACCCAAGGATGAACCAGACTTGTGAAGGTCGACAATTTTTTTCTGAGGTCTTGGCTGATTTATTTTGATTTTCCCATGATGTCAAGCAAAGAGGCACTGGGTTTGAAGGTATGCCTTGAAATACATCCACAGGCCCACCTCCAATTCAGAAGTTTCTAAAGCCATGACATCATTTTCTGGAATTTTCCAAGCTGTTTACAGGCACAGTCAACAAAGTAGAGGTCCTAACCGACTTGCCAAAACTATAGTTTGTTAACAAGAAATGTGTAGGGTGGTTGAAAAACAAGTTTTAATGACTCCAACCTAAGTGTATGTAAACTTCCGACTATACTGTATCCTATACTATTCTACTGTATCTTATTCTATGCTGCTCTGACATTGCTCATCCATATATATTTATATTCTTATTCCTGTCTGTGCGATGAACAGCAACGCTCACCATCCAACCTGACAGAGCTTGAGAGGATCTGCAGAGAAGAATGGGAGAAACTCCCCTAATACAGGGGTTGCGAAGCTCAAAAAAGTACTGAGTAAAGGGTCTGAATACTTATGTAAATTATATATTTTATTTTTAGATTTTTTATAAATGTGTATGTTAACTTCCGACTTCAACTGTGTATTGCCCTCTCCATAGCAAGCTGCTCTGCTTGGTGAAGTAATTTAATGTTGAGCTAAATGTTAAAATGTTTCAATTATCAGAGGTTGAAAAAGAACAGAAAGGACTGATATAATCCGTCACTGGTCAGAACAGTGGAACGGGATGGAAAAAGGAATTGTTTTTCTCAGAACTAAATGATTGGAAAATAATATTGGTTCCAACACTTGTTCCAAACAAAGCTATGTCAATGTTTAGTCAATGAAACCATGCATGAGACAAGACATTAGTGTCAGCGGGTATGAACTCACACCTAACTTAGATGAACGTACTAACTGTAAGTTGCTCTGGATAAGAGCGTCTGGTAAATGACTAAGATGTGAAATGTGAAATAAGTCAAATAGTTGATGGAACGTTTCTGCCTTAGCAACTTTTAAAAGCCCTGTGCACTCAAAATTATTTTTTTTTCTGTTCATAACGGATTCTAGTTTTGGGAACAGAACACTGTATTGAGATTAAATATTTAATTAAAGAGAAATGTGCAGAATGTTGGCCAAAATCCATCTCTCTTCTCCCACTGCCAGCTGTCATGTAAATATTTTCCCAGCATGAAATAGCTCTCAATCGTTCTGATTGTGTTCTGATTGTGACGTCATGCTGTAAAATTTCTCCCAGCGTAAAAATGTTCCCAGTTCAGTAATTGCATTCTCTTTATGTGGATGGCTGAGCTCGTGTGGATGTTTCTCTCAGACCTTCCCTCGACCTCTAAAAACTGTTCTGTTGGCACGCACATTTGCTTCACAGATCTGCCAATCAATGGTGGCCAGGAGTATTGACAATGACCAATCAGAAGCTTGTTGAGGCATGAGGTCAGCATATAAACACCCAGACTCACGCGTCTAAGTGCTGAGGGTAGAGGTGAGGAGAGATTTTTCGCGATTGCAAGGACTTGGGTGCTAAGGGAGGGTGTGAGAGAAACTACCTCTTTTGAAAGGAGTTGATCCCCCTACTGAATAGCTATCAGCCCATATCTAAATGGTCTGTTCTGGCAAAGAAAATGGAGTCCCTAGTCAATAAGCAGCTTAAGGCATACTTCCAGGAAAACAATATTTTGAGTTGTATGCAATCAGGTTCCAGGTTTCACAGCAACTTTGAGGGTTTTGAATTATATCCACTGTGCCCTGGATAAGAAGCTGCATTGTGTATCTGTATTCATAGACTTGTCGAATACGTTAAACACTGTGGACCATACTGTGCAGAGATTGAAGTGTATTGCGATTACTGGTCATGTTCTGGAGTGGTTTGTGAACTACCTGTCAAATTGAACCCATTGTGTTAAGGGGTGTAAAGGTACACACGTTCGGTACAGGGACCTCGGTTTGGTCCACACTGTGAACCCGAATTCACAAAATTTAAGCGCTAGGCCTATACAGATGTACGATCTTAATTTGAGACAGTTTGCTACAGAAGGAAAGTAATCCTGAAGCAACAGGAAATGTTAATTATTATGTGGATTATAATTAATGGACATTGTTTAAGGGTTGATAAAAAATAATAAAAATGAGCTCTTTCCTGCAGTCATTGACCAAAAGCACCCTCTTTGGCCTCATGGGTGGAATGTTATTCATATTTTCATAATTAATAAATATTTTTTTTAAACAGATGATCAGAGCAAAAATCCGGTGTTTCTTTGTCAAACAGTTTTGTTATATTTCAGTCTTCTGTGATGTATATAAAGTGTTTTATCGGGATGCAAACTCAAAAATGAATACATTTCAACTCTACAGTGCCTTCGGAGAGTATTCAGACCCTGTGACTTTTTCCATATTTTGTTACATAACAGCCTTATTCTAATATTTATGAAATTGTTTTTCCCCCCTCATCAATCTACACACAATACCCCATAATGACAAAGCACAAACAGGTTTTTATACATTTTTGCTCATTTATAATTTTAAAAAAAAGATAAAAAAATGAAATTTCACATTTACATAAGTATCCAGAGCCTTTACTCTTTACTTTACTTTTGTTGAAGAATCTTTGGCAGCGATGACTCTGCAAGGTTGGTATTTGAGGAGTTTATCCCATTATTCTCTGCAGATCCTCTCAAGCTCAGTCAGGTTGGATGGGGAGCGTTGCTGCACAGCTATTTTCAGGTCTCTCCAGAGATGTTAAAGTCCGGGCTCTGGCTGGGTCACTCAAGGACATTCAGAGACTTGTCCTGAAGCCACTCCTGCATTGTCTTGGCTCTGTGCTTAGGGTTGTTGTGGTGTTGGCCAAAGAGTTCAATCTTGGTCTCATCAGACAAGAGAATCTTGTTTCTTGTTTCACTCCAAGTGAGCTGTCATGTGTCTTTTACTGAGGAGTGGCTTCGGTCTGGCCACTCTACCATGAAGTCCTGAATGGTGGAGTGCTGCAGAAATGGTTGTCCTTCTGGATGGTTCTCCCATCTCCACAGAGGAACTTTGGAGCTCTGTCAGAGTCATCTCCCTGACCAAGGTCCTTTTCCCACGATTGCTTAGTTATGCCTGGTGGACAGGTCTAGAAAGAGCTTTGGTGGTTCCAAACTTCTTCTATTTAATAATGATGGAGGCCACTGTGTTCTTGGGGACTGTAACGCTCTGGGTGTCGTGGGTGTGGAGTCAAATGCAGGAAACTGTCCAAATGTCCAAAAAAACGCAACACAGGGTGCTCACAACCAAAATATACGACCAGGAACAAACACGCTCCTCTACATACAAAACAGAAGGTCACAATAATCAATCCTGCACAAACAACCAGGCGGGCCGGCTGACTAATAAAGCCTCACTAATTATACCCAACTCAAAACAGGTGTACTCAATAAACACATAAGGAGGGGGAGGAAAGAATCAGTGGCAGCTAGTAGGCCGCCACCGACGACCGCCGAGCGCCACCAGAACGGGAAGGGGAGCCACCGTCGGTCGGAGTTATGACAGGGACCTTCAACCCTTCCCCAGATCTCTACCTCTACATAATCCTGTCTTAGACCTCTACGGACAATTCCTTCGACCTCAGGGCTTGTCAATTGTGGGACCTTATATAGACATGTGTGTGCCTTTCCAAATCATGTCCAATCAATTGAATTTACCATAGGTGGACTCCAATCAAGTTGTAGAAACATCTCAAGGATGATCAATGGAAACAGGATGCACCTGAGCTTAGTTTTGAGTCTCATAGCAAAGGGTTTGAATACTTATGTAAATAAGGTATTTCTGTTTTTTATTTATAATACATTTGCAAACATTTCTAAAAACCTGTTTTTGCTTTGTCATTATGGGGTATTGTGTGTAGATTGCAGAGAGACGTATTTTATTTCATCCATTTTAGAGAAAGGCTGTAACGTAACAAAATGTTTAAAAAAAGCCTGAATACATTCTGAAGGCACTGTATATCTTACATAGTGCAAGTGTCTTCTATAACCATGGTTGTGAGGTGTATACTTTTGTTTTTAAGTCGATTTGTTTGACTACAAAGAATTCCACTGTGCCCCTGATTTAGTCCACTGCAGTAAAAGGTTTTAAAAATCTTTTTAAACATGGACTACACTACAAGTTTGCATTTCCTGCCATGCAGTTAAATTCACATCAACAAAAGACAGATCAAATGAAGATCCTACATCTGTAGGCTATGCCTACGCTGCGTTTGTAGGCCAATGCCTCTTAGTAAATTTGAGCCTGTAATCGAAATTCTAATCTTAATTGCCACATTTCAAACTGCCCTTTTGTGAGCAGCACCCGGGAACTAGTTCTGTATGATCATGGTGGTGGGGTTGATAAACCAGAATTGGAGGATCCTCCATCATTGTTTACAACGTCCCTCTTGCACCCATTTCAGCAAACAGGTAGTACCCGCTACCTAAGTCAAAGGAGAAATGTTGAATTAATTGGAAACTACCCAAGTCAAAGCAGATGTTTTTTATTAATCGGCCAACACTGCGTTTACTTAAGTGACAGCCCATCACATTACACCAGAGTGGGAGATGTACCGTGCTACAGACAAGCCTCCTTTATGAGAGTCACAAGTGAGCGTC
Organism: Oncorhynchus masou masou; assembly: GCF_036934945.1. NCBI lineage: Eukaryota > Metazoa > Chordata > Actinopteri > Salmoniformes > Salmonidae > Oncorhynchus > Oncorhynchus masou. Next base: position 30,700,343 of record NC_088229.1, read on the forward strand.
TTGCACTGAAGGAGGACAAATGGGAAGCAAGTGGGAAGTGGGAATTTACCACATAAGACTGGGGAAAATCACCTTGAGTGTACCTCCAACTGGATTTTACTAGTGGGGAAACTCGTCCATCATCCTGAGCACCCACTTCTCCCACGTGGTGACCTCTAATGTCACCTACTAAGGAAATGGCCTCTATAACAGCATTATTTATAAAAAGTAATGTATTATTGTGGTTTTTTAACTCTGTAATTTATTTTACAAGCATGTACTTTTAGTTTATGGTTGATGCAGCTTGTTGGCCATTAGCCAATCAGCAATATATATATTTTTTCTCCCAATTTCAATTACGATCTTGCCTCATCGCTGCAACTCCTCGGGAGAGGCAAAGATCAAGTCATGCATCCTCCGCCAAACCGCTTTTCTTAACACCTGCCTGCTTAACCCAGAACCTAGTTGCACCAATGTGTCGGAGGAAACATTGTTCAACTGATGACCGAGGTCAACCTGCAGGCATCAGTCACACCACAAGGAGTCACTAGAGCATGATGAGCCAAGTCCTCCCGGCGAAATCCTCCCCTAACCCGGACAACGCTGGGCCAATTTTGCGCCGTCATATATGGGACTGTAGTGACACCTCAAGCGTTGCAATGAGTGCCTTAGACCGCTGCGCCACTCGGGAGGCCCCCAATCAGCATTTCTAAACAAGTTCAAATCTCATGAATGTATTTACGACTGGCAAATTCCCACCTCCCACATGGTTACAAAAGCAGCATCAGAGTGGAAACTTGAGAGGCCCAACAATCCTCTCACAACAGACAATGCTAGGAACATTGTGAATGCTGAACATTGTGAATGGCATTTCATTTTCCTGCTGTACCGAAACCGAACTGAACCGTGACCCCAAAACCGCAGTACGTACCGAACTGTGGGTTTAGTGAACCGTTCCACCCCTAGTGTTAAGGCAGATGGTTAGAATTAAGGCAGTTGGACACCGCAGAGTTATGCTGAGTTCTGCCTCGATCAATTTTAGGTCCCCTGATGTTTGTGATCTATATCAACAACATTGGGAGATTATTAAGATAGCTGATGTATGTTTCTATGCGGATGACACTGTTCTCTATTCAAGTGGCAGCAGCAGTTTGACTTTGACTTTTGAAAAAGCTCAAAAAGCTTTTAAAACATAATTTAACAGAATCTGCATGATTTGAAGTTTGTTTCCGAATCCCTCTAAAATAAAATGCATGGTAATTACTATCTTGGAAGAGCGTTCCATAGAACGGACACACACATCCACTGTTTGTTTTATGTTGTATTTGTGCTGTTGCCAAAGTCTTCTATCTGTGTCGTCCGTTTTGAATGACATTGTTTTCTTTTTTATCCGACCCTGTCCCCACAGGAGGCCTTTTGCCTCTTGCCAGTCCGTCATTAAAAATAACAATTTGTTATTAATAGACTTGCCTGGTTAAATAAAGGTTTAATAAAAAATCTGCCACCTGTTAGGTAAACATTCAACTCGAATGAATACTACAGTGTCCCATTAGAATACTCTTTTCATATGGAAAGTGTACACCATACTGCACCGTGGTTTGTGTGTGGTTAAGATGCTTGCCTTCTCTGGAAGCATTATAGGCTTTCTTATTTGATTTGGTCTTATCAAAGCGATATGTTAGGCTTGATGGAGAAGTCACTGCATAACTGTATTGCTAACTTATCTTGATGATCAAATCACTATCTATTCTGGTTGTTCTGGTACCTCTGTGGTACCAATCCTGAGGCAGAATTATAATAGTGTTATTGTGTTGGAGGCTACTGTATTCTTCGTAAGGTATGATCTGTGCTGTGCACAGGTAAAGAAGGCTGCCATGCGCTATGAATAATGGTATGTTTTTGTTCCACTGGATGTCCTCAAAATGGATAAGTACATTTGGGAGGTCGCACTCAGGATTTTGGAGAGTGCTGTCAAATGCAATTTCAGCCACATTACCATTCCATAGCTTTTAACTCATATCTTTGTGTCTGAATTAAACCCATTCCATGTGAGTTCATCCTCATATTTTATTAATGGGTCCCTATTTCACCTAGAATAACATGTTCTGAGAAAAACAGTTATATAAAGGGCTTGAAGGCCTTGACTTTGCCATTGTATGCATCACATATCCTGTCATTGTTTTAGTATTACAGGTGGCTATTGCAATATTAGTCCTTGTGTAGAAACGTCCTCTCACTGTCAAATAACTGTGTTTATTATCAGCAAAGTTAAAATGTGTAAATATTTGTATGAACATAAGATTCAACAACTGAGACATCAACTGAACAAGTTCCATAGACATGTGACTAACATAAATGGAATAATGTGTCCCTGAACAAAGGAGGGTCAAAATCAAAAGTAACAGTCAGTATCTGGTGTGGCCACCAGCTGCATTAAGTACTGCAGTGCATCTCCTCCTCATGGACTGCACCAGATTTGCCAGTTCTTGCTGTGAGACGTTACCCCACTTCACCAAGGCACCTGCAAGTTCTCTGACATTTCTGGGGGGAATGGCCCTAGCCCTCACTCTCCGATCCAACAGGTCCCAGACGTGCTCAATGGGATTGAGATCTTGGCTCTTCGCTGGCCATGGCAGAACACTGACATTCCTGTCTTGCAGGAAATCACGCACAGAATGAGCATTATGTCTGGTGGCATTGTCATGCTGGAGGGTCATGACAGGATGAGCCTGCAGGAAGGGTTCCACATGAGGGAGGAGGATGTCTTCCCTGTAACACACAGCATTGAGATGGCCTGAAATGACAACAAGCTCAGTCCGATGATGCTGTGACACACCGCCCCAGACCATGATGGATCCTCCACCTCCAAATGGATCCTGCTCCAGAGTACAGGCCTCCGTGTAACGCTCATTCCTTCAATGATAAACGCCAATCTGACCATCTCTCCAGGTGAGACAAAACTGTGACTCGTCAGAGAAGAGCACTTTTTGCCAGTCCTGTCTTGTCCAGCGACGGTGGGTTTGTGTCCATAGGCGATGTTGTTGCCGGTGATGTCTAGTGAGGACCTGCCTTACAACAGGCCTACAAGCCCTCAGTCCAGCCTCTCTCAGCCTATTGCAGACAGTCTGAGCACTGATGGAGGGATTGTGCATTCCTGGTGTAACTCGGGCAGTTGTTGTTGCCATCCTGTACCTGTCCCGCAGGTGTGATGTTCGGATGTACCGATCCTGTACAGGTGTTGTTACACGTGGTCTGCCACTGCGAGGACGATTAGCTGTCCATCCTGTCTCCCTGTAGAGCTGTCTTTGGCGTCTCACAGTAGGAAAATTGCAATTTATTGTCCTGGCCACATCTGCTGTACTCATGCCTCCTTGCAGCATGCCTAAGGCACGTTCACGCAGGTGAGCAGGGACCCTGGGCATCTTTCTTTTGGTGTTTTTCAGAGTCAGTAGAAAGGCCTCTTTAGTGTCCTAAGTTTCCATAACTGTGACCTTAATTGCCTACTAAAAGGTAAGCTGAAGGTGTCTTAATGACCGTTCCACAGGTGCATGTTCATTAATTGTTTATGGTTCATTGAACAAGCATGGTAAACAGTGTTTAAACCCTTTCCACTGAAGATCTGTGAAGTAATTTGGATTGTTACAAATTATCTTTGAAAGACAGGGTCCTGAAAAAGGAACGTTTATTTTTTTGCTGAGTTTATTATGCAATAGAGATGGGCCTATAAAAGGGAAAGTGCCAATCTCATTTGATAGTAAATCATATTGTACTACCTACTTATGAACAATTGGAAATGCTATGATTGATAGGGAAGGATATTTAACTGTATGGTCGAAAAGCAAGTGGGCATATATTTCACTATTTTGTCTTTCTTGGATAGCGGGCAATACAGTGTAATGTGGATCTGTAGAGCAGGGGTGGGCAACTTTGATGGGGGTGGGGGCTACAAAAAAATCACCATGGGGTGAAAAAAATAAAACGCAGGTTTGCTGCAATTCTACACATTTTGTCATGGGATGTAGAGACAAATTATGGTGGAAAATAAGTATTTGGTCACCTACAAACAAGCAAGATTTCTGGCTCTCACAGACCTGTAACTTATTCTTTAAGAGGCTCCTCTGTCCTCCACTCGTTACCTATATTAATGGCACCTGTTTGAACTTGTTATCAGTATAAAAGACACATGTCCACAACCTCAAACAGTCACACTCCAAACTCCACTATTGCCAAGACCAAAGAGCTGTCAAAGGACACCAGAAACAAAATTGTAGACCTGCACCAGGCTGGGAAGACTGAATCTGCAATAGGTAAGCAGCTTGGTTTGAAGAAATCAACTGTGGGAGCAATTATTAGGAAATGGAAGACATAAAAGGCCACTGATAATCTCCCTCGATCTGGGGCTCCACGCAAGATCTCACCCCTTGGGGTCAAAATGATCACAAGAACGGTGTGCAAAAATCCCAGAACCACATGGGGGGACCTAGTGAATCACCTGCAGAGAGCTGTGACCAAAGTAACAAAGCCTACCATCAGTAACACACTACGCCGCCAGGGACTCAAATCCTGAAGTGCCAGACGTGTGCCCCTGCTTAAGCCAGTACATATTCAGGCCGTCTTTTTATTTTATTTTGTTTTTTTATTTCACCTTTATTTAAGCAGGTAGGCAAGTTGAGAACAAATTCTCATTTACAATTGCAACCTGGCCAAGATAAAGCAAAGCAGTTCGAGACATACAACGACACAGAGCTATACATGGAGTAAAACAAACATACAGTCAATAATACAGTATAAACAAGTCTATATACGATGTGAGCAAATGAGGTGAGATAAGGGAGGTAAAGGCAAAAAAAGACCATGGTGGCAAAGTAAATACAATATAGCAAGTAAAACACTGGAATGGTAGATTTGCAGTGGAAGAATGTGCAAAGTAGAAATAAAAATAATGGGGTGCAAAGGAGCAAAATAAATAAAATAAATACAGTAGGGAAAGAGGTAGTTGTTTGGGCTAAATTATAGGTGGGCTATGTACAGGTGCAGTAATCTGTGAGCTGCTCTGACAGTTGGTGCTTAAAGCTAGTGAGGGAGATAAGTGTTTCCAGTTTCAGATATTTTTGTAGTTTGTTCCAGTCATTGGCAGCAGAGAACTGGAAGGAGAGGCGGCCAAAGAAAGAATTGGTTTTGGGGGTGACTAGAGAGATATACCTGCTGGAGCGTGTGCTACAGGTGGGAGATGCTATGGTGACCAGCGAGCTGAGATAAGGGGGGACTTTACCTAGCAGGGTCTTGTAGATGACATGGAGCCAGTGGGTTTGGCGACGAGTATGAAGCGAGGGCCAGCCAACAAGAGCGAACAGGTCGCAATGGTGGGTAGTATATGGGGCTTTTGTGACAAAACGGATTGATAGACTGCATCCAATTTTTTGAGTAGGGTATTGGAGGCTATTTTGTAAATGACATCACCGATGTCGAGGATTGGTAGGATGGTCAGTTTTACAAGGGTATGTTTGGCAGCATGAGTGAAGGATGCTTTGTTGCGAAATAGGAAGCCAATTCAAGATTTAACTTTGGATTGGAGATGTTTGATGTTTGTCTGGAAGGAGAGTTTACAGTCTAACCAGACACCTAGGTATTTGTAGTTGTCCACGTATTCTAAGTCAAAGCCGTCCAGAGTAGTGATGTTGGACAGGCGGGCAGGTGCAGGCAGCGATCGGTTGAAGAGCATGCATTTAGTTTTACTTGTATTTAAGAGCAATTGGAGGCCACGAAGGATAGTTGTATGGCATTGAAGCTTGCCTGGAGGGTTGTTAACACAGTGTCCAAAGAAGGGCCAGAAGTATACAGAATGGTGTTGTCTGCGTAGAGGTGGTTCAGAGACTCACCAGCAGCAAGTGCGACATCATTGATGTATACAGAGAAGAGAGTCGGTCCAAGAATTGAACCCTGCGGCACCCCCATAGAGACTGCCAGAGGTCCGGACAGCAGACCCTCCAATTTGACACACTGAACTCTATCAGAGAAGTAGTTGGTGAACCAGGCGAGGCAATCATTTGAGAAACCAAGGCTGTCGAGTCTGCCGATGAGGATGTGGATTATTTGCATTGTCGAAAGCCTTGGCCAGATCAATGAATACGGCTGCACAGTAATGTTTCTTATCGATGGCGGTAAGATATCGTTTCTGACCTTGAGCGTGGCTGAAGTTTGCTTGAGAGCATTTGGATGATCCAGAAGAAGATTGATCCGTGCTTCTACACCTGCATTGCTTGCTGTTTGGGGTTTTAGGCTGGGTTTCTGTACAGCACTTTGAGATATCAGCTGATGTACGAAGGGCTATATAAATAAATTTGATTTGATTTGATTGGGAGAATGTCATATGGTCAGATGAAACCAAAATATAACTTTTTGGTAAAAAGTCAACTCGTCGTGTTTGGAGAACAAAGAATGCTGAGTGGCATCCAAAGAACACCATACCTACTGTGAAGCATGGGGGTGGAAACATCATGCTTTGGGGCTGTTTTTCTGCAAAGGGACCAGGATGACTGATCCGTGTAAAGGAAAGAATGAATGGGGCCATGTATCGTGAGATTTTGAGTGAAAACCTCCTTCCATCAGCAAGGGCATTGAAGATGAAACGTGGCTGTGATCCCAAACACACCACCCGGGCAACAAAGGAGTGGCTTCGTAAGAAGCATTTCAAGGTCCTGGAGTGGCCTAGCCAGTCTCCAGATCTCAACCCCATAGAAAATCTTTGGAGGGAGTTGAAAGTCCGTTTTGCCCAGCAACAGCCCCAAAACATCAGTGCTCTAGAGGAGATCTGCATGGAGGAATGGGCCAAAATACCAGCAACAGTCTGTGAAAAACCTGTGAAGACTTACAGAAAACGTTTGACCTCTGTCATTGCCAACAAAGGGTATATAACAAAGTATTGAGATAAACTTTTATTATTGACCAAATACTTATTTTCCACCATAATTTGCAAATAAATTCATTAAAAATCCTACAATGTGATTTTCTGGATTTTTTTTCTAATTTTGTCTGTCATAGTTGAAGTGTACCTATGATGAAAATTACAGGCCTCACTCCCTGTACTTTCTTCCTAACTCCCAGCGTACACGTTACACATTTTTGCCGTTTTTAAATACGATATCTGAGTGAGACTGACTAGCAAAATCAATGTGGGACCACCGGGCTGGTAATTTGACCATGATTACTAGATTTAAAGATACAATGCCTTCAGAAAGTATTCACACCCCTTGACCTTTTCCACATTTTGTTGTGTTACAGCCTGAATTTTAAATGGAATAAATTGACATGTGTCACTGGCCTCCACACAATACCCATAGTGCCAAAGTGGAATTTTTACAAATTAATTAAAAATGAAAAACTGTAATGTCTTGAGTCAATAAGTATTCAACCCTTTTGTTATGGCAAGCCTAAATATGTTCAGGAGTTAAACTTTGTTTAACCTGTCACATAATAAGTTGCATGGACTCTGTGTGCAGTAATAGTGTTTAACATGACTTTTGAATGACTACCTCATATCTGTATCCCAAACATACAATTATCTGTAAGGTCCCACAGTTGAGCAGTGAATTTCAAACACAGACTCAACCACAAAGACCAGGGAGGTTTTTCAATGCCTCGCAAAGATGGGCAGATATTGGTAGATGGGTAAAAAAACAAATAAAACAGACATTGAATATCTCTTTAAGTATGGTGAAGTTATTAATTACTCTTTGGATTGTGTTTTAATACACATCAGTCACTACAAAGATACCGGCGTCCTTCCTAACTCAGTTGCCGGAGATGAAGGAAACAACTCAGGGATTTCACCATGAGGCCAATGGTGACTTTAAAATAGTTACAGAGTTTAATGGTTGTGATAGGAGAAAACTGAGGGTGGATTAACAACACTGTAGTTACTCCACAATACTAACATAAATGACAGAGTGAAAAGAAGGAAGCCTGTACATAATAAAAATATTCCAAAACATTCATCCTGTTTGCAATAAGGCACTAAAGTAATACTACAAACAATGTGGCAAAGAAATTAACTTGATGTCCGGAATACAAAGCGTTATGTTTGGTACAAATCCAACACAACACATCACTGAACACCACTCTTCATTATTTTCAAGCATGATGGTGGGAGATAAAAACAAATGCAACACATTTAACATTTGTGTCATTTAGCAAAAGCTCTTATCCAGAACGACTTACAGTAATGAGTGCATCATTTTTACAACTTTTCTTTGTACTGGTCCCCCGTGGGAATCGAACCCAAACCTTGGTGTTGCAAGCACCATGCTCTACCAACTGAGCAACACGGGAGGAAAACCTAGAGGAAAACCTGTTTCAGTCTGCTTTCCAACACACACTGGGAGACAAATTCACCTTTCAGCAAGACAAAAACCTAAAACACAAAGCCAAATATACACTGGAGTTGCTTTACCAAGATGACATTGAATATTCCTGAATGGCCTAGTTAGAGTTTTGACTTAAATTGGCATGAAAATCTATGGAAAGACATAAAAATAGCTGTCTAGCAATGATCAACAACCAACTTGACAGAGCTGAAAATATTATACAATCCAGGTGTGCAAAGCTCTTAAAGACTTATCCAAAAAGACTCTCAGCTGTAATCACTCTAACATGTGTTGACTCAGGGGTGTGAATACTTATGTAAATGAGATATTTCTGTATTTCATTTTCAATCAATCTGCAAACATTTCTAAAAACATGTTTTCACTGTCATTATGGGGTATTGCATGTAGATGGGTGAGAAAGGAAATATATTTAATCCATTTTGAATTTAGGCTGTAACACAACAAAATGTGGAATTAGTCAATGGGTATGAATACTTGCTGAAGGAACTGTAGCTGGCTGCTAGTCTAATTTACCAATCTGAAAATGTTAGCTGACATGTGCTAATTGAATGACTATCAGTGACGGACATACAAGAGAAGAACTGCTGATGCACAACCAAAATTCAAAATTGCACCTTGTGTATTCTACGATTGCAACTCGCAATATTATAACAAATAAATGTGTGTGTTGGGGGAATTGATCTGAGAGCCGCCAGTTTCCCATCCCAATAGACCCCTTTCTGTGTTTGCAAACCTTGCCGTAAGAGAGCGATGCGTGCCAGTTGCTGGCAGAACAAGAGGGGAGTTCTTATAGAATGCCAGCAAAAAAAGCCTATATTTACACGTTGCTTATGAATGCATTTCACAATACTTTGGGATTTTAAGGCTCATATGAATGTCCTGCTTAATATAATATGTGCGTCATCATCGCATATACACTGCATTATACTTTAAAAACACTTCAACCTCAACCAGTACAATGGCTCTTTGGCTTTTGCTACAGCCTATATCAATGAGCTGCTGCATCCAAAATAGTTATTTTGAAAAGATCACAACCAAATATAATCTTAACGGCTGTTCAAGCAAGAATCAAAACATCATTGAGAACCCCAAAAAGTGATTTGTTTTACAAGTAATAAAAACATAAATCCAGGCTATGTTGAATCGGTGCAGATGGCGATGGCTTTCTTACTGCTGCCAAGAGTCGCACGCATTTATGCGTGACGTCAGTGTGTCGTGTATTGGAAAGGGGTCTATGAGAAATGACAAGTCAAGCAGTGGCCTGCAGTCAGATGAAACTGTGCGAGCATCTGAAGTGTTGGAATGAAGTGCTAGCCTTTTTACACATCTCTGTAATCATTCATAGAAAGGTAGCGATAATTTAAACAAAACAAATACTGCCCTCAAGTATAGTACAGGCCAACATGCAAGGAACTCAGATGGCAAGTAGGTATTATGATTCTTCTTCATGTACCGTAGTAGTGCTCTAAGAGTCAAATTGTGGACATAAAGTTTTACTGGAAGGAAAATGTAAAAGTGTAAAGTCTCCTATTTCTAACCAGGTTGCTACACATTACAGTAATGGGTTGTAAGATGTTGCTCTCCAGACTCTGGTCATGTGAGCCAGTGTGCTAACATTTCAGAGTATCAGGAGTGCACTTACAAAAACGTGTTCCATAAGGGTTCTTTGGCTGTCCCCATAGGAGAACCCTTTTTGGTTTCAGGTAGAACCCTTTTGAGTTCCATGTAGAACTCTCTGTGGAAAGGGTTCTACATGGAACCAAAAGGTTTCTACCTGGAACCAAATAAGGTTCTTCAAAGTGTTCTCCTTTGGAGACAGCTGAAGAACCCTTTTAGGTTCTAGATATCATATTATTTTCTAAGCGTGTAGGAAGGAAGGAACTCACCAAATGTGGAATGCAGTTACTATGGTAACTTTGTAATGTTTAAATCACCAATTGATATCCATATATGATTTCTGATTTATGTGGCTTTTGTTATTGTCCATTTGGGTGTTGCTAAATGAAGTGTAATCTACACTGAACAAAAAAAAATATAAATGTTAAGTGTTGGGCCCATGTTTCATGTGCTGAAATAAAATAAATGTTCTATCCGCACAAAATGCTTCTTTCTCTCATATTTTGTGCACACATGTTACATCCCTGTTAGTGAGCCATTCTCCTTTGCCAAGATAATCCATCCACCTGAAAGATGTGGCATATCAATAAGCTAATTAAATGGCATGATCATTACACAGGTGCACCTTGTACTGGGGACAATAAAAGGCCACTCTCAAATGTGCAGTTTTGTCACACAGCACAATGCCACAGATATCTCAAGTTTTGAGGGAGCATGCTTTTGGCAAGCTGACTACAGGAATGTCCACCAGAGCTGTTTCCAGAGAATTGAATTGTCATTTCTCTACCATAAGCCGCCTCCAACATAGTTTTAGAGAATTTGTCAGTACGTCCAATGGTCCACTCAACCGCAGACCATGTGTATGGCATCGTGTGGGCGAGCGGTTTGCTGATGTCAACATTGTGAACAGAGTGCCCCTTGATGGTGTTGGGGTTATGGTATGGGCAGGCATAAGCTACAGACAATAAACAGAATTGCATTTTATCGATGGCAATTTGAATGCACAGAGATACCGTGACGAGATCCAGAGGCCCACTGTCCTGCCATTCATCCTCTGCCATCACCTCATGTTTCAGCATGACAATGCACAGCCCCATGTCACAAGGATCTGTACACAATTCCTGGAAGCTGAAAATGTCCCAGTTCTTCCATCACCTGCATACTCACCAGACATGTCACCCATTGAGCTATTTTGGCATGCTCTGAATTGACGGGTACGGCAGCGTGTTCCAGGTCCCGCCAATATCCAGCAACTTCACACAGCAATTAAAGAGGAGTTGAACAACCTTTCACAGGCCACAATCAACAGCCTGATCAACTCTATGTGAAGGAGATGTGTCGCGCTGCATGAAGCAAATAGTGGTCAAACCAGATACTGACTGGTTTTCTGATCCACGTCCCTACCTTTTGTTCAGTATTTGTGACCAACAGATTCATATCTGTATTCCTAATAATGTGAAATCCGTAGACTAGGGCCTAATGAATTTTTCTATTGACTGATTTCCTTATGTCTACTCTAAGTCAGTAAAATCTTTGAAATTGTTGTGTTTATATTTGTGTTCAGTATAGATGAGATCATCAAATCAAATTTATTTATATAGCCCTTCGTACCATCAGCTGATATCTCAAAGTACTGTACAGAAACCCAGCCTAAAACTCCAAACAGCAAGCAATGCAGGTGTAGAAGCATGGTGGCTAGGAAAAACTCCCTAGAAAGGCCAAAACCTAGGAAGAAACCTAGAGAGGAACCAGGCTATGTGGGGTGGCCAGTCCTCTTCTGGCTGTGCCGGGTAGAGATTATAACAGAACATGGCCAAGATGTTCAAATGTTCATAAATGACCAGCATGGTCAAATAATAATAATCACAGGCAGAACAGTTGAAACTGGAGCAGCAGCACAGCCAGGAGGACTGGGGACAGCAAGGAGTCATCATGTCAGGTAGTCCTGAGGCATGGTCCTAGGGCTCAGGTCCTCCAAGAGAGAGAAGGAAAGAGAAAAGAGAGAATTAGAGAGAGCATACTTAAATTCACACAGGACACCGGATAGGACAGGAGAAGTACTCCAGATATAACAAACTGAGCCTAGCCTGCCGACACATAAACTACTACAGCATAAATACTGGAGGCTGAGACAGGAGGGGTCAGGAGACACTGTGGCCCCATCCAATGACACCCCCGGACAGGACCAAACAGGAAGGATATAACCCCATCCACTTTGCCAAAGCACATCCCCCACACCACTAAAGGGATATCTTCAACCACCAACTTACCATCCTGAGACAAGGCCGAGTATAGCCCACAAAGATCTCCGCCACGGCACAACCCAAGGGGGGCCAGTGTATTTGAGGTAGCGCTAAGAAAGCAGTTCTTTTGAAAATAGCTGTATTTAGGAAGAGGTCATGCCACCAAATTTTAATGGAACCAAAAACACAGCCTTGTTTCTACAAAAACCATACAAAAATAATAATTTGACAAAATAGCGTATTTAGGAAGAGGTCATGATTTTATGGAAAAAAACACATGGAAAAAGTGGTGAGCAAGTTAGGTCCAAATAAATGTGTCAAAGGAATTTATTGTGTTGTCAGTTTCATGATGCTTGTATCTAAACCAAAGTATTTAGTTGTAAGGTTGTTCTATACGTCAGTTTGGGTCCTTTAACCTTCAATATGAGGTCCTAAACCTAGCATGAAAGTACATCTTTGTAGCTGTGTGGGCTAATATAGTCAAAATGTTTACCTTAAGTTGAGCCAATAGCAAGTTGAGCAAATTTAAGTGTTTTCATCCCAGGCGTAATGTAAAGCATTATCGCTAGGATATGAGATAGGTGTTAAGCCTGTGTTTTTAAATGGTGATTGTGATGAATTGTGTTTGGGAAATAAACATAGACATGGTTTTTCAAAGGTATTGGTAATATTTCATTCAGTACAGAAATGTGTAGGGGGCTTAGCTGTAACGACGTTCTTCGTTTGTTGAAAGAGAGTCGGACTGAAATGCAGCATGTTGGTTACTCATGTTTTTTAATGAAACAAAGGACGAATACATGAAAATAACTGAGACAAATACAAAACAACAAAACGGAACGTGAAACCTAATTACAGCCTATCTGGTGAAACTACACAGAGACAGGAACAATCACCCACGAAATATACAGTGAAACCCAGGCTACCTAAATACGGTTCCCCATCAGAGACAACAAGAATCACCTGACTCTGATTGAGAACCGCTTCAGGCAGACAAACCTAAACCAAACACACCTCTAATCAACCACAATCCCAATGCCTACAAAAACCCCAATACGACAACACAATAACATAAACCCATGTCACACCCTGGCCTGACCAACTATTAACTAACTAATTAACTAAAACACAAAATACTAAGACCAAGGCGTGACAATACCAGGGGTAAGTTTTGCCAAGAGACCACTTTTTTTTGCACAAGCTATGTTTTCAAAACTGTAATGTTTACATGAAATATATTGATTTTTTCAGGGATACACAACATCCTGAAATATATGTAGATATCTTTGTTGAATGTAAAAAAAAAAATGGCTCAATTTACCCCACCCTCCCATACAAGGTGAATCGAACCAGAGCAAGTCATGGAACAAGTAAAAAGGTCATACAGTTACTGTTAAAGTGGAACACAAACACACACATCAGACAGCTGCAGGGGCAAGTAGAGACTAACCAGTGAGCTTCTCCTTTTCCCATCATCATTCCTTGTATTGTATTTATTCATTCACTCTTGAAATGTTTCTCCATCCCATTACTTCCACTCTGCACCTGACCGCACTGAGATTGCTGAATTATTAATAAGATAATACATACTGCAGATGCAGCCAATCAAAGTTGACTTTAACAAAAAGCAAAGCCCATTGGATATCATATCACTACTTCACCAATTGGAAGAGAGAAACTGCTCCTTTAAGTAACTGCCATGCCCATGATTACCATTAACATTAGTTTGAGCAGTGAGTCTTGATGCAGCCTCTATCACTATCAAGTCATTCACCTCAATGCAATTCAGCCATCTTCCTTTGATGAAGCGCCTCTGCCTTGCTTCCCCCTTCACTGCAGTTAAATGTATCGGTAGTGTTTTTATTCACTATTGAACGCAGGAATGCCAACACCATATAAATATCCATGCTCAAGCCAGTGAAGAATCCATGTTGTGTGTCTTAGGGCCGTTTGTTTAGTATCAGTCACAATAACTTAGTGCCTCAGGGCACACATTTCCAGGTTTTCACCATGAAATTTGAGCAAGAGAGTCACATGTGCCCTGTGATGGCTATAGTTTCATTGAAAATAAACAAGTGTGCATTAAAAACGAAGCACGTGATCCACAAAATGATTAATCTAGCTCCAGATCCTTTGCATCAGAGGTTTCAAAGGCAAACAGATCAATATCTGATAGCTGTACAGTTCAGTACAGTTCTTTCACAGGATTTGTCAGTTTTAGGTTTCTTTGATACGATACATTCTTTTCCATGTGATGTGCATCATACTGTATGTATTTATTTTATGGAGGCTGACAATCTAGACCCATACATACAGAATGAACCAGTTGCATGAACTGTTTATCCCATTCACAAACGTGGGTTTGTGCTGTATGTTTGTTTCGGTCAATGGCCATTGGCTGGTTATAAATGGTAGGTTGAATGAATGTTAGAGTGCTGAATGCAGCTTTTGCCCACATGAATAATTCAAGCGAGGGAATAGATTCACCAGAGCTTGTGTTTGTATGCTGTTTCTGTATGTTCTTCTTAAGGTGCTGTTTATCCTATGTTCCTCCTCAGGCTGTCTGTCATCATCACAAGCTTCTCTCCTCAGCCGTTCATTTGTCTTTTTGAAAATGTAGTCCAGGCACAGTATCCAGGTAGGTTGTATTGAGAACTATTTGAACGTTCTATTTGTTATCCTAAGTGGAACGGCAAATGTGACACTACTTAAGTGCTTTTGGGAATAGCAGGCCTGTGTTGTTTTCTTTTTTTGGGTAGGTAATTGAAGCTTAAACACTGCCTGAAATACCACCCCTACTTCCTAATCAAGCTGCCCTAAAAGAACTGTAGGAAAACAGGCTCGCAAAGAATCTCTATGAACGGTTTGAGACTGAGTATAAAATGTGAAGTGTATTCCCCCAGTAAAACTGCCTAGTCAGATTTAAGCCATGGTGCATGCAAAAACAGTAGTCTGGGATTTCTGTGTATCAAATAACATCATCTTTATTTCCCAGTGTATGATGCTCTGTGTTTTCAAGAGGTAAGGAGTGTGTGTATGTGATTGTGTATGTGATGGGAGAGCGCAGTAGAGAGAGCGAGAGAGAAAGAGAGAGAGGTTGTGGGGGGGGGGGAGGTCGTGCAAGCAAATGAGAGGTAGAGTTAGAGAAAGTGAGAGCAAGCGGAGGCACAGAGCTGACTGAGAGGAGAGAGTGGACAGGAGAGGAGCTAAGGCTAAGCATGACAATCACTCCCTCACTCTCCGGTGTGCGATGTGGTTCGATTCCAGGAGAGGGGCTGCTTATAATTCTCTCATTGCCTTTGCTTTCTCTTCCACATTGTCTGCAGCTTTAATGCATGGTAAGTAAGCTCTTAATTGCTCTAGCTACAACCCAAGCCTTAATAGTAATGGAATACAGAACTTCACGAGTTATTCAGAATTCTGTTCATATGTCAACACATGCACATAACATACTCTACTATACTCTGACATATACACATACATTGTTTTTATGACCCTTGTCTGAATTTAAGTCTAAAGATAATGTAGTTGAAATGATGCCTTTTCCTTAGAGGACTATTTCGTGTTTCATTTTCCATTGACTGCGTGACCATGTGGTTTAAAGCAACATGGCGAGAACATTAAAGTAACAATTTACATAGAAGGCTAAGTGAACAGAGCATGAAAGCCTCATTTCACTTGTAAACTAACCGTTAGCGCTCGACTGATATGTGAGATTGCTGTGTTTTTCTTTATATACTGAAGTAGCTGTTTTGGATGTAATTTGCGTCCACTGCAGCAGCGTTGCTGTGTTATAGAGTCTTATTGATTTTTGATTGGGTGAGCATGTTGTGCACTGTAATGCATCTGGGTTGGGTCACCTGTCTGTTGGTTAGGGTCGGGGCACATTCCAGCTCCCCTCACAAGACAGACTAGATGTTTCATGGATACACCCTCACACATCTCTTGTTTAGAAGAGTGACATAAAAAGAACAAGAACATACAGTCATCTGTATTTGTTTAGAATTGATTTAATCTCGACGTTTAATGTTAAACCTTTTTATATTGAAATACAATTTAGTGTTGTTTACATTATTGCACAATTAAAGCATAATCCCTTTGTGGATTAATACTGAAGAGGTACAGTTGTGTTTTAGCATTTTGTCATGTCATTTTCTTATGGTTTTGAGTGGTTGATGTGTACAAATTGGCAATCAGTGCAAAAGGAACATGTGTATTTCTATTGGTACAAATGTTTGGTCTAGGTTCTAAATATGATTAAAATGTGGTCAACTTGAAAGTTCTCTTTGTGAGGGACCTCTCTGTTTGTATACTGAAGCTCAGACATTTTAAACAGACTGACGCAAACTGTATGCTAAGTTCACCCAAGCTGTGACACAAAGAGACATAGCATGCCTTTACAGCTTGTGCTGCGCAATATCTAAGTTGTGTGTGTTGTGTTTCTTGACAGGTATAAAAAGGGACGACCATACAAGGAATAGAAATGCCTAAGACTCAAACCTTTCCTTTCACAAGACCTCTGACACCAAAGAAATCGATTATACTTAAGGTTTGGTTGTGCATTTGAGAGAGAGGGTGAGAGAATCCAAGGGACAGAGAGAGGCATCCATAATCAAAGCTGGAGAGCAACAGTGAGAGGGAAAGGGAGAAAGCAATGTGTCTATCTTGCAACTTCGGCGACCATCATCACAATTGAATACGAATTTGAAAACCACAGCGCTGCAACTGATCTGTCTTCTGAGAAAGGGGAGGCAGTGAGCGAAGGTCGGAGTCGTATTATTTATTTTATTTTTAACACTACTGAAAAGCCATAAACAGTATTGTTCTACAATATTACTTTGCTATTATTTATACAAACCCTGTCAATAGTCTGATGTTTTATGAATCAGGCCTAGTTTTCCTAAGCTATTCCAATGGCCTGAACTTTAGGTTCAGTCCCCAACTACCTTATCTTGACCCTTTTCTTTGATGATGTAAACACTATCATCTCCCTGCCTGCCTTACATTTCCCTCCTACTGAAGCTTATGCACAAACAAACTGACAGACTGGAAATGGAGGCAAGCCAACCCGGTTGTTGAGGCCTTCAGTTCGGATGATTAGATCGGATATACCTATACTTTTCCTCCTGATCCGGAAAAAGGCCCAGAAATAGCCCTCAAGTACCTAGACACACTCTGTACCTTTACTCACCATCCCGGCTTACTCCTGAAACAAAAGCTACTAAACAAAAATGGCTGCTGGAGTTGCAACATGGATGCCCTTTGCTCGGGCAGCAGCCGTGGGCTGGCTACCACTGGCCCAACAGACCATGCCCAAGCCTCCTGTGGACAAAAAGAGTCGCAGTGATGAGATCCTGTTTGTTAATGTGAGTGGACTACGCTTTCAGACATGGAAGAACACCTTGGACCGTTACCCAGACACCCTTCTAGGCAGCTCAGAAAAGGAGTTTTTCTACAATGAGGAAACTCAGGAATATTTCTTTGACAGGGATCCAGAGATGTTCCGCCATATACTAAACTTTTTTCGAACAGGCAAGCTACATTACCCCCGACATGAATGCATTCAGGCTTTTGAGGAAGAGCTGGCTTTCTATGGCATAATACCGGAGATCATAGGTGACTGCTGTATGGAAGAGTACCGGGATCGCAAGAAGGAGAACCAGGAGCGTTTGGCTGAGGACACCGAGGCCGAGAATGCCGGAGACGCTCCCCTGCCCCCAGACGCCACATTACGAGAGAGGCTATGGAGGGCCTTCGAGAACCCTCACACAAGCACCATGGCCTTGGTTTTTTACTACGTCACTGGCTTCTTCATCGCTGTGTCTGTTATTGCCAACGTTGTGGAAACAGTTCCCTGCCGACCAATCAAAGGGAGTATAAAGGACCTGCCATGTGGTGAGAAGTTTTCAGTGGCCTTCTCTTGTTTGGACACGGCCTGTGTGCTTATCTTCTCCTTTGAGTACCTCATGAGACTGTATGCTGCCCCCAGCCGCTGTGATTTTGCGCGTTCGGTGATGAGCGTGATAGACGTGGTGGCCATCTTGCCCTTCTACATTGGCCTTGTCATGCCAGAGAATGAGGAAGTCAGTGGGGCCTTTGTCACCCTGCGAGTCTTCCGGGTGTTCCGTATCTTCAAGTTCTCCCGTCACTCTCAGGGGCTGCGTATCCTGGGCTGCACGCTGCAAGCCTGCGCCTCGGAGCTGGGCTTCCTCCTCTTCTCCCTCACCATGGCCGTCATCATCTTTGCCACCGTCATGTTCTACGCTGAGAAAGGCACCAAGGGAACCACGTTTTCCAGCATCCCTGCCTCCTTCTGGTACACTATCGTCACCATGACAACACTGGGGTAAGTGTTTGGATGTTGTTATACTACTTAACCTTTATAAACTGTAAAAGTATCATAACCAGTTCCATAGCAACTTCTACCACCCACATACAGTGTTGCTTGAATATGAAATGGTGGTACTAATCTCAGTAGAATCAATTGAGAAATATCTTGGACTGTGAATGAGTCATTTTAGTTGTTCAATCCCCTGTCGTCACCTCATCTTTACACTGCTCTCAGGTGTCACACACTCCAACACTCTCCCTGCAGGTGTGTTATGAATGGGAGAGTAATGGCTCGTGTACTGTGAATGGGAAATGAATGGTGTTAAGAAGATTTTATACAGCCCACTCCATGCACTTGATGTGAACGACCAGGGTTTAAGAATATTGTCTTCAGTTTGTATTTGAGATCGAGTAGTACAAAAATCATGTAACCTTATTTAATTTGACATAAGGTTTATTGTTATGTAATAGTATTCTGTGCTGTACAAAGATGCATAATTTTATATGACAGTTCCCCAATGTAGGGAACCTGTCGCATCATTTGATTTGGTTTGAAAACATGTAATCATTATTAATTCATCAAAATCCTAACAAAGATAATTCCTGAAATAAAAGCAGTGGTTTGCAGATGAGTATCTTACTGTGATGAAGGGTAGTTAAATAGGCAGAATGAGTGCAGGAGAAGGGATATTTAAGGGACCTCAGATGAGCTGCATCCTGTTTCAAACTGTCCTTCATCTGACTACCAATGCGGCAGAGACTGCATGTTGTTATGTTGATTGAGGACTCATCTGTTGGATTATTTCAAGTGCAGCTGGGCCACAGGAACAACAGTACCCCAGTGAGCCATGGTCCTCGCCCCTGTGTTTTCCCAGGCCTCTTTCTCCAATACGTCCATGAGTAATCCGGCTTGTTTTGATGGCAATCCCCCAGGCCATTAAACTCAAATCAGTACGTGTCCAAAGCACTAAATGGGCTCAAACGCAGCACAGATGCTTTTTCTGCCGTCTCCATATTGCCTGACAACATTTGGCCCCTTTATCATTTCTACTTCAAACCAACAGGAGTCTGAGACGATCCAATGCATTGACATGTAGAGTAGAGAGATAATGTACCATGACGCCATACCACTTCATGCAATCTCCTTGATTTCCTCTCATCCGGGTGGGGGGGGGGTATCTGCATTTGAAGATGGCTGTTTGAATTTCAGATAGGCCATTTGGCACTGCAAGAATGGATTAGATGCTTGGTTTTGACCTTTTAATGTAGCACCTGTGGTGTGGATTTGTAACATATATCTGTGTGTCCATCTCATCTCATGTTGAATTACATTATCTAATGCTGGCTTATTTATGTAGCTTCACCCTCAGGTAATGATGTAGCAAGAGTTGCTTGATGAGCAGTGTAGCAGCCTTGCCATCAATGGACAAATAAGCTCTGTCGGAGGGACTGCTCGAGGTTTCTGTTTATCACTGCAACAGCATCATCTTTCCATTTGATTGATAGAGGTGGAGCCTTTTTCTGTGTCAGTGTGTAAACGATAAGAACCAAGGAGAGGAGAGAAGGGAGTGCTCCCTTGGCCTATTGTTTCCTTCCCCCGAATCCACTTGACACATTTAGGTGTCATTTTGGCATGTTTTGAACTTTGGATCCTGCCATTGTGTGGAGGCAGTCTGAGAAGATGCAACAATGTAGATGTATGGCAGTGACATTTCTCTTCTTTTCAGGAATTGATTAAAGGTGAAAGGCAAAGGACACAATCTATAAAACATAATGCCAATGCTAATTTAGGCTTCATTAAATAAGCCTCAACAGCATTTTTGTCTATCGCTACATTTTGGCTGTCATTTCTACTTTTTTATGAAGATGTCATGAATTACATCATTTCAGGTCAAAAAGAAAAGAACAATGGCTTACTGCAAGCAGCACAAGCTACAGACATGATTTTTGTGAGTCCTTTTCTGGATCAGAAATGACAACAGAAATGATACCGACATGATGTGAGAAGGCGCTCGTATATCTGGGGAATAAACATTTATGACAAAAATGTTCACTCATATGCAGATAGATGATGTAGTTAGTTCGCTAGCTATAGCCAGTCAGTGAATTCCCAATCAATGTGATGAGGCTGCCATTCAAATAGCTAATACTAGCTAGCAAGCAACATTTTTGAGTTAAGAAATTGTTGGATGACACAACACATGTACAACTAGCTTGACAACATTCATATACAGGTAACTGCCAAATAAAGTAAACATCAACATAAGGTGTCTTAATTAACGTAATAAACGTATACATTTAGCTAGCTAGCAGAAATATTGTTTCCCAATAAGTAATCTAGGGCTGCATTCCAAACAGTTAACAGACACAACCTCTCACCTTAACCCTCAAATTAAGTGGACACTTATGATGACGTATCATGATGTCTGACAGGCTTACACTTGCAGGTCAAGGGGCGAGGGAGGAAGGAGTGAATTTTAAATGGACCGCCCTTGCCCGGAAATTCGTCACTCATTCGTCCTGCGACGATTGTGTTTTCTGCCACTGGTAGCTTGTGCGTGCTTTATATGCGCTACAGTCAATCATGATTGCATGTCTACTTATATTAACTATATAATTATTAATATATGTATACTGTATGATAGCTAGCAAATTAATTAGCTAACTAACATTTGCCTGCCTAGCTGGAACTTCTGAAGAAGGAACATCTTTTATTTCTACAATTTCCAAAAGCTAACCAAACAAAAACATAATTACTTTTACGAGACATGTTTGTGCATTAGTAGCACAATTTCTAACTTATTTACATTAGTTTTTACTTACACATGTATGTTGAGGTTTTAAGTTTTGGCTGACTTTTCTTAGCGGATGTATAATCATCGTGAATTGAATTATGGGACGTTTCAGGCAAAAAAGTGAACATAATTGTACACTCGCAAACTCCATTAAAAACTAGGGCTGTGGGTCTTACGTTGCAAACTTCCCTTGCTTAGCTAATAATTTGGACCGACAACAAATATGGCCTCGGGGATTCCCTCAAGGGCATAAGGCAAGGGTAAGTGGACGAGGTTGTGTCTTTTCTGATTTTGAAACGCAGCCCAGCTTTGATGCTGGCTTCAGCCAGCTAGCTAACAAGCTATCCAAACTGTGGCTAACTACTGCATGAAAATAATTTTGCTGTGGTATTTCTGATCAAATGTTACCATATAGCTAGACCCTTTATTAATGGAGCGAATAGCAGTGCAGTGTTAACCATTTCAGAGGGAAGGGACTCAGGATTGGAGACTACTGTGCTGTCAGTATTCTATGATATATGCTGCATTTTTTGGTGCAATTATTGAAATATATAGAAAGTATAAAAGTAACATCTAACATTTCTACATTATACTGTAGTCTACTTACCAAATATACCTTAACAAGAACATTTCATTGGTTTGGAGTATGTCAACGGTTATATGACACTATCCTCCCAAAATGGAAACATGCATAATTTCCCAAAATCCCTTATTCATGCCGTTTTTACTCTGAATTCTTGTTCAATTGAAGAGAAAAAGGATTTGAAAATTGTGTTCTGTTGATGACTGTTACACTATTACAGAACACATGTTTTCTTCTATTTAGGAACATGTTTCCAATAATGGTATTAGCATTGTTAGAGCAGACTGATGATCAATCCCTCACTGATGTTCAGACTTCTTTGAAGTAACTTAATGACACTGATTTTGGCCTTAGTTTGTCTTAGCCAGATGTAAATTCAGTACTGTGCTGTAGTAGAATGTGTATATGGAAGAGGAATTTAATGCGGTCCAAAAAAAACAGTTATCAGCTTGCCAATGAGGTTTGATCTGGCAGAATTACAGGCAGATGGAACGATTCCCTAATAGTGTAAGGAACCACTCCTGCTCAGATTAGAACAGTACACTGTAATTCTCAATGGTAATTTAAAAAAAAAGGAAATTGTTCATGTGTTATGCTGGCATGGTTATACAATCTCCTGTAATGTATTCTGTTCAGGCGAGACTGATGATAGCTTGTTAAACGTTATACTTTATTCTTAGTTAGCAGAAAGATTGCAAGTCATGTATGCTGATCCAAGCATAGGGGAAAAGACTCTGAGACTTATAGATGCTCCAATAAATGCACGTTTCTATTTGCAATTACTTGACCCCGTCTCTGGGGCAACCGACTTGATTCCTCATTAATGGGACTTCATATCGAGCTTTTTTCATTCCCATTTTGACCTTGGCCTATTCCCATCCAGCACATTGGCCAATAGTTTAGAAGGAAAGGAAATAAGTATTCAAGATAGCGTAGGAGGAAATAACTAGCTGTGAAAACCTGCCCACAACTTGTAGCAATTATTTCTAAACTTTGAATACAACAAATATTCCTATTAACAAATAGTTAATATTGATACAGTATTTCTAGATCTTGCATACCTTGTTGATAGCGAAAACTGTCCAATCCCATCAGGAACAGGTGAAATACGTTTTAAAATGTGAAATACCTTATTGACTTTGATCCTAATCCTCAATTTCAGTTAAAAGACAAGCCTCTTTACTCCCGTTGCATCACTTTCCCCTTTCTTGAGTAATTCACTCCCAATACACTTCAGTCACCATCTGTTATTATATTACATAAGTGCCTTTTGGGAGCACCGCTGTCCTTGAACAATAGTAGGCTGACTGACGGCTCACCAACTGTTTTATAACTCAAAGTGTTTTATAACTGACTTCAGATATCATTCGTGACAAATTGATGGATCTGCATGTGTAGTTTTGACCATGAGCTCCTTTGCATGAGATTGGGTTTAGTATTTATGAATAATTGTATTATCTTGTGATGTAACCTGGCTTAATCCTAGTTTCTGAATTATGTGATACTTAGAAATTGCCTTCCACTAGCCAAATACTGTACTGTACCAGACGGCCTGTCTTGTCTACCTGCTGGTGGTATTAACATTGCTGCTGGAGGTCGAGGAGACCCATAAAGAGAATGATTCTAGTTGACTTGAAATTATTTTTGTTTTATTTTGTTGAAGAATCTGATTTGAACCATGTCAGCCAAGTGCCATGTGTTGTATGATGTTTCATATTGGTCTGACCTTTTGTTCCCAAACTGCTCTCGTTCACTGGATGGCATGACAAAAAGTGTTCCTATGAGCCAACACTTCTCAGAGGGAGAAAGAGAGGCCTGTGCCAAAGCAGCAATCTAACATTCACTATATATTTTACTTTCTGAGACGTTGACTGTTTGTCAGGGTTCATTTTTCATGGAGGCATATCTAAGCCGTTTTATATACCATTATAGTTTATGCTTATGCTGCCATTTTGACAGTACTCTGCAGTTTGACAATACCAAGCTATTCATAATCTATGGAAAAAGCAGACAACTGGATTTTCTCCAGATAACTGGATTTGTTAACCCGTAAAGGTCAACAGGGTGCATTGAGCAGATTAGTGTCATGAAGGCACCACCCATTGACACTGAACTGCAAGTTGGGAGTCAAATGGTCTGCTGTACAGTGTGCTACTTTCTTTGGTCTAGAAAATTGGTCAATGGAAATTGAAAGGATAATTGGTGTTAGGTTAACACTCTTGTTATAACCCAGTTGTTGTAGAATATATTCCGTGTGCACTGTGCAAATGCTAAGCTGAGTTGAGTTCTTTCGGGGACCAGGTCACAGCAATAGAATGAGAATTCAAGTTGTTTTTGTGGACTATGACCAACATTGAAAATAAAGCACATCGTGAGGAGGCGTGGCTCCGTAGGGGATTCTACTCCAAAGAAGGCAATATAAGCAAAACACAACAGGCTGAAGGTATTGGCCCTTGCCTTATTTCATATCATGAAGTGGTATACTTCTGCACTCAGGGAGTTTAACAGTGACTGAACAGATGGAGGGGTAGGCATCTACTGAACAAAGTATCTACTGAATAGACCATTGAGACTTCTTTTATTTAATGGTACCGTATACTGTAAAATCAGTCACAATGGTGATCTCTATGTTGTCTATATGTACTGAACAAAAATATAATTACAGAAATGTTCCATACGCACAAAAAGCTTATTTCTCTCAAATGCTGTGCACAGATTTGTTTACATCCATGTTTGTGAACATTTTCTCATTTGCCAAGATAATCCATCCACCTGACAGGTGTGGCATATCAAGAAGCTGATTAAACAGCAAGGTCATTACACAGGTGCAGCTTGTGCTGGGGACAATAAATGGCCACTCTAAAATGTTTTGAGGGAACATGCAATTGGCATGCTGACTGCAGGAATGTCCAACAGAGCTGTTGCCAGATAATTAAATTTTTAATTTATCTACCATAAGCCACCTCCAACATCATTTTAGAGAATTTGGCAGTATGTCCAACTGGCCTCACAACCGTAGACCACGTGTAACAACGCCAGCCCAGGACCTCCACATCCAGCTTCTTCACATGCAGGATTGTTTAAGTAGACTAAATACATCTTATGCTTCTCTTCCCCTTTTCTTCTTCTTGTATTCTATGAAGCTTTGAGTTGACTTCCTCTAAGTAATTGGGGTGCTCACAATTTTGGACAGGCTCTCGCTGTGGCCCTTCTGCCTTCTCAAGCTGACCTATTTACTGGCTATGTGGTGGGATGACAAAGCTGACTTATCTTCTTCCCAAGTCCCCATCTGCCTCGGTAGTGTCCACACCACACCTCTCCCCGTGGAACTCTCAGGAATGGGCAGACACTGCACAGCTGCACCACTTAGACTCTGTCTCTGAATATCTCTCTCTCTGAGGCAGAGAACACAAAACACAAAAAAAACTCCAGCGAATACTCTACTCTCATCAATTATTTTCATTAAGTTTCCTTGCAATTCTAAGTGCCTCTCCGAATGTCATGCGCCCCAGTGTATATTCAAAGTGTATATTCAAATATTGAAATCCTATATATATATATATATATATATATTAGTATATAGTATATACATATATATAGTATATACATATATATAGTATATACATATATATATAGTATATACATATTGTATGTTGAAATCCTCACTTGGCTAAGCTATCATTCTTTTGTTTCCATGGTTTTGTGTTACTTGAGAATATAATACTTGCATACACGCACACATACAGTACATATGTAGCCTAGCCGAAATATGAGATTGTGAGTTATTATTAGAATATAACTGAGCTCAACCTCCACATTAAGATGAAAATAACAAGGATGACCCTCACATAGAGTGATTCATATTAATTTGTTTCAAATGGGAGCTTCTTAACTCTATGCATAGTACCCAATAAATAACACAACCCGCTAAAACTGCAATGCAATGGTTTTATTCTCTGTTCAGTGTTCATATTCAGTCTCTACTGTGTCTTTAATATATATGACCCACATATTACTACACTAGATAGCTCTGGTTTATTAGACACATGAGCATGCCATTTATCTTGTTGAGTTCCATGATCGTGTCTTATCAATTTAACACTCTTACTCTAATTGTGCCCATTCTGTGGTTCAAGATCCTTCATGTATATGGTTATTATGATGCTTGTTTGTTGTCTTGAGGGGTAAGTACAGGGGATTCAAATCATGACTTTATTCAGCAGCCCCAGACCAGCCCCAGACCACATTTTCACCCCATTTCACTGTAAGAAGATGCAAGAGATCACGTCTTGAGTAAGAATCTTAGTCTCTACTCAGAGGGTTTTGTTGGATGACAAAATGTTTACGTTGACTTCTTTTGCACAGCTATTTCAATAAATTATTTTATTTTATTGTGTATTGTGTTTATAAATGGCTTATATTGTGTATTGTAGACTAGGTTTAAATGCAGTTCTCTTTTCAGAGGCGATGACTTTACATAGCCTTTATCCTCATTATGTATTCAGAGGGGATAATCTGAATTGTTGGAGGACAACCTGAAATTATGTTAATCCAAATTATTGGACTATATAAATATCCTCAATGAAAAAACATCAACCACTGAACTTGTATATTGATTTATCTTGAAAATTAGGGAGCGAACCATTCATTTGGGAATAGCCAAGGTATTTAAAAATCTGATTTATTTATGGAGGAAAAATAATGAATCTAGCTATTATCCCCAAGGCATGGCACTACAGTTTACAATAATAAACACTGAAATATCTTAGTACAGGCCATAATTTAGTTATCCTACTATGGAATTGTAGTGGTTGTATTTTGAAACTTTTTGATCGGATAGAAAAGGATTGGGAAAGCCCGGTAATAACTAGGTAAATACCTAGTAATAAAAAGTAGCTATTTACTCCCAAACGTACTATCTAGGAATAAAGCAAGTAAGTACTTCATACTTACTTGGTAAATACAAAGTAACAAAATTTAATTACAGTGCGTTCGGAAAGTATTCAGACCCCTTGACATTTCCCACATTTTATTACGTTATAACCTTTTTCTAAAAATTGATTAAATTGTTTTTTTCCCCTCTGATAATACCCCATAATGACAAAGGAAAAAAGCTAAAAAATAATACATGCAAAAATAAATGAAATATTACATTTACATAAGTATTTAGACCCTTTACTCAGTACTTTGTTGAAGCACCTTTGGCAGCGATTACAGCCTCAAGTTTTATTGGGTATGACGCTACAAGCTTGGCACACCTGTATTTAGGGAGTTTCTCCCATTCTTCTCTGCAGATGCGCTCAAGGTCTGTCACGTTGGATGGGGAGTGTCGCTGCAGAGCTATTTTCAGGTCTCTCCAGAGATGTTCAATTGGGTTCAAGTCCGGGCTCTGGCTGGGCCTCTTAAGGACATTTAGAGACTTGTCCCAAAGCCACTCTTGCATTGTCAAGGGGAACTACATTTTAAAAATAAATTATATCTAATTATTTATTTATGATCCTATTTTAATGGTACGGTCCATGACCCTAGACACCCACCTGAATGACCCAGAGACTCAGGAGAAGTCCCTAACTGTTTTATGTGCATGCTGTAAGCGGTCTGTATGCAGCCAAATTATGGTCAGAGAACAAGAGCAGCACTGCCCCCTCAAGATTCTGAGCCTGCTTGGCAGGGTTGGTCCTGCAAAGCCAAAGCCCCCTAAAGGGGGAGCATACTATACAAGGAAATTCTCATAGCTGCTAATGAGAACCTTGACGACCTTGTACCTAGACAGTGGAGATTCCGGTTGGGTGCCCCCACCCAGGCAGTGGCAGTGCTGGCAACACTAGCTGCAGTAACCCATGGGGAGGGGGTCACACTCGGACATTCAGAGAGAGGGTATATTATTGTGACCATAGTGGCACAGAATCTAAGTTGGACTGCATGGAGATACTTGGGAATATGGTCAATACGGGTGACCGTATTGTAGGGGTTTCAGGGTAGATGTGTACATTTGACCTCCATCATCTAGGATCTGACAATGGTAAATAAAATCTCTTAATTTTTGCCAATTTTTTTGCGCGGTCTTGCAGGCCTTCTCGTGCAGCTGCAACTGCGAGTACATTTGTAATTCAAGACCTGTCTTGAGTTGTGCTCTGGGTTGGTGCAATTGTCGAGTAAGTGAACTTATGGTTGTCTAGGGGTATGGGTTGAGTGTGTAGGGGTGTATGTGTGTATCCCACAACTGTTGCGAAGAAGTGAAAGATGTTAGGGACAATAGAGGATGATCCACAGCTATATATAATACAAATCGAGGTGAGGGCGATGGAAATGCATTTGGCAGTTAATCTACTTCAATTCGGTAAATGGCACTGTGTGCTCTTTCCAAAGGATGGATCCCAGTCGGTTATGGGTTATGGGTTACAGGGGGCCGAGGGTGGTCTGCCGGGCATTGGGATGACAAACCAACTCGGGATGAGGAGGGCTTTTAGCGGGTGGAATAGTAGGGACCAATTGGAGATTTACTTAGTAGAAAGGCAAAGATCATGGTACAGCTATATAGACACTCCATCATCATGTTACTTTTTAATGGTACGTTTACAAACATAACTTTCAATTCTATTTATCAAAATATGTCTCATTATGGTAAGTGGTGAAATAAGTATAGCCAGTTACAATTGTAATGGCCTAGCAGATAATAAGAAAAGACCATCAGTATTTACCTGGCAAAAAGAGAAGGAATATAATAGTTATTGTTTACATGAAACCCATTCAACAGTTTTAGATACATTTTTGGTGGAAAAGAACTGAGGGGGTGAAATATATGAAAACCATGGGCAAAGAAATTCAGAAGGGGTGATGGTTTTAATTAACAATCATTTTGATCCAAATGTGCAAATTGTCCAAACAGATCTTCAAAGTAGATGGATTATTTTAAATATGTTATTGGACAATACACAGATATGGCTTATTAACCTATACGGTCCGAATAATGATGATCCAAGCTTCTTTGAAAATATATATAAGAATCTATCAACTCTACAAGCAACACTAGACTCTATTATTATGGTGGGAGATTTTAATACGGTCTTAAATACCTCTATGGACCGGAAAGGAAATCACACTACAAATTATCACCCTCAGGCACTTAAGGAAATCGTGAATGTCATGGATATATTGGAATTAGTGGATATGTGGAGACTTAAATACCCTGACCTAGTGAGATATACATGGCGGAGTGTTAATCAAGCTAGTCGACTTGATTACACACAGGTGGATTGTATTTATCATCATTAGTCATTTAGGTCAACATTGGATCATTCAGAGATCTTCACTGAACTTCTGGAGAGAGTTTGCTGCACTGAAAGTAAAGGGGCTGAATAATTTTGCACGCCCAATTTTTCAGTTTTTGATTTGTTAAAAAAGTTTGAAATATCCAATAAATGTCATTCCACTTCATGATTGTGTCCCACTTGTTGTTGATTCTTCACAAAAAGATACAGTTTTATATCTTTATGTTTGAAGCCTGAAATGTGGCAAAAGGTCGCAAAGTTCAAGGGGGCCAAATACTTTCGCAAGGCACTGTAGCTCATTTTTGGTCACAGGTCCAACATTTACCTAGAACTAACACTATAGATAACAATACTGGGTGATTGGAAAAGCCATAGTCAATCAATCAATAATATAATAATTACATTAGCAAAAATGTTTATTTTTAATTTACAATCTGTAGACTTTATGAGAATAGGAAGGTTCAATTCTTTTGTGAAGCATCACAGCACAGTTGAAAAATATATGGCAAGTAGAAATCCGAAATGGATGATGTTGAGAGACAGATGGGAGGGGTTGAGTGGAGCTGAAGGGTGGGACTAATAACAAGATAAACAATGTAAAACATACGGGATCTGTAAAATGTATATAGGTTCGGAACTTTTGTGAAATAGCATAGTTACAAATAGAAATCATCAAACTGGATGGACATCAGAAATAGAGGAAGGACTCAGAACAAACAAGAGAGAACTTTTCACGGTTTTCTGTAGGTGAAAGAGAGTCGGACCAAAATGCGGCGTGTCTATTGCGATCCATGTTTAATAAAACGGAAGTAAACATGAATCAATACGAAAAAAACAATAAACAATACACGAAAACCGAAACAGCCTAATACTGGTGCAAACTAACACACGACAGACCTAAGTACAAAAGGACGATCACCCACAAAACCCAACACCAAACAGGCTACCTAAATATGGTTCCCAATCAGAGACAATGACTAACACCTGCTTCTGATTGAGAACCATATCAGGCCAAACACAGAAACAGACAAACTAGACACACAACATAGAATGCCCACTCAGATCACACCCTGACCAAACAAAACATATAAAAATACAAAGCAAACTATGGTCAGGGTGTGACAGAACGATTGTAAAGTAGACTGTGTCTGTAGAGTATGTATAAGATGTATGGATTGAAGGTAGAGGCAGTGTTTATTAGTTTACTCCAATTGGGGGATCGGCGGAAGGGTTTGCGGGGAATAATAATAAAGGTATATTCTTTAAAAAAGTATGTATGTCTGTATAGGTATGTGTATGTATATATGTGTATGGATATATATATTTACCCCAAAAATATGGGGGATTGGAAATGATGCCGACAATTACATTGGAAACAACATTCTTTCCGCAATATTAAGCTACAAAAGTATGTATATCCACAGTAAAATGAGTCCAATATCGACATAACCTGAATGGCCGCTCAGCAAGGAAGAATCCACTGCTCCAAAACTGCCATAAAAATGCCAGACTACGGTTTGCAACTGCACATGGGGACAACGATTGTATTTTTTGTAGAAATGTCTTCTGGTCTGATGAAACAAAAATAGCCATAATGACCATCATTATGTTTGGAGGAAAGGGGGAGGCTTGCAAGCCGAAGAACACCATCCCAACCGTGAAGCACGGGGGTGGGGGCATCATATTGTGGGGGTGCGTTGCTGCAGGAGGACTGGTGCACTTCACAAAATAGATGGCCTCATGAGGAAGGAAAATGATGTGGATATGTTGAAGCAACATCTCAAGGCAGCTTGGTCGCAAATGGGTTTTCCAAATGGACAATGACCCCAAGCATACCTCCAAAGTTGTGGCAAAATGGCTTCAGGACAACAAAGTCAAGGTATTGGAGTGGCCATCACAAAGCCCTGACCTCAATCCCATGGAAAATTTGTGGGCAGAATTGAAAAAGCGTGTGTGAGCAAGGAGGCCTACAAACCTGATTCAGTTACACCAGCTCTGTCAGGAGGAATGGGCCAAAATTAACCCAACTTATTGTGTGAAGCTTGTGGAAGGCTTCCCGAAACGTTTAACCCAAGTTAAGCAATTTAAAGGCAATAATCCCACATACTAATTGAGTGTATGTAAACTTCTGACCCACTGGGAATGTGATGAAAGAAGCAAAAGCTGAAATAAATAATTCTCTCTACTATTATTCTGACATTTCACATTCTTCAAATAAAGTAGTGATCCCAACTGACAGGGACTTTTTACTAGGATGAAATGTCAGGAATTGTGACTGAGTTTAAATGTATTTGGCAAAGGTTCAACTAGTTACAATATAGCTGTGATGTTTGTGATTTCCTTAAGTGCATGAGGGTGATATTTTTTGTGTAATTTCCTCACTGTCCATTGAGGTATTTAAAACCATAGAATAATCTCCCACCATAATAATATAGATGTGTATTGCTTGTATGTTTGATAAATTATTAAATATACTTTCAAAGAAGTGTGAATCATCATTATTGGACCATATAGATAAATGAGTCATATCTGTTTAGGGCCCAATAACATACTTCTACCTTGTGGATCTGTTTGGACAACTTGCACTCTCAGATAAAAAATATTGTTAATTAATATCATCACCCCTTTTGAATTTCTTTGCCCATTGGAGAAGTATATTTCACCCCCCCCCCCCAGTCTTTTTTCTGCTAAGCCATTACAATTACAACTGGCTATACTTATTCCACTATTCTCTTTACCATACTGAGATACAAGTTTCTATTCTATTTATCATAATATATGTTTGTAAACTTACCATTTAAAAGTACCATAAACCTCTAATTGTTCTCCTCTATTCCACCCACTAAAACCTACCCCCATCTGAAGTTGGGTTGTCGTCCCAGTAACTGACAGACCACCCCTGTCCCCCCGGATCCCAGGGCCCCCGAGAGACCGGGACCCATTCTTCATAAAGAGCACACAGTGCCACTCACAGAACAGAAGCAGATCATCCGCCAAAAGCCTTCCCCTCAACTCAATTGTATTATATACAGTTATTTAAAAGATATATACTGTATATAAAAAATCTTGCATGTCTTTATTTCCAGAATTAACAAATAATATGTGTAATAATGTAGGCAGTTCAAGCGAAGGATTGTTACGGCTAACCAGGATTGTTATCTATAACCAGGATTGTTATCTATAACCAGGATTGTTACCTCTAACCAGGATTGTTATCTATAACCAGGATTGTCACCTATAACCAGGATTGTTACCTCTAACCAGGATTGTTATCTATAACCAGGATTGTTACCTCTAACCAGGATTGTTATCTATAACCAGGATTGTCACCTATAACCAGGATTGTCACCTATAACCAGGATTGTCACCTATAACCAGGATTGTCACCTATAACCAGGATTGTTATCTATAACCAGGATTGTTACCTATAACCAGGATTGTCACCTATAACCAGGATTGTTATCTATAACCAGGATTGTTATCTATAACCAGGATTGTCACCTATAACCAGGATTGTTACCTATAACCAGGATTGTTACCTATAACCAGGATTGTTACCTATAACCAGGATTGTTACCTATAACCAGGATTGTTACCTATAACCAGGATTGTTACCTATAACCAGGATTGTTACCTCTAACCAGGATTGTTATCTATAACCAGGATTGTCACCTATAACCAGGATTGTCACCTATAACCAGGATTGTCACCTATAACCAGGATTGTCACCTATAACCAGGATTGTTACCTATAACCAGGAACCTATAACCAGGATTGTTACCTATAACCAGGATTGTTACCTATAACCAGGATTGTTACCTATAACCAGGATTGTTACCTATAACCAGGATTGTTCTATAACCTATAACCAGGATTGTTATCTATAACCAGGATTGTCACCTATAACCAGGATTGTCACCTATAACCAGGATTGTCACCTATAACCAGGATTGTCACCTATAACCAGGATTGTTATCTATAACCAGGATTGTTACCTATAACCAGGATTGTCACCTATAACCAGGATTGTTATCTATAACCAGGATTGTTATCTATAACCAGGATTGTCACCTATAACCAGGATTGTTACCTATAACCAGGATTGTCACCTATAACCAGGATTGTTACCTATAACCAGGATTGTTACCTATAACCAGGATTGTTACCTATAACCAGGATTGTTACCGATAACCAGGATTGTTACCTATAACCAGGATTGCCATTACATTTTTTTTTATTATCATTCATCCTATATTGTCCCTAACATCATTACCCCATAGCAACAGATGTGGGATACATACATACACACATACACACATCCACATACACACATTCATACACACTCCCCACACTTCCTCCACAAATAACCACAAGCTCAGATGTTCAACAGTTGTTCCATCCCCAAGCCCAACTCAAGAGAAGACTTGATGTGAGAATGCATATACAACTGTTAGGGAAGGCATGCAACATTGAGCAAGAATGGGGATTGATTAACCAATGTCAAGTCTTAGCTGGTGGAACTCCGATACACCCCCTTCCCCTGAAACATACAAACGCTGGTCCCCTGTTGTGACCATTCTCCCAAGCATCTCTGTGCAATGAGACCTTTTATTATTTTGTGCCACCAGAGCCACAATAATTTTCCCCCTCTCCGAGCGTGACCCCCTCCCCATGGGTTACTGCAGCTAGTGTTGCCAGCACTGCCACTACCTGGGTGGGGGCACACCACCGGAATCACCACTGGCTAGGTACAAGGTCGTTAAGGTTCTCATTAGCAGATTTGAGAATTTCCTTGTATATTATGCTCTCCCATCAGGGGGCTTTGGCTTTGTAGGACCAACCCTGCCAGGCAGGCTCAGAATCTTGAGGGGGCGGTGCTGCTCTAGTGGATCTCTGACCACATTTATCTTTCTGTCTTGGCTGCATATAGACTACTTGCAGTAGGCCTATAAAACAGAGAAGGACTTCTACTTCGTGTATGGGTCGTTCAGGTGGGTTTCTGGGGTATAGGGTTGGGGACCATTCCATCATGATAGGATAAATAAATCAACTATATTTAGAATGTCTTTTATTTGAACAAAATGGAAAGCTCTCTCTGTCCCAACCCCTGCTCATAGACACACATGGGCTCTGGCATTTGCAGCCATTTTCCTTTATCACTCACTTTTCCAAACACAAAACACACACCCAACCTTCCATCACAATACACCCGCACATACCCACATACTGTGCTTTCTATGTCCTCTGTTGGCTGTGTTTTTATCCCTACCATGTTGAATGACTCTTGGCGTAATGCAATTGCATGACTGGTGCGAGGGAGATTGCCCAATAGGCTATCGTTTGCTAACTGCAGCAGCCACACTAACAATTTGTTCTCTAGATTTGTTTTTGGTCGAGTGTTGAGCAGAGACAGGCTGTGTATGTTTTGGTTCTACAAAGCTGTGTCCATCGATAACAATGAATTGATTGCATTCATTCTTGCACCATGCAATCATTTATCAGTTCTAAACATGTCTTTTCCTTCTCTATGCTGCCTGCAGCGTGATATTTTTTCTGTGAGCACATGAAAGACAGGTGGTGGTCAGAGCATGTCTCTGGAGCCACTGAGCTGGAGAAGCGTGCAGTAATCCTGCTGTAGAATTCATTGCGGTCAGCAGGTCAAACGAACAATTTAAAAGCAGTCTTTCATAGTCAGGACTCTAACCTTTGCACCACGTCGCAGCAAAACATTTTAGTGGCCCTCCTCTTGACAGTGGAGAGAATATTTATTGTTTTAAAGTTAATTTCCTGCAATTCTACACATTTTGACATGGAGAGTAGAGAAAATGTTGCAGTTTTTAGTAGATTTTCTTGTGTTTTATAGATATTTCCACACTGAGGTTGGAATAATAATGTGAAATTGTGAAAATGATGATAATGCCCTTTAAGCGTAAGAGCTGTTAGAAAAGACCTTCTGAAATTTCAGCTTGTTTTGGTGAGATGAAGTTTTGGCCTTCCATAGTGACATCACCATGCGGTAAATTAGTGAGTTAATAGACCAATAAGAAAGAGAGTTCCGAACCTCTCTGCCAAATAACAGCAATTTTTCAGTTTACTCCTCCCCACTCAGACCACTCCCAGACAGTCCTACCAAATTCTTCTTTGAGAAATTGCTCTTTGCTAAAAAAGCTATTTGTTTCTTTTTGACAATTTTAAATAAAAACAATCAAAGTAAGGTACTTAATTGTTACCATTAATTATTTGAAATTGAGATAAAACAGCTGCATTGGACCGTTAAAGCTAATTTCCTACAATTCTACCCATTGATATCTGAGTGAGAATTACTAAAAAAATCAATAGGGGTCCCCTGAAGATCAGGGCCTGGGCACGTGCCCTGCGTTCCTGGTCGGTATTCGGCCATGATTACTACAAGATGTGATCGACACTTTTCAACTATGACAAATTTAGAAAATTACTTGACCCAGAAATGACGAGTTAGTGTTGCTACAGTAGCAATACACTAGACCAGGTATTTTCAAACTGGGGTACGCGCAATGCCATTGGGGGTATGCCAAATAAAAATG
Source organism: Oncorhynchus masou masou (assembly GCF_036934945.1). NCBI lineage: Eukaryota > Metazoa > Chordata > Actinopteri > Salmoniformes > Salmonidae > Oncorhynchus > Oncorhynchus masou. Next base: position 30,736,105 of record NC_088229.1, read on the forward strand.
TGAGTCACAATTTTTTTTAAATATAAAAATATATATATTTTAGAAGACAAATGAAAATGTCTTCACATTTTCTAACAGTCCATTTATATTTTCCAACGGGGCTATACATACAGTGCCTTGCGAAAGTATTCGGCCCCCTTGAACTTTGCGACCTTTTGTCACATTTCAGGCTTCAAACATAAAGATATAAAACTGTATTTTTTTGTGAAGAATCAACAACAAGTGGGACACAATCATGAAGTGGAACGACATTTATTGGATATTTCAAACTTTTAAAAAAAATCAAAAACTGAAAAATTGGGCGTGCAAAATTATTCAGCCCCCTTAAGTTAATACTGTAGCGCCACCTTTTGCAGCGATTACAGCTGTAAGTCGCTTGGGGTATGTCTCTATCAGTTTTGCACATTGAGAGACTGAAATTTTTCCAATTCCTTCTTGCAAAACAGCCCGAGCTCAGTGAGGTTGGATGGAGAGCATTTGTGGACAGCAGTTTTCAGTTCTTTCCACAGATTCTCGATTGGATTCAGGTCTGGACTTTGACTTGGCCATTCTAACACCTGGATATGTTTATTTTTGAACCATTCCATTGTAGATTTTGCTTTATGTTTTGGATCATTGTCTTGTTGGAAGACAAATCTCCGTCCCAGTCTTAGGTTTTTGCAGACTCCATCAGGTTTTCTTCCAGAATGGTCCTGTATTTGGCTCCATCCATCTTCCCATCAATTTTAACCATCCTCCCTGTCCCTGCTGAAGAAAAGCAGGCCCAAACCATGATGCTGCCACCACCATGTTTGACAGTGGGTATGGTGTGTTCAGGGTGATGAGCTGTGTTGCTTTCACGCCAAACATAACGTTTTGCATTGTTGCCAAAAAGTTCCGTTTTGTTTTCATCTGACGAGAGCACCTTCTTCCACATGTTTGGTGTGTCTCCCAGGTGGCTTGTGGCAAACTTTAAACGACACTTTTTATGGATATCTTTAAGAAATGGCTTTCTTCTTGCCACTCTTCCATAAAGGCCATATTTGTGCAATATACGACTGATTATTGTCCTATGGACAGAGTCTCCCACCTCAGCTGTAGATCTCTGAAGTTCATCCAGAGTGATCATGGGCCTCTTGGCTGCATCTCTGATCAGTCTTCTCCTTGTATGAGCTGAAAGTTTAGAGGGACGGCCAGATTTGCAGTGGTCTGATACTCCTTCCATTTCAATATTATCGCTTGCACAGTGCTCCTTGGGATGTTTAAAGCTTGGGAAATCTTTTTGTATCCAAATCCGGCTTTAAACTTCTTCACAACAGTATCTCGGACCTGCCTGGTGGGTTCCTTGTTCTTCATGATGCTCTCTGCGCTTTTAACAGACCTCTGAGACTATCACAGTGCAGGTGCATTTATACGGAGACTTGATTACACACAGGTGGATTGTATTTATCATCATTAGTCATTTAGGTCAACATTGGATCATTCAGAGATCCTCACTGAACTTCTGGAGAGAGTTTGCTTCACTGAAAGTAAAGGGGCTGAATAATTTTGCACGCCCAATTTTTCCGTTTTTGATTTTAAAAAAAAGTTTGAAATATCCAATAAATGTCGTTCCACTTCATGATGGAGGCACCACTTGTTGTTGATTCTTCACAAAAAAAATACAGTTTTATATCTTTATGTTTGAAGCCTGAAATGTGACAAAAGGTCGCAAAGTTACTTTCGCAAGGCACTGTATGGTGAGGTTTTCTTCTCGCCTGAGTAGCCTCGTTTCACTGCCAAAAATAAAATGAAACCATCTAGTGTTCAGCGAAATAACAACACAATGTCAAATACAGGTAGCCTAGTCAAATAATTAACATCCAATCACATTAACCGTTACTCTCTCGCAGAAATTCCACTAACGGTCCGTATGTAGCCAAACGTAGCTGCTGCTCATTCAGTTTGCTCAAAAAATTATAAATGGTTAAAAAAGTAAGGCCCGCATCCATAGAGACACATACCAGCTCTACCAGCAGTACTACACCTGCACCTGTCGATGAAACAAGTTGTTCTGCATCCACGAGCACATCCAATGCAAGCATCGGTAATGCTACGTTTGTTGTTAGCCCAGCTAGCATGGACACTGACAGTTGTGAATCTGATGCAGCCGAAGAGCTACTGCCCCCTTACCCGGGAAAGCACCGAACAACAGACATCGAAGAGGCGTAAAGATGATGAGAACTACATTGATTTGGGGTTCACTTATATTGGGAGTAGTGCCTTTCCTCAGCCACAGTGTGTTATATGTGCAAAAGTACTATCCCACAATTCTATGAAACCTTTACTCCTGCGCAGACATTTAGAAACAAAACATGGCAATTTGAATAATAAGACACGTGACTTTTTTTAGCGAGAGTTAAGATTTTTGAGTAGTAAGACATGTATAAAAGCAACAGATACCATTAATAAGAAGGTGCTAGAAGCGTCTTATATGGCAAGCTACCGAGTGGCTAAGACAGGCAAGCCTCATACTTTTGTGGAGGACTTAATTCTTCCTGCTGCCGCGGATATGGCTCGGAAATGCTGGAGGAAAAGGCCCAAAAAACTATACAGACAATGTCTTCATCAAACAAAACTGTTTCACGATACATCAGTGCCATGGCAGGAGATGTATTGAAACAATTACAGCTTCTCATACAAGCCAGTGAATTCTATGCGTTACAGCTGGATGAGTCAACAGACATGGTATATGGTATATGTCCGGTCAATTAAGACATACGCTTCTGCAAACCACTGGAAACCAGGACAACAGGAAAGGATATGTTTAACGTACTGGACAGCTATGTGACATCAGATGGATTTTGGCAGTCAAGATGTGTTAAATAAAGAGCATAATGATTGATTATTATTAGATTATTATTTGTGCCCTGGTCCTGTAAGAGCTCTTTGTCACTTCCCACGAGCCGGGTTGTGACAAACTCACTCATTCGTATGTTTAATAAATGTATCGTATAGCGTATGGCAATCTTACAATGATGGCAAAAAACAACATTTGAGAGTGCGCTGACTCTGGTGCTAGAGGTGGTACGCAGCTGGAGGCTGTCTACTTTTGAATGTTACCCATGATTGTACAAGTCTGCCACAATCCAAAGCAATTGTCCTCTTTATAGCCTTTAAAGAGACATAATTTGTGAGTACATACAGTATATTGACTATCATGATGTGAACATTTACATGTTGTTATTGAGTTTATTTTACCAGTGTTAATAGATCTATGGTCACATTATCCGTCCATGCAAATGAATTTTCTTTATCCAGGTAGGTTTCCACATAGAAATGAATGCAGTTCACTTTACTTGTTGTGCTAGCTTGTATGATTACATGATTGTACATGACTACAAATGTGTTTCTACTTACAGTATTCAGACCCCTTCACTATTTCCATTTTGTTTTACATTACAGCCTTATTCTAAAATTGATTGAATAAAAAATGTTCCTCATCAATCTACACACAATCCCCCACAATTACAAAGAGAAAACAGGTTTTTAGAAATGTTTGCAAATTGATTTAAAATGAAAAACAGAAATACTTTATTTACATAAGCATTCAGACCCTTTGCTATAGTGGAGTTTGGAGTGTGACTGTTTGAGGTTGTGGACAGGTGTCTTTTATACTGATAACAAGTTCAAACAGGTGCCATTAATACAGGTAACGAGTGGAGGACAGAGGAGCCTCTTAAAGAAGAAGTTACAGGTCTGTGAGAGCCAGAAATATTGCTTGTTTGTAGGTGACCAAATACTTATTTTCCACCATAATTTGCAAATAAATTCATAAAAAATCCTACAATGTGATTTTCTGGATTTTTTTTCTCATTTTGTCTGTCATAGTTGAAGTGTACCTATGATGACAATTACAGGCCTCTCTCATATTTTTAAGTGGGAGAACTTGCACAATTGGTGGCTGACTAAATACTTTTTTGCCACACTGTATTTAATTCAAAGAGAAACTTAAACAAAACAAAATATATCAATAAACGAACAACTAAACGTGACTACGTGGTGCACATGTTGTCTCAAACTCTCAAACGTCTCAAACTAGACACTCTAATGTACCTGTCCTCTTGCTCAGTTGTGCACCGGGGCCTCCCACTCCTCTTTCTATTCTTGTTAGAGCCAGTTCTGCGCTGTTCTAATGGGCCTCTGTATAACTATGTAGATATTCCATAAAACATCAGCCGTTTCCATGTACAATAGTCATTTAATACAATAACAATGTCCATACTGTATTTCTGTGTTTATGTTATTTTAATGGACAAAAAATATGCTTTTCTTTCAAAACAAGGACATTTCTAAGTGTCTTCAAACCTTTGAACAGTAGTGTATGTTGTGACTAGGTATTTACATAGTAAGTACCTTGTACTTAACTATAAGGTTCTCAATATTAACCTTTGAGACAAAAAATATACTATATAATAATTAGATGTTGTTTGTATTTACTAGTTAAATATGTAGTACACACTTGCTTGGTTCCTAGTAAGTATGTTTGGGACTAAAGATGTATTTCCTTTTTGTTACTAGGTATTTCCTGTGTCATTACATAGTAATTACATTGAAACATCATACTGTATAATGCATAGCTTCTGTGAAACATCTATCAAAGGAAATTATATCACTTGTTCCATTTTGAATTCAAAGTTTTGATAAAATGTTTATATTTTAAAGCTTTAAAACCTTTCCTTATGATGACAGTGAAAAGTTAACACATTTTAAAAAGATTTTGTACTACCCAAAATATGTTCCGCCTTGTCCTGCCCCCGCCTTTTCCACAGAGTCAGTAAACACATTAACGAGAAGATGCCTTCCTCTCAAATATGCTGGAAGAAAATCGATCAGCTCTGCATCGCTCAGCATGCACTCCCATTCAGTCACAGACTCACATATCCACTTACACAGAGAACAAGTACATGTAAGCAAGTACACATCTATTTACAACAGTACCATACACAGATACAACACTTATGCCATGACCTGGACATTGAAGAGTATGTGTATCAGCCAGTACAGTGGCGTATGTCAAGTTGTAACTCAATTGGCAGTTGAAATATGCACATTGGATGATGTTTTTACATTTCTTCCAAGATCAATCCACCATATATCATCCTCTCTATTTTCCACTGCTGCTCATGTAAATAAGATGAAGACATTGGCAGTCCTTAAACTATGCCTGATACTGCCAACCCACATTGCAGCTATTGGACAATGTTGATTTAACCAAACAGACTCTGTCTGAGACACTGTTTACAATTCTCTACACACAAACCAAACAGGAAACAGAGAATGTTATGACATATCCCTCAACAGTTACAGTAGGCATCCTCTTTGACACACTTACTTGCATGCAACAGTGTAGTGCAGAAAAGGACAACATTGTGACGTAGGTGCTGATTACTTCCTGTGTTTCTCCATCTGACTCTCACAGGTGAGGTAGCCTACAGCACTGGTATTTTGGTATTTTCCACCTTCTACTCCCTCCTTAATTCTCCAACCCTCCTCCTTCCTCCTCCCTCTCTGATGACAACTTTGTCAACCACTTTGAAAAAAAGTGGAAGACACCTGCTACTCATTCACTCAGCCTATTGAGTCCACTGGTCTCACTCATACAAAAATACCCTGCGCCTTGACTTCTTTCTCCCCTCTCTCTCCAGATGACATCCTACGACTAGTGAGGTCTGATCGCTCAACCCCATCCCCTCCTACATCTCTGGAGACCTTCTCCTATTCCTCACTTCCCTCATCAACTTATCCCTGGCCACTGGCTGCTTCCCCTCTGACTTCAAAATGGCCTGAGTTGCTCCCCTCCTCGAGAAACCAACACTCGACTCATCTGATGTCAAAAACTGTCCCTTCTTTCTTTTCATTCCAAAACACTTGAGCTTGCTGTCTCTGATCAACTTTCTTGTTATTTCTCTCAGAATGATCTTCTTGACCCTAACCAGTCTGGCTTCAAGACGGGTCACTCAACCGAGACTGCACTTCTCTGTGTCACAGAGGCTCTCCGAACTGCCAAAGCTGACTCTCTCTCCACTGTTCTTATCCTTCTTGATCTATCCACTGCATTCAACACCGTGAACCATCAGATCCTCCTCTCCGCCCTATCAGGGCTTGGCGTCTCAGGCTATGCACACTCTTGGATTGCATCCTACCTGGCAGGCCTCTCCTACCTGGTGACATGGAGAGGATCTGTGTCTGCACTACATACTCCCACTACTGGTGTCCCACAGGGCTCAGTTCTAGGCCCTCTCCTCTTCTCTCTATACACCAAGTCACTCTACTCCGTATCCTCACATGGTCTCTCCGATCATTGCGATGCGGATGACGCTCAACTACTTTTCTCCTTCCACCCTTCTGACACCCAGGTGGCAACACGCATCTCTGCGTGCCTGGCAGATATCTCAACTTGGATGTCGGCCCACCATCTCAAGCTCAAGCTCAACAAGACGGAACTGCTCTTCCTCCCGGGGAAGGCCTACCCGCTCCACAGTGTCACCATCCCAGGGGGCAAAGAACCTTGGCGTGACCATGTACAACACCCTGTCTTTCTCTGCAAACATCCGTCGAGTACAGGAAGCGGTGCATATCCTAATCCAGGCACTTGTCCTCTCCTGTCTGGACTACTGCATCTTGTGGTTGGCAGTCTCCCCTCTTGTGCCATCAAACCCCTGCAACTTATCCAAAATGCTGCAGCCTGCTTGGTGTTCATGTCACTCCGCTCCTCCATACACTCCACTGGCTTCCGATCAAAGCTTGCATCCACTGCAAGACCATGGTGCTTACCTACAACACAGCAAGAGGAACTGCCCCTCCCTACCTTCAGTCTATGCTCAAACTCTACACCCAACCCGAGCACTCCATTTTGCCTCCTAAGGTACCTTGGCCCTCCCTCCCCCACTCAACCCAGTCCAAGCTCTTCTCTGTCCTGGTACCCCAATGGTGGAACCAACTTCCTCCTGAAGCTAGGACAGCAGAATCCTTGCCCATCTTCTGAAAACATCTGAACCCCCCCACATGGTAAGCTTCGATTTGGTCTGTGTTTGAGCTATAGCTACATGGGGGTATAAAATGAATCCTTAGGTTGTTAGGAACAAAGCCTATCTAGCCTATTGCCATGTTATCTGATGATTTATATGACTTAATGGCAACATTGGATGTCCACTGAGTGACTATATCTATGAGCATCAAAAATATGATGTGTCCTGCTTACGTGCATCCATTACACAGGGGATTGGCTACTATGTAACCTTGACAGTCTTGTAGCCAATGAGATAACCTCTACAGGATATATATTTGACCTGGGTGGGACAAAGGCCTAGAACCTTTTATGCGTAATGCGAACTATTGTTACCTGGCTCAGAGACAAGACACACCGAGCACGCTACATGACATTGTAAACAGATTTCATCGCTTTCATTTCATCACTTGAGCATAAAAGATGGCTTCTCCAGGTGGAAAAGAAAGGTAAAAGCAAAGAATATTGAACAGGAACCTAAAAAGAATGTAGTTATGAATAATTATACCAACATAGAAGCTTTGAATAAAATACTGGAGTCCGATCAGGGGAGCGATTTGGACAACGAGGAATTCGACTTGGCCGACGAAGATTGCATTCTAGAAGGATTGGATCCACTTTTTGATCTGTAAGTAAATTATTTTCATGACTTTGTGTAGCTAATTTACTATATGTATTTTGTTTTTTTCTCAGTTGTCTGCTTTTTGTGCTTTGGATTTAATTGACATATGCCTATGTAACAAGTCATTTCAATGTTAGACAATAACTAATTTGTAATTATATATGTTTCATACTAGATCACTGTTTGCTGTTATATGTTTCATTCTTGTAACTTTGGAGAGGCCACTAAACTCTCATGACCACTGTTTATTTGTGGTTCTCACCTCTGCCTTTGTCTCCAAAGTGTTTGCATTGTGTGTGAGCTTCACACCTTCTATGTGAGTCACTGTACTGATAAAGTTTAGGCTTGGTGTTTTTACTTTGCAGTAATGTAATTTTGAAAATGTTAAACTGTAATTCTGTGTGTCTTACAACAATATATCCCTTTCTTTTATTCACCACAGAGCGGAGGATGCAGAGGATTTGGATGATGACATTTTGAAGCCACCCCTCCACAGCAAGCACCCAGTCGGTCAAGATCTTCACTCCTCACTGCTATGTCAATCACCCTATCTGATGGTTTTACATCCACCATTCGACAAAGGCCCCACTCCTCTTCAATCACCCTCACTGCAGGCCCTGGCACCACTCCCCTCTCTGCAAGTTCATCTGGAGGTGCGTGGGCAGGGAGGAGATCTCGGCCTCAACAGAGAAGAGGGAGAGACAGTGGAAGCAGCACAACAGAGGGAGATGAAACTGAGGACAGGTGGCAAACGGTCCTTGAAGATGATGAGGAGCCAGAACAATTTAGGTTTAAACTCAAACAACCTGAAGGCCAACAGTTGGTTAGTGATGAAACATACACCACATTACAGCTGTTTCAGCTCTACTTTACCTTTACTTCTGTACTGGTAATACTAATTTGTAATACCAACAAGTATGGGTCAAGAAGCAGCAGGGTGACAAGATCAACTACATTTCCTCTGTGATTTACATCAGACTAGTGAAGGTATCAAGACTAGTTGACAACTGGAGCAAGTCCCCACTCTGTCGGTTCGAGTTCCCCACCTCCATCATGAGTGAAAACAGGTTATTGGCCATTAACCATACTCTTCACATGAGTGATCCACAAAAGGATCAGGTGAATGACCAGAAGAAGGGGTCTGCAGGGTATGATCGTCTTGCAAGAGTCAAGCCCCATTATCATGACATGATGGAGGCATGCAAAACTTTCTTCCAGTCTGCTCAAAATCTATCTATAGATGAGCGCATGGTTGCCTCAAAGGCTTGAATTGGCTTGAAGCAATATATGAAAAATAGGCCGACCAAATGGGGCTACAAGCTCTTTGTGCTAGCCAATTCAGCCTCTGCCCACATGTAGAACTTTTTAATCTATGAAGGCAAGGAGATCACACCCACTAGGAATGCAGCTGATGGCATTCCCTTACTTGGCACCATGTACAAGCTCTTTGTGGACAATTTTACTTACCACACAGCATACTTACCACACAGCAGAAAGCATTCAATAACAACCATGGGTGAAAAATGCCATTGGGTGAGGAAGAATGTCCCCATTCCTTTTTATGTGAAGGACTACAATGCCAGCATGGAGGATGTTGATCTGATGCTCTGATAGGCTACCACCAGTCCTCCACAAGACCAGGAAGTGGTATAATACTTTTTTTTACCACTTTGTGGACATTGCTACAGTAAATGCTTTTATTCTCCACAAGCACATGGCCAAAGCAAAAGGTCAAACCCCTCTCACCCAGTTGGCCTTCTGAGAAGAGCTGGTGTTGGAAATGGCTGAATTGGGGGCCCAAAGCAACCTCACAACCATCACAAGACCCCCACTCAAGGTGAGTACCAATATCTAACACATATTCCAAAAGACAAAAGGAAGAACTGCAAGCATTGCACCAAACACAGGGGAGGAAGAAAGGGGGAAATACCAGATCTTCTGTCCAAAATGCAAGTTCGCTTTTTGTTCCCTGGCAGAGAGGGACTGCTTCAAAGACTTTCATGACATGCACACGCTATGCTGAAAGTGAAGTCTAATCATCTACACCTGGGATGTAAAACCAACATGAATGCCATTTGTAAATAGTTCAGCTAATTCCTATTTTTGCACCTTTTTTGGTGAAGGAAAGGTGTGTAACCAAGTTTGATATGACATATATATATAAATATTTTGCTTTAATATTGTTTTTGTAAACAGTTCATTTGTATGTGGGACCAGTACATTGGATATGCCTAGGCTAAACGTTCAGGCACTTTGGAGAGGTTGAGAACACACTTGGATATCCCCTGCAAGTCCCCCGACACCACCACAATGTTTGAGAGAGGCTGGTGTTGTAGAAATGTTGTTTGTATAGTGAATAATAACTTTTAGGCACATCCAGCGTGTAAAAACAGTGCAATTACTACATTCTGACACTTTGGAGAGGTTGAAAGGACACTTGAATGTACTTTGGATAACCCATAACACCACCACAATCTTTGAGTGAAGTTGATATGGTAGAAATTGTGAAGCTTTTATGTATGCTATATTTTTGTGATTTTAAAGAAAAATCAGCAATTTCCACTATATTGTATGCTTATTAATTAACTAATAACCAGAGCAACTGTATTTGAATAACATTTATTTATATCTCCGTACAGAATCTCAACTTGCTTTAATCCTTAGATACAGTAGTTTAAGATGCCTCTTGTAGTTTTGTACATCAAATCATGTAACTTACTGTACAATATTTGTATGTTGCCCAGGTGATCTTTATTTCTGGGCAAAACACACTCTGTGGGACTAAATGTGGCTGGTTTGTTTGGAAAATGAGTCATTGAACATGTACAGTGTACAGTGGAGGCAAAATGGCAATTACATTTTAGGTTACTCCTTAAATGATGTAATTTGCAGTGTTCAAATGACTCTATTGTGAGTGTTGATGCCTTACATTCATTCTTAGCACAGCCTCTCCAATTACCACCTTTTATGCACAGTTAGTAAGTTTGGGATTTACACTGAGTGTACAAAACATTAAGAACACCTGCTCTTTCCATGACAGACTGACCAAGTAAATCCAGGTGAAAGCTATGATCCCTTATTGATATCACTTGTTAAATCCACTTCTATCAGTGTAGATGAAGGGGAGGAGACATGTTAAAGAAGGACTTTTAAGCCTTGAGACAATTGAGACATGGATTGTGTCTGTGTGACATTCAGAGGGTGAATGGGCAAGACAAAAGATTGAAAGGGTATGGTAGTAGGTGCCAGGCACGCTGGTTTATGTCAAGAACTGCAACGCTGCTGGGTTTTTCACACTCAAGAGTTTCCTGTGTGGATCAAGAATGGTCCACCACCCAAAGGACATCCAGCCAACTTTACACAACTGTGGGAAGCATTGGAGTCAAGATGGGCCAGCATGCCTGTGGAACACTTTCAACACCTTGTAGTCCATGCCCCAACCAATTGAGGCTGTTCTGAGGTCAAATGGGGGTGCAACTCAATATTAGGAAGGTGTTCCTAATGTTTTGTATACTCAGTGTATGTCAACAGTCACTTCTAACAATAATCACAGAAGATCGCTGGGATGAACCTCCGCTTGCTGCCATTACACCCAGCCTGCCAGGCTTGGCTGGGCTGGGCTCAGCACTGAGGCTGGGCAGGGCAGTGGTTTCACTGAGACTGGTGGAGCATACTGAGAGGTTAGGGGGGAAATAGTAGTACAACATGACTAGAAATACTTACTTCTTAATACCCTGGCACTGTATCTAGTCTCATTCACTGTATCTAGTCTCATTCACTGTATCTAGTCTCATTCACTGAATCTAGTCTCATTCAGGTACACACTAATTTATGTTAAAAACATTATTTTGGAGTCTCTGCTGCTTTTGAGAGAGCTCACATTTCCCAGGACACGCATCAAAAGCAGTCCCAGGGCCCCTTACAGTTTATTTTACTGATTGATTCTGATAAATCAATGCACATACCTGTACTACCAACAATCCTTCGGTTTCGTAAACTGCTTCACACCACTACCATTTTATTACTCCTTCATTTTAAAGTTTTAGACCACCTAGATGAGCACGTCAAAGCCATTAAACATGTGAACGAAGTTGATGTTTATACTGTAATAAAAATATATATATATACTTAAGTCGGTGAAGCAGAATGGAGTGAACATGTTGAGTAACGATCCACAAGCAGCTTCATTGCACAGGGCTCTCATGTCTCGCTACTTCATGTCTCACTAGGGTGTGTATGAAGATGCTGCTCTATTTTAGCTGCATGCTACAGGATTGTTGAAGGAAGGGGAAGGCAGGTGGTGTAAACAATTAAATATCAGGGACTAGCAGAGGAACACGAAATACCAATCCTTCCTCCTGCAACTTTTATATGCTTCTCATCAATAAGTAATTGCAGAATATGACACTGTTTTGATGAATTGTTGGAAGGGGAGAAGCTATGCTTGCATTGTACAAAAAAATGACATACAGTTGATGTTGGAAGTTTACATACACCTTAGCCAAATACAATTAAACTCAGTTTTTCACAATTCCTGACATTTAATCCTAGTAAAATCATCTGTCTTAGTTCAGTTAGGATCACCACTTTATTTTAAGAATGTGAAATGTCAGAATAATAGTAGAGAGAATGCCTTTAAATTGTTTAACTTGGGTCAAACGTTTCGGGTAGCCTTCCACAAGCTTCCCACAATACGTTGGGTGAATTTTGGCCCATTCCTCCTGACAGAGCTGGTGTGACTCAGTCAGGTTTGTAGGCCTCCTTGCTCACACACGCTTTTTCAGTTCTGCCCACAAATTGTCTATAGGATTGAGGTCAGGACTTTGTGATGGCCACTCCAATACCTTGACTTTGTTGTCCTTAAGCCATTTTGCCACAACTTTGGAAGTATGCTTGGGGTCATTGTCCATTTGCAAGACCCATTTGCGACCAAGCTTTAACTTCATGACTGATGTCTTGAGATGTTGCTACAATATTTCCACATAATTGTCCTGCCTCATGATGCTATCTATTTTGTGAAGTGCACCAGTCCCTCCTGCAGCAAAGCACCCCAAAAACATGATGCTGCCACCCCGTGCTTCACGGTTGGGATGGTGTTCTTCGGCTTACAAGCCTCCCCCTTTTTCCTCCAAACATAACGATGGTCATTATGGCCAAACAGTTCTATTTTTGTTCATCAGACCAGAGGACATTTCTCCACAAAGTGCGATCTTTGTCCCCATGTGCAGTTGCAAACCGCAGCCTGGCTTTTTTATGGTGTTTTTGGAGCAGTGGCTTCTTCCTTGCTGAGCGGCCTTTCAAGTTATGTCAATATAGGACTTGTTTTACTGTGGATATAGATACGTTTGTACCTGTTTCGTCCAGCATCTTCACAAGGTCCTTTGCTGTTGTTTTGGGATTGATTTGCACTTTTCACACCAAAGTACTTTCACCTCTAGGAGACACAACGCGTCTCCTTCCTGAGCAGTATGACGGCTGTGTAGTCCCATCGTGTTTATACTTGCGTACTATTGTTTGTATAGATGAACGTGGTACCTTCAGGCATTTGGAAATTGCTCCCAAGGATGAAGACTTGTGGAGGTCTAGAATTATTTTTCTGAGGTCTTGGCTGATTTATTTGGATTTTCCCATGATGTCAGGCAAAGAAGCAATGAGTTTGAAGGTAGGCCTTGAAATACTTCCACAGGTACACCTCCAATTGACTCAAATTATGTCAATTAGCCTATCAGAAGCTTCTAAAGCCGTGACATCATTTTCTAGAATTTTCCAAGCTGTTTAAAGGCACAGTCAAGTTAGTATATGTAAACTCCAATTCCCACAGGAATTGTGATACAGTGAATTTTAAGTGAAATAATCTGTCTGTAAACAATTGTTGGAAAAATTACTTGTGTCATGCACAAAGTAGATGTCCTAACTGACTTGCCAAAACTATAGTTTGTTAACAAGAAATTTGTGGAGTGGTTGAAAACCGAGTTTTAATGACTCCAACCTAAGTGTATGTAAACCTCCGACTTCAACTGTAGATGTTAGCAAAATGAAAGCTAAAGAAATCATGTACAGAAGCTATATTGTGAATGTGATCTGTTTCTATAGTCTGAAACTGAGGTCCTTTGGAATTCAGTAACCGTTTGTTGAATCATTACTACATGGCATAAACATTGTGCATTAACATCATTTTTACAGTAATGTATAAGCATAATACCTAATGATAAGAGTAATGGTTGGTCATTTTTAGTTTTAGGGAGACTTGATTTAAATGCAATTCCCTCACAGAAGACTGGAAAATCTTGTTCTGAGTGACAATGACAGAATAATGTCTACAGCATGTTATTCTGGTCGTCTGATATAATACAGGCTTTTTCCTGAACCTATAGTCGGCCTATAGAATTGTGTTTTTATTGTGTTAGTAGTTGATCATGCGTAAAATTACAGTATAATGGTTATAATAAGACTTTCTAAATGTTCATGAGGACTTACTTTGAACGAGTCATTCTTTAATTCTTTAGCATTACTAGAATGTTAATGGGGTGACTCAATATGCTCTCCAGATATCTGCCTGAGAGGTATCTTTAAGAGGTATTTTTCTGTAGTAGATTTACAAATGGCACAGACATTATTTGCAATGTCCCCCCATTTGATGGTGATCCTTGTGTTCATTGCATTAACCCTCTCTGCATGGACGTGGTTATATTTAGACAAAAAAATAAGCCCCCATTCAAAGTGTATAGCAGACGTGCATTCCTGTACAGTGATGTGTTCATTGCAATTCATTGTGGATCTGTCACTGTTGCCTTTTGTATCGTGCACATGCTTTGTCGAGGTACACTGGATTGAATTTAACTTATAGGCTCGGTATTAAATTGGTGGAGTAATGCGAGGGAGGGGAGATAGAGTGAACCTCTGTTTTTTTATTGTGTTCTTTATTTCTCCCCGTGCCCCAAGCTGTAGGGAGATGCATATTTCAATGTAGCTTCTAGTAGTATAGCATTTTTATTCTACTCTTAGAGAAACCAGATGCTGCAGAGAAACCTCTTCTCTGGGGTAATATTTACCTCCCAATCCCATTAACCAGCACTCAGACAGTTCATACATAACCAGAGGCCAAATGTATGCTTAAACATGTACAGAATCTTACATTAATATCATTACCCCTTAAGATTGAGCTACTGTAGGGCACAGGGCAGAACCGATTGGCCACCCAGAAGAGAGAATTAACATAATGTTTTTTAAGGAGATAAATTGCACAGTATATTGTTGGTTGAGGTTATGATAATTGGATTTCACTGCACCAGCAACTAAGCCTAAGTAAATTGAATGGGCCAACCGTGATCATTCATCTTAAGAAAAATTACTTTTGTGTACGAAATGTCTTGTTCATTGCATATACTGTACAGTACAAACAAATATTAGGCAACTACCATTTTTAGGCCACAAAGCTAGAGAAATGTGAGCAAAAATTAGCAACAGATAAATTAGCAACTTTCAAAAATCAAGGGTACTTAAAAAATTTGGATAGAACAATATCATCTGTCTATTTTTAAATAGATTGTAGAAAACCAGGAAATGAGCATTAGCTAAAATATTTAGTCTAAAACCAACAACCACAAAGGTTGACAAAGCAGCAGTCCAAGTGTAGTCACTCTATTTGCAGTGAACATTGATTTGAATTGCCCTTCCTCCTCTCCTTCTTAAATCAGTTTAGATTAGATACTGTTGATAACAATCTAATGCCTTTCTCTGTCTTAGTCATCACAAATGGACGCATATCTGCTCAATCTGGCTCTACACAACCAGCCAAGGATCCTCTCTGTATTCTCTCTTTGACATCTTCCTTGATGGGCCACTCGCAGACAATCTTTCTGTGATTCTGATTGTGATGTTCATTGTTTTTACAATATACCCTACTGACCTCTGTTTAGTATCAAGGCCATCAGGTTTAATTTATTATTATTTATTTTTTTACCCCTTTTTTCACCCCAATTTCGCAGTATCCAATTGTTTTTAGTAGTTACTATCTTGTCTCATCACTACAACTCCCGTACGGGCTCGGCAGAGACGAAGTTCGAGAGTCAAGTGTCCTCCAAAACACAACCCAACCAAGCCGCACTGCTTCTCAGCACAGCGAGCATCCAACCCGGAAGCCAGCCGCACCAATGTAAGGAAACACCATGCCCCTAGCGACCTGGTCAGCGTGCACTGCGCCGGCCTGCCACTGGAGTCGCTAGTACGTGATGAGACAAGGATATCCCTACCGGCCAAACCCTCCCTAACCCGGACGACACTAGGCCAATTGTGCGTCGCCTCATGGACCTCCCGGTCGCGGCCGGCTGTGACAGAGCTTGGGCTCGAACCCAGAGTCTCTGGTCCATCATGTTTAATTTACCTATAATTAACAGAATATCTCTTCATAAGGTTATTTCTTAAAGGGCCAGTTCATCCCAAACTCAAAATGAAAATGGAAGATTAGCTACATCTAATTATAAGTAATTAAATGGTGCCAATCTCAAACATTATTTGGGGATTTGCCTTGTTTTCCATTTTATAGAGAATGCTTTAAGTGCCGTGCAAAGATAAAAGTCATTGTTATTATTATTCTTGCCTAATGACTTTCTGTAATCCACATCAGAATATTCGCTTAAACCGCTATGAGTAATTAATGTACTCGTTGTCTACATTGTGTACATCCAGGACATTCAGATCCCATGGCACACTGACTCCTCTAAATAGCAGAGGGGGCATGTAAAATGTACTTCCTACTTACAAATTATTTTTTCACCGTTTGCCGAATACAACAGGTGTAGTAGACCTTACTTGCTTACTTACAAGCCCTTAACCAACAGTTGAGTTTTTAAGTAAAAAATAGGTCAGGTAAACAATATTAGAGGTAATATGTACAGTGGGGCAAAAAAAGTATTTAGTCAGCCACCAATTGTGCAAGTTCTCCCACTTAAAAAGATGAGAGAGGCCTGTAATTATCATCATAGGTACACTTCAACTATGACAGACAAAACGAGGAAAAGAATCCAGAAAATCACATTGTAGGATTTTTTATGAATTTACTTTTGTTATTGACCAAATACTTATTTTCCACCATAATTTGCAAATAAATTCATTAAAAATCCTACAATGTGGTTTTCTGGATTTTGTTCTTCTCATTTTGTGTGTCATAGTTGAAGTGTACCTATGATGAAAATTACGGGCCTCTCTCATCTTTTTAAGTGGGAGAACTTGCACAATTGGTGGCTGACTAAATACTTTTTTTGCCCCACTGTACATATTACCTCTAATATTGTTTACCTGACCTATTTTTTACTTAAAAACTCAACTGTTGGTTAAGGGCTTGTAAGTAAGCAAGTAAGGTCTGCTACACCTTAGTAGACTTAGTAGACTTAGTAGACGATTCGCTGTTCAGGAGTCTTATTGCTTGGGGTTAAAAGCTGTTGAGAAGCCTGTTGGTCGTAGACTTGGCGCTCCTGTACCGCTTGCCATGTGGTAGCAGAGAAAACAGTCTATGACTGGGGTGGCTGGGGTCTTTGACAATTTTTAAGGCCTTCCTCTGACACTGCTTGGTATAGAGAGGTCCTGGATGGCTGGCAGCTTAGCCCCAGTAATGTACTGGGCCGTACGCACTTTGCTGTCGGAGGCTGAGCAGTTGCCGTACCAGGCAGTGATGCTCTCGATGTTGCAGCTGTAGAACATTTTGAGGATCTGAGGACCCATGCTATATCTTTTTAGTTTCCTGATGGGGAATAGGCTTTGTCGTGCCCTCTTCACGACTGTCTTGGTGTGTTTGGACCATGATAGTTTGTTGGTGATGTGGACACCAAGGATCTTGAAGCTCTCAACCTACTTCAATACAGCCCCGTCGATGAGAATGGGGCTGTGCTCGGTTTTCCTCCTTTTCCTGTAGTCCACAATCATCTCCTTGTTGTGATTACATTGAGGGATATGTTTTTATTCTGGCACCACACTGCCAGATCTCTGACCTCCTCCCTATAGGCTGTCTCGGCATTGTCGGTGATCAGGTGATCTGACTGTTGTGTCGTCTACAAACGTAATGATGGTGTTGGAGTTGTGCATGACCATGCAGTCATGAGTTACAGGGAGTACAGGAGGGACTGAGCACGCACCCCTGAGGGGCTCCAGTGTTGAGGATCAGCGTGGCAGATGTGTTGTTAACTACCATTACCACCTGGGGGCGGCACGTCAGATAGTCCAGGTTCCAGTTGCAGAGGGAGGTGTTTAGTCCCCGGGTCCTTAGCTTAGTGATGAGCTTTGAGGGCACTATGGTGTTGAACGCTGAGCTGTAGTCAATGAATAGCATTCTCACATAGGTGTTCCTTTTGTCCAGGTAGGAAAGGGCAGTGTGGAGTGCAATAGAGATTGCATCATCTGTGGATCCTTTTGAGTGGTACGCAAATTATAGTGGGTCTTGGGTTTCTGGCATAATGGTGTTAATTTGAGCTTTGAGCAGCCCTTCAAAGCACTTCATGGCTATGGACATGAGTGCTATGGGTCTGTAGTCATTAAGGCAGGTTACCTTAGTGTTCTTGGGCACAGGGACTATGGTGGTCTGCTTGAAACATGTTGGTATTACAGACTCAATAAGGGACATGTTGAAAATGTCAGTGAAGACACTTGCCAGTTGGTCAGCACAAGCCCAGAGCATCTGTCCTGGTAATCCATCTGGCCCAGTGGCCTTGTGAATGTTGAGCTGTTTAAAGGTCTTACTCACGTCAGCTATGGAGAGCGTGATCACACAGTTGTCCAGAACAGCTGATGCTCTCATGCATGCCTCAGTGTTGATTGCCTCGAAGCAAGCAAAGAAGTGATTTAGCTAGTCTGGTAGGCTCGTGTCACTGGGCAGCTCGCGGCTGTGCTTCCCTTTGTAGTCTGTAATAGATTTCAGACCCTGCCACATCCAACGAGCATCGGAGCCGGTGTAGGACGATTCAATCTTAGTCCTGTATTGACGCTTTGCCTGTTTGATGGTTCGTCTGAGGAAATAGCTCATTGAAGGCGGCAGCTCTACCCTTTAGCTCAGTGCGGATGTTTTCTGTAATCCATTGTTTCTGTTTGGGGTATATACGTGATGTATGTGATGTGGTGTACTCCTCAATGCCATTGGAGGAATCCCGGAACATATCTGTGCTAGCAAAACAGTCCTTTAGTATAGCATCTGCGTCATCTAACCACTTCTTTATTGTGGACCGAGTCACTGGTGCTTCCTGCTTTAGTTTTTGCTTGTAAACAGGAATCAAGAGAATGGAATTATGGTCAGATTTGCCAAATGGGGGGCGAGGGAGAGCTTTGTATGCGTCACTGTGTTTGGTATAAAGGTGGTCTAGAGTTTTTTTCCTATGGTTGCACATTAACAAAGCTGATAGAAATTACAATTACAATTTACGCAAAAAACCCCACATAATAGCACAATTGGTTAGGCGCCCGTAAAACGGCTGCCATTTCTTCTGACACCATTTATTACGTCAAAAGTGGATGAGTGAACCACAACATTCCATCTGAGCCCTTTTCTATGGTCACAGCCAGCCAGCCAGACACTCTGGGGTTGTGTACAGGTTTTATGTTCTATCTCAAGGCCTTGTTCCTATCAGCTAATTCACTGGAGTACCCTCTCGATCGTCAGCCTGTTCCCCCATACTCCACTTGTTTCCTTGACCTCTCATGTCCTTCCACTTCTTTTCCATCATATTTGTCCTTACCCCACCTTATCCACTCATCCACTTTTGGCACCCTGACAAGCCAGCACTCAAAGCTCTTTTCTTATTTTTGCCAACCTTTGTCTGTAACCCTTATTATCACTGCACCTTCCAATTTTTCCTGGTGTCCATCTCTCTCCTCTTTCCTTTTCACCTTCAGTACTCTCTCTCTATCTCTCTCTCTCTCTACCCTGCCCCTTGTTGCTCCCATCTCTAGACTATGATATGGCTTTCTGGCTCAATACCACACTCAGATAATGACTTCAATGTTCATTTGCATCCTGCTGTTTGGCTGTCTTCTATCGACAAGCCGAGGATAAACAGAGCAGAGTGAGAACAGGAGAACTGGAGAGGAGGGTAGGGTGGCATGCAGGTACACAGTCTGCTGGAGAGGATAGGAGGGCGGCAGGCGGGTACACAGTCTGCTGGAGAGGATTGGAGGGCGACAGGCAGGAACACTGTCTGCTGGAGAGGATAGGAGGGCGGCAGGCAGGAACACCATCTGCTGGAGAGGATAGGAGGGCGACAGGCAGGAACACTGTCTGCTGGAGAGGATAGGAGGGCGACAGGCAGGAACACTGTCTGCTGGAGAGGATAGGAGGGCGGCAGGCAGGAACACCATCTGCTGGAGAGGATAGGAGGGCGACAGGCAGGAACACTGTCTGCTGGAGATGATAGGAGGGCGACAGGCAGGAACACTGTCTGCTGGAGAGGATAGGAGGGCGGCAGGCAGGAACACTGTCTGCTGGAGAGGATAGGAGGGCAGCAGGCAGGAACACCGTCTGCTGGAGAGGATAGGAGGGCAGCAGACAGGAACACCATCTGCTGGAGAGGATAGGAGGGCGACAGACAGGAACACTGTCTGCTGGAGAGGATAGGAGGGCGACAGACAGGAACAGTCTGCTGGAGAGGATAGGAGGGCAGCAGGCAGGAACACCGTCTGCTGGAGAGGATAGGAGGGCAGCAGACAGGAACACCATCTGCTGGAGAGGATAGGAGGGCGGCAGGCAGGAACACAGTCTGCTGGAGAGGATAGGAGGGCCGCAGGCAGGAACACCGTCTGCTGGAGATGATAGGAGGGCCGCAGGCAGGAACACCGTCTGCTGGAGAGGATAGGAGAGCAGCAGGCAGGAACACCATCTACTGGAGAGGATAGGAGGGCGACAGGCAGGACCACTGTCTGCTGGAGAGGATAGGAGGGCGGCAGTTGGGTTCACCATCTGCTGGAGAGGATAGGAGGGCGGCAGGCAGGAACACCATCTGCTGGAGAGGATAGGAGGGTGGCAGGCAGGAACAGAATTCTCAAGGAAAACCTATCACACAACAATAATCTTGCAGGAGGAGACACAATAATGTCTTTGAATAAAGGGATATTTAATTATTCGCAATATCAGTCCATCAAAACTCTTCTGGAGGCGTTTTCTTTGTCATTAGATTTCAATTGAGTATCTTTTACCAGTTCCTCAATATTTACTTCAAACCCCCAACAATTTGAAAAATAGTTAGCCTGCTTTACAGACTACAGGCTCTGGGTTAGATGGTAGAAATTCTCATATGAAATATTAAAGGTTAGAGAATAAAACCTCACATTTCAGGCTTTAAATAAAGTTCCATTAAAAAGTTGTATGTTACAACCATACACTTTAAGATAAAAAAGGTGCTATCTAGAACCTATAAGGTTTCTTCGGCTGTTCCCATAGGAGAAGCCTTTTTGGTTCCAGGTCGGACCTTTTTGAGTTCCATGTAGAACCCTTTACACAGAGCGTTCTACATGGAACCCAAGAGTTTTACCTGGAACCAAAAAGGGTTCTCCTATGGGGACTTCCGAAGAACCCTTTTGGAACCTGTTTTATCAAAGAGTGCACTGGGTTGGGTTGAATTTGGGTTGAATTGTCTTTTAAAACAGAGGTACCATGTAGGGCAAGGCTAAAAGCTATACAAATATATTACAACTGCCTGCATTGTGTCATCCATTATTTAACATTGGAGCTCTGCACACTAAAATCATTGGAACCATAATGGAGGGTAGGCACTGATTCATAAGCACGATGGAGCAGATATTAGCTTCAGTGCATGTGATATGATTCAATAGTTGGGGAAATTCCCCTCTAGAGTTGGAAAGGTTTAAGACTGTTTTACACCTGGACTAGCATACCGTAAAAAAGGGCAAGCATTAGTTGTTCCTAAAACTGATATTGCTATAATATTTTGAGACGAAACAAGACGGTGAATCAGTCTCCAAGATAAGTAGATGGAGGAAGAGGAGGGGGATGATAAGTGGTGATGATAAGATCTTGTGAATGCATTATTGCCTTTGTTAGAACATGAAAACACCCATTGAGGACCAGTTCTATTTTAAGATGATCAAATGGAGGCTTTTTATATTACTGTCTTCACCATTGGTGTTCCCTGTATCATTTTATTTTACCAAGGGAAGAATAACAAATTCTCCCTGTGTGGAATTTGTGTATTTTACCACAGTGGCAATAAATACTTTTAAAATTGTATTATTGATCACATGCTTCATAAACAACCTGGAAACTAACAATGATATGCTTACTTACGGGCCCTTCCCAACAATGCAGAGAGAAAGAAAATAGATAAATAATAGAAAAGTAATAACACATAATAATAAAAGCAATAATAAATACACAATGAGTAACGATAACTTGGCAAAATACACAGGGTACCATTACCAAGTCGCTGTGCAGGGGTACAAGGTAATTGAGGAAGATCTGTACATACAACTAGGACTAAGTGACTAGACAACAGTAGCAGCAGCTCATGTGATGAGTCTAAAAAAAAGTTAGTGCAAAAATGGTCAATGCAGAGAGTCTGGGTAGCTATTTTGTTAACTATTTAACTAACTATTTAGCAGTCTTATGGCTTGGGGGTAGAAACTGTTCAGCGTTCTGTTGGTTCCAGACTTGTTGCATCGATACTGCTTCCCATGCAATATCACAGAGAACAGCCTATGACTGGTGGCTGGAGTCTAACAAATTTTAGAGCCTTCCTCTGACACCGCCTGGTATAGAGGTCCTGGTTGGCAGAGATTTTGGCCCCAGTGATGTACTGGGCCTTACGCACTACCCTCTTGGTCAGATGCCAAGCAGTTGATGCAGCCAGTCAAGATTCTCTCAATGATGCAGCTGTACATCTTTTTGAGGTTCTGAGGGCTCATTTGAAATCTTTTCAGCCTCCTGATGGGGAAGAGGCATTGTCATGCCCTATAGTCACTGTGGGGACGACGTCATCGATACACTTATTAATGAAGCCGGTGACTGAAATGTTAAACTCTGCAATGCATCGGATGATTCCTGGAACATATTCCTTCCTGTCTGTGCTAGCAAAACAGTCCTGTAGCTTAGCATCCTCTTCATCTTCTCCCATTCCTCCTCTGGATCATCCATATGGTCATTGGCAAACTTCAGACAGGCCTGGACATGCGCTGGCTTGAGCAGGGGGACCTTGGGTGCACTGCAGGATTTTAATCCATGACGGCGTAGTGTGTTACTAATGGTTTTCTTTGAGACTGCGGTCCCAGCTCTCTTCAGATCATTGACCAGGTCCTGCCGTGTAGTTCTGGGCTGATCCCTCACCTTCCTCATTGATGCCCCACGAGGTGAGATCTTGCATGTATCCCCAGACCGAGGGTGATTGACCGTCATCTTGAACTTCTTCCATTTTCTAATAATTGCGCCAACAGTTGTTGCCTTCTCACCAAGCTGCTTGCCTATTGTCCTGTAGCCCATCCCAGCCTTGTGCAGGTCTACAATTTTATCCCTGATGTCCTTACACAGCTGTCTGGTCTTGGCCATTGTGGAGAGGTTGGAGTCTGTTTGATTGAGTGTGTGAACAGGTGTCTTTAATACAGGTAACGAGTTCAAACAGGTGCAGTTAATACAGGTAATGAGTGTAGAACAGGAGGGCTTCTTAAAGAAAAACTAACAGGTCTGTGAGAGCCGGAATTCTTACTGGTTGGTAGGTGATCAAATACTTATGTCATGCAATAAAATGCTAATTAATTACTTAAAAATCATACAATGTGATTTTCTGGATTTTTGTTTTAGATTCCGTCTCTCACAGTTGACGTGTTCCTATGATAAAAATTATAGACCTCTACATGCTTTGTAAGTAGGAAAACCTGTAAAATCGGCAGTGTATCAAATATTTGTTCTCCCCAATGTATATTATCCATGTCCTTGTTCAGCCACTACTCAGAGAAACATAGGATATTACAGTTCTTCAGTTTATAGGATAGTCTAGGATAGGATAGGGCCTCTGTCGGCCTCTCTTGCGCCATCTCTTTCTCTTCCGAGTCTCGGGATTTGGGCCAAGTCCGGTATGAGCACTATGTCCTGCGCCACCGACTCATTACAGTAGAAATCTTCATCAAAATCGAGTGATGGCTGTTCTAATGTCCAGAAGCTCTTTTTGGTCATAGGTAACGATCAGCGCAAAACAACACAATAAATTGCTGAATTGGTGAAGAGCCTGTAAAACAGGAGTTCTCCATTTCAGCGCCATAAGGAGTACTGCGTCTGCATCCACAACTTTTTCACTGAGAGAACGGAGAGGTTTTACTTCACCTTATCTCAATCAATACAGTAAATCAAATCAAATATATTTATATAGCCCTTCTTACATCAGCTGATATCTCAAAGTGCTGTACGTAAAACCCCAAACAGCAAACAATGCAGACTAACCCTAGCCCCCCGACACATAAACTACTGCAGCATAAATACTGGAGGCTGAGACAGGAGGGGTCAGGAGACACTGTGGCCCCATCCGATGATACCCCCGGACAGGGCCAAACAGGCAGGATATAATCCCACCCACTTTGCCAAAGCACAGCCCCCACACCACTTGAGGGATATCTTCAACCACCAACTTACCATCCTGAGACAAGGCAGAGTATAGCCCACAAAGATAAAGTAACAGTTTTATTTGAGACGACTGTACAACCATCTAGATTAATTGTCAGATTCAACAGAAGATCTCTCTGTTTCTTGGGACCTAGAACAAGCATCTCTGTTTTGTCCGAGTTTAAAAGTAGAACGTTTGCAGCCATCCACTTCCTTATGTCTGAAACACAGGCTTCCAGCGAGGGCAATTTTGGGGCTTCACCATGTTTCATCGAAATGTACAGCCGTGTGTCGTCCACATAGCAGTGAAAGTTAACATTATGATTTTGAATGACATCCCCAAGAGGTAAAATATATAGTGAAATCAATAGTGGTCCTAAAACGGAATCTTGAGGAACACCGAAATTTACAGTTGATTTGTCAGAGGACAAACCATCCACAGAGACAAACCTGTATCTTTCTGTTAGATAAGATCTAAACCAGGCCAGAACTTGTCCGTGTACACCAATTTGGGTTTCCAATCTCCAAAAGAATGTGGTGATCGATGGTATCAAAAGCAGCACTAAGGTCTAGGAGCACGAGGACAGATGCAGAGCCTCGGTCTGATGCCATTAAAAGGTAATTTAGCACCTTCACAAGTGCAGTCTCAGTGCTATGATGGGGTCTAAAACCAGACTGAAGCATTTCGTATACATTGTTTGTCTTCAGGAAGGCAGTGAGTTGCTGCGCAACAGCTTTTTCTAAATTGTTTGAGAAGAATGGGAGATTTGATAAGGCCAATAGTTTTTATATTTTCTGGGTCAAGTTTGGACTTTTTCAAGAGAGGCTTTATTACTGCCACTTTTAGTGAGTTTGGTACACATCCAATGGCTAGAGAGACATTTATTATGTTCAACATAGGAGGCTAGCACAGGAAGCAGCTCTTTCAGTAGTTTAGTTGGAATAGGGTCCAGTATGCAGCCAGAAGGTTTAGAGGCCATGATTATTTTCATCATTGTGTCAAGAGATATAGTACTAAAACACTTGAGTGTCTCCCTTGATCCTATGTCCTGACAGAATTGTGCAGACTCAGGACAGCTGAGCTTTGGAGAATACGCAGATTTAAAAGAGGAGTCCGTAATTTGTTTTCTAATGATCATCATCTTTTCCTCAAAGAAGTTCTTGAATTTATTACTGCTGAGGTGAAAGCCATCCTCTCTTGGGGAATGTTACTTTTTAGTTAGGTTTGCGACAGTATCAAAAATAAATGTTGGATTGTTCTTATTTTCCTCAATTAAGTTGGAAAAATAGGATGATCGAGCAGCAGTGAGGGCTCTTCGATACTGCACGGTACTGTCCAAGCTAGTCGGAAGACTTCCAGTTTGGTGTGGCGCCATTTCGGTTCCAATTTTCTGGAAGCTTGCTTCAGTGCTCGGGTATTTTCTGTATACCAGGGAGCGAGTTTCTTCTTAAATGTTTTTAGTTTTTAGGGATGCAACTGCATCTAGGGTATTGCGCAAGGTTAAATTGAGTTCCTCAGCTAGGTGGTTAACTGATTTTTGTCCTCTGATGTCCTTGGGTAGGCAGAGGGAGTCTGGAAGGGCATCAAGGAATCTTTGGGTTGTCTGAGAATTTATAGCACGACTTTTGATGATCCTTGGTTGGGGTCTGAGCAGATTATTTGTTGCGATTGCAAACGTAATAAAATGGCGGTCCAATAGTCCAGGATTATGAGGAAAAACATTAAGATCCTCAACATTTATTCCATGGGACAAAACTAGGTCCAGAGTATGACTGTGGCAGTGAGTAGGTCCGGAGACATGTTGGACAAACCCACTGAGTCGATGATGGCTCTGAAAGCCTTTTGGAGTGGGTCTGTGGACTTTTCTACAGAATATTAATGTCACCAAAAATTAAAATATTATCTGCTATGACTACAAGGTCCGATAGGAATTCAGGGAGCTCAGTGAGTTGTGCTGTATATGGCCCAGGAGGACTGTAAACAGTAGCTATAAAAAGTGATTGAGTAGGCTGCATAGTTTTCATGACTAGAAGCTAAAAAAAAGACAAAAATGTTGTAGTTTTTTTGTAAATTGAAATTTGCTATCGTAAATGTTAGCAACACCTCCGCCTTTGCGGGATGCGCAGGGGATATGGTCACTAGTGTAACCGGGAGGTGAGGCCTCATTTAACACAGTAAATCCATCAGGCTTAAGCCATGTTTCAGTCAGGCCAATCACATCAAGATTATGATCAGTCATTAGTTCATTGACTATAGATGCCTTGGAAGTAAGGGATCTAACATTAAGTAGCCCTATTTTGAGATGTGAGGTATCACGATCTCTTTCAATAGTGGCAGGCATGGAGGAGGTCGTTATCCTAGTGAGATTGCTAAGGCGAACACCATCATGTTTAGTTTTGCCCAACCTAGGTCGAGGCACAGACACGGTCTCAATGGGGATAGCTGAGCTGACTACACTGACTGTGCTAGTGGCAGACTCCACTAATCTGGCAGGCTGGCTAACAGCCTGCTGCCTGACCTGCACCCTACTTCATTGTGAAGCTAGGGGAGTTAGAGCCCTCTCTATGTTCGTAGATAAGATGAGAGCACCCCTCCAGCTAGGATGGAGTCCATCACTCCTCAACAGGCCAGTACTGTATGTCATCATTTTTTCTGTATTATGTCCCAAAGAAAATTGGTTCAGAGATTCAATAACAGACAATTCTCATACAGTATCACTTCCCACGTAGGGGTTGTAATTCCTATGTTACTCATGTTGTCATTCCTACTACAGAGTTCTGCAAATGGTTAGGGTACCCATGGTGGCTGATGAATTTAAATTTACCACTCTGTCCTAAGTAAGATAGGACTACAGCTGTTTATCGAAAGAGGAAAATAATTTCTAATTTATTTGAGTGAATCAAGATATTAAATAGACCATGCATAATGATTCTCCATTGCATGATCTTTTCATTAATCAACCACCAGACCACTATGGGGATTTAATGTGCACATGTACACATTCACATCTAAACACACTTTAATACCCTTGGCTGTGGTTAGTATTAAGGTGACAGGTCAGGTTTTCATGATCAATCCAGCAAATTGCACATGCTGTAGACAGGCAGCATTAAATAGCCTGGTTATCTATATGGGACACATGCTCTGCTCTCTCTCTCTCTCTACCCAGCATCACAAAACAACCGATCTCAACAGCAACCTTTGAGGCTCCAGCAACATAGAGTGCTGCTCACTGCTAACACTGATTGAATGTCCTTACCTGTTTCAGCGCCCATGTTAATGCTGTGATAAAGTTAATGTTTTATGGAATGTCTTTATGGAATCACTCATACATACATTTATGTTATGCTGCTGTTCTGAATGTTGTTGTCAGGGCACCTTTCTGTGTTTCAGTCCTGTTGGAAGTTTAACAGAGTGACGGTCATAAGTCACAGACAGGCAATATTATTAATATCTGGGAATTATTCATATGATTTTAACAGATTTTGTCCGAGGCAAATCACCTCAACTACACAGCATGTGGACATCACTGAAGGAATCCAAGTCCACAATGACCCACACTTCAAAGTCAAAGTGATTTTTAAAATCTTTTTTAAACAGTTTTTTTTCGTACCCCAATAGAATTTGTACAATTGTAATCAAAGCGAGGGGATGTGGTTGTCCCATCCCAGCAATTTCAATGTCTATGAATACCGCAGGTCTATTAGTTGCTGACACTTTCTGTCAATAAATCATTGGTTATACCGTAACTAAACAGAGAGCATTCTCTTAGTGGTATCCAGGTGTGCTCCTGTAATCATTAACATCGTCAGCTAACCAAGGGGAAGTCCTTCCTCTGTTTAATTCCCAGGCACTTGACATTTGCCTGTTCATTACCAAATGAGTCATTACCTGATGCAATCACTGATGAGCTCATTGTCCCCATTAGGTTTGAATAGGATGCATGTCAAGTGGTGCTTGTGGGTCTGTCACTTTGCATTAGCAGCTGTTTATCATGTACAGCAAATGAGTGTTTAACCAATCAGAGCTGCCGGACACAATCACCACTCCACTCACAACAAGTCAATATCAGTTACACACCTTATGTGATAGTCAGTATTGAGTAGGTTAACAATTAGAATTTATGGCCTAGTCAGACCATTTCTCTGTTCCAGCTGGCTAATAAGTGTGTTTAGATATGTACTGTTTGGTGTAGCACATAGAATTTTCAACCTAACATAACTTGTCAATACTTTCTCAATTCCCGACTCGGAAGACGACCAATGTCTTCTAAACGTTCATGTCTAGTTGTTTGTTTGAATTTAGAAAATGCTCTGTTATTAAATTAAATGTTTTGCTCCATGAAGTAATCCAACAATGTATTCGCCGCCATCTTGTCTATTTCAAATCTTCTCTCATTGATTGAGACAGGTGGGTGTCCACCCCAAAGTGCCGCATGTTTTTAATTTGAAAAAGATGGCGGCGTACACATTGTTGGATTGCTTGGTTAGCAAAACATTTCATAACGGAGTGTTTAAAATATTCAAGCAAACCCTCCAACTAGACATTGATAATAAGAAGACATTGTCTGTCTTCCAAGTCCGGAAAATAGGATGTGTCGCCAAGGTAATGTTGTTCGAACATTTGGGGGTTCTCCGAGTGGCGCAGACGTATAAGGCAATGCATCTCAGTGCTAGAGGCGTCACTACAGACCCTGATTCGATTCCAGGCTGTATCACAACCGGCCTTGATTGGGAGGCCAATAGGGCGGCGCACAATTGGCCCAGCGTCGTCCGGGTTAGGGTTTGACCGGGGTAGGCTGACATTGTAAGTAAAAATGTGTTCTTAACTGACTTGCCTAGTGAAATAAAATAAAGAAATAAAGTTGGTAGAAAATTATCTGCTACTCCAACAGTACCTAACCTGTAACGGCTAATGGAACATCGCCTTAGCCCGTTTACAATCTGCTAGCTATGAGTAGGTAAGACTCACAATGAGTTTCAATCTGAGATGTGTTGGTTCACCTTCGGTGACTCTGGCAAAAATGCTCCATTCTCCAATGGGCTTGTTTGTGGTCAGTGTTAGGTTTTTCATTGGCTTTTCCCCGAACATTTTTTCAGAGAGTATTATCCTCCAGTATGAGAATGCTGGATTGGAATGATTTGTCTCGTTTGAATCAGACCTTTTGGACACACACAACATATTGCACTGTTATTAGACACAAAAACATAGCCTAGATACAAGGATCATGTACAAAACCTCTCTTTCGAAAATGTGAGCAGCCAAAATCATGCCTTTATTGTAGAGACAGAATTGTGAAGAGGCCGGAATAAAGTGGTACAGTGCCTGTAGTGCTGATGGTGATTCATATGAAGAGCATTGTACTGCATTCACATGACTGCCAAGAATATAAGGTAGCCATATAAATAATAGCTGATCTTAAAAAAAATCCAAATTAATCATGTGAAGCATTTTCCATGAAAGCTGTGAAAAAAAAGGAAAAAAAGAAGAGTTAACAGTTTTCTGTGATTTCTCAGTTCACTATTCTCTCTCTATACTCAATATCCCTGTGAACTACTGACAACCCTCCTTGACCCCTTTCAGTACCCACATCTAGGCCAGGCTGCCTCTCTCTCGCTCTCCCCCACGGGCATCTGTCCAAGACATTATTCTATTATGGGCAAATTAAAGCGCTAGGAAGCTCTTCATAATGCTGATGAGAAATGCATGGATATTGCTGCATAAGAAAACATTGAGACACTGAACTGACCTGTGCACAGCAGTATTCTGTTTTTGTCTCAAATATTTCATTTCTATTCTATTAATTCCTGTGTTCAATCTACTGTAAATGTGTCATTGTTAAAATATATAACAATTCTAATTATGTAGTATAGCTTTCATAGCATGATATCAATGAGCATTAACATACATTAACATTAACATCACTCTCCTTCTTGGTCAAATAGACCTTACACAGCCTGGAGGTGTGGTTTGGGTCATTGTCCTAATGAAAAAACAAATGATTGTCCTCACACACCATCACAACTCCTCCTCCTGTCATGCATAGGTGTATAGGTGGCAGGGAAGTCAGGCGCAGGAGAGTCAAACGGAGTGTAAAATGGAGTCTTTTAATAAAGTCCACGTAACATGCTCCATAACACTAAAATGTACATAACCAAACAAACATGGGTACGAGTACCCGACGCGCACCTATACAACATCAAACTATACTGATAATAAAACAATCTCTGACAAAGACATGAGGGGAAACAGAGGGTTAAATACACAACAGGTAATGAATGGGATTGAAAACAGGTG
Source organism: Oncorhynchus masou masou (assembly GCF_036934945.1). Taxonomy (NCBI): domain Eukaryota; kingdom Metazoa; phylum Chordata; class Actinopteri; order Salmoniformes; family Salmonidae; genus Oncorhynchus; species Oncorhynchus masou. The sequence continues at coordinate 30,766,634 of NC_088229.1, forward strand.
TGTGGGAAGACAAGACAAAACCAATGGAAAATGAAAAAAGGATCAATGATGGCTAGAAGAACAGTGACGTCGAACGCCGAGCACCGCCCGAACAAGGAGAGGCAACGACTTCAGCAGAAGTCGTGACACCTCCATGCTTCACAATGGGAACCACACATGCAGAGATCATCCGTTCACCGACTCTGCGTCTCACAAAGACAGCTGTTGGAACCAAAAATCTCAAATTTGGACTCATCAGACCAAAGGACAGATTTCTAACGGTCTAATGACCATTTATCGTGTTTCTTGGACCAAGCAAGTTTCTTCTTATTATTGGTGTCCTTTAGTATTGGTTTCTTTGAAGCAATTCGACCATGAATGCCTGATTTTTGCAGTCTCCTCTGAACAGTTGATGTTGTGTCTGTTACTTGAACTCTGTGAAGCAATCTGAGGTGCAGTTAACTCTAATGAACTCATCCTCTGCAGCAGAGGTAACTGGGTCTTCCTTTCCTGTGGCTGTCCTCTTGAGAGCCACTTTCATCATAGCGCTTGATGGTTTTTGCGACAACACTTGAAGATACTTTCAAAGTTCTTGACATTTTCTGCATTGACTGACCTTCATGTCTTAAAGTAACAATGGACTGTCATTTGTCTTTGCTTATTTGAGCTGTTCTTGCCATAATGTAATATAATTGGTATTTTATCAAATAGAGCTATCTTCTGTATACCACCCCTACCTTGTCACAACCCAACTGATTGGCTCAAATGCATTAAGAAGGAAAGAAATTCCACAAATTAACTTTTAACAATGCACACCTGTTAATTGAAATTCATTCCAGGTGACTACCTTGTGAAGCTGGTTGAGAGAATGCCATGAGTGTGCAAAGCTGTCATCAAGGCAAAAGGCAAACTTTGAAGAATCTCAAATGTAAAATATATTTTGATTTGATTAATACTTTTTTGGTTGCTACATGATTCCATATGTGTTATTGCATAGTCGTGATGTCTTTACTATTATTCTACAATGTAGTAATAGTAAAAATAAAGAAAACCCTTGAATGAGTAGGTGTGTCCAAACTTTTGACTGGTACTGTATATAACTTGTTCTCTTGCTTATCTTTGAACCGAGGGCCATCTGCAGAGATCCTGCCATTCAATCATTTGGACGTTTTCCAATGCGCAACTAGATTAGAGGCTGGAGTAGATGTAGATTGGTCCAGGGAGCACAGAGACCCTTATGGGCTATTGAACGGAGGGAAGCAGGGAACACAACAATAGACAACATCTTCACATAAAAAAGAAGGCAGCAGGTAGTTTTTTATCAAACACTTTGTCTTATGGTCTCGATGAGTGCTT